>NC_084492.1:7547260-8184987 GCF_030035675.1 Rhineura floridana | reverse complement strand
CTGAAGAGCCAGGTCTTCAAGGCCCCACATAAGGCAGTGTTGGGTAATAACTTTTTCTTTCTTTGATTCTAAATAAATATTTAGTGTTCGGTTGGATTGCCGCAAATTTAGGGCCAGGCTATCAGCTGGGCACAGACCTGGATTTTATCTCTGCTTAATGATAGCCTTACAGCAGGTAGTGAAGGAGGTATTTTGCTGTCCCTCTACAAACGCTTAAGTCACAAACGAAATTCCTTTATTTTTTAAACAATCACTTTGAGCAGTGAAGGACTTCTTCTGAAAATGATATATTAGGTTAAAGTAGCATACATATAACAGCTGGTATAGCCCAGTGGGGAGGAGAGCCTGGCTGGGAGTCCAGAGTGTGTGAGTTCAAATCCCCACTCGTGCCTCCTGGGTGTCAAGGGCCAGCTAAAGATCATCCCTACAGGGAGTGGCTCAGGGGTTATGTGCCCTGCCACCTGTGCAGCCGTGGGCAAGCTGCATAGTCCCAAGGAGCCCAGTGGCCCCCAAGCTAGCAGTTGCGGACAAGGACATATTCCATGTATTTTTACAGCTAAGAGATGTCTAGCGTTAGGAAGCAAATGCCAGTGTTAATATACATTTCAGCAGAATTAAATTACAAACAGAGGTAGATTAGATCATGATTGTCTGATGTTACCCATCCTAACCTTTTAAGTCAGAAATTTCAATACAAATAAACTGATGAAGTTGTTTCAGAAAGTGAAGGTTAAAATGGCTGCCCGCATCATTGCTGCTCCTTTCAGAAACGCCCTCATAAAAATGGAGCTCGAAAACAGTAAGGTTAGGCCCGCCTCCCCTTTTTTCCTTCATACTTTTCTGCTTGCTGCTTACTTCCTGGGGAAGATGCCATTCCAAATGTCTTTATCTCTTATGCCAGACCAGTTCAGGGTGGTTGGCTCTACTTGCTTTGGACAATCCAAACCCTTTGGCTGATGCCAGGCCCATTGGGTTATGTGCTTACCCGAAGATTAAATTGGGAACCCCTTTTAGGTTTCCAGTTTTGACCAAACTGGTCTTTTAAACATCTTTGTATTAGGTTTGATCCATTGTGCATGGATGCTGCTTCCATTCATTTTATCAGGGGTTGCTGAAATGGAGACGACACAGCAGTCGTATTTGGTGGGTTGCGCATTTTATCTGCAATAAGGCAGCTGTTTGAAGCACTTGTGCAATAACTGTGATTCTTCTCAATGTATACATTTGAGTTTTACTAGGCTGTGTTAAATTCCAAGATAATCTATACCCATCAGCCTTGTTTTAGACTGTTAGTTTTAAATCCCCTCCCCATTTTGCAGATCACTTAGTTTCTAACAGAAGAAGCAACCACACTTGTTAACATAAGTGCTAAAGCACATTCCTGAGCCTTGACACAACGTGTAATGTAACATGTTACCACATAGAGAAAATTGCTGCCATAAGCATGCATTATTTTTGTAATAATATTTTGCATAGTACAGACATTATGCCAAACCATGGTTTTATGTGATAAGAGCAAAGCTTCAAGGAACATGGAGTCATTCTTCTCCCCTTTTCTGCCCACCCCCTATATAGCAATTCCCTCTCTCTTTTACTGGCTTGAGGCAACTGTAATTTGCCTGAACCAATAAACTGAGGCTTTGCATTTTGCCCTGCAAACCACGGTTGCAATCCATAATCAAACCACACTTTGCCAGTTTAGACAAAAGAACAAGTGGCTTGCCTCAGACTAGGAAGAATGGAGTTCCTAAAGCGGGGGGGGGGTGCTTCATGAGCTCAAGGCTCCTTGAAAGCTACACCTTGAATTCCCAAATCATGATTTGGTGTTATATCTAAATCAGCCCAAGGGTCTTCAGTGATATGTACTGGGTAGGGCTGGTCCCAGGTACTTTGTGATCAGTACTGGCTGTGACTGCATGATTCACAAACAGCAGCCTAGGCAATATTGGAGAAACTCCCAGGGCGTGCCTCTTGCTTTGCCCTCTGCTTCATTTGGTGCTCCTGAAAATATTGCCAGTGCCAAACGACTTTCTTGTGTTGCTTGTGCAGTTGGGCAGGCTCTGATAGGACATATAGTTTCTTGCTTTGTTTAGCTCACTGTCCATGACTTCCTGCTCCTCATCTCTGCTGCTCTACAGTCAGCATGTTCTCCCATCCTTTTAAAGAATCATCATACACAAATGTCCCTCCCCATCAAATTATAACAACCAGACAGTTGTAATTAGAGGTGCCAGGTCAAGGCTTTCCTCTTCTCCCAGGCATTTTAGCATGTGTTTTTAAATTGTTTTTATATTGTTTTGAATTTTAAAATTGTGTTTTAAATTGTTTTTAAAATATGTTTTTAAATTGTGTATTTGTTTTAATGTTTTTGATTGCTGTAAACCGCCCAGAGAGCTTCGGCTGTGGGGCGGTATACAAGTGCAATAAATAAGTAAATAAATAAATTTAATCCAGTTATCCCTTTACATACATAACAAGAAAACAACCCGAAAGCTAAGTTGGCATACCCTGCAGATACCGTCTCTTTAATGTAAACGCTAATAATTACTGGTTCTTATTTTTAAATTGGAATATGGTTGCATTTCATATGCATTGTTTGAATTTCTTTTATATTTCTTATTATTCTTTGTTCCATTTAAAATGTTAGCGTTACAGCACATAGTACAAAGTAACATGTCAAATAAGACTATAACTAGAAACAGAAAGAGAACTTAGGCCAGTTAAACTCTCCAGATAACAATAAAAGAGAATTAAGTCATGGGTGGGTGTAAGAATGGAGGGAGTTAGATCGAGCTTTCATGACTCCAAAAGGAGTTCTGAAGTCATGAAAGAGCTAGTCCTGCCTTAATAAAAGAAAGGAAGAAGAACCAAATAGATCCAAAGCTCTCTGATAGTTTTGAACCTCTTGATCACGAAATTGCATAGGTCAGTTTCTCACACAGGGCAGTTTGCCATATATGGTTGTGCCAGGTTGCTAGAGTAAAGTCAGGTGACGTTTTCCATCTCCTTGCCAATGGCTGCAACCAGTGCAAAGAGAATAAGTCCAAAGTGCAACAGGGCCCCAAAACATTGTTTGCATTTCAAATGCTGCAGCTGAGATACAACAGGTTGCCAAGACAGACATTTTTCAGCCAGTTTCTGTGCAGCGCAGAGCAATTTGTTTAAAATAATGACAATGTTCCCTGAAGTTCTGATGAGTCTAAAAAAAAAAAGCGAACAAAATGATCCTGAGCAAAATGGAGCCATTTGAACTCTGACTCCTTTCCCTTCACTCATGGGGAGTATCTCCGCTCGTTTGCCGCTGGCAAGAGCAAGGCCACTTTTCAGTAATACACTTATTTTGTGAGTGTGGCCGAAATGACTGACATGTAGTATATACTAGAAGAGCTTTTAAAGCATTTCCTAGGGAAAGAAGCTGTGTTTACTGCCCCCCCACTCTAGCGGATGATGCCCTAATGTTGCTTGTGCTCTTTTCTAGAGCAGCTTTTCGAACTGCGTTTGTTCTTGAAAAGGCAGCGGCGTACACCTCCATCTTTCTCAGCGTACAAAAGTAGCGTTGGAAAGAATAAAAACCAGAGTTTCATGAAAGGATCTTTCTTGGCCCTAAAGGGAAATGCCTAGGATTGGACCTGGGACCTTTTGTACGCAGAGCATGTGCCCTACCACTGAACTATGCCTTCCTCCCTCCCTAATGATAGCCCACTGGAAGGAACCAGAAAGTGATAAACTCCAGTGCTGTGCTCTAGGCATAATTAAAAGCTGAAGCCAAGTAGCCATAAACATAATCTTCGTCTCGGCTTTTCAGTGGTCCTGCTCATTTGCTTTGCATCATACTTGTATAATGTTTCTGGTTATCCCTGTTTAAATTCATTAATTGAGAATCTGTGTGATTCTTAATCATTCTTATTTTCTTCTTAATGTTGTCTCCTGTGTCTTCCATGTAACATTCTTTAGTAACCAAAGTCATTTTCTGTATAGTGTGCCAATTCACCACCACCACCACCACCTTAATACTTCGTTTCAGGATCACTTCATGCAAATCGTTCTCAGACTGGGATATGATACCAGATAAAACCCATCAGATGTGAAGTGTTAATGTGTGTACTTTTTGCTGCATCTCCTTTTTAAAATTTAAACAAGTGGGGCCCTAATCCTTTTCCTGACAGCTGTTTGTCACCTGTGACAATTACATGTTCAAAGGTAATGTGGGAGGAGGTACCTGTGTAAGGAAGAGCGTGTTTGCCCTTGAATATGGAAGCTGTTCTAGGCATTACTTTCTAGAATACACAAACAACCGCACAGGATAGAGATTTGCTTTTTCAAGTGCTGATATACTTGCAAGTCTATGGTAGGTGTCAAATTTGCATCAGAGACTAGATTCAGCACCACATTCTACATATGTGGAGTTAGAGAATGCAAAAGAAGTTGGGAATTCATGAAGCCAGTTACCGAATGGTAGAGACAGTGATTAAAAACAACATAATGTATATTGCATACATGTGATTGGAAGTATTTAAGGGGTGTGTGGTACATATCTGTGCATGCTAGACTTCAGAAGAGGGATCATGTCCAGTGAAGGTCAGGCCACCCCATGTCAAGGGTGAAGGACAGGTTTTAGCCTGACTGCAAGCTTCCCCGGGAGTGTTGCTCTCTTGTTCACTCATAGAAACTGAATTGCAACCTGACATTTTCCAGAGGCTTCACATTGCTGGGGAGGATCAGTCAAAATGGGCAAGCCATCTTTCAGGAAACCTTGACCATTATTACTGATTTTTCTGAGAAACCCCAAGAAGCTATTGCTGAGCCCCTGTATTCTCCAGAACAGAGTTTGAAACCCACTGTGTTAATTTCTGGGAGGATGGGGAACCTTTGACCCTCCAAATACTGTCAGACTCCAGCTCCCATCGTCCCTGACCATTGGCCATGCTGGCTGGGGTTCATGGAAGTTCAAGCCCAACAAGATCAGGAGGACCACAGATTCTTCATCTCTAATTTATAAGCCAATCATTAAACTGCTTTAAGCTTGAGGATAAATGTTTTAAGAACATATGACATAAATCCATAAGCGAGACTTCGTTTAAATCTTGTTCTTTTTTCTTTTGCAGTTTCTGCTGTTAGGGATTGCCAGTTGCGTTCTTTACCCTTTCTGTTCTGACTTTTATCTGTTCCTGTGATGGTGCTACATTTTCTTTCCTTCTCTTTGGCCTTCCTTGCACTGTCTGTCCTGCATCCCTCTCTTTTTTTCCTACCTCATTTAAAAAGAGACAGGAGAGTAGCTTCTCAGCTATGATTGGCACAGAAAAAGGAACACATAATTATCTTTGAGGACTTAGAGTATTTCCTGAGTTGTTTCTAGTCAGACAAGCTGCAGTGGTTATAACACCCCATTATATACACACTCAATCTGTGGTGATGGCAAAGGTTCAGTTGGCATGGCAAGCACTCTATTTGAACCATATGTGCACCCCAGAAATATTAGAGCAGGGGTGGGGAACCTTGGGCCCAGGGACCCCCCAGCCCTCTCTCTCTGGCTCTCACCACAACCCCGTGGTGGCCCTGCCTTGTATCCTGAGTATTTTTGCCCAACTGGAATTTGCCCTTGAACTCTGATAATGCCTTTGGTTGCACTGATAGATGGGGATATGTAAATGTGTGCAGAAACTAGCCTACTGTACAAAAGTAAAATTTGGATGTGTTGCTCCACCCACTTTGCCTCTGGCCCCACCCACCTCTAACATGTTACCCAGAAGGGAATGTGGCCCTTGGGCAGGAAAAGGTTTCCAACCCCTGCACTTGAATGTTGCATATCCCCAATTCTCATGGAAGGTAGCTTGGTAGAATGAGGATGCATTGCATTTGGTTCAGTAGATGGTCCATGGGAGCTAGGTGGAACTTCGTTCCTGTGCATGGCACTTTCTAGCATTCATAGTTTTCCATGCACAATTCAAGGCACTGCTGTTGAACTCCAGAGCCCTACATTTCTTGGGCCCTGGGAGAATTTTGAAATGGAGATTTTCCCAGAAAATTTTCAGTTTGCATTAGAAAATTTTCTAAAGCCCTATAATCGGTCTAATTTAGCATGTTTATTTTATTCGCATTTAATAAACAAAAGCTAAAAACTGCCGAGCTTGCCTAATACTGTATTTACAATTGGAATCCTTTCATTGTTATTAACTGACATATGATATGAAAATGTTTCTGTGGAAAAATGAAGCATTGGAGATTGTTTGCCCCACATTAGGTGGGCCCTGCCCGCCTTAGGGACCATCTCCACACCTATTTTCCACTACAAACTAGATTTTCAGACAAGAGTGGCCTTTTGATTAGGCATCTTTGTGCCAAGCTCGAGCATCAGGGTCATAGAGGAAGGGTATTCTTATGTGGCATGGCCTTCCTTTACAGGATCCAGGAATGGTCTTTTTGGTTTAATATGGATTTTCATTACAGTAGTTGCAATCAGTGTTTATATATTTTGTTGGTTTTTAAAAGTTCTTTGTTACTCATTATTTCCTCCAAGGACCTCAAGGACCTCTTCGTGTGCATCTATAGCCTACTGTCTCCCCCATGGGTTTGGGGATATACATAAGGTTATCCAATTTTATTCTGCCAGCCATCCTCTGAAGTAAGTTAGACAAGGCAATAGTGCTGATGGCAAGTGCTCAAAGGCCACACTGTCTACTTAGGTTTTGTGCTGCATCTGAGCATTGTTTAACCCTAAACTCTCTTTTTAAATCCAGATCTAACCAAGGTTCTGAAAGGGCATTTAGGAGCCTCCCTGGGTCTGTTTTAATCAAAGCTAAGCTGTAGCAATGAACAAATGAGGACAGACTGGCTTTGGGTCCAGAGGGGTGAGGCAAAGAGAAGGGGGTGTCCAATCCCATAGCCCATTCCCTTAAATCTCTGTGTCTTTCATAGCTAAGCAGGGGAGTTTGAATCTGGGATTTCCACTTCTGAATCCAACACAGTGGCTCCTTTACCACAGTGGCTCTCATTTTAAATAGTTGTTTCCTGCCGTGGGAATGGGACTGGATATAAATCCAGGTTTTAAAAAAGTAAAATAGATGCACAAAACAAACAAAAGAGTAGATGTGTTTGCTGCCCCAGATTGATGGCTGGGCTGACTGCCTGTCTGCCTGGGTATGCTCCCCTGTGAATAAATAAAGTGGAAAGCATAGTGTGTTAAATAAATGGCAGGTTATTAAGCCTTGCCCAAAGAATTGGCTGGGGGCTCAGGCTACATTAAACTCTTCCAAAATAATGTGATAGATAAATAATACAAACCAAAGTAAAATAGCGTTGGAGTTCAGCTTTTCTTGTGTTTTAGCTGGATGAGGGACTGGCAACAGTTATTTTTGACTTCAGCCATTTAGGCTGCCATCCAATACACACTCACCTGGGAGCAAATCCCATTGAACCCAACAGAGCTTATTTCTGAGTAGACATGAAGTGGATTGCAGTTGTAGTCTCCTTGCCCTTTTGGCTGGTATTTATATGTTTTAAGAGCCATGCCTGTTCCTTGCCGAATCGTACCTTCCCATTTTCACTGTGATCAGGCAAGCTGATCTCTGTTCATCGGCTTCCAGAGCCTTCATTCTGTCTCTTGCAGAACGGGACAGAGGAAGCACATGCTGCACTCCAGAGATAAGAAAGGACAGAAGCAGGACACTTTTTAAAGAGTTAATGCAGATACTTAAAGGGAGAGTGTTTAACCCATTTTAGGTTCATATGGAGCTTCATGGTCATCTTCCTCTTTTTCCACTCAAGTTAAATAATCTTTCAGCTGAAGCAGTCTACGGAGAACTTTGCCTGTGCTTAAAGCAAAACTTAAGCAAACTTAAGTATGTAGTATGGCCTTTGCCAGCCTGGTGCCCTCCAGAGGTTTTGGACTGCAACTCCCATCAGCCTTGCATTCCCATCATGCACGCTGTCTGGGGCTGATGGAAGTTGTAGTCCAAAACATCCAGAGGGCACCAGGTTGGTTGAAGGCTGGTGAAGTAAGTGCCAAGTCTGCCTAAATTTTAATGCCAAGCCAGTTTTTGAATCTGTACTTCTTTCTACAGGGATTCCTAAAAAATGAAAAAGATAATGCTTTGCTGTCTGCCATCGAAGAATCCAGGAAACGGGTAAGTTGCTTAAGGGCATATACAATCTTGACGCTGGAACACCTCACAGGTGTTTGATAGAGATGCCGAATCTTGGAGAACTCTCCCTTCTGTTTGGCATTCTAAAATGGCTGCCCTTTGGTTATGCCATTCTGTAAGCATAGATAGCCCATGTGGTACCCTCTGGATGTTGTTGGATTCCTTCAGCCCTAGCCAGCATGGCATTATGTGGGCTACCCTTGCTCTATAGGTACAAGGAATCTCTCTCATGCCTTATGGTAGTATAGACTAATGGCTTCAGACCTTAGAATTTAATGAATTGGATAGACCAGAGGAGTGAGATACTGCCCTTGATCACCATGCATGCACTGGCTCTTGTACCCACAGGCGTGGGCTCTGCACAGAAGAGCCAGTATAAAGTCCACAAAGATTGTGACTTGTCCTGATGCTTCTTCTCTTCTGCATGGTCTCCAATATACCCCGCTCAGCTGCCTGAGCAGGACTAAGATGACATGTGTTCAGTAGAGATTTAGACCTTAGTACTCAGTGGACAACCCTGAGTTAGGAACTTATTGTACCAATTTGACCCTAGAATCCCCTTTAATGTAATGGCCATACAACAGAGAAGAGACTGACCACAAAATGAATCTTAGAAATCACTGTGATTGAGTTCAACTTTATGTGTAATGGTCTGTGAATTTTTCAGAAATAGCATTTATATGTGTATTGAAGATGTGGAAATATGGTTGGATCCCAGTTTATTTCAGGGGTTGGCCAATAGCATACTTCTGTATCATAGAAGACTTGCCCTCACTCTTCCTCTCCCTCCTCCCCACTACACCTTATCATTGGCATTATCTGGGCTGTGTGTGCCCCAGTCCAAGAAAATGTACAATTTTGCATCTAGGCAAACCCAAAGCCTGCACTAAGAGAAATTCAGTTTAGAGTCTGGTATAAATAATGCATATCAAGCTAATTTGTCCAACTTTTCTATTTGTGTATAATTGAATGCACTTGTATAATTAAATACATTTTCTTACTGCTCTGCATAATTTATTCTGTTTTTGTTATTTGATTCATTTATTGCCCACCCTTCATCCAATTAGGATCACAGAACAGGTCACAATGCAATCATAAAACAATAAGAACACTATCCATAAAATATTAATCTCTTAACTTTAGATAAAACCAGGAGTTGACAACTCTGCATATCAGTCCAGCAGATGAGAAAAACAATACAGATGGCCTAACCAAAATATCAGTATTACGCAAAGCTTGGTTGAATAGGTATATCTTGTATTGGCTGCAACAAAATCAGTAGTGAGCCTGATTGATACAGCACCAAAGGGGTTGTGGTTCTGCAAATGGGGTGCCCCCACCAAGAAGGTCCTATTTCAAATTGCTGCATGATGGACTCTGCCTATTGGCAAGATCACAAGAAGAGCCTCCCCTTCAGTTTGTAAGGCCCAGGCTGGCATATGTAGAGAGAGGCACTCTTTATTAAAATGTGTGGTCCCCAGTGAACATCAAGACTTTGAAATGGCCCTGATAGCATATAGGCAGCCAGTGCAAGTCCTGGAGAATTGGTCTTATACGACTCTGGTTAATCACAGGTGGGTCAAAAAGAGGAGAGACAAGCTCTGGTGGTAGTTATAGATTTATTATGTTGCTCAACGCATTTCAGAATATATTCCTCAGGATCTAAACACATTCAAATTCAAATCAGTGTCGTGGAGACAACACATTGGTCATAAACATAGGCATAACAGTTTTTTAAAAAAAGATTTTAAAGACCACATGGAATATAAATCATTTAAAAAACATTTAAATTTTTTCCAGTGATTCACAATGACACATATCTATTCACTCACCTTAAACTAAAATGTTATAAAACCACAATATATGGCTAAAATAAAACAGAACGTTTTAATCGGGATAACAAAGCACCTTAGCCACCTCTGGAGCCATAGGGCATCCCATGGCCACCCCCTTGGTCTGCCAAAAGAATTTTTATTAAATGAAAAATAATTTCTCCGTAAAGCCATGTCGGCCAAGGAGGTCAAAAAATGAGTTTGTGGATTTTGTACTTCTGGTTTCTGTAAAATGTCAAAAATTATGTTTTTGTTTGTTTTTCTGGGCAGAGGAGTTTTTTCAGCTGCTTTGTTATCCCGATTAAAAGGTTCTGTTTTATTTTAGCCATATATTGTGGTTTTATAACATGTTAGTTCAACATGAGTGAATAGATATGTGTCATTGTGAATCACTGGAAAATTTTAAAATGATTTTAAAATGATTTATATTGCATGTGGTTTTTAACAATTTTTTTTTTAAAGTTTATGACCAATGTGTTGTCTCCACAACACTAATTTGAGTTTGTTTAAATGTTTTAGGCAGCAATATATTCCAAAACGTGTTGAGCAACATAATAAATCTATAACTAGCACCAGAGCTTTTCTGTCTTCTTTTTGACCTTCGTTTGGTCTTTTCCCTCTTTTTGTTCCTGCTTCCAATCACAGGTGGGGTAAGGAAATATTGAGGGTACTAGAATCCCATCACCAACCACTGGAAATTTTATTGAGCCATCTCTTGGGCTTCTGATATTCCAGCTAACATTGCCTTCATACTTTTAAGCATAACTTTGCAGCCATGGGAGCTAGAAGTTTTTTTTAAAAAAAAGGAAATAAAGCTTAGAATTGTCAGCTCAATTTTGCCTCCAGCACCACATTCTGAACTTTTTCTGAAAAATGATGACCTATATCTAGCACTGAGCATCAACTACTGAGAGGGTCAGGATGTAGGTGAAAATAAAAGCTCAGTTTTTATGTTGTCAGAAAATGAAATAATCAAACTGAACAATGTGTGATGACGTAACTGATACTACCAGCATTAGTAGCATTTTCATCTGAAATAGATCAGGTCCTAGCTAATGCAGTCATTTGGCCTTCTACCTGCCCAGTGTGCCAAGCACATCATGATGCCAGTAATCTAGTGAGCCATCAGCAGGGCTCCCTTGTCCAACTGGTGGCTCCTGATCATTTGGAAATTACAGCTTTGCGTAATTGTTTGTAACCATGAATAAGTGATCGTCTTCAAAATGTAAGATATTTGATTGATTGATTAATTAATATTCGCTTATAACCTTCAACCCAAAGGCTTCCAGGGCAGTACACAGCCAAATTCAGTTTTAAAAAATACTTTAAAATATAACATACAGTATTACATGAAATCAATAAATATAATAAAACAGCAATGTGGCAGCAGAAGAAACCACTTCTTCATCTCAGACCTTCCCAAAATGCCTGTAGGAAAAATTATGTCTTAACTTGATGTTGAAAATTGAATAATGAATCATGAGTGTTAGTTTAGGCAATATGTTAAAGTATTACTGGTTCCCCTCTTCTACTTGAACAACATATTCAGAGCATTGATTTAAAAAACAAACAATGTTGTCTTTCTGTAACTTCTGTTCTAAAGCAAGTCAAGAAAATCAGTTAAACAGCAACAGAGGATTTTTTTTTTTGCTTCCTTTTTAATCTGTGTATTTGTATGGGAATAAAGCACACGTTCTTAAACCCATTCCGTGTTTCTTTTTAGCAAAGCCTGTTTCTCCTTAAATATGGCCACTGTGGTGCTTCAGACTCCCCAAAACAAACCTAAGCCATGGGGGGGGGCAACTGACGCGTGGCCCAGAACCCCATCATGTTTCTCCTTGCCAAGGTTGTAGGCTTGCTAATCTCCCCATGATGCCATTTTCTAGGAGTGTAAATGAAGCAATCTAGGCAGTCTCTTGGGTAACAGGTGGTTGTAAATCTGATACGCTTTTAGAAAACATTTGTATAAATGTCATTTATTGTAGAGAAGAGACACTAGATAACCACATCGGCTGGGGAGCAAGCATTTTAATGCGGGATCCCATATGGCATAAGTTCAGGTTGATATACGGCATAGACACCCTCCTGGCGAGCGAGGCAAAATTAAACAAAGGCAGTGCCACATAAATGCGTGACTGGCTAGCCTTACAAAGGTTTGCTGACTCCCAGAATGGAATTTTTCCCTTTTAAAATGGAGGCCAGTAATGTCAAGCTGACCAGCTCTTAAAATATATGGCTAATATGAGTCAGCCTTTTCACAAGCTGCTTTTCAGATATAAACATAAAGACAAACAAACCCCCAATTTGCTTGTGTGTGGCAAACAGCTGCAGTCTTCAATGAAGGCATAGCAGTAATAGAATAGAAAGGAAGAATAAAAGACCTCGTGCTTCAGTTCTATATAGGCACGCCGATGAAACGTTTTTGTCAAATGCGGCTGCCTATAGAATTACTACTTAATGCTGTATCGCAGTTGATAAATGTCCTAGTCTATTGTGATGTGGCGGACGAAAACTATGCAATCAAACAATGTTTAGTTTCAAGACATTTGGTATATCATTAACAAGGTGGGGCTTGCAAATAATTCACCATTTTTCTGTATGTGACAGGCTGGGGAAACGGGGGCACAAGGACACTGATTCACAACTAACGTAATTAGCATAATTCTTAAGAAGACGGACAAAGGGGTGGGGTTAGCCTATATTATAGCAAATTATTTTAATAAATCCGTGGTGACTATTTTGAGGGTTCAAGGCATGAAGAGATGCAAAGGCTTGTAACGTCTCTTTGTCACATTTTGGTCTTAAATTTGGATTCAGTCAGAAAAAATCAAATTTTCTTCACTAAGAATAGACATATTGTTTTGTGTTTGATTTAGCCCAAACTGAAAGAAAGATACATCAAGAAGCATCTGTTTTTCAGTGGGAGGTCTTGGTGTGATAGAATTGAATCTGGTTCTTCAAAGCTTTGTTCTTATCCAGTGCATACTTGCAGATCTCTGAATTGGTCACATCGCACCCTCCTTTTCCCTCCTTTTCGTAAACCTAAACGATTACATAAAATACTGATTGCCTTGTGCCTGGGCTTTGTTGCAGGCTCCGAATTACAGCCCTGTACGTTTGTGCTAGTGCTTTTTCCTATAAATAGCTTAAATGCTAGATAACCTAAATTCCCTCAGTAGAGACATTTTCTCACAAAGCAGTTCTTTGTGTTAGTGCAAGTTAGAGATGATAAGATCAGCCACTCAGTACAGAAAAAGTTATAAAATTAAACAGATTAAATCGGCTCAGTTGTATTTCCCCAGATTCTTCCAAGAATATTTACTTGTTAGTGCATCATATACCAGATTTTGTTTTTATTATAAACAATATTCCACTCTTAATTGTGAGATGTGTTGTTAAAAATTTAATACATTAGGAGAAGGATGTGTAAAATGTTTAGCAGGTCTTGTCACAAGGCAAAAGTATTGGCCAAAAGGCGGGGTATAAATAAACTAATAATAATAATATATTATTATAATATATAATTATTATTAATAATAATAATATATTGTGTTAAGCGTTTTATATTCTGTATCTAGTGTGTGTGGATATAATTTAAAAAGGAAAGTGGAATATTTTGTTCAAGACCAGAACTAAATAACGGATTTAGGCTGCAGTCCTGTATCCATTTACTTGTGAATAAGCCCATTGAACTTAGAGGGACATTTCTGAGTAGACGCATACAGGACTTTTTCTCTGCTTGCTTTATTTATAGGCCACTTTTCAGGACTGACCCCTCAAAGTGTGTAATGAAATGAGAACAGGATACGTTCCAAGTTTAGCGGGGAAATGGGCAACACATTGTTTTTAAAAAATAATTGGGACAACTTCTTCTATTGCTGGTGTGGAATATACCTTCAAAATCATAGAGAAGACTGCATGTGAGGCAGTGTGCAGATTCAAAATGTGATATTCATTTAGGGAGGGATCCTAGCCCAATTGCAGAGTGCATTTTCATGCAGGTGGTCCCTGGTACCATCTTCAGCATCTCCAATTAAAACAAGGCCCAGGTAGCAAGGGATGCCCTGGTTTTGTAGAAGAGTCCATGAAGCAAGGCAGGTCAGTTGCCTCAGCACCATGGGGAACTCTGAGCATCTTGCTCTGACAAAGGTTGGAAGTAAAGTGAGGCCTTTTGAACATCTGCCTCTAGTCCACCTCTCCTAGGAACCACCCGCTTTTGGAGAACTAGAGTCTCCTAACAGACCAATCCTCTGGCCTAAAGACAGGCACATCTGCCCTTTATGACTTCCCGACTGGTGCACTCCCTGCTCTGAAGTGCTGGTAAACATGGGAGGCACTGTTTCTCTGGCCTGGGAAAAGGCATCTGTAAGGGTCCTGGTTCCAGTTCCATGGACTCTGGTGCTGTGGGATCTGGTTAAGTGGGCTCTTGCCTGCTAAGCTTGGGTCAGTGGTCCCCTAGCATCAGGCTTAGAGCCAGGAACCCAGTCTGGCCCTTTAGCCAGTGACACTAGCCGCTACCTTTTGTGTCCTGATCGCTGCTGGACTCCTGGGCCATGGCAGCTGATAGAAAGGCCTCCCTCTAACTGAGACCATGGAGAGCCACTGCCAGGCAGGGTAGACAAACAGTCTGACCTGGTGAAAGGCTGATGCCTATGTTCCTAACCCCTATGGCTGCAGAGAAAAAGCCAAGCAGGCAGCAGTATCTTGCGAAATGTTCAGAAGCTGGGGGAGGCATTTTAGTAACGCACAGAGCTCCTTTTCTCTCCTGTTGTCCCTGAAGCCCCCAATTTCCAGTTTTGATGCTTCCCCAGTTTTGGCACAAAATATTTCAAATTAATGAGAAGCTAGTTCTCAGAAGCTGAATAAAATAATTTGGGTTGGTTAGGGTTTTGGGTGGGTGGGGTATGTAGAGCCTTGGGAGTAAGGCATCATTTTCACCAGGATGCTCTATGTGGGGGGCAGGGAACAGTTTCAGTAACAAAGGAGTACTGGCCCTTGGCATGAGCATTGTTTGTCCTTGAATTCGGGGTGGGTCTGATGCAGCCTTCACTAGCCCGATGCCCTCCAGGCTGGGGCTGTTGGGAGCTGTAGACCAAAACATCTGGAGGGCTGCTCTGATGGCTTGGTGTTTTCTGTGTTCATCTTGCTTGTCCTAGACCTTTGCTATGGCTGAGGAGTATCATCGGGAATCGATGCTGGTCGAATGGGAACAGGTGAAGCAAAGGATCCTTCATACACTGCTGGCTTCAGGAGAAGATGCCCTGGACTTTACTCAGGAAAATGAGGTATCTCTCAGGATCTCTTGCAATTACGTATCTAGAAATACTGGTTTGAACAAATCAGCTAATTCTTTGGCTGCAGGTTCTTAGTAATTTATCTAGTTAAAACAGAACTCTGTGTGTGTGCACATGGGTGCTCTACAATTAAAGAAATAAATTTTGCCCCAGGAAATCCTGATTCTGCACCAAGAAAAAATTGAATTCCGCAACTGTCAAAGTCATGTATTTGTTGTTTTTCAAAAATGCATGATTCATTCTGCAATTTTATCTGTTTCCACACTATTGTAGTTTTGCCTATGCTTGAGGGAGACGGGCATTGAAATCCAGCTCCATCCACTAAAATTCTTTTCAGCCACTCTCTGACTTCTGAGATTTCTCCACTGTGTACTTCCAAGCATATTTTCACAGCCTTAATGTCTAGTAACTTGCTTTTTAAAAAAAGGAAAGCTGAGCTTCTTGGGAAGCTGAATCCTTTGCTCATTACCATTGCATTTTTCTGTTTTTGTGGCCCTTTACCTCCCCGCTCCTTCCTAATTTGTTTTTAAAGTGTTCTTCATTGAAGAAATGTATGGAACCCTGAAGTTCTTTTTCCAAATTTCTTGGGTTAATTGGCTGTGTTCTGTATAGTGATCTGGAATTACAGTTTCATAATTATCAGTTAAATGTTGGGATCTCTTCTTAAGTCTGTGCTGGAAACTAGGAAATCACTCACTACTCTGCAGTAGCAGAGCTTCATTGACTTGGAAGCTTATCCTAGAAGCATTCAATGAATTCTGCGGTTTCTGTGTATTGAAGTTTAACCTTTCTTTAGAACATCATATTTGGAGGTCTCTTCTGAATGGATAACTTGAAGCTAGTCATCCTTTGTACCCACTGTTAGGAGGTACACTGTCCTGATCATAGGTGTTGAAATCTCAAAGGAAGTAAAAAAAACCCTCAAATAAGCTCATGAATGGGTTAAAAGATAGAATTCAATCTGTCATTCTGCAATGCCCTGCTCTCTCCTGCAGCGCCCTGTATAATATTGGTGTGTTGCTGTGAGAGCATTTGAAACCCTTGAAGTAGTGTTTTGTTTCCCGCCTCGAAGTCAAAGGCCTGGGCGGTTTGCAATGCGTCTGCTGTGTTAAAAGCAAGCTGCTTAACTTTCCCCTCACAGGTTGCACTTAAATCCTGTTTCAGCAGAATTGTCTGTGTGTGAATGAGTGAGCAAGAGGCAGACGCTCCTCCTTAGAGTATAATAGGGGTTTAATTGATACCTCAGGATATGCAGAATCAGCTGAAAGGCACAGATCCAAACACAGCAGGAAGCAGCCCAATCTTCATGCTGGTGAAAAATACTAGCATTATAATACTTGCGTGTGATGTTTTATGCTTCAAAGAAGGCAGCGCACACATTCTCTCTTTTGGAGGTTTCCACAGTTCCCTGAAGGGCGTGGTGTCTGGTAAAAGGAAATATAGTATTGAGGATGTTTAGCTTAGCTATGTATTCCAGGAGTGTTCCGTTCAAGGGCCCAATTTGGTTTGGATCTGCTGCCTCTCCCCATGGCCTTTGGCTGTCTCCCTGGTTTTGCTTCATCTCCCCCCCCCCATCATTTCTGTTATAAAGTGTTGCTGTCACACGACCTGGTTCTACAGCCGCTAAGGCGCATGGCTGCTTTGTTATAGTTCGAATCTCCCCAGGACTCTTTGAAATTCCATGTCGCTCCAGGATGCACTTAGACCCAGAGATTGAGGTAAGATGGCAAGCGTGCAGGTGGGGTTGCAGCCGTTCCTGCCTCACCCCTCCCCAAATGTTGCAGCGGAGAGCCAAGCCATTTGGAGCTTTGCCAAAACGTCTGCCAAGGCTTTTCCTTCGGAATGCGTGTATGAATAATGCATGTGTTGGGTGCCTGCACTCGCAACAAGTGAGGCTAAATGGTCCTCTGTGAAGGCGCAACTGCAGGCACAACTGCACAGCAGCTTTCTGTGTTGCCCAGTTGTTCGTGAAGCTACAGTGGAGAAGCCCATCAGGAATTAAAAGTACATGTTTAATTTTCCTGCTTTGAAATCAGAAAGTTGGGCCTGCCTACAACAAAGTCTGGCTGCTCTTCCCAAGTACATTGCACATTTTCTTGCAGACAGAATGCATTTCTTTCAATGCCTTTATTGGACCAAATCACTAGCTGCAAATGTTGCATGCTTTTAAACATATCAATTACATCAGGCAATTGAGATGCAGAACAAAAACAAAATAGTTTTTTTCTTCATGTGTCACAGCTGGCTTTCCCCCCCCCCCATTTGGGTCATGGAAACCCAAATAGCATAACACCTCTTATTTTGCATGATTTATTTTTTTGCAGTGTTTTACTATTTTAGGCCACCCAAGGACTGATTCAAGGTCAGATGATAGCTTTGGTCTACCCTTTTAATAACTGCTGCCCAAATTCCATTTGAAAGTATATAGACCACATCTGGGATGATGGGGCTTATGATCTTGTTTATTTGGTATGATGCTTCATCCAATTTGTATTGCCTACTCATGGCTTGGTGCCTATTAATTTTAGGTTGTTTTTAATATCTTATTTTAAAATTGTTGTAACCTGCCCTGGGACTTTTGGGTGAAGGGCGGATAATAAATGATGATGATGGTGATGATCATATTAAAGTATTTGAAAAGGGCCTCCTGGGTGAATCTTAACTCACCAGTTTCCAAAGCAGGATTGGACCAAGATGAAGGAGGTGTGAAAATTGGAGGGAGAAATATCAATAATTTAAGATACGTAGACGATACCATACTACTAGCAGAAACCAGTAATGATTTGAAACGAATGCTGATAAAAGTTAAAGAGGAAAGCACAAAAGCAGGACTACAGCTGATCGTCAAGAAGACTGAAGTCATGACAACAGAAGATTTATATAACTTTAAAGTTGACAACAAGGACATTGAACTTCTCAGAGATTATCAATACCTTGGCACAGTCATTAACCAAAATGGAGACAATAGTCAAAAAATCAGAAGACTGCTAGGACTGGGGAGGGCAGCTATGAGAGAACTAGAAAAGGTCCTCAGATGCAAAGATGTATCACTGAACACTAAAATCAGGATCATTCAGACCATGGTATTTCTGATCTCTATGTATGGATGTGAAAGTTGGACAGTGAAAAAAGCGGATAAGAAAAAATCAACTCAGTTGAAATGTGGTGTTGGAAGAGAGCTGTGCGGATACTATGGACCACGAAAAAGACATATAATTGGGTGTTAGAACAAATTAAACCACAACTATCACTAAAAGCGAAAATGATGAAACGGAGGTTATACTTTGGACAGATAGCGGAAACACATGATTCACTAGAAAAGACAATAATGCTGGGAAAAACAGAATGGAGTAGAAAAAGAGGAAGACCAAACAAGAGATGGATTGATACCATAAAGGAAGCCACAGACCTGAACTTACAAGATCTGAACAGGGTGGTTTATAACAGATGCTATTGGAGGTCGCTGATTCATAGGGTCGCCATAAGTCATAATTGACTGGAAGGCACATAACAACAAATGATGGCTAGTGCTTTCAACTGGAGGCGTAACTCCCATCTCAGCTGGTTTTGTAGGTTCTGCAAAGCCCCCTCCTCCATTTCCAGGAAAATCGCTTTAATTGCCTTAAGCTAGTTCCTCATCATATAGGGCTGTCTCCAGCTGAGTTCTACTCAGAATGAAATGGAAATAGACTGCCTTCAAGTCAATCCCGCCTTATGGCTACCCTATGAATAGGGTTTTCATGGTAAGCAGTATTCAGAGGGGGTTTACCATTGCCTCCCTCTGAGGCTAGTCCTCCCCAGCTGGCTAGGGCCTGCTCAGCTTGCCACAACTGCAGAAGCCAGCCCCTTCCTTGTCTGCAACTGCCAGCTTGGGGGGTAACTGGGCTCCTTGGGACTATGCAGCTTGCACACGGCTGCACAGGTGGCAGGACATGTAACCCCGAGCCACTCACTGTGGAGCCAAGCTTTCCTCCCCACTGTGCTACACCAGCTAGACCCATTGAAATTGATGGGCGTGGCCAGAGCTTGGAAGATTACTTTTAAAAAGTAATAAATTACAGTTACAATTGCTTGGCCCAAAAAAGTAGTAATTACCGTTACAATTACAATTGCTCTGAAAGCAACTGATTACTTTACTTTTTCTCAAAAGTAATCACTACAATTACATTTCAGTTGCTTTTTTTAAAAAACTCCTACAAGGTGCTGGCCTTGGCTGCTGCACATCTAAGAAGCCTAAAACAATATTAAAAATAAACACACACACACAGGGGGTAGTAGAGTAAAAAAAATTATCCATAAGATTAACATAACGGCATAACAGAATCTCACATCCCCCCAAGCAATGAAGATACCCCAACTCTTGAAATCAAATTTTACACTTGAAATGCTTTTATAATACGTTTCTGTTATGTCTCAAAAGAAAAAGATGCTCAAACAGCATGTCAGACAAGGAATGTCTTTTTACAGTCATTACGTTGCCACCAGTACTGAACAGGCGTTCTACTGCGGCGCTTGAAGGCATGCCTGTGTTGTGCTGCAAAAAACACCGCAGCACACGTGGAAAGCCATGGAGTGATGACACTTCCCTGCTGGGAGACCTCAGGTACCTCACCAGTTCCTGCTCAGCAGTGTCCACTGCTGACTTCTTGCCCTGGGGCAGAAAGTTAAAGAAGTCATCTGCTAAGTCATCTCCTTCCTGGTCTTTATCTGAAGACTGATCACTGTCCTCATTAAGTACACCCATCTTTATTTCAGCTTTCAACAAGGCTTCCATTGTGTATTTAAGAAAGAGAGAGGATATGTTAACACATATATGTTAGGAAACCATCATCTGCTCTTCATTTCCTGATGCTTGTCATGTTCCCTGGTTCAGGGTCCAGCCTGAGCCTGTGGATGATGACATGGAAGGTAGGAAGGTGACCAAGTCACCACACTCATGGGGCAGCACAGCAGACCCTTAAGGATTACCTGCAGCAACCCAAGGTTGTGATGAGGAGCCCCAGGAAGAAAAGACCCAGCCCCTGCCTACCACCTTAAGCCCTCTGATGCCTCCCTTGAGACAACATTTCCCTTGGAGTAATCCACCCAAAGGGCTTCCCTAATGTTCTTACTTGTTGGTATGGGTGGTGGCCTGACACGATTCCAGCCAATCTAGTTTGAAGCGAGGGTGTAGGCAGGCTGCCAGAAGAAGCCTCTTGTCCTCCCAGATAGCTGCAAACCGCTTTCTTAGGGCTTCGCGCACACCTCTCAGCAGCTGAAAACAGTATGTGTACCTCTCAGGTTTGTTTTCCAGTCCTTCTAACTTGCGGTCCAGATTGCAGAGCATTGGTAGCAAATACCCCATGAACATGCCGTTCTCCCGTTGCAGGATATCTAGGGACTGGGCTAGTGGCTCCATAATCTCTGTGTATTCCTGTACCACTTCAATCTCAGCTTCTCAGGGTGTGCCCTCTGAGGAAGAAGAACAAAGCATGAATCCAAGAAGAAATGGAAGAGGAACTTCACAATTTAAACATAAATAGACAATGGACACTCTTTGAGGACCAGCATGACAAAGGCTTACCTCAAAATGTTTCTTCACATTCGATGAGGAGGAAACAGCTGATCTCAGATTTTTGATCCTTGGAAGGCAGTAATTGCATCGTACAACAACATTTTTCCCACTCTGGCTCACAAATGTACAAGCTTTCTCAAAGCCAAACCATGGTACTTGCTGTTCTGCAGATGTGGCTGTGGGCAACTGGCACTGCTTCATGCCCTCCTCCTCCTCATGCACAGGGCCTCCTTTCTGAACCTCACTTTCTAGTTTTGCCTCCTCAGGATCAACAAGCTGTGACTCAAGTGGCCGCACTAACTGACTGCTGCTCTCAGCAGCAAAACCTGCAACAGGCGTCTCTGTAATAAACAAGAGATAATGCTCCTATATGGGTGAACTTCAGCTGTGATGTGCCCCCATCTCTTCCCCAGTCAGAGTGGAAGTAAGCAGGTCGATAGCACAATTAAAAGAGATCCTATTTGCATCATTTTTGCTCACTGAATAACCCTGCCTGGGCCAGTCTAACCTACTATCTCACAGGGTTGTTGTGAGAACAAAATGAGACTAGGGTTCAAATCCCCACATAGCCATGAAGCTCACTGGGTGACCTTGGGCCAGTCACTGCCTCTCAGCCTCATGAAAACCCTATTCGTAGGGTCACCATAAGTTGGAATCAACTTGAAGGCGGTACATATATTTTTTATTTTGAATATGATGATTATGATAATAAATATGCAGCATTTCAAATTAATTCTGTATGAGAAGCATTCCATGCCAAGCTTGGAAAACCAAGGATGAGGTATAAAATGTAGACAAAAATACTTTTGACAAAATGCCGTTTATCTTTTATATCTATAATTAGCAATACAGCTGAATGATGTATGTAAAGTATTTTTTCTTTCCCTTTTCTTTTTTATTAATATTTTAGTACTACTGCTAAAGTTCTGATGAAAGAATAAAGCATTCATTAGCCAAATTCAAATGATTAGAACACATCACATAAATTCCATTGAAGTTGGAGTTTTTGCCATAGAAAATGAAAAAAACATATAACCTATGATAGCCCAATAGACAATCAGAACTAATATAAAACCCTATTGCTTCTCATTTGCAAATCTTGCAAGATCTAAGGTAACTCTAGATCATGTGAGTTCAGGTGATGCATGTTATGTACATTTGTATAGATATTAGCAGAGATTGTCAACAGTCTGTCTCTCTCTGGGACTGGGAATCTCTCTCTTTCTCACAGAACATGAGTTTGAGAGCTGGGGGACTGAGAGGAGGAGCTGCAAGGACCCTACTTCTCACCTCATCTGTGCCAAGAACAAAAAAATCAGCCTTAAGCCATTTATTATACACCTAATGTTTTTTTATTATTATTATTATTACTGAGACAGTTTTTGTCCCACATACAATTCAGTCTTGTGATTAAACAGGACAAAAATACAAATAAAAAGAAAGATGGAGTTCAAATAAACATACAATAAAAAGCTAGCCAGCATTTTAAAAGGCAGGAGTGCTCTGTCTGGATAAATACAGCACACAGGTATGCATGGGAACAAGGGGGAGAGAAGTAGGCCAGAGCTTGGAAAAGTTACTTTTTTGAACTACAGCTCCCATCAGCCTAATCCAGTGGCCATGTTGCCTAGGGCTGATGGGAGTTGTAGTTCAAAAAAGTAACTTTTCCAAGCTCTGATAGGCCGAAGTTTCGGAAGTGCCTTGTGATTGATGGAGGGGGCAGCAGAGGCAAGGAGAGGCAGTGGGGGGGCAGAACGGTGCCGCAGGGGGGCAGAACGGTGCCGCGGAGGGCACACACACACGCACACACACGCACACACACGCACACACACACAAATCATCGTCACTCACCTCCACAGCTCTTCGCCATTCTGCTGCTGCCTTCTCCTCCGTTGTCCTTGCCCTGGCTTTTTCCTCCGGCGTCCATTTTGTCCTCTCAGACGCTAGCAGGCCCTGCCTATTCACCTCTTCCCTCGTGCCTCCTAACACAGATCACGAGGGAAGAGACAGTCTGTGCAGAGGTCCAATCAGTGTGAGGCACATGTCTTGTGTTAACCAATCACAGCCAGGAGCTGACTTCCCCTTGTTCCCGCCCCCAATAACGTCCAACCTAACGTGGAAACGTTAAAGTTGCAGCTGAAAAGTAGGGAAATTACTAGTCGTTCCGTTACTTGCCAAATGTAATGGAATTACCACTCGTTATTTAAAATTGTAACTAATTACAAGTAACTCGTTAAAAATAACGAGTTACTTCCAAGCTCTGGGCGTGGCTAACTTGGGCCTACCAGTTTCAACTTTTGTTTGTTTTAAACTTTTTAATCATGTATTTTATATTGTTGTGACCCGCCATGGAGCCTGATGGTGAAGGGCAGGTAATAAAAATGTAAATGTACAGCCTTCAAGTCAGTTCCAACTTATGGCGACCCTATGAATAAGGTTTTCATGAGGCTGAGAGGCAGTTACCGGCCCAAGGTCACCCAGTGAGCTTCATGGCCATGTGGGGATTCGAACCCTGGTCTCCCGGGTTGTAGCCCAATATTAACATTATAATAATAATAACTCTGTATAGAACTAAGTTGAATAAAACACATAGTAATAGCAACTCTTGCTTGTCTGAGGCCGTGTCTTTTGTTACTGTTAAGATACCATGAAAGCATCACTATCAGTTTAATTTGAATGTGGTGAGAGCTGCTGTTTGCCTGATTATGCTCGGATGTATTCGGGATTACTCCTCCCTCTGGACTGTTTACAGAATGCATCCCAGCATAAACAGCAAACTCCTATTCATGGTTAAGTACCAATCTCTGTTTTTACTATATGAGGGCAAGCAGTGTTTGGAAAAGTCCTCTCATGTGTTACTACCAGGGCTGTGGAGTCGGAGTCGTGGAGTCGGAAGCAATTTTGGGTGGAGTCGGAGTCGGTAGAAATGTACCGACTCCAACTCCGGCTTCAAAATAAATTTTGATTGACAATTTTTTTAAAATATAAATTCAAAATGTCAAAGAAGCTCCCCATGAAGTCAGCTGTAGTTGAGCATTTCACCATAACTCAAGATGGAAAACATTTTGTGTGTCACTGTATGACACAGGACCCAGATGAAGACAAATGCTGTGATGCCAAGATCAGTGCATATTCAGGCAGCAATAAAAATGCTCCTATGAGAGCTTCCAATTTACAAAGACATTTACAGCCCTTTCCAGGGCTGTGGAGTTGGAAGCAATTTTGGGTGGAGTCGGAGTCGGACAGTAGAAAAATAGAGGAGTCGGAGTCGAAGGTTTGGCGTACTGACTCCACAGCCCTGGTTACCACCCACCACATGAGATTGCATTTAAATGAAATATCCAAAACATGAATTTGTTCTCAAAATGGCTCCTTTTGGTTGACTATATTATACAGCCATGAGAGTGGCTGTATTCTATAGTCAGCATGGATTTTTTGCATTTCTCAGTGTTAAATTGAAAATACCCACCCATGCCTTCTGATGCTTCCTATAAGCTCATTTCAAAACAAAACCTTACAAAACTTATAGTCCTGCACTCAGAAACACTTGCTTAACAACCCTCTAAGTTTTCATGGCGATGCACAAAACAGTCAGAGAGAATTGAGAGTTCAAAGTGTAAAAAGAGAGGGGGGGGAAACCAGCCCCTTTTGGACTTTTTCCCCTCAGAGTTCTCATAATCTGTTGAAATTAATTAAAAATCAGCCATGTTCACAGAGTATCTGTAATCCTATTACTGACCTTGCCCCATACTCTGACCTTCATCTTCTGCAGTTTAAAAGTTTAAAAAATGCCTGGCTGATTTTTAATTAATTTAAGAAATTTTGGCTTGAACTCAATGATAATGTTGGGCATGCTCAGTAAGAACCAGCTGTCAGTGTTCTAAGAGCCAGACTCACAGCTGCTGGGCTTGCCTAATCCGGGAGCCACACCCACACCAGACTTTTATTTCACTTGAGACAGTCATGGCTTCTCCCAAAGAATCCTCGGAAGTATAGTTTGTGAAGCATGCTGAGACTTGTTAGGAGACTCCTATTTCCCTGACAGAGCTCCAGTGGCCAGATTTGTTTAACAGTCAGCCCCTGTTCTGGGGATTGTACCTCTGTGAGGGGAACAGGGCCTCTCTTAGAAACTCTCAGCACCCTTCACTAACTACACTTCCCAGGATTCTTAGGGAGAAGCCATGGCTGTCTAAAGTGAAAGAAAGGTCTGGTGTGGATGTGACCAGGGACAGTTTTGGTTTAAATTTTTGTGGGAGGCTACATGTGCCTGCTGTAGAATAAAAAGGGGGAAACCCTGAAAAAGAATGATACTGTTCACAGTGTTTTCCTGTTGGAAAAGAAAGGGGCTTTCCCTCTGCCCAGTGCCCACCCACGCAATTTCCTCCCCCCTGCCCCTCCCCCAGGTCAGTTTCACCTATCCTAAGCATGACTGCACAGGAGTAAGTCCCACTAAAGTCAAAAAGCATGCAAATGATCAAACCTGCCCTTTCCTTCTTCTCCCTCCTATCCCTTCCCTCTTGCCCCATCCCTCCCCCTTCCTTCACCCCTTCCTTCCTCTCCCCGATCCCCTTCTAATCCGCTCCTTCCCCCTCTTCCTTCTTCCCCTCCTCCTCCCCCATGGTCAGTTTTACCTATCCTAGGACTACAACCTGGGAGACCAGGGTTCAAATCCCCACACAGCCATGAAGCTCTCTGGGTGACCTTGGGTCAGTCACTGCCTCTCAGCCTCAGAGGGAGGCAATGGTAAACCACCTCTACCATGAAAACCCTATTCATAGGGTCGCCATAAGTTGGAATCTACTTGAAGACAGTCCATTTCCTTTTCAAGCATGATTGCACAGGAGTAAATCCCATTGAACTGAATAAGCATGCAAATGATCAGCCCGCCCTCCTCTCCTCCTCCGTCCCATCACCCCCTTTTGCCCCTTCCCTCCTCTTCCCCCACTGTCTTCCAATCCTTTGCTTCCCCCTCCAACTCCTCCTGCTTCCCTCTATTCTCCCTTCCACCTCCTCCTCCCCCATGGTCAGTTTTACCTATCCTAGCCATGATTGCACAGGAGTAAATCCCACTAAACTCAATAAGCATGCAAATGATCAGACCTGCCTTTTCCCTCCTTTCCCTCTCCTCTTCCTCCTCCCTTCTTCCTCTCCTCCCCTCTTCCTCTCCTCCCCTCTTCCTTCCTCCTCCCCTGCCCTCTCCAGGCTTTCCTCCCCATGGTTATTTTTACCTATCCTAAGCATGATTGCACGGGAGTAAATCCCACTGAACTCAATAAACATGCAAATGATCAAACCTGTCCTCCCCGCTCCCCTCCCCATCCTCCCTTCCGCAGCCCCTGTGGTCAGTTTCACCGATCCTAAGCATGATTGCAGGGGAGTAAATCCCACTGAACTCAATAAGCATGCAAATGATCAATCCATTCTCAGCAAACTTGCACAGGATCCCATTTCTTACCTCCTGGATTAAAAAGCAGAGAAATTCATAAATAGGCAAAAAACCTTGCGGTTTAAGAACATACCTATAGCCCACAGATATTTCTATCAAACTTTAAAAAGCAAAACCAAAAGTCCAAAACAAATTGTGTTTGCATTTTGACCGATTTGTAGGGCAGTACAATATTTCAGAGAGGAGGTCAGGTCTCCTATTCCCCTGGTGCATTCACTGTAGCTGCCCAATTTCCCTGCTTTTTAAAGTTTTATAGAAGTATATGTTGGCTATAGGTATGTTCTTAAACCACAAGATTTGTTGCCTATTTGTGAATTGTGTCCAAGGCAGTGAGACTCGAAACTGAAGGTATTATATATATCATCAAGCAGTTCCTATCCGCAGTACAAGGTTAGCCCTACCCTTAAGCAGAATAAGGCAGCCACCTCAGGCAGCTGATTTTGAGTGTTGTGGAAGGGCAGCAGGTGGTTACTTACTTAATTTACTATTATAATATTTTTACTCCCAGGGAGAGGTTGTGTGTGGGATTAATTTAGTCACCACTGGCTACAGTAGGGCCCCGCTTATACGGTGGGTTAAGGACCAGGCCCCTGCCGTAAAGCGTAACCCCATTGATTATAATGGGGTGCAAAAATGCCGCAAAATCGCAAAAACAGCTTTAAAATGGGGAATTTCCCGCTGCTGCATTAGCGGAACGCCGGAATGCGAAGCGCCGGTAAGCGGGGCCCTACTTTACTATTCCCCTTCACTTGGAAATGTGTGGAGGGTGGAGGAGAGAGAATTTGCTGCTCTACCTAAGGCAGTTAAATGTTTTGAGCGAACTCTGCCTGTGTGGCTAGACAGTGCTTCCTCGCTGTAGCCCCCTCTGGCCCAAAAAAGAGCAACGGTGATCCAGGAACTGCCATACCATGCCATGTCAGAGGTCTGCCCCCTCTAGTATTCTGGCACCCTTCCTGCATGAGATGCTTTAGAGGAAAGCGCCAGAACCCCTTAACGCTGGATAAAATATCCTGCCTGAGGCTGAAGGTGCAGAGCGTTGAGTGCTAAAATGGGTGCCAGAGAAATCAGAGTCCTTCAATCAAAACAAACTGTTCTGCTGATTGAGTTCAGTGATCCCAACACTGGCAAACTGGAGAACTGAACTGTCACGTTGACAGGGGTTTCTCTTAGCAACTGAGCGGGAAGCTTCTCTTGTCTAGTTTAAAGGGACTTTGCTGAGTGGGAGGTAGCTATCCCTTGATCAATTTATTTTCCAGCCTCTCTAAAGAGTACAAAATCTACATCTAGCTCTAAACTTGACATTGGTCATTGTTGTATCATCTCTCTTTGTGTATACAACTTTATTATAAAACAATCAATTTTGAGAGTGATGAATTTGGAAGAAACAATTTCTGTGGTGGGGGTCATGGTCATATGTCAACATTTTAATGTTGAAGGACACATGTCTTTTCAAGGGATTTTTTCACATTTGAAGGTCACAGTTTCTGTTTTAAAATCATTGTTGTTAATTCACATCCACCGCCCACTTTGCCAGTGGGTGCTCAGAGCACTGTGATAAAATACCTTTATTAAAATCCACTTAAAACCAGCTTTGAAAAAGGGAGAAAATGCATCAAGGGCAAAGGGGGACCAGAAGCGAGTCCTCTAAAAGTGCCTCCAGGTTGCTTCTAAACGAGGTGGATACAGAACAGCAGTGCTATTCCTACTCAGAGTAGACCCATTGAAATTAATGGACACAACTAACTTCATACTTTTAGTGAGTCTACTCTGAGTAGGACGTAGCTGAATATAATCCAGGGACTGAGAGAGAGAGATGTGCAGCTTTGGAAAACCTTGCTACAGCAAAAGCCATTTGCCCAGTGACTTAGTACACTGCAATGAGATCCTAAAAAACTTGGTATTGCACTTGTTGTGGCAGACTGCAAAAGAGGTCAAGTGCTCCATGCTTGCTGAATGAGTTTGTGTTGTATATTCTGATTGGCATTCTTATCTTCTTCCAACAGCCCAGTTACATCAGTGAGTTGCCACCACCAGGCCGCAGTTCTTTGGACAACATTGAGATGGCATACGCCCGACAAGTGAGTAAATCAGAAACCTCGGTCTCTTGGTTTTGTTATCCAAAGCTCCCAGGTAGGCCAAGGACCATGTCAGAAGGGACTGTTTACCAGCAAGAGTCTTTAAAATTGGATATTTTCAGATTGCTAGAATTTACCCTTGCTTGGCTATATCCATGGTCCTGCATTTTCTCCATCAAGCCCCCTAAATCCCATGACCCTTCTCACATTCCTTAAGATATCCATCTGTTGACCTGACATGGCCCACCACAATATGTAATAGTGCATAGTAAAGCCGCCATGAGACTGTACCATCACCAAAGAAAGGAAGCGGTTTCTGCATTTCCTGTCCCAGTCCTCTTCCAGCTCCGTCGCCCACTTTTCTCCCGAGCCCTACCTGGGAGGAAGACTATAAAGACTTGTACAAGCAGCTGGGAGAGGAGAGTAGGAGGTATGGAAGCAGCCTTTTCTCTTGCTGCTTTGAAATTTGTAAAGCAAGAGCTGGGCACAGTACTTCCTCAGGATGTAATCTGTCAAAGACATGGGTGGGCATGGCTCAAGCCAATGGTGGGCCAAGGTCAGGTCAAGTCAAACGTAGGTGGGAACAATCTCTTTTCTCCTTCTTCTTTTAATCTATAGTTCATTAGGATTTTCTCTCTGTCTTTCTGCCACTTTCTTCTCTCCCTCTCCCTCTCCCTCTCCCTCTCCCTCTCCCTCTCCCTCTCCCTCTCCCTCTCCCCCTCCCCCTCCCCCTCCCCCTCCCCCTCCCCCTCCCCCTCCCCCTCTCCCCCTCCCCCTCTCCCTCTCCCCCTCTCCCTCTCCCTCTCCCTCCCTCTCTCCCTCCCTCCCTCTCTCCCTCCGTGCCCAGTAGGCTGCAAGGGAGGACAGGCTGCTTTTGCCAGATATCTGACCTGATCAGTTGCAGAGGGCTTCCCCCCCCTATCTGTTTTGGCTCACCCACCCACCCCATTTCCTTCTCCCTCCTTCTTTTCCTCCTCTCATCCACATGAAATTAGGCTGAGAGCCACAAGGTGCCAACCCCCTTGAACATTGACCTTGAACATTGTCTGGTAGCTGATTGACAGCCAGTGCAGTTCTCTCCGCACAGGTATAATGTGTACTGGGAGTTCTCTTTATTTTAAATCTGGCCATGTCTTGCTGGTGTATCCTGCCCGATCCCTCCCTCTTCATTCCTCGCTGGTGCAAGTAGGGAAAACAGACCAGGAAGCTGCAATTAATTTTGGCTTCCTGTGACATCTGAGTCTGGGATCCTGGTTTGTCGCTCTCTAAAATGCCGGGATTCATCAGCCACCAACAAACGTTGTTACGGAGCAATAAACCAGGCTTGTGTATTTGAACACTATGGGAGGCCAAGCTTAATTGTAGCTTATTGGTTTGTTTCTTGCACTCATGCCAGGGGAGGAGCAAAGTGGACCAGCTCAGGGCACATTCCAGATAAACCATGATAAGCCAGCAACCTTGGCTTCCCATTATGTGCAAATGCACATTCACCCTTGGTTTCACCATGTCGGCATGTAGTTAAAAACCCTTCCGCAGATATGAAAGGGCTGGACTGAAAACTGTCACTTGTCCCTCAGATTTAGGGCTTCACATATCTGCTGCAGTTGGCCCCCTTGCATTGTCATTAGATCAACTTAGGGATTTGCCATGCACAGCAATGAGAAATGCTGTACTGCTTTTGACCCTCAGGTCTGCCTGGAGCTTTGGAATAAATGTGGCAGAGCATTTTATATTGCTGTACATCCCCTGATGTGTCATTTCTGAAAGGCAATGAAATAGGGAAACTGCTGGCAGGAGCACTCCCCTAAGGCCATATGATCTGGAGGCCGGTTTCAGTTTCTGCTGTGGTTAGCAGTGAGGGGAGGGGGTTGAGGGGAAAACATGGGAAGGAGCGGGATTGGCATTTGTGGTAGAAAACTGCTTACTCTCAATATGTTTTTAGATTTATGTTTATAATGAGAAGATTGTGAATGGACATCTGCAACCCAACTTGGTGGATCTTTGTGCTGCTGTTGTAGAACTGGATGATAAGGTACTGCCCATAAAGTTAGCCTAAGGAGATGCTCTGCTTGTGTTCAGCTGAGATGAGCAGCCTGTTGACATGGGCAAAACTGGCTGCTACTTACATATAATAAATAATAAAATTTCATTTATTAGTCGCCTATCTGTCCGAACTAACGGACACTCTAGGTGACGTACAATAGTGTAAAATACAATATACAATCAAAAAATCACAGTCATCAATTAATCTAAAACCATCCTTCAATTAATACAACATAAAACTAATCCATCCCAGAAATCCTGTAGGCCTGCCTGAATAGCCAGGTCTTCCATGCCCGGTGGAAACCTATCAGGGAGGAGGCATGTCGAAGGTCAAAAGGGAGTGAATTCCAGAGGGTGGGGGCCACAATCGAGAATGCCCTCTCTCTGGTCCGCACCAGCCTCACTGTCCTAACTGGTGGGACCGAGAGAAGGCCTTTTGAGGCTGATCTTGTCTGGCGGCATAATTGGTGATGCTGGAGGCGTTTCTTCAGATAAACTGGGCCGAAACCGTATAGGGTTTTAAAGGTCAACACCAACATATGCATGTAGTTGTGCGCGCACACACCTGGAGCGTGTTACAGCCATGGCCGGCAACATTTGAGGAGGAGGCTTGTGGGTGGAGTCGCCACTCTGTGCAGCAAAAGAGCAGCGTTTTCAGGATAACAGTCTCTGGCAACTTTAGAGTCCTGTTTTACCACTAAAGCCAAATTAGAGATGTTGTTTCAGCAATTTACTAACTGACGTTACATGTAAAATGGGGGGACATCGCAGAGACCAGAGCATCATACAGTCCCACTAATCATGTTGTAACTTAGGTGATGATTAGAATCAAGGAGGGAACGAACACTATATAGTTCAGAAAGCCTCATGTTGGATGTTCCCAGTCGTTGGGAAACCCTTTTCAGGGGGAAAATTGCCATTAATGAATGGGATGCCAAGAAAATTAGGATCTGTCTGTCAGTTTTCATTCTGTCAGACTTTTCTCCAAGGAATCCTGAGAACTGTAGTGTTGTGTGCAGATGATTGGGTGAAGGGCCATAGATCAGAGGCAGAGCATCTGCTTTGCATGCAGAAGGTCCCAAGTTCAGTCCCTGGCACCTCCAGGTGGAACTAGGAGTGTACTCTGCCTGAAACCCTAGAGAGCCGCTGCCAGTCAGTGTAGACAATACTGAGCTAGAATGACCAATGGTCTGACTCGGTATACGGCAGCTTCCTATGTTCTCTTGATAGAATTCTCGGCACTCATGTAAAACTACAACCCCCAGAATTCCCTTACGGGGCAAACCATAAAAGTAAAACTGAATTCCACTTGGCTTAACGTTTTTATAACATACTTGTAGCCTTGGCAGCACTGGTCTTCAACTGGTGGGTCAGGACCTATTACCAGGTCACAGCCTGGTCAAAGATGGGTCATAACTAAGGATGGGCAAGAATTCCACTGAATTTAGATTTAGCACTGGATTTTTCAGTGGTCCACATATTCTCTTTGTGGAGCGATCCTGTTTGCTCTGAGCTTCAGTGACTTTCCCCTGACGTTTGATTTTTCCCCTTGAATATTCCCTCGAATGTCATGTTCTTTTATTGATTTTACACACAGCACAGCAGTACAGCTCCCTCTCTCTCTCGCTCTTGCTCTGCCACCCCCTCTCTATTCAAATAATCTAAGCTCCAAGCAGAAGGAAGCAAGCTAAGTCTCCCCTGTATTAAGGACTCAGAGGCCAAGGAGGAGGTGGGGGTGGGGGTGGGGGGCACTGAAAGCTGCTTTCCTCCTTTCCAAAACGAAAACAGCCAGGCTATGCTTGCTAACGTGAAAATTGACCACCTGAGTCACAGCAGAGGAGGGGGAGGCGGCAATATTTGCTTTCAAACTATCAATATTTCCTTTCAAAATATCAATATTTTGAAAGAAAATATTGATACGTGAAAGAAAATATTAATATCAATATTTTTAGGGAGAGAAAAAATCAGACTGGTAAAAGCAGCTGATAGTAGACAAAGAACGAATGTGAATTGATTCTGTTAGGTTGACAAAATGCTTTTGAACCAGCACCAGCCAATGGATCCCATCCCTAGTCACAACATCCCCATTAGCGTCATACATATATGGGGTAAAGAAATTTAGGAATAAATATTTGGGTTAAAGTTGGGTCCCATGTCTGGAAACAGTGAAGACTAGTGTTTTCGTGTAATGAGGGTCGTACTGTCAGTAGCAGCCAGTGTTCATCAGTGCATGTGAACCGGTACCATTAACCCTCTTCATTTTAAATGCTGCACTGAAAAAGATAAGGACACAGCCTCTTCTCACGGTAGCTTCTTCTGTCATCTTGGCCCCTTATGTTTTGCAGAACATTTCTGACTTGTGGGCTATGGTAAAGCAAATGACTGATGTTTTGCTGGTTCCTGCAAGTGATGCGCTGAAAGTCCGGACGAGCATGGAGGTGGAGATGGAGTTTGTAAGGCAGGCCCTCCAATACCTTGAGCAAAGGTATGGCTGCAAAGTAGTTAGAATTCAGGAAGTTTCATACGCTTTTTTGCAGGTATACAAATGCCTACAGGTATAACAGTGCTTCTGAAAGATCTACCATCCATTCCACCCTTTCACTTTGCTCAGGCCTGAATGACATTGTGAATGGTGGAATGACCTGGTGTCACTTTTGCAAGTCACTTGGGCATCTGAAGAATGCAAGAAGGATGCATTCAGGCAGGCTTTTGGGGTGGGCTAGATTTTATCTTCATTATTTTTAGATTTTCAATGTCTAGGTATTATATGCCTATAGTGTAGGTCGCCCAGAGTGGTTGGACAGCCAGCTAGATGGGCGACTAATAAATAAATACATGTAACTTTTTCCCCCTGCATACGTTGTGCTTTCAGACACTTGAGCGTCCTGCATGCATACTGCCAGCTCAGTAATTAAGTGCCAGAGAAAGCAGACTTCCAAGTATTGGACTATTGTTGTAATATCTGATACTGGGAGGGCAGTGGTAGAATCCTCTACCTTGCTAGGAGGCTGATTGGAACCATCATCCCTGTACTGTAATGGATGGAAGGAATGAACCTTTAACTTCCTTCCTTCTCCAACAGCCAGACTGAGTAAACTAGCTGTGTCCAATACTCCCACATAGATGACTCCACACCCCTTTACTACTCTCTAACCCCTGGCAGGAGTGACTTCTGGGGATCCCAAAGAAATACCTTCAAGGGGAAGCAGGGATTGCATCCAATTTCCCTGACTCTTCCTCATGACCAGTGTAATTGACTTTTCTATAACAAACCCCATTCTGACCTCTGTATAGCATGAACCATGCTATCGAATTTATTTAGAATAGAATCAGAGGGCGGGGGGAGGCAAGAGCCAAAAGGAAAAGCAGAACAGTATATTAAAACAAAGGAAACTGTTCATTCCAAGTCTAGCTAGCCTGTTTCTGCTACTTAGACACAGGCTTCTGTGTACCTCAGTCATAGAATAATTGCATTGATGGTCCAGTGTGATGATGATCGCAGGACTGTTTTAACAGCAGCTTGCTTTTAAAAGTCTTTAACCCAGGTGGGGTCTTGTTTCACCACCAGAATTAACCAGCTGATCCCAGTGCAATCTCTTAACCAAAAGGTTGCCCAGGAACCAAAAAACACTCAAGGTGCCATAAATTGGAAGTAAGCCACCTGGGTGAAAATGGCAACATCACCCAAAATCTCAAACGTGACCCCTTCATCTGCAGATAATGGAGAGCTAGGGAGACTAAGCTGGGGACAGAAGCACTGCACCACCATCTCCTCTCAAGTGCTATCCCCATAGTTTGTATACTCACCATGAGGCTGAGTAGAATACATTACCTGGCAGAGCTCATTGAGGTGGAAACAGATGGAAAAAACAAAAGCAGTTGTTTCTTTTTTTAAAAAATGTTGGGTTTCTTTTTTTATATAATAAATTGTAGGAAGAGGTCCCTCAGTAGAATGTGCAGAATGACCAAGTCACAGACTAACAGACAACTAGAATAACGAGTTAATAGTAAAGTACATGTACAGTTAAAGAAGAAATTTTGACAAAAACTCCAGAATGTTTTTTTTTTTTGCTTTTATTCCTTTCTCCCCTGGATCTTCCTGGGCTGGACATAAGGTCACATGTTCCTTATCTCAAGTCAGCTTCCAGCTATCCTTATGGAATTAGGGAAGAGTACAGAGAGAGAGGTTCTTTGGTGACATAGAGCTACACTCCAAAATCGTTCCCCTTTTAGTATTTTTGGATGGAGGGTTCACAAACATAGGGGCAAACTGATCACCCTATTTGGGGTGCAGGAAAGGCCTCTCATCCTTTCATTCTCCACTGGTTTGTTACACTTGCCTATTCCCTTTTTCTTCCTTCCCCTTCCCCCTGCCCCAGTATAAATTTAGAGTGTGAAATCCTCAAATCTCGTCCAACTAAAAGATGCTTTATGTGCAAATATTTACTGTCTTGCTTTTTGTGAAATACGGTTTATGGAAGCATCCTCCTTTAAAGAGACATTTTTAGGTGAATGCTATCAGTGATAAAGTAACCATTGATAACAGTAGTGGTGGCACTTTTTAGGGCTGAAGGATGGTATATAATATACATGTTTTTTGTTATTTATGTTACTTTAAAATTCAGACCAAGAAAAAATAGTCAAATTAAAAACTTAGGCTAGCCTTTGCCAGCTTGGTGCCCACTAGATGTTTTGGACTACAGCTCCCAGCCAGCACAGCCATGCTAGCTGTGGCTGAAGGGAGTTGTGGTCCAAAACATCTGGGGGCACCAGGTTGGTGAAGGCTGACCTAGGAAAATAAAAAGGTCTCCACCTGATGCCTAGAATCTGTTAGCATAGGCACCTGGCCGTCCTTTCTTGGAAGAGTTCCACAATCGGGGTGCCACAACCAAAAAGCCCCTCTGTGTTCTTAGCCCACCTCTCCTCAGATGGCAAAGGAATGAGGCACTTGGTTTCCTTCAGCAACCCATAAATCAACTCTGAGAGCAAATTCAAGCATATTCCTAATTAAAAAAAAAATGAATGAATGAGGAACCTGTGGCCCTCCAGATGTGATTGGTCTCCAACTCACATCAGCCCCAACTAGGACAGCCAGTGGTTAACATTCTTGTGGAACAGTAACAGTATCTTCTTAACAGTATCTTGTGGAACGCCTCTCCCGCTATGAACCGACCCGGTCACTTCGCTCAGCGTCTAAGGCCCTCCTCCGGGTACCAACCCATCGGGAAGCCCGGAGGACAGTTACTCGATCTAGGGCCTTTTCTGTAGTGGCCCCCGAATTGTGGAATAGCCTCCCCGAAGAAATACGCCTGGCGCCGACGCTTTTATCTTTTCGGCGCCAGGTTAAGACCTGGCTATGCTCCCAGGCATTTTAAAGCGTTTAATGTTACAATTTTAAATCTCTTTGTTTCAGTTTATTTATTGTGATATTTTGTATTTCTGTACTTTTAATCTTTTGTACACCGCCCAGAGAGCTATTCGCTATGGGCGGTTTAAAAATGAAATAAAATAAATAAATAAATAAATAAACATTGATGGCATTTTGTTGTCCAAACACATCAGCTTCTCCATTCTTGATTTAATACATCCAAGGCTGGAGAGCTTACAAATATATAAGCATAATTCAATCAAATAGTACTTTGTATCCTGATCATGGAGGCTGCAGCAACAGTGTCAGTGGACTTGACAGTCTTGGAGCCGCAGCTGCGGTTGCTGCAGCAACGAGATCGCTCAACAGTCTAGTTGAAGGCCAGGAAAGGCAGTGCTGCAGTGCCCACTCAGCAGGGAGGCGTTTTGTGGCTGAGCGAGACCTGGGTGTCTCGGGGAAGAGAGGGAATGAGAACTGAGAGGCCTACAAACAACCATTCTAAAGCAGGGGTGGGGAACCTGTCGCCCTTCAGGTGTTGCTGGACAACCACCCCCATCACCTCTGGCCATTGGCCATGCCTTCAGGGGGCTCATGGGAGTTCATGATTTATTTAAGATATTTATATACCACTTAATCATTTGCACTTGTAAGTCATGTACCTAAAAGTGAACCATACAGAGAATAAAACGATAAGGAGTCGTCATGAACAATGAGTCCAACAATGTCTGGAAGGCCACAGATTCCCCACTTGTGATTTAAAGGCTGATAGGCAGGGGCTAAGGGGGTTGTCCTTTAGCCCAAGCAGAACAAGCCAGGGTGGGCCGGTGTAGCGGGGAGGGAAATTCGGGTGGTAGACAAAGTTACTTCCTTCTCTGAGGGCCAGAGTTGCATGTTAAGCATATGATTTGCCCTGAAGTGCAGGATTTTTCTTTCACATATAGTAGGCACGTAGCCCCTGATCTAGATCAGGACCACATCAGGGCCAAAAGGCTTAAAGTCCTCCTCCACCACCACCACCACTCCTCCACACCCCAGGTTTCTGATCTGGATCAAGCATCCCACATTGCTTACATATGAAAGAAAATTCTTGCACTGAAGGGCAAGCCATGGGATTAACATAACGTGTAATTTGACCCTAATGGAAGCTCATTAGCAAGCTGAGGCAGGTTAGCTCTCCTTCATGGAACACCCCCCCCCCCCGGGGTAAGGGGCTCAACAACATCCCAACATGGAGGTTGAACAGTGGAAAGTGATCCCCAGCTAGTGTGATAAAAGTTGTGAGTTAATCACTGCTCTTACACCGCTCTGCTGGGCCTCCTGCTCCCCAGCAAGCCTGCCTGCTCTTTGAGGTGCCCCGGAGAAGCTCTTCTTTGGGTTTTCTGAGCTGCTGGGGCCAGGCAGATGATGGTGGAGGACTGTGCCTTCTCAGTAGTGGTGCCGCAGCTTGGGAATAGCCGCCTCAGGTCTTTGCATCTGGTGCCCACCTCTAGGAGTTTTAGGCGCAAGGTGAAAATGTTTTTCATTTGCCGCTGATATTTTTTTAATACCAGGAAGTTATGTCGTGTTTATCTCTGTTGCATGGTTTAGTGTTTTGTTAGCTTACTGTTGCTTATTCTGCTGCTTTTGAAGAATGCTGCACTTTTAAGAACTTGTATAATTTGTTATATTTTTGCAGTTGTGTTTAATTACATTACTTTTTTTAAAATGGTGAGCCTCTTGGAAAACATCTTTCTTAAAATGCGGGATAAAAACATGTAAATAAATATTAACTTAAATATATGTTAAATAAACATTGGGACATGTGAGACTCCTTATGAATTAGCAATGGGTGGTTCCTTGCAGTTACAAGAACTACACATTAGTGACGGTCTTTGGAAACTTGCACCAGGCCCAGCTGGGCGGAGTACCTGGAACCTACCAATTAGTCCGCAGTTTCCTGAACATCCGACTCCCAGTGTCTGTCCCAGGACTCCAGGTAGGTGCATCCATAGCCGAGGTGTTCTAGCATTACCGTATTAACCCAATCAGATCATTCTGGCTCACTTAACCTGTGCAGAAATTATGGGGTGGGGGGGTTGTCATGTGGGTCAGAAGCAGGGAACAAGAAAGGTATGTGTTTGAATACACTTTGCAGTTGCTTAGGGGAGAGGAGGGAGAGGCAGTTTTCCAGTCCAGGTGCAGGCTTGGTTATGGGACTGAATTGACCTCGATTGCCCTGATGGATGACCTCTATTGGGAGAAGGACAGGGGGAGCGCGACCCTTTTATTCTTACTTGATCTCTTGGTGGCTTTTGATACCATTAACCGTGGTATCCTTCTGGGCCGACTTGGTGAAATGGGTATTGGAGGCACTGTTTTACAGTGGTTCCGATCCTGTCTCCAGGGTTGTTTTCAGAGAATATCACTGGGTGATTGTCTTTTGGCCCCCTGGCAGTGGTGCTGTGGGGTGCCACAGGGTACCATTGTATCCCCCATGCTATTTAATATCTATATGAACCCCTCAAGAGCGGTCATCAGGAGATTTGGGGCAAGGTGTCAGCAGTACGCTGATGATACCCAGCTTTTATTTCTCTGTAACATCCGAATGGGAAAGGTGTGCAAGCCCTGGACTGCTGCCTGGACTCGGTGATGGGCTGGATGAGGGCCAACAAACTAAGTCTGAATCCTAGCAAGATGGAGACGCTGTGGTTTGGTGGTTCCCGAGTTCAGATAATTGGTCAGTTGCCTGCTTTGGATGAGGTCGTACTCCCTCTGAAAGAGCAGGTCCGTAGTCTGGGGGTGCTCATGGATCCATCTTTGTCACTAGAGGCCCAGGTGGCCTCCGTGGCTAGGAGTGCCTTTTACCACCTTCGGTTGGTAAGACAGCTGCGGCTGTTTCTGGACAGGGATACCCTGACCACTGTTGTTCATGCACTGATAACCTCCAGGCTGGATTACTGTAATGCGCTCTATATGGGGCTGCCCTTGAGGTTGGTCCAGAAGCTGCAGCTGATGCAAAATGCGACAGCAAGACTGCTCACTGAAGCAGAGTATTGCCAACATGTCACCCCACTGCTGAATGAATTGCACTTGCTGCCTATCAGCTACAAGGCTAAGTTCAAGGTTCTGGTTTCGGTGTACAAAGCCCTATACAGCTTGGGACCAGGATACCTGAAAGATCATCTTACTTCTTATATACCCAGTTGATTGCAGGTGAGGGCCTCCTGCAGATACCATCTTATCAAGAGGTCAGTTCTGCACAATATAGGAAGCGGAGCTTTAGTGTAGTGGCACCTACCCTTTGGAATTCCCTCCCCTTAAATATTAGAGAGGCACCAGCTCTGTTATATATTTGGCGCCTACTGAAGACCTTCCTTTTTCAAGAAGCCTTTTATCCCAGTCTGTGTCTGTGTTGGAATTGCTTTTTAATATGTTGTTAAAGCTTTTTTAAAAAAATATATTTTTAAAGATGTTCTGTATTAATATGTTTTTAAGGATGTTTTGATTTAATATATTTTAAATTCTGCTTTTATGATGTTTTAGAGTGTTTTTAGTGCTTTTGTTTGCCACCCTGGGCTACTACTGGGAGGAAGGGCAGGATATTATAATAATAATAATAATAATAATAATAATAATAATAATAATAAATCTATTCCTCCTGTTACTCTCCTAGTCACCTTCCACAGTATCTCCCAGTCCTCCAGAGCAAATAGTGAGTGTTTAGAGTCAGGGCAGCCAATACGGTGCCCTCCAGATGTTTTGGGCTTACAACTTCCATCGTCCCTGACCATTAACACTACTGGCTGGGGCTGATGGGGGTTGTAGTTCAAAACATCTGGAGGGCATCAAGGTGGTTATCCCTGGTGTGGTGGGATCAGGGGGGCCTGCAGTGAGGAAGGGGAATCGGCTTAAATGTCCTCCCTCGCTCCCATTTCTGGAAGCCTCAGATCAAAGATTCTTCTGTGAATGTACAAAGATATTCCTTGTACGTAGAAAACTGGCATGCCAGGAAGAAAACCATGCTACTCCATGACACCCCATTCTCTATGTGCAAGGAATTGTTTTGTGGGAAGAGCATTCAGTCATTTGGCCATCCACCTGAAGCAGTACACTCCAAACGTAGGGTTTCTTGCCCTTGAGGATTTGGCTTTAGTCACAGCTTCAGGAAAACTCTTTCATCTCTTTTTAGTATTTGTCTTTTTTTTTTTAGGATGGGGAAGTGGAGGGTCATCCTGTTTGGGCGATCATTTACTACTGTATGCGATGTGGCGACTTAATGGCAGCCTTGCAAGTGGTGAATCGAACTCAGCACCAACTGGGAGAATTTAAAACTTGGTTCCAGGAATATATGCACAGCAAAGACAGAAGGTACTGGGGTGTTTTCAAAAAGGATGAGGGATATGTAGGGATGGGGGGAGATAGCTTTGTAAAGCATCATAGAGTTGGAAGGGACATGAGAGATCATCAGTACAACTTCCCATAGTTTTGCTTTGAACAGTAAACACTAATGGATTGATAAGTGTCTTCTCAGATGGATGCCTGTTTTAAGTTGCAGATGAAAGGTTCAGTGCCAGAGAGGGGCTATTAGAAAATAGATTGAAATTCCCATTGTAAGTGTGCTTTATTCATTTTTTGTTATCATCTGTTCAAAGGTCTTTGAGATTTTTCACAATAAGAGAATCCCCTTTCCCCATTCCACAGTTGGTGATGCAGGACGAACACAACATGCCTTCCATTCCCCTTGATTCCCTCCCCTGCCCTTCCTTTCGAGTCGTTGACATAGTGTTCTTGCTGTCTCACATGTTCAGCAACTTAGTGTTCATTTGTGCATATACTGATAATCTGATCTGGTAATATTTTTAAAACATCAGGAAAAGTTGTCAGAAGAAGGAAAAGAAAGGGGGGATTACATGATGCATAGAAAGCGGCCTTATACTGAGCCAGATTGTTGGTTCATATAACTCAGCATTGTCTACACTGACTGGCAGCATCTCTCCAGGATTTCTGGCAGGGGATATTCCCTAGTCTTACCTGGAGATACCAGGAACTGAACCTTCTGCATACAAAACAGATGCTGTACCACTGAGCTATGGCTCTTTAAAGAAAGGAAAAAGAAAAATTAAACCCACCGTCCTAATTAACGGGAGCCGTCAGGATTTGATAGATCAGACGTCCGGCTTGGAATTCTGCATCCCTGTGCGTTGGTTATTCTGCTAGATTTCTTAAACTTGTATTGCTTGTTGCACGTTTGCAGTGTTAAGTGATGTGAGCAACACGCACGCTGGGCCAGTGTGGGCTGAACAATTGGCACAGGGGGCATTGCGGGTGGGTGGGTGGGAGGGAGTGCCTGCCTTTTGTGGTGGCTGCTTGGTCTTGGTCTGCAAGCTTGTCCATTTAAAGAGGCGCCATCCATTTGGCAACTTACCTTCCTTTCGTTGCAGATTGTCTCCGGCCACCGAGAACAAAGTTCGCCTCCACTACAGACGAGCCCTGAGAAACAACACCGACCCTTACAAAAGAGCGGTCTACTGTATCATAGGCCGCTGCGACATTGCCGATAACCACAGTGAAGTTGCTGATAAAACAGAAGATTATCTTTGGCTAAAGGTAACTGCGACTTTCCTTCAAACTGTTAGAGCCAGCGCTGCTTGCCTCTTCTGATTTTTTCCCCTTAGAAGTAAATTTGAATGCTACAGTCGTATGGAGAAGACCCTCTTAATGTATCCTGACTCTCTCTCACCAGCTTGTGAGGTACAAAGGATAGGAACTGAGGATCAGGCCTGCTCTGTTGCAGTGCCTAGAATAGCTGTCCATGATCTAATGCCCTCCTGAAGTTTTAGGCTACAACTCCCATCAACCCCAGCCAGCACGGCCGTTGCAGTCCAAAACAACTGAAGGGCACCAGGTTGGGGAAAGTACACCTAGCCCAAACCATGGAACTTGCTGCCCCCAGAGACCATGACAGTCTTCCTCTCTCTTTGTGTTTAGGTGGCAGGGTCAAGACAGCATCGTCTAGGGGTGCTTTTTCTGGCCTCAGATGCGGTTCTGTTTGCATTTTGACATTTTTAGCTAGCTTTGAGGGGGGCCCCCAGGTTTATTGTGGACAGGACAATGAAGCCATTGCCCTTTTCCAAATCGAAGTCTTCCAACATCAGGCTAAGTGTCTTCTCCCGGCTGGATTTAGGAATCATGGGAGGAAGCAGTCTGTAGCACAGGAACTTTAGGATTTGGGTCTCATCTAGCAAGGCAGAGTCATGTCAGGACCCTGGACCGAGAACTGCAGAGGCATTTCTCTCTACAACAGGGAGGGAGAATCTCTGCCCCTGCCCCTGCCCCTCAGATGTTATTGGACTCCCAACTCATGTCCAGTCATCGAGGACTATGGGAGTTGGTCCAACACCACCTGGAGGGCCACAGGTTCTCCATCCCTGCTCTAAGCAGTGTTGTCTCAGCAGAAGCTTTATAAAAGCTGGTCAGTCTGGTCTTGTAGTTAGCCCCCCCCTCCAAATCTGAGGAGCCTGCCGTGGCAACATAGACCGGGCCTGGAGGGTCCAGGATCTAAGAACAGTGACTACCAATAGGCACCTCCTCATCCTCTGAATCCTCTTCTAGGCTTCAGGGTGTTCTGGAGAATCTGATACCAAGGGCACTGATGTGGAAGAGATTTATATAGACTGAAAGGGTGCCACCTCAGTGCTTGGAAAGTGGTGATGGATGCAGCTAACAATGTCCATTGGCTTACTTGAGCAAAATCTTAATTATTTCATTGGTTTTAGTAGAGATACTCCACTTTTCTTTAGTTGGGTATCCCTTTCAGAAACATAGATCTGAGAAGCCTGAGAACATATTCTTTCCTCCTACAGCAACCCTGTAAGGTGAATTGCTTTTATTGCCATTTTACAGATGGAAAACTGAGGCTGAGAGAGAAGTGGCTTGCCCACAGCTATTCTGTGAACCCATGAGTGATGTGGAATGTGTGGCCGTGTCTCTCAGATTCAGGGTTCCCTGCCTATGTGCAGGGATGCAACTTTTTTGTTTGGATGGTGCTTCTGTTTCACTGTGTGGCAACCTTTAAGTTGGTTGTATGGCTTCTGCAGAAAGGCTTTTTGTTGCATGCATCAATTGAGCAACATCAGTTTCTCCTTCTTGAACATAGCTGAACCAGGTGTGCTTTGATGATGATGGCTCCAGCTCACCCCAAGACAGGCTGACTTTGTCCCAGTTCCAGAAACAACTGCTTGAAGACTATGGTAAGTTAACCCAGAGATTGTGTGTGGCAGTATTCTTTAGGATTGTATATATGTGTGCACACCTGGTAGTTTTTGTCAAAAGGAAGACGAAAGTTAAAAGAAAGAGTCAATGCCTTGAGATGGAATGTCTTTAAAGGAGCTCACCAATTAAACTAGCTCATCATATCAAAATAAATTTTATTTAACAAGATGGACAAGCCAGCCTAAATAGTTACGAATGACTCAGAAATTGGTAATTCGTGGCTTCTTGTCCAGTGTGACCAGATTGGCGGGTGAATCTAATATTGCGAATATTATTTTAATAAACATTTACAATTTTATAAACGTTCAACTACCTTGAACATTGTGGGGGAGGGAAGACAGGATGTAGATAATATTATGGCTTCCTCAGTTACTTGTAATTACTCAATTACTCAATTACTGCCTTTATTTTAACTTTTTTCTGAGTAACCATAGGTAGGCTTACTGCCACAGAAATGATGTTTCTGCTTTTGAGGCTGGCTTGCTCCCACTTTCCCTGATTCAGCAACGTCAGTGCACTGTGACAGGCAATGTCTCTGTCTACACCAACTGTGAAAATCTCTTGTGTGTTTCTTCAGGGGAATCGCATTTTGCAGTGAACCAGCAGCCGTTTCTCTACTTCCAAGTGTTGTTCCTGACGGCCCAGTTTGAAGCTGCCATTGCTTTCCTCTTCCGCACAGAGCGCCTGCGTTGTCACGCTGTTCACGTTGCCTTGGTCCTTTTTGAATTAAAGCTGCTCCTGAAATCATCTGGGCAGAGCGCACAGCTGTGTGAGTCCGGAATTTATTTATCATGGCCTTCCCCCCCCAGAAATGAACCCCTCTCTGGGGCCATCGACTTCTTTGTGTCCTGCACAGAATATAAAACAAATAGAGACATTGCACATTGGGGCCTGAAAGTGTTAGTTTAAAAAACTGATTAATGGCTTGATTGCAAAGAAGAAACAGCACCCAGATCAATGAAACGCAGATCTTTTGGTTGTCACATGGTTGGGGAAGGGCTGAATCTCAGTTGTGGAACATCTGCTTTGCACGTGGAAGATCACCAGATTCACTCCTCAACATTTCCAAGCAGGGCAGGGAATATCTCCTGCCTGAAAGCCTGCTGCCAATCATTGTGGACAGAAGTGGGCTAGATGGACCCACACATATAAGAAGAGCCCTAGAGGATCAAACCAAAGGTCCATCTAGTCTAGTATCCTGCTTCTCAGAGCAGCCAACCAGATACCTCAGGGAAGCCCACAAGCAGGACCTGAGTGTAGCTGCACTCTTTCTGCTTGAGATTCCCAGCATACTGTCTCTGACAGTGGAGGTAGTACACAGCCATCATAACCACTAGCCATTGATTGCCTTATCTTCCATGAATTTGTTTAATCTTTTAAAGTCAACCAGGCTGATAGCCATCACTACATCCTGTGAGAGCCAATACCACCATTTTACTTTGCACTGTATGAAGAGATAATTCCTTTTGTCTGTCTTGAATTTTCCCACATTCAGCTTCCTTAGATGGCCCCAGGTTTCTAGCATTGTGAGAAAGGGGGGGAGGAATGCATCTCTATCCACTTTCTCTACACCATGCATACTTTTATACCCCTCTGTCATGTCTAGAGATGTGAAGGCCTGGAAGAAAACTGGGAAAATGCAGGGGGTGTGTGTCCCATTTCCCCCCCCCCAATTATTTTTAGAGGGGGAAGGAAACATAATTTTTCTCCTCAGTTTTTCTGTGTTTTTTTCCAGGCCTTCACATCTCAAATCATGTCCCTCCATTGCCTTTTTCCTGTGCTAAAAAGACCCAAATGTTGTAATCTTTCCTCATAGGTGAATTTTCCAACCCTATGATGATTTTGGCTGCCCTCTTCTGAACTTTTTCCAGCTCTACAATACCCGGCTTTGTTTATCCAGTCCTTTTATAAAAGCCATTCGTTCAAAGCGCTTGTCTGAATAATTCCTGTAGATGTACCTGACATTGTTCATAATAACGATGCCTTCGTTGCGAAAAAAAGGACAAATAATTGAGACAGATGGACTATTGCTTCATTTGTTTGTCTCTTAACTTTACAGTGAGCCATGAGGCTGGTGAGCCTCCAGCCATCAGACACCTAAATTTTGTTCGCCTGCTGATGCTTTACACTCGGAAGTTTGAGTCCACTGACCCTCGAGAAGCCCTGCAATACTTCTATTTTCTCAGGTGGGCCCCTACAGCAGCTGTAACTTAGCTGCAGCTTATAAGTAGGCTGTTTTGTTTTGTTTTAACAGCTGCTGAGTAAACAAAAAAAATGGTTCATTTGCAACGTTTTCTTCCTTTATGCTCTTCTTTTACAGGAATGAGAAGGACAGCCAAGGAGAGAACATGTTCTTGCGCTGTGTGAGCGAACTAGTGATTGAAAGCAGAGAGGTATGTGTGTGCCTTTTCCTCCCTTGCTTTAGGATGCAATTCACCCTTCTTCAAAAGGAACTCGTGATGCAGCAGTGCGGATGTCAAATCGTGTTCCAGAGAACCCTACGTTTCTTACCAGAGGCCCCTCAGTTTGAAAACCAGCACTGGCAAATAACCTTTTCTGAAAGACAACTTCCTCATCACTGCTAATCTAGGGAGCTTGCGCATGCTGTCCTCGTGCATGCTCTTTGTTTATGTGGGGGTGATTGGCCAGGCCTGTTGAGACTCGAGGTGTGTCATGAGAATTCTGCATGCATTCTAAAATTGTGATCTAAAATCCTCTGCGGCACTCAGGGTTTATGTGATAAATGGTCAGGCATTCTTCAGCGGATGTCAGTATTAAAAAATACCCTCTGCAGATAAAAAAAGTGAATGTCAGATTTTCAACAGCATATAAACCTGAACAGCCTATAATTATTCATTGTCGTTATTTATTAAATAACTTCATAATCCTGAAGGAGTCCAGGGAACAAAGACAACAAAATGATTTTAACAGCAACAAAAAGTTCCACTTAATGGCCCTTTTTCTCACTGCATAATTCACCTCATGGCCCATCTTGATTCAGAATGGCCTCGTGATTATCTTTTATAAGCTTTGAGTTCTCAGAAAAAGCTTGTGCTTTCATTTCCCCCTCAGAAGAATTATTGGAAATATCATAGTCCTTCGCAATCGAGAGAAGGCAAGGAAGCTGCAGCAGAGGGGGGTGGGCGCGGTGTCGATGCCAAATTGGGAGGACTGCTCCTCGGGGCTTCATTAGATAAAAAGGAAATTCCCAGTGTAAAGAAAGATCCCAAAGAATTGTAGTTGGTCAGGATTTCCAGTTATCAACGATGGATGCCTGTGTAGTTTTTTGGACACACACACGAGAGATAAACAACAAGATCTGAATTTCCTAGTGTGCTGCAGTCAGTGAAAGAAACTGATGGTTGAAAAGCGACTGACAAAACCCAAGGTGAACTTAAAATTCTTTTGCTAGGTATTTCAACCTTCACTGGTAATGCTAAGATCTTGGATTGAAAAGCAGGCACTGGGAGCCAAGGTGATTTCTCCGTTCTCAAAATCCTCAGGCTCCCAGTGCCATTGTATTTAGGCAGATGTGGGTAGATAAAAGCTGGGTAGAGTTGCACATTTGATGCCACCATCATTGTTAAATAACAGTATTAGAATTTATTTATTTATTTATTACATTTATATACCGCCCCATAACCGAAGCTCTCTGGGCGGTTCACAGCCATTGAAAACAATAAAAACAAATATACAAATTTTAAAACACAAAAAACAATTTAAAATTAAAAAAAAACAATTTACAAACAATTTATCCCTCATAATAGTAGAACATTTAGTACACCCTTCCTAACTTTGTTTTGTTTTTCTTTGCATGGGTAGTTTGATATGATTCTTGGAAAACTGGAAAACGATGGCAGCAGAAAAGTAAGTTCATATATAACGTCCCCCCCAGTTACTGAGTGCTAGTTTTAATTCTTGCATTTGCAGGTTCCCTGTATGTTTTTTTAGTATTAAAATTATGGCTTGGCTTCTTGTTGTCACTATACAGTCTGTTCAGTGTCTCTCCTATACTTGCTGGGCAAAGGGAAGCCAAATAAATCTGAATCTGAAAATGTAGGGCAGAAATACTCTTGTTGCAAAAGACAGAATGTCGTGAAGTTCCAGTTTAAAGTATGAAAGTATTACAATTCCTGAGACTTTCTGGTGTCAGTTTTCAAAACGCTTCCAGCCTGTGCAGGCAATATCAGTGAGAATTACAGGACATGGCTTGTTTTTCCTTTCCCCCTTTCTGATGGCCTCAACTCATACTCCCATATCCATAACTACTTGATGATCTTCACCAAAAACATATTTTGTTCCTTTGCTGTTTCTTGCCAGACAATGGGTGCAAGAACTCAAATACTACGTTTGTGCAGAAATCAGGTTTAGTCTATTTGACTAGTCTGTGTTTATAACCATTAAAAGTCAACCATTTTTTGAGCACAAAATGAGAGGGTGGATGGAATTGGTGCAACATATACAGTACCTTGCAAAAGTAACCAGACCCCTGGCCAATGCTCTCATATTACTGAATTACAAATGGTACATTGTAATCTCTTTCTGTATGATATTTTATCATTTCCCAACATAAAAGCAATGTCACCTTACAATAACTGATTTTGAGTTTCAGTGTTTCAGAATAAAGTATCATACAGAATGAAATTACATTCAGTAATATGAGAGTATAGGTCAGGGGTCTGATTACTTTTGCAAGACGCTGTAAATATCTGTATTCTTGGGGCTCAGTACAAACAGTTAAGAAATCAGTTAAGAAAGCGGGAGTCAGATGCAGTCCTTCTCTTGGGAATAAATTCATTTCCCAGCCTTAACCATGCTTAAGGCTAACCAGGGTTGTTAACCCAGGTTCTGAAAGCTGTTTTAAGCCACAGTTTCTGATCCTGGTTAAAGAGCTGGCCTTGTTAACCTCGATGGCACTTATAGTGGATGTCAATCATCATTCTCTCTTCATGCTGATGAGTTTAAGGGGATGAGAAGGAACGAATTGCAGCAGTTGAATTCCATTTCTTTGCACCCATTGTTGGCTACAGCACCTTCCTCCCAGTAGAGGTGGTGAGGGGAACCTTTGGCTCTCTAGATGTTGCTGAGCTACAACTCCCATAATCCCTGGCCATTGGTCACGCTTGTTAGGGCTGATGGGAGTTGTAGTTGAGCAACATCAGAAGGGCCAAAAGTTCTCCGCCTCTGCTGTAGAGGTAGAAAGCCAAGATGTCCTCCTTCCTCAGATCCTGGTGGCAATATTGTTAGGGGCTGAAACATTTTACGCAGAGAGCAGTTTGAGTGGAGCCAAAAGTACAGTTGCTCAAAAGATGCACATTTTATCTGATTGTGATGCACTGAGGAAGCATAGAGATCGTAGACTTTACCTTATGAACATAAGAGGAGCCTGCTGAGCCAGGCCAATGGCCCATCTAGTCCAGCATCCTGTCCTACAGTGGCCAACCAGATGCCCTAATGGGAAGCCAAAAACAGGACTTGAGCAACACAGCACTCTCCCCACTTGCATTTCCCAGCAACTGGCATGCAGAAACATACTGCCTCTGACACAGAGGTAGAACGTAGATATTGTGGCTAGTAGCCATTGATCTGCTTTGCAGCACGAGATGTGAGGGTTTCCCTTTAAACTTATTTTTCCTAATAACAAATGAGGTTCACAGTCCAGATGGGATTGGGCCTGCTATGTAAACAGTTCAATTAGAAATGCTGTCCTTGACTCCAGGGTTGTTTGGTTTTTATTTTATTTATTTATTTATGTATTAAAATTTACATCCTGCTCTTTCTCCCAGAAGGAGTTTTTATAAAAAGGAAGTCCATAAATGGAAGATTAAAATCTGGACTTGATTTCTAATGTTTTGACAAGTCATAAATAGCTTTGACCTATGGTACTGATGCCAGATTAACTGCAAAATTGTGTGTTTATAGGCATCTTTCTCATTACTTATTCTCATTTGTGGATTTTAAAAAGACCAGGGGCACTACATCTGAACAGGTTGGAGAGGGGAACTCTGTATTTCCCCAGTGAAAATTAGCCGTAATCTTGCATACCAAAATGTTGTGGCCAGTTGATAAGACCCTTCTAAAAGTCTGTAGCTGTTCAGTTGTCCAAACTTTTTATCTCCCTTCTCTATTTGTCTTTTTTCATCAGCCTGGAGTGATCGACAAGTTCACTAGAGACACCAAACCAATTATCAATAAAGTTGCTTCAGTAGCAGAAAGTAAAGGTCTCTTTGAAGAAGCTGTCAAACTTTATGACCTTGCTAAGGTAGGTTATAATTGTTACTGGCCAAGAAGTCCATTTAATTTTTAGATCAGTGAGGATTAGCTAGAACACATTCTAATCTCTTGAAATGTGACCTGAATTTATAACATTAGGGCAAACTGCAGTGTTTCAGTCAAAATATGCTAACTGTTTTTTCTTTAATTATCTGGCCTTTTATGGTTGTTGTGGTTATTTTCATTATCTGGCCTTTAAGGATTCATTCTCTGCTCGACTCTGAATAGTTCATATTTGTAGAAAACCTTGTAGGATTGGGCCACTAGATAATAATATCTGTGGTTATTAATAGTAATGTGTAAATTATCAATTAATGATCAGTAAGCAAGGTCTGACTGAAGAATAGCAGAACAACGCAACAGTTACCTGAGCACGAGGAAAATTATTGGAACCCTGTCAACACAAAGGAGATTTATTTAGATATATTTTCCTCCAGCATCAGTACACCCCCCGCTTTCCCAGGGCAAACTGCCTTTGAAGCTGGAATTAGCTGTTCAAGGAAAAGAAGGTCAAAAGTTCCACTGGGCTAGTGGACATCCCTTGTAGGAGCCCAAGCAGCTCTTTAGACCCCAATCACATGTATGCATATCTCAGAGCTTGGAAAAGTTACTTTTTTGAACTACAACTCCCATCAGCCCTAGGCAACATGGCCACTGGATTAGGCTGATGGGAGCTGTAGTTCAAAAAAGTAACTTTTCCAAGCTCTGGAGTCTTCCCCAACCTGGTGCCCTACAGATGTTTTCAAATGCAACTCCTGTCAGCCCCAACCAGCACAGCTGTTCTGCACCTAAGCAATCCGCATGCTGTGCATAGATGAGCTGGATTCTGTGATCTGTATCAGTTATGCGAACTCAACACAGTCAAATAATTTCTCAGATTTTTCATAGGAGTACAAATCTTGTGTCATTTCTGAATATTTTACTGCAGTTTTGTTTGCTAGAGGAGGCACAAGACCCTGAAGCCCCAACCACTGAAACGCGTACTTAGCTGCTTCTCTGCTTTCTGAGGCGTCACCAGACCGAGCCCAAAAGAGCTAGAAACTGCATTTGTGTGTTTTAATTTTTTTTTAGTGCAAATGGAGGTTCTTGGGAAGCTGAGTGCTGTGCCCACTACTAATTCCGTAATTTTCTTCCACCCCCACAGTATTATCCTATAGATCAGAGGTGGAGAACTTTTTCCCCCCTATTGAGAGCTCCATTTGCGTTGGTAATCTGTTGTTGGGGGTTGCATGCTGACAGGGGCAACAGTGGGCAGTGGGCTCCCATTTCTCTCTGTCCCCCCTCCCCCATTTTACTCTCCTCGCCCCCCGCATGTATTTAGGCGAAGGAGCACACATTCTCCACCCCGCCATAGACCGTCCCATGCCACAAGTGTCTGCCTTAAGATTTCTTCCCATGGATGTCACTTTCTCAAGAGAGTTTCTACATTTTAGAAAGAAGACTCCTTCCCTGTTCCCCAATAGGCTGCCTTATGTTTTGCTTTGTTGTGTGTGTGTGTGTGTGTGTGTGTTTGAAATGTGCATTGCTCTAGCTGGGCTCTGCAATTCCTTCCTTTTCCTGTTCTTAAATTCCTCAGAACCCAGACAAAGTGCTTGAGCTGATGAACAAGCTACTGAGTCCCATGGTCCCTCAGATCAGTGCCCCCCAGTCCAACAAAGAAAGGCTGAAGAATATGGCGCATTCAATTGCTGAGAGGTGAGAGAATGGCCTCTGGGAGGGGGCTTGAGTTTTCATTCCCAATCCGGCTTAGCCAAGGTTTCTTGACCGTGTTCACTGGAGCTTGAGAATTGTCTTTAATGGCATGTGTCATTGAAAAGACACATGGCGTGAACATGTCCCACACTGCTTTCTGTTGCTGTGTGTTTCAGGCATTCTCAATCCAGCAAGCTTGCTAGAAGAGAGTGTGTACCATTAGCAAAACTAGAGAGGAGAATGTGTGCAGGAGAGTGGATCTAGAAATAAAGTCTCCACAACTTTACATTTAGCTTATCTCAGTAGTTCCCAATCTCTGTGCTATAAGAAATGAATAAATGAAAGGCTTCCATAAGTCCAAAGAGCCTATTTCACTGGCAGAGCCGTGCAAATTAAGCTAAGCCTTGCGCTTCTGGTGGGAGAAGCTCTTCCCCCATAAAAAATTCAGATCCTGCCTGCTCCCCAGAGAGATGATGTGTTCCCCCCTTCCCCAAGCTTCTGCTTCACAGCTACCAGCTCAGATCAGGTGCAGTCCAAAGTTATCCTGCTGTCCATAGCTCAGTGGCAGTGCACATACTTTACATGCATTGGGTCTAAAAATCCAGTCCCTGGCATTTCCAGGCAAAATCAGGGTCAGGAAGCAGGTGACATGAAATACTGAAGACCCCGGAGAGGTAATGCTGAGTTAGGTAGACAAGAGTCACATCCACAGCATGCATTTAAAGTGCATGGTTTTCCTCAAAGAATCCTGGGAACTGTAGTTTACCCCTCACAGAGGTAGAGTTCCCAGCACTCTTAACAAACTACACTTCCCATGATTGTTTTGGGGAAAGTGCGTGCTTTAAATGTATGGTGAGGATGTGACCAAAATCGTTTGATCTGGCGTAAGGTAGCTTCCAGTGTTTCTCCAGCCCTGGGATCAGCTAGGTAGGGTGGCACGGGAGCTGGACCATCTTCCCCATGTTGGTGAATTGATCTGCAGCCCTAGAGCAAGTAATCGCAGGCTAAGAGTGATGCAGAAGGATGAATGGATGATACACCCCCAGCCTAAGGCCAAGGATTCCAGTAGCCAGGACGGCAACAGAGTTAGCATCCCTGCCCCCCCCCAATTGGCATGATGCCCACCTCAGCCATGAAGTCACTAGGTGACTCCTGGGCGATTCTTTGTTCTTTCAGCCCTCACCCCTTTCCTCAAGTCTCCAATGTGGAGAGAACAAGATTAACCTACCTAATAGGATTGCTGTAAAGATTGCAGAGAGAATGTGTGGGAAGCACTAAGAAGCACTATGTCAATGCTAAGTATATTCATTCTAGGGGACAATAGCAGGTTGCACATGTAGGGTACTGCAACCATTCCACAGATAGAGCATGATTTGTTCCATTTTTTTCCCCCAGATATAAAGCACAGGGAATAAGTACAAAGAAACCCATTGACTCCACGTTCTACCTCCTGTTAGACCTGATCATCTTTTTTGATGAATATCATGCTGGCCACATTGACAGGGCCTTTGATGTAAGTTTCAAGGGTGGTTTGTTTTGTTTTTTGAGAAGATGAAATTAATAGGAACTGTACTTCATCAAACCCAGCACTCCATCCATCTCCAGCAAGGGACAGCCAGAAGCTCCTTGCAAGCCCCCAGCAAGGCCATGATGGAGGCAGCCATTCCCTGCTGATTGCCCGTATCCTGGTGCTAGGTCTAGAAAGCTGGCGAGGTAGAAATTAAAGAGGCATGCATCTCCAGAACTGGTACCTGCGGGAAACTCCAGTGAGCATGTGGCAGAGAGCCAAAGGAGCAAGCCCTTACAGCAGGAGTGGGGAGCATCTGCTTTGTAGAGCAGTACCAGTAGGTAGAGCTGGGAGGGACTCCTGCCTTGAAGCCCTGGAGAGATGCTGCCAGTCAGTGCAGACAATACTGAGTTAGATAGACCAATGGCAGCTTCCTGTGTTCCCATGCTGGACTAATCTCTTATCATCCCCGACCATTGGCCATGATGGCTGAGGCTGATGAGAGTTGGAGTCTGATAGTATCTGGAGGACCACAGTTTGCCCGCCTCTGCTTTATAGGCACAGGAGACAATGCTGGCAAGCGCAATCATGACTGTTGTGAAGCCTGACCTGGAAATCTTTATAATGCTACCAGGTCAGAGGTAACCAATGAACTAGCTGGCTGGGCAGAATCTCTCCGGAGTGTGAGAGGACATCGTAACCCAGGAAACCTTCTGACGTACAGATCCATGTTTCTATGTGCTGATCTGAGGGCTCCTGGTTCTAGCCCTATCATCCCCCACAATCCCAGGTGTTTGACATACCAAGGTATACTTGCTGGGAATATGGAGGTTCTAGTTTTGGCTGTCATGCCTAGCCTCTTCTGAAAACTCTCTCTTCCATGAATTTGCTTTAATCCTTTTTTTTTTTTAAGCCATCTTGTTCACACAAACAATAGTCAAGCAGGTAAAACTGATCTGGGACTGTACCACAAAGACTGCGAATGGGATCAAAGGTGACACACAGCACAGAGAAAGCTGGGTGGCAGCTGAACTGAAACTCTTCTCCCTGTGGTACAGTCTATAGCCCTCCCCAAACGTCTTGCCTTCCGGATGTTTTGGGCTTCAGCCCCAGCCAGCATGGTCATTCAGGAAGGCAGCTCCATGACTGCTTTCTCACCGCACCTGCTGTTTATGTAAACTATACCTAAGCTAGGGGCCGCCATCTTGAGCTACAAATGCTGTTAGGCGTTTCCTGTAACACCTCCTAAAGAGCACCAAGCAATAAAGTGTCGTTATAGTGCCAAGCACTATAAAAATGCTGCTTTTTCTGGTGACCACCAGGAATTTTCAAAGCCCCAAGCAGAGAATTTTCCTGATCTCTGACCCAATTATTCATCCACATAATTGAGTGGTCCTTAGTGGAGCATTTCCGGTGGTAGATTTTGCACAGTTTAAAGGTACAGTTATATACTTAGGGTAGCGCAGGTTTGGTTCAGAGGGTAAATGAAACTGGATTACTCTGTGCAAACCGTGTGTGTGTGTGTTTGCATGTAAGGGTAAGTAAAAGGGACTGAATGTAGAAGAGGGTATTACATTAAAAAACCTGCCTATAAATGGTCGTCATCTGTCACTATTGCCCACTGTTATTCATGTCTCTTTCATTACAGATCATTGAACAGCTAAAACTGGTCCCCCTGAGTCAGGAATATGTGGAAGAAAGAGTAGCAGCCTTCAGGAATTTCAGTGATGAAGTAAGCAAGCAATGGCTGTTTGTCCTTCCCCTTTTCTCCTCGAGTCAGGTGCATCCAGGCACCTCTGCAAAGGCTTTCTTCAGGGGCTTTGTTTTCCCATGCTCACAATGCACTGCCTGTCCCCCACCCAATGCTGCTGACATGTATGATCAGCAGGAGCTGCGTAGCCTGTTCAGCTTGTTCCTGGCAGGGAGGGTTGGAGTGTCTTGAGCGCCAGTTGGGGAGCTTCTGCCATTCTCCCATGTCATGATCCTAATCATGTGCTGCTGCACCCAATGAGGAGCTGCTTCCTGCCCCAGAATGTGGTTGCACTTTGCAGCTCAGATGTATCTTGCTGGAGGTAGGAAAACTCTCCTGGAGATATAGTAACGTACTTTCATCCACAACCTAAAGGAAGATGGCATCTCTTTCCTCCACAACACAAACCCCTCTGATTCAGAACAACATGAGGTGTTAATATTGTGAAGCCCCAGATTCAGGGTCTCATCCAAGCTGGGGGGAAGGGTAAAGGGTGCCCCCTTTCCCCTTCAGTGTCATGAAATGTTCTGCATGCTGAGCCCCATTTCTGAGAGAGAGAGAAGCTGATCTCCTTGTGTGGAGTATTTTGTGCCCCTCGGTATCTCCACTTGCACACCAGAGTATCTAACTTGGGTCAAAGATGTTGTACAAGCTCTATTTGCACTCAGGCTTGCGTACATGTCTTAAGGGTGTGAGATCTGACCTCCCAGCATTGATACAGGGTTGGGGGCGGGGGGAATGGGTCAGTCCCTGTATATTATTTCTATTTCTGTGTCAATTTCTTACATAATTCTTTAAAAGCAAAAAAAGCATAAGGAAAATGTTGGTTGAGTCCTCAGGTTGGCCTTCTGCCGTATCTGTCGCCTAAGGGAACTGATATAATCAACCTGTTGCCTTTCTATCAAAAGTGATACACTTAGGGTGGGTGGCAAACCTCTTCCTTTTATTTAAGAATATGGAATCAAAAGTTACCTGCAATCTTTCCAACATATCTTAGAGAGGGTTTGCCGATCAGATAATTGGTTCATGCTGCAAAGTGAACTTGGAGATAAAAGGTTTGTGAAAGGATGAATGGCAGTGGCTTTTTGTTAGCTTTTACTTTGAGCCTCAGAACACATTGATTGCCCAAGTCACCCGTTTTGTAGGCCTTCAGCCAGAAGCTTTATCATTTGCCTCTGGGCTGATTGGTCACAAAAACCAACCCAGCAGTTTGACATTGTGGGACTCAACTCTTCATCAGCATGCTAATCCTGGCTCAAATCTCTCACCTGTCTGTGAAAAGGTGAATTTCCTGCTTCTCATTCTTTAACGATTAGTGAGTGAATGAAGTGCTTTTATTTTTATAACTAAACTTTTTTTAAAAAAAGAGAAGAAGAAAAATGAACAGATCCAATTTTACCACAACCTGATTGAATCCACGGCTTAATTCTGGAACCTTCTTTTCAGTGATGGGGCTCAACCCCAGAAGAAAGGTAGTGGAGAGATATTACTGTTTCACTTAGAACAAGGATGTCCTCAAAGCCACTGCAACCATCTTTCCAGACTGATTTCGTCATCCTAGAGGGATATGCAATGGAATGTGAAAGGGTTCTCACCAGCTTGGCGCTGCCCAGGTGTTGCAGGCTACAACTTCCATAAGCCCTAGTGTCATACAGCCATCCTGGCTGGATGTGATGGGAGAAGTTGTTCTTCTCCTCTTCTTAGGCTTACTACTCTGTTAAAAAAAAACAGGTCCTTCATGCAGGCTTACACTCTCAAAATCAGTTGTGGATGCTATCCCAACGGTGAGTTGAGCATCAGATGTTTCTCCCTGGGGAGCCATATGAAATGAGAGGGCTCTGTTTAAAAATATCCTACATTAAAATCAGTTCCTGGCAGCTCTGGACAAAGCGCACTGAAGGGCTGTCTCCTATCTCCAGTCAGAGCCAGCCTTAGCCCGTTTGGGGACCGTTGACTTTTCACCAACAGAGGGACCTGCAATCCCCCTGGGAACAGCAGGAAGAGGCTCTGTCGGTGCAGGTTTAAAAACGGTTGTGGGAGCAGAAGCAGCAGCCAGACCAATCTCGCTCTTCCTCCCTGGTCACGGCTGCAGCTTTTCGAAGGATAAAATCGTAGAGATGAGGAAAGGCTGCAGTTGCACGACGACTGCCGTTCTTAAAGGCAGCGTGATGGGGCAGGCTCTGTAAGGAAGCATGGTGCTAAAGGAGAAAGGAGTGTGGAAAGTCAGCTGGGGAAAAAAGAGGAAAGGGAAGCTGGAGCTGGCCGTTCGCCCACCCAGCCATATCACCCATCGTTGCCATGCACCTTCCCACCACTTGGTGGGCATCTCCTCAGAATAGCGTTTTGGTTTTGCTGGTGGCTCTATCTACTGTGGGGAGCCATAATTGTTTTTGAATCTCTGTTAACTGGGCATCCAAAGGGGGTGCATAGTATGGTGGCATCTTACAAGTTAGAAAAAGGTCTGAGCATGGAGGCCTAGAGTAGCTTTTTCTATCAGGGACTGGGCCTCATTCATTTCACAGCTGTTATGAGCACCTTCAGGGCTTCTCTAAGGCCAGTGATTCCTTTGAAAACTGCAGGCTGGGCATCTAGAGATCTGCACTGCCAGCGATGTGCTGCGGGAAAAAGCTTTTTAAGACACCCCTGGGTGGTTGTTTTGCAATTAGGGATGTCTGAATTGCCAGGTCAAGTTTCTGTGTCTGTTTAAAATGTGTTAAATCCTGTATGGGCTAGTTTTGTGGCAGGTTTAGAGAACAGAATGACCTTAGTAAGGCTTTTTGTACAGTCGGGGGTGCACTGCTTTCACTTTTTACTTCTCTCACTAAGTTCTCGTGGCCTCTAATCTTTGCTCATCTGCATTTCCTCACTCATCCCCCACCAATGTTTCATGGGTCCTAGTTTTCCAGCCCTTTTTACTCCCCTGGGTAGCAATGTTAAAGGGGGCTCAAGGCAAAATAATATTTTTTTCATGACAATGGGGGGGGGAAGGCATTGTAGTATCAGCGTTTCATCTCTTCATTTACTTCTGCAGCACCCTTTAGTTTACAGGAATGTTCTTGGATGATATCCAAGCACTTTAGGTTGTGCTGTTGAACTCTCCCTCTTCTCTCCCCATTTGCCCCCTAAGTATGTTGTGGGGACTCCCCAAACCCTCCAGGACAGATTTAGTGGGTGTGCATGGAGAGAGGGAGGGGAAGTTCCATTGCCCACCCAAAAGTGCTTGCGCTAGCAGAACTGTTTAACTGGATACTGCCCCTTACCTTGCGCGTCTTCAAACTGTGCTCCAGGGAGCCCCAGGATTTCCAAGAAGCTTATCTGAGGTTTCCCAATGAGAAGATTGGAACTGATGGACAATATTGCCTGAAGGACACCTTTCCCCCTCCCCGCCGGTTTTCCCATGCAAGACGCAGCTGCAAGGGAGCTTTGAGGGCATGTGTTCCGTTCAGCCTCGTCATGCAAACTGGCAAGGGTACACAAAGGGCAGCAGTGAGGTGCAGCAGCTCTGGCCGGTGCCCCACATGAACTGGATCTGCACCCCAATTGGCTCAGAATTTTGTGCAGTGTATACAGACCAGGTTGATAAATAAAGGGTCCGCTAATGATAGAAAGCTGGAAAACCATTAATTAATGAAATATGTGCCTGTGGTTTTCCCCACTCTGAAGACTTGCTGGTCGTAGAATGCCACGTATCAAGGGAATTCAACACACATGTTTACTACCGGTAGGGCGCAAAGTAGGCGCTCAGTTCCCTGCCTTGTTGTTCACTCTTTTTGCATTTTACTTTGTTTTTGCAGATCAGACACAATTTGTCAGAGGTCCTCCTTGCAACAATGAATATTTTGTTTACCCAGTACAAGAGATTGAAGGGCACCAGCCCAGCCACCCCTGCTAGGCCCCCCCGAGTCATGGAGGACCGAGATTTGGTACGTTTCTCTTTCCTGAATCGCATAAGTTTAGATAGGGGTAGGGAGCCTGCGGCCTTCCAGATGTTGTTTGACTCCAGCACCCATCAGCCTTGGCCACAGGATCCCCATCCCTACTGTAACCAACTAATCTTGGTAGGCAGTGTTGCGGGTCTAAAGTATTAGCACTTTCAGCATGCTCACTATGGTATTTATACTAACCATAATTGTGTTTTATTATTGCTTCCTGGAAGGGGAACTGAGAAATTACAGCTTTCCTAATGATGAGTGATCCCTGCTTCAAATCTAAGCCTGCCCATTGGGCCACACTGACATGCAACGTAAGGCAACTCCCTGCATTTAGAGGCCTGTCTTGAAATGTACAACCCACCCTCTCTCCATAATATCATTTTGTTGAGGAGACTGAGACAGAGGAAGTAATCTGACAAAGGCCACCCCAAGGATCCATTTGGTATTCACACTAGTGACTGGACTACACTCACAGCAGGGTTTTGGGCATATGGAAGGTGCGCTTCTTTGGGCATGTGCTTTATTTCTTTGTTACTTGCCCTTACACACAAAAACTCACTCCCTTTCTTTCTTTGGAAACTCCGTTTCAACTGATTTAGAGAAGTGCGCCCACAGGAGGTGTTTTCCTGTGCGTTTTTCTAAATCCTGCTATGTGCTCAAACATTATTAATTTGGACATTTAGAAACACCACCTCATCCAACTGGAATCTCTTCCCACCTGTTAGGCCTTGAACCAAACAGAGACTGCAGGGCGGGGGGGGGAGGAGGCAGTTCTAGAAAAATACAAGTCTAGCAGTTTCAGCATCGCTGCAGGTCACACAACAACCATGTTGATTTGGTTTGGGTTTTTTTATTGGAGCTAAAGGGCATTCTCGTGCCGCCTGAGAAAGGAAAGAAAATAATTGTCAATGAAATGGCTGGTGAATGCATTTGGGTGGTTCCTGCTTTTGGTCTTTGATTAAATAATTATAACGAATGGAACACCTGCACCTCCAGGCTTCCTTTAACCTTTTTGGAGAGTGCAACAGTGATTTGGTTTAAATTGTTTTTCATAGATAAGGAAGGAGGAGGGGCTACGCCAGCCACACCAATCTGTTCCAGAAGGCTTTTGCATGCAGTTATATTTTCAAGCACAAAAAAGTAAAAATATATCATCCCTGTTTATACACCATTTTTCCACAAAATTATGCCTTGAAGTGGCTCACAACATATCAAATGAACAATAAGTATAACAATTCAAAAAACTATTGGGTGGTATTCAACACTAGTTCTACTCAAAGTAGACCCATTGAAGTTAATGGTCCTAGCTAAGTTAGGTTCATTCATTTCAGTGGGTGTGCTTTGAGTAGGACTTAGTTGAATACCGGCAATTAGAAATAATCATAGATCAACCCATACAACGTTGTATGAACCAATACAAATCAGGTAACCTAATTAAATACCTTGAACTAAACATAAGAGAGAACAGTGCCAACACAAAAAGAACAGTAGGATACAAAACTTCACCATGTTCCAACCGATCCACCTGTCGAAGTACCTGTCACTCAGTTCCTTTTTGGGTGCTTCTGATAATAATCATCATTGTTCAGACAGAAGTTTTGAAAGTGCTCTCCAAACAAGCATCGTGCATGGGGTGGGGGACAACACAGGGAGAAAATGCCCTGCTTTCTTCTGGCCTGTTTTTAAATAGAGAAAAAAACTTAATGAGAAATTGAAGCTGCTTGATGCCATGAAAAATGTTTTGTGGTGGTTCAGCCCTGCTGAAAATAAAAACAGAAACATGGTTCTTTTCTGACAAAGTTGGGAAGGTGCTGTATTTCTTGGACCAGCTGCAGTTGGTGAAGGAGCTAAAGAAGTGTAGCTAATTCTGTTATAAAGAAAATGCATGCAGTGTTGTTGTTTTTAAAGAGTGAATTCAGTTGAATAGCTGAAGTGTGTGTCTAACACAGCCGGACTTAATCATGTGATAGCAGCAGAAGATTTCTACGTGGCAACTTTTACCTGCCCAAAATGACCGTATATAAATTTCCCCATATGGCTCCTTTGGTCATTACTTCCTACTAACTTTTTTGAACAGGTGGGATCCAAGGCAGTCCTGTAGTTACTTGACTGTGGAGGGTCCATTATCCCACATCCTGAACTTGCTTGAGGAACACAGGAAGCTGCCTTATCCCAAGTCAGACAGCTGGTCTGTCTAACTCAGTATTGCCTGCAGTGTCTGGCAGCAGCTCTCCAGGATTCCAGACGGGCCTTTCCTAGCCCTACCTGAGATATCAGGGATTGAGACTGGCACCTTCTGCATGCAAAGAACATACTCTGCCGGCCACAGTGCTATGGACCATTCCTCTTCCTCTAAGGCAGCCTTTCCCAACCAGTGTGCCTCCAGATGTTGTTGGACTACAACTCCCGTCTTCCTGACCATTGGCAATGCTGGCTAGTCTGATGGGAGTTGTGGTCCAACAACATCTGGAGGCACACTGGTTGGGAAAGGCTGCTCTAAGGGCAAAAGTGAGCTACACGTGCGTGTGCTTTTGGCAGGGGAGCGACATCCAAACAAGCTGATTGTCATGTTGGCTGAGTGATTTACAGCTTGTGATACACCTTGAACTCCCCCCACCTTCCTTATGAAGAATCTACCCCACCCATCATCCATCTCCACTCAAGGTAAAAAAAATAATCTGTTTCTCTGCTTTGTAGCAACTCCGCTCTCAAGCTCGGGCGCTTATCACCTTTGCTGGGATGATACCCTACAGAACATCGGGGGATACCAACGCGCGACTGGTGCAGATGGAGGTCCTCATGAACTAGCCGTTTTGGGAGGCCGGCTGGCTGCTGTTAGTACACTCAGTGGACAGGCCCAGATTCATTTGGGGCGTTTTGGTTTGCTTTTGTATTATGTACTTTGTCAACCACAATAAATTTTTTTGGGTTCATATTTGTTTTGACATTTTATTTTACTTTTGCCATTTTTTTTGGTTTTGTTTACTTAATCCATTTATTTCACTTTTTGCTATATTCCTTTGTTTGGAGGCTGGGGGGAGGGAGAAGCCCATTTTAATTAAGGAGCAGGACCTATGGAGGCAGGTACTGTTGTCTTTTTATTCTGTTTCCTAGGGAGGGGTTACTGACCTTTTTAAGTCCATGGGCACATTTTGGATTTTTGAGGATTTGCCACGGGCGCCACCCCCTGTAGTCATTTCTCTCCCCACCTGCTCCCCCAGATCAGCCCCCCCCCAAGAAAAAATGTGTGTGCTCACACACCATTTTTCCAAGTGATCTTGGTAAAGTTGAATCTGGTAGAATTAATCTAAGCCTTGAAAAGGACGTAGAGGTGAAAGAGAAAGTGAGAAAGAGTGTCACTTTTCAGGTTTCATCCTTCAGCTCTATGTATTCATGGGAGAAAATGGTAATCGCCCTCACCACCTTATGACCAAGGGGGTCTTTGAGGGGGTGTCTCTTAGATTTTGTGGGTGCCAGGGGAAGACCTCAAGGGTACCATTGTGCCCATGAGCACCATATTGGTGATTCCTGTCCTAGGGAATTCATGTGACTGATTACTACTATTATGAGATGAGGGAGATGCTTTATTCCTAAATTACATCACCTGACTTAACTCTTACCTGCGCTGGCTGAGGGAAATCTGAAACATGAATCCAAGGCTCCTCTTAGGCAAATGGCAGTTTCTCTTGCTGAAGGCACCTCCTTCCCTGCAGCAAGCCCTGCCCCTGCATTTCTGGTGGGTCTCCTTGACCCTCATGGGTGGCTTTTCAGGTGGCACAGAGGACTGCAGTGTGGAAGAAGGCGCAGGAACTCATTGTGTGAGCCACATCTCACTCGGGCATCATTAGATTCAAGCCACCCTGCTGTTTTATGTTCCCTAGTGGACCCTTATATGCAATGCACTCCTTTGAAAACTGGGAAAGCATAATTGAACACTTCAAGAGGCTGTCTAGGTCCATGTTTTTCAAACAGTGAGGCTGGCCTCTCCCATTTAGGTGTGAGAGGTGGCTACATAAGATACAGCATCCTACCTGTCTCCTCACAGCCTGGATTTTGTGTCCAACCTTCATGTCTTCTGTGGATCAAAAAGGTAGGGTGGAACTATGAGGATCACATGACTGCCACTGAAAATAGCAAGCCAGGGTCCGGTTCTTCCCCTCTGTAATATGTAGAACAACTTACCCCCTGTCCCAGCATCTTTATGCCAAGGATTTCCCCACTTCTGCCAGGGACTGTTACAGATGTTGAGGAGGGAGGGGGGAGCTCCCATCGTCATGACCGTAGCACACAAGGTAAGTTTCTGCCATTCCCAAACTGATGCCTCTGGATGTTTTGAACTACAACTCCCATCAGCTCTGCTGGCTGGGGCTTATGGGAGTTGTAGTCCAAAACAGCTGGAGGGCACTAAGTTGGCAAAGGCTGAGCTACATATCATGGAGAGTTTGAGAGGGGCTGGCATTTAAACCCCATTTGATACAGTTCTATACCCACTTCCTCCTTTGTGTGTGTGTGTGTGTGTGAGAGAGAGAGAGAGAGAGAGAGAGAGAAACAGATTCAGAATATGATTAAATAAATCAGCCTCAACTTCGTAAATGATTCCAGGGTGGCATACAAAAGTATGAATACAAATTAAGTCACATCCAACATGTTTGTTTTAAAAACAACCAATAACATAGCAAAATGCAATGAGACAAAAGCAATTTTTTTGAAAAAGCAGAATAGGGCAAACAAATAATCTGTAACTTCCAAATTAGCCCATTTGCCATGGTTTATTCGAAGCTTTATTCTCAAAATGAAAGGTTCTAAGGCAGTAACTGAGAGGGGGATGGAAGTAAGATTAAGAGACGGAGAGAAGGTAAGGGGCCAGGCTAACAATCACCAGCCTCTTTGGAATTTTGAGAAAATTCTGTAGGTGCCAATCACAAAATGACTGTTATGAGAGTGTGGTGTAATGCAACATGGCCACCATCTCTAAAAGAACAGAAAATCCCTGTATGGCCCCCCCAGTCACTGAAAAAAGACACCCACATCAGCCATTGCTATGACCACTCACAGGGAGAAGCTCTTGGGGAAGGACCATAACTCAGTAGCAGAGCATCTGCTTTGCATGCAGACGGTCCCAAGGTCAATTCCCAGCATCTCCAGGTAGGGCTGGGAGAGGCTCCTGCCTGAAACCCTGAAGAGCTGCTGCCAGTCAGTGTGGACCATACTGAGCTAGACAGACCAATGACCTGACTCGGTATAATGCAGCTTCTTATATGCCTATGTTCAGTTCCCCTCTTTTCAGGGAAGGTGAGTATCCAGTCCTGGCATCCAGTGATGTGAGCATTTTTAAGGGGGGGTGTCCAATGTAGAAGAGACCGAGCAAGAAGAGCGAACAGTCTCTCGTGCACTGTGGATTTTTGAATGGGTATTACTGAGACCTTTTGGAGGCACCATTAGGAGGCATTGGTGGACACGCAGGAGTTGTGGGGTGAGTAACTGTAAGGTGCTAAGCCTCATCTGTATGTCTGTACCAACATGGGGAACTCCACTTCCACAAGCTGTCGATTGGAGTAGCCATCTTTTGAGGGACAGCAGTCAGACTGCAAGGGTAGGCTTCAAGATTATTTGCAGTGTTTCAAGTAATGCTGAGGCACAGCGCCTGGAATAATGTGGTGCAGCCGCTTGCGGTGACAGATGCCTTGGGAGACACATGCACGGGGGCGCACGTTCACTAGATGGTGCATGGTACCTGGCATTTACAGTAAAACCTCTTTAAAGGTGAAGAAGTTTACTGCAACCTGAGCTAGGTAAGATTAGATGCATTGCGATGGGTGGTGAGGATGGATCGATGGATAAATACTTACACAGGTCAAGGAGTGCAGGTAATGGGAAATGAAAATACGGATGCAATATGAGTCAATCAACCAATCTGAGGTTCAGTCACAAGGGATCAATAAACCCCATAGATGGGTTCAGCTGGAGATTAATTTCCATGGCATGGTCACATGTGAGACAACTGCTCTTTGTAGTGAGGGAACTGACCTCAGACATCATTAAGGCCTGACGAAATCTGAGTTGAATCTGTCAAGGAGCCCAGTATGTTTCAAATTCTCACAGTTGAGACGTTTCTATCATCAAAAGCAGCAGAGCTGGGATTGGGACTGAATCTTTATTCAGAACCTGTAACTCAAATTGTTTTTTCTTGCACTTCAGCTCCTGCTTGGTTTCAGCAAAGGTTTTGAAATAATGGCTGCTCATCTTCCATAAATATTATGATAAAAACATCTAGAATCAATACAGCATTAACCCAATGTTTTGGTATATCATAACTTACTTCCTTGATTAAAGACATAGGGTGACATCCGACTTAATCATTGTCAAAATAGACCCATTCAAAGCATTGGACTAAATTAGTGGTGATTAACTTAAATTCATCTATATCAGTGGGCCTTTTCCAAGTATGACTAGAGGCAGCTAATCCCCAGTACAAAGGCCCAATCCAGCCCCCACTAGCAAAAAGAACTGCCCCCCCTACCCCACTGAATTTGGCAGTAGGAAAAAGGAAAAAGTAGACACAGCACTGAGGTGGGGATGGGGGCGCAAATCCCTCCTTGGCCATCAGATTGGTAACTTGATGAGCAGAGAGGGGCTCTGCACAGATTAGTTGGGGGGGGCTTTCTGCATGTGAAAGAGCATTGTGTGTGTGAAAGAGCATTGGTGTGGCCACACCCACTACTGTCATGTGACCCCCAGAGTGTTGGCCAAGGCTGAATGTGACCCTTGGGTAAAAAAAGGATTAGCCATTTCTGCCTTAGTGTAATGGCATAATCCTATGTGTGCTTATTATGTTCAGGGGCTTTCAACCCTGATCATATTAGAATCTATTTTTAAAATGCATTTATATATGCATTTCTTTCTTGAATTTATATCCCACCCTCTCAAAGGAGCCCAGGGCTGCAAACATAAATAAAACAATTTAACAAGAAAAAGATAGTAAAAACATTTTTTAAAATTACAATTAAAAATGTTCTAAAACAGTTTAAAATATTCTAAAACACAGTTAAAAGCAACAGAATTCAAAAAGAGCAAAGTAAAACCATGAAGAGAGATAAAACAGATTGATCCAAACCAGAGTTTCCCCAAACTCTGATCCAAGGACCCCCAGTGGTCTGTGAGCTTCATTCAAGTGGTCCACTCTGTATGTGTGTGTGTGTACTTGAAGTTGAAGACCAAAGGCTGAGCCTGGCAACCAAGAGGTCTTCTGTATCTTTAAAAGGTGTGCAGGGGGAAGGAAGAATTCCACCTTGTGGTTTTTCTCATTACAATGTTGCAAGAACACCTGCACTTGGCTGACTTTCTCTTCTCCTAAAGATACAGGATCAGTCTCAGGCCATGAACCAGGCAACCCTAGATCTGGCCCATTTTTAAAACTCTTACATAGCCTTGTTAAGCAACTTCTTGGCGTCAGGGCGATGTGAAAGTGCGAGGGTTAGGGTTAGAGGCCAAGCCAGCTCCCACAACAGCCTGCCAGAAATCAAGGTGTTGCACTCCCCATCCCCCCATCTCTCACCTGCAAACTTCCTGGAATGTGCAGGAAATGGAGGAGAAATTTGGTTTTGTTCACCTTTATAGGTGTACCTATGCCAAGTTTGCACTTCCCGAAACAACAGGCAAGTTGAAACAACAGCCGCCTTTCAAAATTTGCACTTCTCCGAATTTTGTAACAGTTCTCCAGCCAAGTAACATGTGCAAGAATGCAAGTGTTAAGTGACATATATGCATTATTTTAGTGGAATTACTTGCAAAAGTAAAGTCACTCAAGTGGTGTTCTTGCTCTGCTGGTGAAATGTTTTGCACCAGAAAAATTGTTTTTGCGCAAGAGAATGCAGAAGCAGGTTGCTGGTACCTTTGTTGTGCAATAGATTGCTCTGACTGTTGCGCAATGAGTTTCCATTAGCACAACTGTTGCGTTGGATTCCTCTGTTGTGCAGCATTAAAACTCACCTGTCCAGTAGTGCAAGAGCCTGCACTACCAGAGAGAGAACGGTGGAGACAGCCCTATTTTTATTGATTGACATATATACACTCAATCATTGATAAAAGGTAAGTGGTTTTAATGTAGCTAAAAATAATTCTATTGGTGGACAGCTTTAAATATTATCTTGTTTTGTCAGCTTCTATATGTGATAGGGTGGCCAGGTGTCCTGCTTTACAAAGGACCGCACTTTCTTTGAAGGTCTTTCTGGTCCAAGTCCCGCTTAAGATAACAAGCCGTAAGAAGGGAGAGGAGGGTGAGCTTTGGAAGTTGCCCAGATCACCTGCACAGCTGCACAGATCACCTGGTCAACCTTCCCCACCATGGCACGATGGGCTGAATTTCTGTTTAAATGATAGTGTTTCTAAATTTGCATCTATACACATGTTATTAGCATATTCACATTTTATGCAAACCTGCATCCTTTTGGGGAGCTGTGTAAGTAGCCACCTTAGCACATGAGTTCGGTGTACAATTCTTCTGTTTTGGTTCTTGTTGGTTATCATTAATGACCTGTTGACTGCATTAGTACAAGCGATGGGTCTGGGGCTGAATGTACTTGTCCAAGAGGAGGATTCTTTGAATTAGGAAAAATGTAGGCCTTTTTTTTTATTTTTTTATGCAACATGCTCTTGAAATGAGGCATCAAGAAGCTGTTCTCCGAGGTGGATCAGGAGCTCAGCGGCCCCAGACTGAAGTCACGGTATTGTTGCTGCAGCTGGTGTTGTGAATCAGGCCGACAAAAAGTGCATCTTACTATCCGGCTATTTCACTACACCAGGGTTGCATCATACCACTTGCCTTCCCTACGCAACCAGCACTGAAGAAGCTGCAGATTCACTCGCTCCATTTCTTAACTTGCTTGCTTTCCTCTTCTCCTTTGCCAGTGGCTCTGTTCCCAACACAGCTGAGATATGACTTATGAAAAAATAAAACTGCTTCAACAGCACGTGTTGTGTGTTGGTGTATTGCTTCCACAATTTTCTGCGGGTGAAAACCATGGACTGTTTCACATCAGGGGAGGGTTGGCTCCAGGCTTTTGAGAGTCCCTGGATTAGGGTACATGTGTCCTACTTTTCTGAGGACAGTCCTCTCTTTGAAGGGCTGTGTGATCCAGGTCTGGTGTAGATAATCCTATGAAAGGAGGGCAGGGGGCCTCGAAACTGACCATCCACAGCACACTGAGCAGTCACAGTCTTTCACACTGTGGTGGGATGGACTGTATTTCTCTTTAAATTGTGGCAATGATTTCTAAATGTGTGTCTTCGAGACATTATAAATTTGCATAGACAAATTTTAGGCACACATTTGCCCATTTTGGGGGTGGTGGGGGTGATGCATTTCCTGTTTTCCGTCAACAGTGACCCCCCCAACTTTGTCATTCCACAGCGTCCCTTTCCCGTGCCCTCCCACTCAAGGGGGGCACATGACCACGTGGGAAAGGAGTCTTTAACCCAGAAGGCTCCCTCCAGGATTAAGAGAGGTCTTGGGGGAACGGACCACAGCTCAGAGGCAGAGGACATGCTTTGCACAGAGAAGGTCCCAGGTTGAATCTCTGCTATTTCCAGTTTTGTTTTCAAGCAAGATAATTTAGCAGGTGATGGCTATGACTCCTCTCAGCCTGAAACTCTGGCAGTCAGAGGAGACAGTACTAGCCAAGGTGGCATGTTCTGCCTCCAGTGTCAGAGGCAGCATTGCCTATGTGCACCAGTTGCTGGGAATCACCAGTCCAGAGCGTGCTGTGGCCCTCAGCTCCTGCTTGCGGGCTTCCCATATTGAGCATCTGGTTGGCCACTGTGCCAACAGGATGCTGGGCTAGATTGCTGGTTGTTTGGTGCCAGAAGGGCCGTAGCTTAGCGGCAGAGCATCTGCCTTGTATGCAGAAGGTCCCAGGTTCAGTCCCTGGTGTCTCCAGGTAGGGCTGAGAAAAGCTCCTGTGTGAAATCCAGGAAAGCCACTGCCAGTCAGAGTAAACAATACTGAGCTAGATGGACCAACCTGGTATAAAGCAACTCTCTATGTCTGTTCCTGCTTATTTTAACACAGAGGCAGGAGGAAACGTGCAATGTCATCCATAGCCTTAAGTGAGAACTTGCCAACACAACAGTTGGGAGTACTCCATAATCAAAACACACCCAACACAGTGGCTAAAACAAATCCTGAGTTTAAAAAAAAAGTAGGCATAAAACCTGCTGGCATTCAATAGACACCCCAGAGGGCACAGCAGAAAACCTTTTCCCATTAACCTGCTGAAATGAGTAGCGGTGCTGAATTCCAAATGGCTTTTCCAGGGTCAAACCTGAACTTTATGGCTGGACTTCGACTCGCTGTCTCTGGAGATCATTATCTGTCACCGCTTTTAAATTGCCATGTGACTGTGGAACTTGAGTCTCCCAGTGTGGGGGGTTGCAACAGACCCGCTCTGCACATTTTTTGTGGCAAGTTTTCTTAACTAGGAAGGTTTTTTTCCTAGGGGGGGGTCATGACAGGCCATCCAGTCTGCTCTGGAAATAAACTGCGTTTAATATCATACTTCTGAAAGGGGTTGAAATTGGATGATGATGATTTGCATTTATATCCCACCTTTCCTCCAAGGAGGTTGAGGTGATACCAGTGTGGTGTAGTGGTTAGAGTGTTGGACTAGGACTTGGGAAACCAGGGTTCAAATCCTCACTCGGCCATGAAGCTCACTGGGTAACTGTGGGCCGGTCACTACCTTTCAGCCTAGCCTACCTCACAGGGTTGTTGTGGGGATTAAATGAGGGGGAGAACCATGTACACCACCTTGAGCTTTTTGGAGAAAAGGTGGGATATAAATAAAATAAAATAAAATGTGGACGGTCCCCCCTTCCCTTCCCACTTAATCCACACAATACCCCTGTGACGTAGGCTTGGCTGTAGGAGAGAGTGGCCTAAGGTCACCCTGTGACTGATTGAGGATTTGAACCTGGGCCTCTCCCCAATTCTAGTTTGACACTCTTAATAGCAACACCACACTGGCCTTACAATGGAATGAGGGAGAGCATGGATCTGCTCCCCAAAATCCTCATAATCCTCCACTCTGTCCTCTAAATACTGAATATTCCACTGAATGTTTGACAACTGGATTTGAAATTGCATGGTACTTGATTTTAATATCAGATAAGTTGGCGTGTGCACCCAGTGGGTGTTTAAGATCTGGTAGCTGACACGCAATGGCACACGGCAGTGGGAGGGGAGAAGGTTAACCCCTCTCCTTGCACACTGTGGTGCCAGTCAGGATTGGTTCCCTCAGTGACTTGAACATGGGAGGAAAAGCATGAGAAATGTGTTTCATGTTGCATCTAGTTTGGCTTTTAATCTATAGTATATACTGTGACCTCCCCTTTCACATCTGCTGAATTGATATTCATTTCATTTAATTTCTCCTCTTTTAAATCCATGTTATAACAGGTTAAGGGCTGTCGTGTGAAAATAGTAATTTGTTTTGTTTATCATGTTTTTGTTCCGTCTCCTCCTCCAAAGTGCTGAGGGCAGTAGGTGTGAAGTTTAGCCCCATCACAATAGCCCTGTGAGGTAGGCTAGGTTGAGAAATTGTAGCCAGTCCAAGGTCACCCAGTGAACTCCATGGCCGAGTGGGGATCAGAACCCAGGTCTTCCTACTCCCTAATCTAATCCACTAGGCAACTGCGTTTTATGGCCCAGTGATACCAAAATCACAATATTGTATAATAATGCTGCTGGAATGTTCCAAGTTAATTCATGCACTGTCATGAAGCATTCCAGTATCTGACAAATGCAGACCATCTCTTTGTCTGTTCCTTCCATTAACTTTTCTTACACTAATGTTAACATTTTTAAGCATTTCCGCGTCTCCTTAGTCAAGAATCATGACATAGTTCTTGTACTCTTTTCTGTCTTCATGATTCTTCCTATTTGTGGTCCATAAATTTGCAATCAGTTGGGTCCATGGCACGTGTATCTGAGGTTCAACACCAAACTGGATGCATTAAATTGCATCTTGCATTGAAGAAGAAGAGGAAGATGTTTTAAACACGGTTCCGAGTTTAGATGTGTGACAATTAATATTACCTTTGCATGCACTATTCTGTTCATGCCCAGTTATACTTTGAAACTGTGGCCAAGGCTGCCTTCAAGGGAGCGATACGCTTCCACGGGTGAAGGTACAGCACGTGAACAAGTAGGAAGAAGAAAAGGTCCGATTGCACCATCTACAGTCATAGCTCAGTGTAGAGCATTTGCTTCACATGCAGAAGGTCCAGAGTTCAGTCCCCGACATCTCCAGGTAGGGCTGGGACAGGCTCCCTGCCTGGAACTCTGGAGAGCTGCTGTCAGTCAGTACAGATAAGACTGAGCCAGCTAGGCCAATGGCCTGACTCAGTATGAGGGAGCTTCCAATGTTCTTGAAGCGCTAGGAGACATTCTTGGGAAAGTGGAAGTGAGGCTGGGTAAGAAGCAGGAACGGAACACAAGGTGGGGATCATTCCATTGAGTTGATGATAATTTACTTCTTGGACCTCCTCCCATGATCTCTCTTTCCACTTGCTTCAGGCCCTGTCTGCTAGAGTTAAAACCAATTTAAGGATCATATCCCCTCTACATCGTAATACCTTCAGTTGCTTCCAATAAGGCAGGGATTGCCAACCCTTGTAAGTCTGTGGGCACATTTGGATTTCTGAACAAGTGCTGTGGGTGCTACCCCCCTCTGGTCACTTCCTTGTCCCCTCAATAAACCCCCCTCCATGAAAAAACTCTTCACTTTTCCAAATGATCTGGGTAGAAGTTGGATCTACTAGAGTTAATCTGAGCCTTCAATAGCATGTAGAGATTGTAAGAGGAAACGCGCAAGAGAGCCGCTCTTCCAACTTTCTCCTTCAGCTCTTTGTACTTCTCAAGAGAGGAAACCGGAACCACACTAACCACCTTGGTGGTGGTGAAGGGCTCAGATGCTTTGTTGGTCCCTAGGGAAGACCTTGTGGGTGCCAAGGAAAGACCTCAAGGGTGCCATGTTGGGAACCCCCACAATAAGGACATATTCCTTTTCACATCTACTGAATTCTCGTGAGAACATAAGAGTAGCCTTGGTCAGGAATGGGGAGCCTGTCACCCTCCAAATGTTGTTAGACTCCTATTCCCATCAGTCTCAACCAGCATGGCCAATGGCTAGGGATGATGGGAGCTATGGTCCAACAGTATCCCCATCCCTGGATCAGACCAAAAGCCCATCTAGTCTCACATCCTAGTTTACACAGTGGCCAAGGAACACAGTGGCTAGGAAGCCCAAAACTATAAAACCAGAAGCCTTCCCTGTTGCTGGCTCCCCAGCAACTGGTATGTATAGTAGAACTCTATACATGTCTACTCAAAAATAAATCTCATTGAGTTCAATAGAACTCACTCTCAGATATGCGTGTGCAACAGGTGGGGGGGGACTTTTGGCCCTCCAGCTGTTGATGAACTACAACTCACATCTACCCCAGAAAGCATGGCCAATGGCCAGGGATGATGGGAATTACAGTTCAGCAACATCAGGAGGGTCAAAGGTTCCCCACACCTGATGCATAGGATGGCAGCGTCGGTAGCATATTGTCTCTGAACATAGAGGCTTCATGTAGCTCACTATGGCTAATAACTTGATATGACAGCTCAGGGATAACCAACATGTTGTCTCCAAATGTGTCGGACTACAACTCCCATCAGCTCCAGCCAGGTTTGAGTTGATGGGAGTTGTAGTCCAACAAAAAAAAAATTGGGGATTACCACACTGGTACAAAAGCTGGCTACTTGATGATGATACACCCATCCTCCATGCATTTGTCTGTTTCTCTTTTAAACGTATCTACTGGCATTGAAGTCCATGAGATAAACTTTTTAAAACAGCATTATTGCCTCTGGCTGGAAATTAGAAAGATAATTTTATAAGATAGCTATTTATTAGGTGCTATTTTATTTTTATTAAGCTCTACTCAGAATTTCTCAAGATCTTGCGGAGAAATGATTTCATATACGATATGAATTGCCAGAGAAAGAATAAATTGCATTGACTGGCCCCCTGGGCCATTGAAATCTTAACATAAAATCATAGCCAGATATTCGTAGGCAACATGTGTATACATTTCACAACAGCCAAAAAGCTGCATGCATCATGGTCAGGTCTCCTGCTCCCCTGGTGCCTTCACTATAGCTGCCCAATTTCCCTGCTTTTTAAAGTGTGATAGAAACATCTGTGGGCTATAGGTATATTCTTAAACCACAAGGGTTTTTTTGCCTGTTAGTGAATTTCTCTGCTTTTTAATCCAGGGGGTAAGAAATGGGATCCTGTGCAAGTTTGCTGAGAATGGATTGATCATTTGCATGCTTATTGAGTTAAGTGGGATTTACTCCCCTGCAATCATGCTTAGGATAGGTGAAACTGACCGGAGGGGAGGAGGAGGAGGAGGAGAGAGGGAAGGGGAGAAAGGGGAGAAAAGGCAGAGGAGAGAAGGGGGAGGGGAGCAGGCAGGAGAGGGAGGGGAGGAGGACAGGTTTGATCATTTGCATGTTTATTGAGTTCAGTGGTATTTACTCCTGTCCAATCATGCTTAGGACTAAAACTGACTGGGGGGGACGGAGGGATGGCTGGAGTGGCCACTCTTGTGGCTGTATAATCTAGCTCACTGGCTTGCCACCTAGGCTTACAACTCAGGCTTAATTTCTGTTTTTGCCAATATGTGCAGCTTAGCATGAGGCCTTTTCAGGATTTCTGGACAAAAAAAATCAACCCAGCAACCAGTGCTTTCCACAATTAGTCTCCAATTGCTTAGTTCATCCTTTATATAGCAGCCAGTTAAAAAAAATTCCTTCAATTGTCCAACAGGAAGGAAAATCTAAGGTCAGGAACAAGACTAGAAGGAGGGACTCTCAAGAAGAAGTTATCAAACACACCCTAGAGTATTTATTTTCTCTCTGTCCTCCTCTAAACTTGTAGTATGGACAAGTTTGTTTCTCAGGTGTAATCTAAAACTGAGATGCCTAATGCATCATCAAAGCCAGGCTGAGGAGCTCACTGTCTTTACCAAAGTAGTTCAGTTCATGAAGAATCAGACCACAGGTGAAAGACTGTAGCTGTAGGCAAAGTCAAGCTTTTGAATCTGGTCCTCCTGGGGATCTCTCCAAAAAGGCTGAGACAATTGAACAGATTAAACTTCATTAATGTAAATTAACACGCACTCTGGATGGAGGAGGAGTGAGAGGGAAGGTCACTGTCTTTCCCTTCCCCTGACCTGGTCCTCACAGACTCTCCACCAGTGGTGGTGGTGGGTGGAAAGCTGATGTGTTGTGCCTCTTCCCCCTAAACACATTACCTAGAAATGCAGCTGCTCCACCTAAGAAGGAAGGCTGGCTACAGGCTGGGTCCGTTGTGAGTCTGTGACGAACATTTACAATTTGAATTCCATAGACCAAAGCAAAATACAAAGCAATAAATACAATTAAAAACCATACATCATTTAGCACACCACATTATAATTGCTACAACAGGCAGGAAAGAAATTAAGTGGCCCCTAAAGACCCTCAGCAATTTTCCAGTGGCCCATGGGTGAGGGGAAAGTTTGGGAACCACTGGTTTAGGGGGCAAAGTTAGGAAAAAGCTAGTCTAAGGGTTTATAGGCATTTTAGAAAGGCCCAACCTAGGTAAATGATATTTTGGTCACCTCCAGACTGTCACTGTTTTTCAGAAGGGATTCAATCGCTTACCAGAAATTTAGATTTGCACAATTAAAGAGCTGTTGCTCTAGTGCAACAAATTCACCTTCAAAAGGGACTTTTATGGTTAGGAAAGTGATGGAGAAATGCACTAAAAGTGTGAGATAATGATCCATTGACAGGAAGACATCTACCTTTCAAACATACAAAAGTTGAAATCACTCTGCAAACAACCTGGAATGAATGTGTAGTAAAGAACAGACATCCTAAAACTTCCATGTAAGCTTTGCGCAAGCAAGACAGGATGAAGGCTCAATGAAGTGAGTCGATTGGAGGAGGCCCTCAACTCTTTCCCTGCAAGGACATGTCTCTGTTATTTCCTTACTTAACCCAAATACAAAGGAAACAAAATGTACCCAAACATAATGAATCCGAGAAATGTCCCCAGCCCAGCCTTCCGCCAATACCATATTTTTAGCTGATCTATCCTTAGGACTTAATACAAAACCTGTTATCATATACTTGATCTAGAGCTAAAGTCGGTGAGCAAGTATTTAGGTATTTCTCCAGGCTATTCTTTTCAACAACCAGCTCAGGATGGTTTGAGCCAATTAGTTTCCTCTGTTAGGAGCTAGCTGAGCAGGAGGTCAGTCAGTTTTTTTCTGGTTTCATGGGGTATAAAGTTTCCGGGCCTCCTGCATGTTGGTCTATATGCTCAAATCTGCACCATCCCTTCCCTGCGATTGAAAGGAGAGTTGAGATAAAGAGCACAGGGCAATGAAATGGCCGAACTGCAGGTGACAGAACGAACTGTCGATCCAGCAAACTCCAATGGCAGGTTCACCATCAGCACCCTGATCAGCACCGAGGACAGCGGCAGGACTCATTATGGCCAGACCGATACCGTTGCGTATGACTCTGCCCAAGCCAGTCACCTCACCCACAACACCACTTTCTACATGCGGACCTTTGGCTACAATACCATTGATGTTGTGCCCACTTACGAAAACTACGCCAACACGAGGATCTCCGGTGAAGCCAAGAAGACCAGACCCACCTTATCGGATCTGCACTCGTTCCTCAAGGTACATTGAAGCCAAGCCATTCTCTCGTGTCTTGGCTCCCGAAATACATGGTACACACAGTTAGGAATGTAGGGAGCTGCCTTATACGGAGGCAGACCCCTGGTACATCCAGCTCAGTAGTGTCTACACTGACTGGCAGCAGCACTCCATGGTTTCAGGCAGGAGTCTCTCCCAGACCCATCTGAAAATACCTGGGACCTTCTGCATGCAAAGCAGATTCTCTACCACTGAGCTATAGGTGTTAAGAGAGACTTGGCCCTTGCCCTGCCTAATCACCATCGCCATTGTCTCTTGAGTGAGGAGACAGCACTGAATCCTGTCCTATATTCTTTCCCAACCTGAAATAAATTGGGTTTATTTATTTATTTATTTATTTGGTTGCATTTATATACCGCCCTTAGCAAATAGCTCTCAGGGCGGTAAACAGCATAGGGTAAAATACATATATGGCAATAATAAAATCACAAAAACATATATGACATAAAAACAAATACAATTAAACAGAAAATAAAAATAAAGACTTAGTATACAAGATTAAAAAGCTAAAAAGATTAGAGTGATTAAAATGCCTGGGAGCCGAAAAGATAATAGTGTAGGCGCCAGGCGTACCTCTTCGGGGAGGCTATTCCACAACTCGGGGGCCACCACAGAAAAGGCCCTAGATCTAGTAACCACCCTCCGGGCTTCACAATGAGTTGGTACCCAGAGGAGGGCCTTCGATGACGAACGAAGCAAACGGGTAGGTTCATAGTGGGAGAGGCGTTCCACCAGGTATTGCGGTCCCACGCCATGTAAGGCTTTATAGGTCATAACCAACACCTTGAATCTCGCCTGGAAGCAAATAGGTAGCCAGTGCAGGAGAGCCAGAACAGGAGTTATATGCAAAGACCGACTGGTCCTCGTCAATAATCTAGCTGCCGCATTCTGCACTAGCTGAAGCTTCCGAACTGTCTTCAAGGGCAGCCCAATGTAGAGTGCATTACAGTAATCCAAGTTACCAGAGCATGGACAACTGAGGCGAGGTTGTCGCCGTCCAGATAGGGGCGTAGTTGGGCTACCAAACGGAGGTGGTAAAACGCATTCCGTGCCACCGAGGCCACTTGAGCCTCAAGAGACAAGGAAGGGTCAAAAAGAACCCCCAGACTACGGACCTGTTCTTTCAGGGGGAGTGTAACCCCATCCAGAACAGGATGCACATCCACCATCTGAGCGGGGAAGGCGTTCACCAACAGTGTCTCAGTCTTGTCTGGATTGAGTCTCAGTTTATTAGCTCTCATCCAGTCCATTATCGCGGTCAGGCAACGGTTCAGCACATCAACAGACTCACCTGAAGAAGATGAAAAGGAGAAATAGAGTTGCCATTTGGGCTCTCTTTCTGATTAGCATTATTTGAAATTTGGGTAATGCAATATTTCTCTTCCCTGGGGGACCTTCTCTGTAGGACTTCAGCAACTTTGCTTCCTTTCTTCTGCCTGCAAGCTCTCATGAAAATGAACAATGCTTGCCAAGCACTATGAATAACTTTTAAAAAATAATCTTAGACCCAGTTTTGAAGTTCAATCAATCTTTCTTTATTATGGTCAATGACCAGCATAGAAAACACTCTAAAACCGCATAGAGCATATTATCCAAATACGTAAAATAAAATACAGTAAAATAGAATAAGATAACACAACATGGACAAATGTTGTTCTTATCACAAACACCAAAAGGGAAGAGTGTAGGATGGCTAAAGTTAATTCTTGGCAGATTTTACACTCTGCAGCACAGGATTTAGCCACACAGAGAGAAGCAGCTGCATTTTGATTGGAGAGGCGTAGGAAGATTTAAAATGCATCCTATCGTCCTGGCAGTTCAATAAGACAACTTCAATAAAATATTGTTTAAATCACGATAATAAAGACAATACATGGGCCACCAATTTGACCTCTCCAGAATCACAGGGACACTTGCATTGCCAATGAGGACTTCTTGTTATCTTCCCTCCAAGACTGATGAAGGGAGAACATTTAGGAGCGCTGAGCTGTAGTGCTCTGTCAGAGTATAGTTGGAAGTTGAGCCTAGATTGTGTTGGTGGTCCACATCTACAAAACCTTGCCTAAGAGTCCCTCTGGTTGTTACATATCCCAAAGAAATGTTTGAAGTTATATTATCTTCTTTGCATGTTAAAAGTGTATGTAGAGAAGTGGGGTGAAAATGGCCCCCAGATTTGTGCCTTTGTGACATCAACATAATTGAGTTGATGGGAGGCATGGCATGATATCCCTGCAAGTGTTGCAAGTTTTCCATCTCCTACCGTGTCTGATGATGCATTGATTTAAAATAGAGGGTGTCAGGGGACAGCTCTAACACCTGTTTTCTATACCAGACCTTATTCTTGGGGCATGAGGTGTGAAAGATGCCTCTGAGCATATGCAGAGAGCTTTCCTTCTTCAGTGTAACACCACAGTCAATCCATTCCTTCATGGCTGGTCTTTTAGAGGTGCAAGGGATGCCCCAAATAGCATAAATTTTATTTTACGTATTTGGATAATATGCTCTGTGCAGTTTTAGAGTGTTTTCTATGCTGGTCGTTGACCATAATAAAGAAAGATTGTTTGAACTTCAAAACTGGGTCTAAGATTATTTTTACAAGGTTATTCATAGTGCTTGGCAAGCATTGTTCATTTTCATGAGAGCTTGCAACATGAATCTCATTATACAAGAAGGTAATCAGTTGCCATCTTTGAAGCAAAACTCTCATTTCAGAAAACACAGTCAAAAGGCATCATTTGTGCCTGCTATAACTGGGCTGGGCACATCCAGTTTCCCCCTCCCCCTCCCTAGGAATGTATCCATTATATGTTTTTCCACTGGGAGATTGTTGGGTCCGGGGGGGGGGGCGCACCATAGAGTAACTTCCTGTTTGTTATTACATGTCTCTTGCTTTTCTGGAATTCTTCTACACTTCAAGACCTTAAAAGTAGGACATTGGGGCCAGATGCCCACAAAACAGATGTATCACATCCATTAAAAAGGAAGCATGCAGGAAGATTGCCAGAAGAAGATTGAGCCCAGATTTGCAAAAGGTTTGAAGGGAAAGCCTATGTTTAAACAATGTTGCGCACCCTTCACGACAGGGGTAGGGCTGTAGCTCAGGGGTAGAGCATCTGCTTTCCATGCAATAGGTCCCATGTTCAACCCCTGTCATCTCCAGGTAAGGCAGGGAATGTCCCCTATATGAAATCCCGGGGAATCACTGCCAGTCAGTGTAGTTGATGGACAAACGGTCTGATGCAATATAAGACAGGTTTCTATGGTCCTGTGAAGGGATACATGTATAGTTTGCACCTGAGCAAGCTGAACCCAGGCTATAAAATGCCTCATGAAAAGTAGATCATGGCCTGATCGATCTCACAGGATTATTGTAAGGACAAGCCACATAAAGGCTATAAAACAGTCTCACCCCAATTTGCTGGATATAGAACTACACGTCTCCAAGTGTGTGTAACTTGCTGGATCAGGAATTATGGTCACCGGAGAGAAAAGTGCTTGAATGCAATACTCACCCACATCTGCACAACTAGCCTTTTAGAGAGATGCCATTTCCCCATGCCACTAAAACTGAATTGAAAATAAGTTATGCTCAGAATAAGTTGTGCTAACCAATCAGAGCGACACTTGCATATTTGCTAAGTTTTAAAAACGCATTCATTTTGCTCCACCGTAAAGTGAACCAAGGAGTTTTTGGTGTGAACATGTGTGGGATGGGGGTGGGGTGGCAATGAGTACCATGGCAGCAAAGGGGAACAGCAAAATGCAGCATGGATTTAGCTGTGGAAACTCAACTGGAGCCCACAGTTGTGGGACTGATAAAACAAGCATGAGAAGCAAACTCAGCCCTGAGCAATAGGGCATTTTAGAGACTTGCCTGAATAACATATATTCTCTTCTTACCAGAATAACATATATTCTTACCAGAATAACATATATTCTCAAACCATGACTGCTAAGGCAAGGGCTGCTAAACTGTGGTTCGTGGACCACAAGTGGTCAGTGAACTTCCTACAGGTAGTCGGTAACATGTCTGGTTGAAGATGGGAGACGGAACATCCATCGCAGGAAATATTCATACTGATCTTTAATTGTGTTCTTACTGCTTCTTTTATGACTTACATTGTATTTGACTGAATTCTATGGAATTCAAATGATAATGCAATAAAATGCAATATATAAGAAAAAAGCAGTAAGGGTGGAATTAAAAATCCTACAGCATCTAGCACAGAGCGTTACAACTGCCACAACTGGCACAAAAATGGTTAAGGGGCCCTCCAAGACACTCAGCCATTTTTAACTGGTTTACGGAGGGTGGGAAAGTTTGGGAAGCCCTGTGCTAGCAAAGCAAACCTTTGAGAAGGGCCACGGCTCGGTGGAAGAACATCCGTTTTGCAAGCAAATCCCTAGGGTCTCCAGGTAGGGCTGTGAAAAGCTCCTGGCATGAATCCTTGGAGAGCCCCCACCTGTCAGTGTTTTTATTTATTTATTTATTTGTTTATTTATTGTACTTATATACCGCCCCATAGCCAAAGCTCTCTGGGCGGTTTACAGTAACTAAAAACATTAAAACAAATATACACATGTAAAAGCACATCTTTTAAAAACAATTTAAAACACAATTTAAAAATTTAAAACAATTTAAAACACATGCTAAAATGCCTGGGAGAAAAGGAAAGTCTTGAAAAGATAACAGTGTTGGCGCCAGGCGCACCTCGTCGACTAGATCATTCCATAATTTGGGGGCCACCACTGAGAAGGCCCTCTCCCTTGTTGTGTAGACAACACTGAGCTAGATAGAGCAATGGTGTGTGTGTTTTGTTTAAGGCAGCTTCTCATGTTCTGAAGCCATCGCTCAACATAGCTTCTGCGTGCATTGCATGCAGAATGTCCCAGCGTCTGCATGTAGGACTCAGAAAGGCTCCTGTCTGAAACCGCGGAGAGCTGCTTCTAATCACAGTCCTAGTTTGTGCTGTAGACAGTCCTGAGCCTGATGGGCTGGAGCTCTGACCTGGCATAATATGGATTTCTGTTTGGAGAAGTGTTGTAGCTGAGTGGCATAGCACCTGCTTGTACGCCAAAGATTCTCCAGGCTCAGTCTCGGACATCATCAGGTGGGACTGGGAAAGACTCCTGACTCAAGACCTGGAGAACCTCTGCTAGCTTCTCTAGCTAGCCCTTGGACACACCCCTCACTGGCCCTGCTGTGCACCCCAAATATTTTTGACTGGTTGGAATGCATCCTTGACCTCTGATCATTCATTTCGCTTGCCTGGGTGGAGGCTACAGTGAGGTGTGTGTCAAAATTAGCCTACAATACAAAGGTAAAATATACACATCTTGATCTGCCCACTTCTTCCTCTGGTCCTGCCCACCACGGGGATGTGGCCCCCGGAGTGTTGCCCAGAAAGGAATGTGGCCCCCAAGGCTGAAAAATGTTCCCCACCTGTAATGTGGGAGAAGACACCCAGACAGGGTCCTTTCCCCAGGTCTCCCAGAGTGGGGCTTATCCTGCACCAGCAATTCAAAGCAGCAAGTTCTGCGTCTGTGCTGGAATTGCTTTTGAAGATGTTTTGAGGATGTTTTGTTTTAATATGTTTTAAAGTATTTTGTTTTTATGATGATTGAAAGTGCTTTCAGTGTTTTTGTATGCAGCCCTGGGCTCCTTCTGGGAGGAAGGACAGGATATTAACTAACTAACTAACGAAATAAATAAATAAATAAATAAATAAATAAATAAGTTCGTGTAGCTGCCTGTTGAGCTTCAGAGGAATGTTGGCAATGGCCGGTCTGCCTATGATGCTCCTCTATAGCCACACTCCTAAGCAACCTAATTCTTATGGCCTCTGCATTGTCCTTTCTGGATGGGACCTTGGGAAGCCTTGTACCGCAGATGTTTTTGCATTCCATATCTTGTCTTGCCTTCCTGTCCGCATTTTTGCATTCTGATTGCCATGTGTTTTCTTCTCCAGCAAGAAAGTAGCCATCTTCACCCGCCAGTGTATGAACCCCATCGAAGTCATAGCTTTTCTGAAGGAGGGACAGAGGAAGAGGCCAGCGAGGGGGCTGCGAAGACTCAAGGAGAGCCTGTCCGATTTGGATGGGTTAAGGGGGTGATGGTAAGTATCCCTGATAGGCAGTGGAGGATGGTGGTTCCAGGGGCAGTGAATCCACTCCAGGTTTTAGCCCGAGCTTTCCAGGATATGTCCAAGGTGCTAAAATCTGGGAGCGGATATGCTGCCTCACTGACATCGGGGCTGCCAGCCTCCACCTCTGCTAGGCTTTGTCATGAGAAGAAAGGTTACAGGATAAACCAGATGTGTGTGTGTGTGTTCCTGTCTGTCTGTCTTCTGTGACAAAGAAACTTGGAGTCTGCAGCTTGAATGAATTATGCCAATGGATAAATACAGTGAATTTGTATCCTATGATATAAAGTTTCCCCCCAATCCATGCCCACTGTATAGTCCATGTATTCCTGTATAATAAAGGGGCCAATTGTTCTGCTATGACTCAACTCTGCCTCTGCCATTATGATTTGTCCTTTTTTATGTTATTGCAGGATGAATGCTTTTGGACAGTTATGTTTTTATGTCTTTCTGATGTGCTTTGTATTTCAATTTTTGTACTATGTATGCTTTTATTATTGTAAGTTGCTTTGAGACACTGTGTGTTGTAAGCGACAAATAAATGCATAACAACAACAACAATATTTTTAATTTAGTTCACTGAAAAGACTTTGGGTTGGCTAAACCCCTGTTAATGAGGTGGAGAGTGGAGAAGTTGTGTGTCTAAGGGACTGGCTCTAAATAAGCCCAACATGGTGAAAACTCATTTAACCTTAACCCTGAATGTTAAAAAAAAAAAAACTTGCCTGACTTGGGGGGTATATTTGGACCCCAATGGGATTTCCAGTGGAAATATGGGGTCACTTTGTACCCCAGCAACCTTTATTTTGACACCACAAGTGTGCTTCATGCTCCCATCCATCCATCCATCCATCCATCCAAAAAACACTCCTGCAGAGGAGGTAGAATTTTTCTGAGCAGCATGCATTGGCCCCTTTGCCATGCATGTTGAGTAAACTGGGGTATTGAGTAACTTGGGGTTCCCCCCCAGAAGGAAAAAGGTGAGGAGTGACTGGTTGAAATTTGGAGATGTTGTATGGGTGCCAGTTTGTGACAACAACCTAGAAGGACAACCTTGTTGGTCTACTTATGTATAGATTACACAATAAAAGGCAGAAATTTGCCCCCAGGGCTTTTTGCTGGGGTATCTTTGGACCCCAGTGGTGTTTTTGTTTCCAGAAATTTGAGGGCATTGTACAGGCTACAATTTGTGACAAAGTTCTAGAAGGACCCTCTTGTAGGTCTCCTTATGTGTCAACTGCAAAATGAAAAGTACCCCGAAGTCAGGATAAAAATTAATAATAGATTATTTTATATTACTGAGAAGATGTTAACCATTCTGTCAGTTTAAAAAAGTACCTCCAAGAAGTTTTGAGTCAAAAAAGGAAAGAACCAAGTAAAGATATCCCAGAACTTTATGAGGCCTCTCACTACGGTTCCTAGATAGTAGGTGCCAACTCTTCCCTATTTGGTTGTGCCGCTATATGCCAGCCTTGCCCAGCCCAGCTGTTTTGAACTGCAACTACCCCCAATTCCTGGCTCCCATCAGCCCCATCAATGCTGAACTAGATTGTACAATAAACACTCATCCTTAATGTAATTTCATATTTTTTAAAAAATTTAAATCAGAGGCATTGCCAAATGATCTCACACTGGTTTTAATTAAAAAATCATGACTGTATTTGTGGAAGGTTTTTTTTTGAGGCTAGTAAAATATTGTCTTGGTGGGATAAATTAATTCGCAAGCCCAAATGGTTCCTTGCTGGGGTCATTCAGTCAGTGCAGTGGGCCCTAGATTTTGCACAATTAGATCAGAGCCCGGTCACTGTCCTTGAGGTTCGGTATGCCTACATGCTTCAGTTATCCTCTCCAGTTACTGACCGCCTGCTCCCTTCGCTTTCCAGATCCGTTGCATGCTTAATATCTGGGGTGTGATTCTGTACCTGCGGCTGCCTTGGATCACTGCACAAGCAGGAATAGGTAAGTAGTACTGTTGAATACGTCTGCTACCACATGGTTGTAACAGATGTCTCTGTACATATCTGACACCTCCTTTTCCCTAGTCAGGGAATAGGCCCTTCTGGAACTTGAATGACTGGGAAAGGGATGACTCTGGTCCTGGGGAAACTTTCACCACTGGAACCCTGGCACTGTTCTGCTGGAGAGCAGGCTGCTATTGCTCTGGAAGAGCTGACTCAGAAACTAGCAATTTTTTAAAAATCAAAAGACAAAAAAGCACAACTTGAGTAAGAATGCTGTTGGGGTCTATCAACCCTGACTTTTGGCTATGCTGGCTGGAGCGGAAGGCCATTGGAGACCAACAACATCTGGGGGGTGGTCACATCTTCCCTAGTGGAAAGGCCGTAGCTCAGTGGCAGAGCATCTGCCTTGGATGCAGAAGGTCCCAGGTTCAATCCCCAGCAGCTCCAAATAGCACTGGGACAGACTCCCTGTCTGAAATTCTGAAGAGCCGCTGCCAGTCAGTGTAGACAATACTGAACTAGATGGACCCGTGTTGGGCCTCAGTATAAGGCAGCTTCCTATGTTCCTACATTCCATATTCCAGAAGGTGGAGATGCCTTCTTAGGGTACCCTGGAGGCTCAGTGCTTTCCCAGAAAAGAAAAGGAGATTCTATTGACAATGTAAAATAAAAGGGAAATTGAGAGGGAAATCAGTGAAGGCAATTAGCCATGATGGCTATCCTGTGCCTCCATATTCGGAGGTGGTACGCTTCCAAATACCAGTTGCTGGAAACCGCAGGAGGGGAGAGGGCTCTTGCGCTCAGGTCCTGCTTGCAGGCTTCTGGTGGGCATCTGGCTGACCACTGTGAGACCAGGATGCTGGACGAGATGGGCCCCTGGCCTGATCCAGCAGACAGGCTCTTCTGATGTTCTTGAGGATTGTCTCAGAAGGGAGAGAGGGAGATGAGGTGACAGTGAGACACGGAGACTGTGTTTTGATGCTTCAGCTTATGCAAGGGAAGAAGTGGAAACCGGAAAGCGAAGAGAAAGAGAGAGGGGAAGAGGAACGGAGGACAAGTAAGCTATGGAGACGGGGTGCCTTATCCGGAAACACATCAAAGGGAGGGGGAATGAGTGTCTTCTGCATCACAATTTTTTTTATTTATTTAAAGGCAGGAAGAGCAGGCATTTTCCTGCTGGGGCAAGTGCCATTTTACCTGCAAACCACGTGGGACGATGGGTTGCAGAGGAGGGCACCCAAGGCCAGGAGCTCCAAGAGTCAGTCAGGCTGCGTGTCTACCAGCAAACTGCTCTGAGTGTTATAGTGTTAGGTTATAAAAACCAAGGGTGGCAACTGAAAGGGGGATGTATAGGTGAACAAAAGAGTAGGGTTGGCTGTGCTCTTCTGAAATGAGGGGTGACAGATTCTACGCAGGTCTTGTTTGGTACTAATTGGAAGGCCACCCAAGAGCTCAGGGGTCTCCATGGTCAAGGTGCTTTCTTGAGTGCATTAAGATCCAGGGGAAATGTGCCTTTTTCATGTTCAAGAACTCCTTAGCCTCAGGCACAGAGGGCCAAGATGCTCTCTTTCAAGAGGGGATGGTGATTGTCCTGCACACGCACCCTGTCCTGGTTTGCAAGCTCTTTCCTGCTAGCTACAGACAAAATGTTGATAACGGAGCAAGGAGCAAAATGGAGGCAAGCTGATGCTCTCTTGTGATACTTATACGTCAGGACAATCAGACCAGAGGAATACAAACACCACTGTATGTGTAGGGTCCTAAGTTCAGCCCTTGACTTTTTGAGTTTAATTGCATATCTGGTTTTAACAAACTTCTCCTGGAGTTCATGGAAAGCAGTTAAATGCAATAGATAGTGGTTAGTTCGGTAGGTGCCATGTGACAGGCACACACAACAACCCTGAGCCCAGCACCTCCTAAGCGCAAGCTGCAGGTAATCCTGTTCTGCTGAGGCTCATAAGGGAAATGGAAGTAATAAACAGATTCTCTTCCAGGCAGGTCTGGTCTGGCTCAGATAACTCTAATCAGGTCAGGATGCTGGACAGCTCCCAGGGGACCCCACTGGCTGAGCTTTGGAAAAGTTGTCTTAGCAGAGAGCTGGGCCCATCTGAAGCCTTATGTAGGGTTGCAAGGCCTAGATTGCAGTTGGTTCCACCTCCTTGAGAAGCTGGCTTTACTGTCTTAAAGGGCCCTTGCCCAGTTCTGTAGGCACTGAGTTCGGTGCTGTGGAGAGGATGGGGATGTTTTTGGAGGTTTGTCCTCCAAATCCAAGGTTGGAACAACTATGCCCTCAGGCCTGGAGGGTCTAAGAGAAGGTGCTGATGTTGCCCCCCCCCCAAAAAAGTGGGGCAGTCTACATTTCCTCCTCTTCCTTGAGGTACTGCAAAAGGATAGGAATGAGGCTTGTGACACCAGTCACCTGCTTTGAAATCATATAATTGTAGAATGATGGTAGAGGCGTTCCTGGAAATTCTGCTGGAATTTAACCCTACTCTTAATGTCTAAGCAGTATAATCAAAATAACCTATTTTCTCCACAGCACTGACTTGGGTAATCATACTTCTGTCTGTGACAGTGACCACCGTCACAGGGCTGTCCATCTCAGCTATCTCCACCAATGGCAAAGTTAAATCAGGTAGTGTTTTACACATAGCCTGAAGATATTGGCAAAGATGTATGGGTTGGGTTGGTGTGTGTGAGAGAGTTATCCAATGCTACCCCTCCTCAGAGTAGGGCCATCGAAGTTAATGAGCATGGCTAGCTTAGGTTCATGAATTTCAGTGGGTCTACTCTGAGTAAGACTAGAACTGGATACAACTCTGTGTGTCTGCATCTTTGTATGGACAAGATACATTTTTTTTAAAAAAAACAAGTATTTAATTTATGTTTTAAATTTTGTATATTGTATATTATTCTTGTTGTAAGCTGCTTAGAGACTTAATCAGCCTTTCCAACCTTTGGGTCCCCAGATGCTGCTGGAAATACAATCCCCATCATTCCTGACCATTCACCATGCTGGCTAAGCTGATGGGAGTTGTAGTCCAAGAACATTTGGAGACTGAAAGGTTATGGAAGTCTGACCTAGATGATGAAAAGTGGGATATAATTTTTAAAAAAAATAAAATAAGATTAAATTAAAAGATCTTGGACTGACCCAAAATGACAGACCCAAAGTTCTCTGAGCTTTCTAGGAAGATAGAAAGGAACCAAAACCACTCCAAGGATCTTGGTTTTATGGAGAGCTAGAGGAGTACAGCAGCTAAACATTTTCTTCCATGGTGGGGGCCAAAGAATTGACCCAAGGCTGTTGCTAGTAGGTAGTTGTAAAGACAGGGCTGTGTCCTATCCTAGGAGGGGCCTTGACCAAACTCTGAGATAGGCTGCCAATGAAGGTCTGATTCTGACACAGGTAGACCAAGGTCCAAAGGGCCTGGAGAAGATTACGTGCTTGACAATGGGCTGGGAGTCAGGTTCTGGAGCAAGCAGATGACCTTCAGAGAACCAGAGGGAGAAGACATGGTGGAAAACAATGAGCCTGGGGTCAGGTTCCAGATCAAGCAAACAGGGAGGGCAGGGAGAGGGAAGGTAATCTCTGTGGCTACTCCACTGGTCAGGTGGCTCAGACTGAGAAGTCAAGACTGGAGGAACAGTTATATAGAGCCAGGCCCCCATTGCTTCTGGTCAGCTCACCTGCATGAATTTAGGAGAGCTATAGTGTCCACGCTGGCCATTATAAGGGAGGCACTGCAGCAACAGGAGAGATCAAGTTAGGAACTCCTTCAGCTTGCAAGCTGCCTTGGTGTCACAAGGAGCAAGACACCTAGGCCCTGCTCTCTTTGTCCCTAGTTCAAGTCCCCCAGTGCTTTACAACCTGAGATCTAACAAAAAGTACTCAGTGACTGATACCTTTGCTACTCTGCATCCCGTTCTCATTGCTGTAGCTTCTGTCCTTCAGAGGTTGCATTTAAAGAAGTGCCAGGCCCCATCAGCTTCCTCTACCAGGACCAGAGGAGACCTCCACAGAGGCGGCGGCTCCCACTGCTGGCCCTAGAGTGTCCAAGGCTCAAGGGGACGGGGTCTGCAACCATGGACAAGATGCCTGATCTTGCTGCCCAGGAAGATCCCCCTCTGAGGGAGCTGGCAGACTCAGGGAACCCAACCCATTCTGGCATCTCACCTGCCAGCTTCAAATCCCAGCAAACCATGCCCAGGAGCAGGGGGTGTAAGCAGAGGCCCAGACCCAAACGTTCGGTGCCCATTTTGCAGCATGATGCCTCCCTTCCCTGAGCCCTACTCAGGAGGAGGAGAACACCAAATCCAGTACATGCACAAGATCAGGGCCCTGCTGATGTTTCAGGGAGGTGTGCGGCAGCGAAGGCAGCTATACACCTCTTCCATTCATACCTAGCTGCTGCTGATGCAACACCCTCCTCTAGCTCAGCTCACCTGCTGGACAGCTCCCTTGAGGACACCTTGTGCTCCAACAGCCTCTCAGCCTTGTTGCTAAGAGGAGAATCTAAGCCACACTAAAGTGGTGGTGAAAACTGGATTGCTTTGTGCCTGTTGCGAGTTTTCTGGCCTTATCCCAGAAATACATTCAAATGGGGTTCTTGCTTTGTTGCCCTACCGTCTATGTGCCCACTGCTAGTTGCCTGGCCTTATCCCAGAGAGAGATTGGGAAAGGCCAGGAGGAACCAAGAATGTTCACACAGAGATGCAGGTCCTTCACAGAGCAACCCCTGGGCCCCAGTGCCCTGCTCCCAAGGTGCCTGCAGCATTCCTGGATACAACATTTAGTGTAGAATGGCTATATAAGCCTGTGATGTGACTATTCCTGTGTTCCAATCTCTTAGGTGGGACTTATTTCCTTATTTCAAGAAGCCTTGGACCGGAGCTGGGAGGCTCCATTGGCCTCATCTTTGCCTTTGCCAATGCTGTGGCCGTGGCCATGCACACAGTGGGCTTTGCAGAGACTGTGCGGGACCTGATGCAGGTAAACAATAGCAACAGCTACAACAGGGCCTTGGGAAGGACAGGTCCATGGTCAGCCTTCCTTGCTAGATGAAGCTGCCACAGTTCCAGGTGGGCCGTCACAGAAACGAATGGAACAGCAGCGGCTTTCTTCTTTACCAGCAGGGTCTTCTACGGCCAAGCTTAAGCCTAAGAGGCTGTGCATTTTTAGCGTCCATGAATCAGAGCTTGGAAAAGTTACTTTTTGGAACTACAACTCCCATCAGCCCAATCCAGTGGCCATGCTGGCTGGGGCTGATGGGAGTTGTAGTTTAAAAAAGGAACTTTTCCAAGCTCTGCTATGAATTTATTATTTTGAAAAAATCATAGCTTGATCTGCATTCTAGGATCCCAGGTTGCAACACATAAAAGTAATCAAGCAGTACAGCACAATGATACAGGGGTTGCCAATGTGGTGCCCAAGAAGCCTTAACCCCACACGTACACATTGCCCCTTTGGTGGAGAGGGGGGTTTACCTTTTTCACACTTGAAAAGTACGTAGAGCTGAAGAAGGAAATTGGAAAAATGACACTCTTCCCCACTTCCTCTTTCAGCTCCATGTGCTTCCCAAGGTCTAGATTAATTTTACTGGCTCTGATTTTTACCCAGATCCCTTGGAAAAGTGAAGTTTGTGTGTATGTGTTTGTGTGCATGCATGGTAGTGTGTGTGTGTGTACTTTCTCTCGTTCTGTCTCTCTTGGAGAGGTTGATTTGGGGGAGGAAGAGAGCAATGACAACAGGATGTGCCCATGAGCCAAAAAAAGGATGGCAACCCCTGCAACCAACAATCATCAAGCAGAAGGAGATATCATCATTCTAACATCAGAACAGCCTGTCTGCTGGTTCAGGCCAGGGGCCCATCTCATCCAGCATCCTGGTCTCACCATGGCCAGCCAGATGCCCACCAGAAGCCTGAAAGCAGGACCTGAGCGCAAGAGCCCTCTCCCCTCCTGCGGTTTCCAGCAACTGGTAGTTGGAAGCATGCTCTTCCGACTAGGGAGGCACAGCATAGCCATCATGGCTAGTCGCCTTCACTGATTTCCCTCTCAATTTCCCTTTTATTTTACACTGTCAATAGAATCTCCTTTTCTTTTCTGGGAAAGAGCTAGCCTCCTCTCTGTTACTCCCTCCATAGTATCCCAAGAAGGCATCTCCACCTTCCAGAATGTGGAACATAGGAACATAGGAAGCTGCCTTATACTGAGGTATGATGCCACTGGTCCATCTAGTTTAGGAACAGAGCACAAGAGCCCTCTCCCCTCCTGTGGTTTCCAGCAACTGGTAGTTGGAAGCATACCACTTCTGGCTATGGAGGCACAGCATTGTCAGTGTGCCTAGTAGCGTTATCCTCCATGAATTTGCGTAATCCTCTTTTAAAGCCCTCTAAGGTGGCCACCATCACTGCCTCCCGTGGGAGCAAATTCCATAGTTTATGCGCCATGTGAAGAAGTGATTTTTTTTTGTTTGCTTTGAATCTTCCAGCATTCAGCATCATTTGATGTCCACGAGTTCTAGTGTTACGAGAAAGGGAGAAAAACTTTCCTCTAGCCACTTTCCCCATGCCATGTATAATTTTATACACTTCTATAATGTTACCTCTTACTTGCCTTTTCTCTAAACTAAAAAGCCCCAAATGCTGCAGCCATTCCCCATAGGGGAGTTGCTCCACCCCCTTGATGATTTTGGTTGCCCTTTTCTGAAACTTTTCTAAACAATATCTTCTTTGAGGTGAGGCAACCAGAACAGTACACAGTATTCCAAATATGGTTGCACCATAGGTTTGTATAATAGCGTTATGATATTGGCAGTTTTATTTTCTATTCCTTTCCTAATGATCCTTAGCATGGAGTTTGCCTTTTTCACAGCTGCTGCACACTATGGCTGTGCTCTGTATTTGGACATATCATGACAAACAAACCAAATCAGGCACCTCTGGGACCTTTGTTTGATGTTACAAATTGGGCTCAGTCACTCATAGCCTTGTACAGAGCAGATAAAGCATTTCTAGATATCATTTTTAAAAAGCCTATTCAGATTAAAAAAAAAAAGTTGTGGTACAAATCAATGTCTCTGACTTCTTTGCTGGCTTTTGTGCTATGTTACACAGACACAAAAACACACACACACCATACTCCAGCCTTTCCCAACCAGTGTGCCTCCAGATGTTGTTGGACCACAATTCCCATCTTTCCTGACCATTGGCAATGCTGGCTGAGGCTGATGGGAGTTGTGGTCCAATAACATCTGGAGGCACACTGGTTGGGAAAGGCTGCCATACTCAGACATGGACTGCAGGAGGGGGGGGGGGAACTCAAATCAGCAGAGAAAGGCAAGGCAGGGAGAGGGCTTGCCTTCCAATCATTGTGCTCTTGGGTGGGTTCACACCATGTAAGGAAAACGCTGACTCTCTCCCTTTAATTGACAACTCTTCCTGCAAATCAGCACAGAGAAATGGTTGGGAGAGGAGGAAGGGTTCTTTGCTGTCCAATTGTTCTTTGTGTGGCTGGATGAGACTGATTCTTACTTTGTCTGCATGACTCAGTCTGCTGTTAGTTCTCCCTCCAAGCAAAACGCAATGCTTTAGCAGAGCCATTGTGCTGTAGCAATACATCTAGCCTTTTAAGCCCATCTACTTTATCTTTTTCCCTATTATAATTGTGTTAAACTGTGAATGGTGTGCATCTTTTTTAAAGGTTCCTAAGCTTGTGTTTTCTTTTCTATCCACCCCCCTTTACTGTTCTGAATCTGATTTGTTTTTTCAGCCTAATTCTTTCATGTTTTAGGAGCCAGCTACACAATACCAGTTGTGGTTGTTTGAATTGTTTCATACTTATTCATAACAACCCCAAGGTCACATTTCTGATCAGTCACCACCAGTAAGCCTCCACCCTGAGTCAGAGGGAATATTGTGAGCAGAATCACACAGTTGAGTGGAGACTAGCACATTTGGGCCCTAGTACATTTGGGAGGCATTAGCCAGGGCTGATATTTTAACCAGAAACATTCCCATTCTAAGTACACACTTTTATTCTATAGATGGGAAACTGTCATGTCACAACTCTCATTATTCCTGACCATTGCCCATACTGGCTGGGGCTGATGGGAACTGGAGTACAACAGTTTGTGTTTGGGTGAATGAAGTGGTCTTCACCTGGCACCAAAAAGACCATAAAGAAGGTGCCAGGCTAGCCTCTCTTGTGTGGGCATTCCACAACCAGAGGACCACCACTGAGAAGGCCCTATACACGATTGAGCTATGACTTCTACTCTGGCGCTGACTGTCCAGGATTTCTGGCATCACTACCAGACAGACAGACAGACAGACAGATTAGACAGACAGACAGACAGACAGACAGACAGACAGATAGATAGATAGATAGATAGATAGATAGATAGAGTTTGTTTGTTTGTTTGTTTGTTTGTTTGTTTTAAAGCATTTCTAAACCACCTAATATTTAAAAATTTCTAAGCAGTGTACAATAATGCAACATGAAAACAACAAAACAGCAGAATAAAAGCAGAGATGTAACATTAAAAAAACTAATAGAACGATAGTATAAATATGTATAAAAACATATACCACCAGGAATTGAGTAAAAACAGATCTTATGGGTCAAGGAAAGTCTAGGCAAAAATATATGTCTTTACAAAACATTTAAGCAACTGATGGATGACACTTCACTGATGGCAGAGGGAAGAGCATTCCACAGTGCGGGACATCCACACTCCTTTAACTGCCAGAGATGGAACCTGGAGCCTTCTGCACAGAAAGCATATTCCCTGCCACTGAGCTACATCCCCTTTCCAAGCCCTTGGAGTTCTCTGCATTACACCTTGAGTTGTTGGCAGGTCATTGTCCCTGGAGCACTTGTTCCAATCTGGCCTGTGAGTGCTGAAGTTTGGGTTTCTCTCCCCCAAGGAGCACAACTCTTCCATGGTCGACCCCACAAACGACATCCGCATTATTGGGGTCATCACAGTGACTGTCCTGCTTGGCATTTCTTTGGCTGGAATGGAGTGGGAAGCCAAGGTAAGAGCTTATTTATCCACGTATTTATTTTAGGAAATCGTGGAACAGGCTGGAGCAGCAGCAGGTCAGGCTAAGGGGAGACTGTCTTCTTCTGGTTATGTGAAGAACCCCAAGGGGCAAGGCAGGTCAGTGATCACAGCACCATGGAGAGCTCCAAGTGACCAACCTGCTCTGAAAAGGGATGGAAGACCTCAGGCCTTATTAGCCTCAGCCTCTGGTCCACCTCCCTTAGGCCCCTCCTCCTTTGGAGAATTAGAGCTTCTTAAAGAGCCAGCCAGCCTTCTGTACTGCATTGCTGAGAAGGGTTCAAATTCCCACTTAGCGACAAAGCTCAAGAGTGTTTGTTGTCGGTGGTAGTTTTGACTGGGTCACTACCTCCCAGAGGTACTGCAAAGACACAATGAGTTAACCCTAAAAACGTTCCCCTGAGCTCCTTGGAGGAAGGTAGGTTATTTGGTCCATCCAGTAAATTTCAAGGCTGTGCAAGGATTTCAACTCCAAGCAAGGATTGGGATCATCAGTCAGGGGCCACATACTGACTGGGCACCCCAGGAGCAGGCAGCTCCACACCTTTTCCACCTAGAAGGCTGCCAAGGGAGGGAACTAATTGCTCTTGACAGTGGTACAAAGGAATCACTTGCAAGGGGCATCAGAAACTGGGCCAAGAGCCACATAAAATGAGGCTGGGGGCCACATGTACCCCTAGGGCCATGGGATCCTCACTCCTGTTCTGTCGATTGCACCAGTCGGCTTGAGGTCACCCTGGTTTTGCTTGGCCTTGCAGGCACAGGTACTTTTCTTCCTCGTCATCATGGTCTCCTTTGTAAACTACATTGTGGGAACAATCATTCCAGCTACTGAGGAGAAGCAAGCCAAAGGATTCTTCGGCTACAGAGGTAAGCTGCTGGCATAGGTGGCCGGGGCAGGAGTTTGTGAACGGGAGGGCTCCAGAAGAGTTATGTTGCCACGTAGGAATTGTGTGGAAGGGCCATAGCTCAATGGTATGCGGAAGGTCCCAGGTTCAATCCCCAGCATCTCCAGGTAGGGCTGGGAGAAAACCTTGCCTGAGATCCAGGAGAGCCGCTGCCAGTCAGAGTAGACAATACTGAGTTAGATGGACCAATTGCATGACTCACTATCACAGAGCTTTCTATTCCGGTGATGAAGCAGCATATAAACAGCTCAAAATAAATAAATAAAAATAAGTTAAATTGATGAAGTTATGTTTGGGACTGCCAAGTCAATGAGTTAAAGTGAAATATTTCTTTTAAATAATAGCAACTGGAAAAATTCAGTTCGTTGCTCTGCTGCATCCCTGACCCAAAGGGTGTATCAAAGCCTAAAAACATATGAAGAGCCCAGCTAGGTCAGACCAAAGGTGGTGGTCATTTTAACAAAATTTTAAAATAGAGAGGCATGACACTGGAGTGGGCAGAGAGGTTTACACCTTTCCACCTAGCCCAGTGGCCTGATGGGGGTGCAAATCACCTTCTCCCACTCCTCAGATCGATCATCAGTTGTAAAGTTGACACAGGTATATGCACACTCACAGGTGACCAACTTCTTTTTTCCAGCTGATATTTTTGCACAGAACTTTGTGCCAAACTGGCGTGGTTCCGATGGCAGTTTCTTTGGCTTGTTTTCCATCTTTTTCCCATCAGCCACTGGCATCTTGGCAGGAGCCAACATTTCAGGTGATTTGAAGGTAGGCGTATTGACTGCTAGAGCCCAGGGAGACAGAAAGATGGTTGAATTCATATATAGGAGGCACACATCAGCCTCTGCTTTTGAGGCTGGGGGGGGCAGGGTTGAGGGGGAAGAATTGGTGGTCAATGCAGGGCTGGGAATGTGGTCAGAGAGTGATTATCAAGGGGCCCACGTGTGACATCGCAACAGGCTTCCTTAGGATTACTGTGAGTTCCTCCAGGTCCTTATTTGTGCTGGACGTTCTACGTGGAGTCCCAAGAGTCTTCCTCAGAAGACATCTCCCCAGGTTCTGGGCTGGACAGGATCCTGACAGTGATCTATTATGGCCTTACATTTTTGGCTATTACCTGACATGCTCTCTTCCCTAAATCCAAACCTGGAGAGGTAGCAAATTCCTATCCTATCCCAAATTCCTATCCCAAATTCCTATCCTATGAGCAGCTTCACTTGCCCTGTGCTGGAATGCTGGTCTCTCTTATGGGTTAAATTTCATGCTCAGCTTTTGAGTCTTAGGTGCAGCAATGTCCCATTTCCACAATTTTCCTGGTCATCAGTGTGCTTTGGGCCACGTATGGGCTAAATTTCAGTTCTCTGGGTTCATGGAGCAGTGTGTGGACCATTTCCCCATTTGGCAGAAAACGCGTACAGATGTCCTGTTGTCAGATTTTTTTTAAGTAATTGGGGTGTTTTGAACTATACATGTTCAAAATTTCATTAGGAGTTCATAAGGAAGTCGCCTAACAATTCTGATACCCTTAGGAATGAGCCAGTGAGCAAGACTCATTGAGCCCATCAGTTAGTGAAGCCTTTTGTAATCTATTGCATATTTTGGCCAAGGTTTTTTTTTTATATATATATATATAAGCCAGGTTTTTAGTAAAAATTTTAGATGTAATACCATACATTACTGGTTAATATAATATATTGGTGCTGGTGGAATAAATTTGTCTCAGTCTCATTTATTCCTTTGGGTAGGATCCTGCTGTAGCGATTCCTAAAGGGACCCTCATGGCTATTTTCTGGACGACCGTGTCATATCTGGTTATATCTGCAACTATTGGTAGGTAACAGTCAGACATTAATTTTAATCAGTGTGGGAAACATTGTATCACATGGTGACCTCTAGATGTCGTGGGACTCCGGCTCTCACCATGCCTGGCCAGCATGGCTAGTGGTCAGGGATGATGGGAGCTGTAGTCTAGAAATATCCTGAGGGCACCACATTTGCTGTTCCTGCACTAGAGGCCTGCTGCAAAGATTTGCCTAGCAAATTCCAGTGCACAAAATCCTCATCCCCCAGGCTACCCCCAGGCTACCCCATTAGCAAGCTATGAGAGGATCTTTCTTTTTCTCCTGTGTCACTCCCTCTGCCCCCTTGATGGATGTGGGCTTCTTCTGACATCCATAATCCTACCCCTCTCCCACCCCTGTGTCTCCTGCCACTATTGTTTATGCAACTAAAAATATGGCTCCTTTGTGACGTTTTGGTTGGCCCTGATAAAGCTATTGCCTGACTGCGTTTGGGGATTTTTCTTATGGCTTTTGACTTCCATTGCTTTTTCCTTTTTTTCTTTGTCATCTTGTGTCCTGTCTGGGGGGGGGGGGGGGATGGCAGTTCTCATCCAGACCTTAGCTACTGCAGCTATCTTTGCAAAGAAGCCATTCAGGGTTTTCCAAAGGAAGCAACTACTCTTAAGGTGCCTAATGTGGAGCAAATGACTAATCGCTTCTTTGCAAATCCTATAACAGCTGGCGACTGGGCTGACTACTGCGGGGAGGGAACTGTCATTTTTTCATTTAGGTGAGGAGCTGGACGTATGTCCATCAGGATAACATAAGAGTGCCTAAGGCCCATCTAGTCCACTGTCCATTTCTCACCATGGCCAACCAGATTCCCTTGGGAAGCCCATAAGCAGGACCTAAGTGCACCCCAGCACTAGTTTCCTGTGGCAAATCCTAATCTGGCTAGATGGGAATCCTATCCAGTAACCCATTCAATGCTTCCATGAATTGCTAAGTTCTTTCCTCTTGGAGCTCTAACCTTTATGTGTGGGCAGTGATGTTAATCTCCTGCTCCTCCTACCCCCACCTCCCTGCCCATGACCTGGTGGTGATCCATCCAGGGGGAGGGGCCTGCAATTCTAGTCTTGTGGCTCTCACATCACACATTTGCTTCAAGGAGCGTGAGCAAAGCTTGAGACAATATCCTGCTGGGTGCTCTCCATGGTGCTGAACGGTTACAGTTCAGAGAATGGGCCTGTGTACATACCACATATTTAAAGCACATGAAATGGAAATGGACTGCCTTCAAGTTGATCCCGACTTATGGTGACCCTATCAATAGGTTCACCATGGTAAGTGGTATTCAGAGGGGGTTGACCATTGCCTCCCTCTGAGGCTAGTCCTCCCCAGCGGGCTAGGGCCTTCTTAGCTTGCCACAGCTGCACAAGCCAGCCCCTTCCTTGTCTGCAACTGCCAGCTGGGGGGCAACTGGGCTCCTTGGGACTCTGCAGGTTGCCCACGGCTGCACAGGTGGCAGGGCATGTAACCCCTGAGCCACTCAATGACTTCTCCCAAATAATTCTGGGAATGGTAATCTGTTAAGGGTGCTAGGAATTAAGAACATAAGAAGAGCCTGGGGGATCAGGCCAGTGGCCCATCGAGTCCAGCATCCTGTTCTCACAGTGGCCAGCCGATGCCTGGGGGAAGCCCGCAAGCAGGACCCGAGTGCAAGAACACTCTCCCCTCCTGAGGCTTCCGGCAACTGGTTTTCAGAAGCATGCTGCCTCTGACTAGGGTGGCAGAGCACAGCCATCATGGCTAGTAGTCATTGATAACCCTGTCCTCCATGAATTTGTCTAATCTTCTTTTAAAGCCACCCAAGCTGGTGGCCATTACTGCGTCTTGTGGGAGCAAATTCCATAGTTTAACTATGCACTGAGTAAAGAAGTACTTCCTTTTGTCTGTAAGGGTAAACTATAGTTGTCTGTAAGGGTAAACTATAGTTCCCAGGATTGTTTGGGGAAAGTTATATACTCAGTCAATCAATGCCCTCTGCAGGTGAGGGCCTCCTGCACATACCATCTTATCATGAGGTCTGTTCCACACAACAAAGGAAGCAGATTTTTAGTGTTGTGGCACTGAAACTTTGGAATTCCCTCCCTTTCATTATTAGACAGGCACCATCTCTGTTATCTTTTCAGTGCCTATTGAAGACCTTCCTCTTTCAACAAGCCTTTTTAAATAGAGACCTTATCCCAGTCTGTGTTTGTGCTGGAATTGCTTTTTAAGATGGTTTTAAAGCTTTAAAAAAATATTTTTAAGATGTTTTGTTTTAATATGTTTTTTAGAGTTGTTTTGTTTTAATACATTTTAAAGTCTTTTGTTTGTAGGATGTTTTAAAGTGCTTTTAGTGTTTTTGTTTGCCACCCTAGGCTCCTTCTGGGAGGAAGGGCAGGATAGAAAATTAATAAATAAATAAACACTGTGACTTTAGCAGGAGTTAATCTCAGGCCTACCCAATAACTTAACATGCTAGAAGGCAATTAGCCATATGGCTTAGAGCAGGTAGATAGGGCAGAAGGTATATTGGGAACTACTGGTAGATCTCTAGATTATTTGCAGTAGATCAGCAAGGATTTCTTTAAAATAGCAACCAGAGAAAAGGATTCTTCCTCCTAAATTGTTGTTATATACCTTCAAGTCAATTACGACTTATGGCGACCCTATGGATCTTTTTTTGATATATTCATAGGGTTTTCATAGTAAGAGGTATTCAGAGGTGGTTTACCATTGCCTTCCTCTAAGCCTACGGCACCCAGTATTCCCAAGCGGTCTCCCATCCAAGTACTAACCAGGCCTGACCCTGCTTAGCTTCCGAGATCAGATGAGATCAGGCATGTTCAGAGTAGTATGGCTGTAGGCCCTCCTAAATTAAGCTACTCTAATGAAGAAAGCTTGGGAAAGGATGAAACCACAAGTCGATTTATGTGTGGAGTGGCTGTGAGCTCTATTCTGGCCCTGAAAACAAATTCCTAGGATGAGCAAGGAGCATCCTGTTTGATTAATTCTGAGAGTATTTCTTGAGCTGTTGGGTATACCTGCCACTGGTTGGTGGACTTTATTTGCTTATTTATATTTACTTTACAGGATTTTATATACTACTTAAGTTTCAAAACCTCTAAGTAGTTTACATAAATGATAGAATATACATCAAAATTACTGATAAAATCAGATGTTAAAAACAAGTTAGCCTAATTTTTCCAAAATAAAATCAGCAGTTTAAATATATATATATATAATTATTAAATAAAAATACATATTAAAATACACTTCAGATTTACATATCTGGGTAGGCTTGCTTAACCAATTTTTGTTTAAGGAGGCACTCAAAACAGAACAGCAAAGGCACCTGCCTATCATCAACGGGCAGGGAGTTCCAAAGTGTAAATGCTACCACTCTCAAGGATTAATTCCTTGCAAATGTGGAATGAATATTATTATTTATTTAATAGAATTTATGAATACCGCTTACCATGAAAACCCTATTCATTGGATAGCCGTAAGTCGGGATCGACTTGAAGGCAGTCCATTTCCATTTTCATATACCACTTAATTATCAAAGCCTCTAAGCAGTTTGAAGCAGAGCTTGGAAAAGTTACTTTTTTGAACTACAACTCCCATCAGCCCCAGCCAGCATGTGCTGGCTGGGGCTGATGGGAGTTGTAGTTCAAAAAAGTAACTTTTCCAAGCTCTGGTTTGAAGTACTAGTGAAAAAACAAAGTAGATCCAGGAAGCCTCATATCTGCCCACCTCTGGCTTAGAGTTGCTCAAAAGTGATTGAAACATGGAGCCCACATTGAGGGGGAAAGTGGTAAGAAATTATCCTAAAGTGTCCCTTTCTAGGTGCGTGTGTGATCCGAGATGCATCAGGAAATGTGAACGATACCATCATAACTGGTTCTGTGGGCTGTGAAGGACTTGCTTGTGGTTACGGCTGGAACTTCACTGAGTGTTCTCAGAGCCACAGCTGTCACTATGGGCTCATCAATTTTTACCAGGTATCAGCCTGATTGCTTTGGGGAACGATGAATTTTTTGTGTTTTCTGTTATCAGTTTGACGCTCTGGGCTTTGTGAGGACTTGGGGCAAAGACGTCTTTTTCCATGTAGAGTTATTCCAACCCAAGATCTGACCCTGCCAGACAGGATGAATCTCTGGTCAACCATGGATATAGTGGCTGAGTCCATGGCTACTGATGGTTTCTCTGCTACGTAGAGAATGAAGGTCTTCAGATGGGACTGGGGTGGACAAAATCAGCCACCTTAGACAAGGGGGAGGCATGATGCAGGAGGCTGATTTAGCATGTAGACCCACTGGAATCCCTGAATACTCCTGGTCTCCCACACAAAGATATCAGTCTGCCTTAAATTGGCCCCTCTATCTCAGTGCTGCCTACTCTAGCCTTTACCAATCTGGTTCAGATGATCCTTTCCCAACCTTTGGGTCCCCAGATGTTGCTGGGCTACAATTCCCATAATACCTGACTATTGGCCATGTTGGCTGGGGCTGATGGGAGTTGTAGTCCAACAACATCTGAGGACCTAAATGTTGGGAGAAGCTGGTTTAGAACTCCCATCAGCTCCAGCCAGTACTGCATTGTCTACTCCGGCCTTTGCTAATCTGATGCCCTCCAGATGTTTTGGATTACAGCTCCCATTGCAATCCAAATTATGGCTAGGGCTGATGGAAGTTGTAGTCCAAAACATCTAGAGGACACAGGGTTTGAAAAGACTGACATACTCTGGCCAGGAGCAGCTCTCCACTACTTCAGAGTTTCCACTACAGGCAGAGTTTCTTTTCTCGTATCTCCAGATTTGGGAAGAAGGTTTGCGCAAGATGCCTTCAATTGGCACCCCTCTCTCATTGTGGCCCCTTCCTTGCCAAGGTCACCACTGGCCATTCATTTCCCCTCTTCCTCTGAGCTCAGTCCACACTACTTCCCAGAAGGAGAGTTCATGGAAACCTGAGGATGCTTCCTCTCCTTGCTCTTATCAATGCTCATATGTGTGGAGTTGACAAGTGAAGAGGCAGCAACAGCAAGGAAGAGGAACAGGGACCCCTGCTTTTGCCATGTGGGCCATGACAAGTGCCTGGTGATGCACATTCCTGATGCTGGTCCTGTGTGGAACAGCCAAGATGTCCTTCCTGGCTTGGACACCAAGTGCATGGCAAACAAGACAGCTTGGTAGCTGCAGCACTAAGGACAGCTCCAAGTGAGCCACTTGCTCTGAGAGTGTGCTGGTGACTTTTGTGTTTCTGGGGCCACATCTCTCCACCCCTTCTTTGAGGATGAAAGGCCTTAAAGGGGCTGGCCTCTGAAATGGAGCCTATCACTCCTACTCCTCTCTAGCATGCCTCTGTGTGTCTCACCTGCCCAGATGTGGTTACTTGGAGATAGGGGTCCCTGACATGAAGGGGGCTGGTTCCTCGGGGGATGTAGGCTCAGAGGGTACAGACTTCACAGGTCCTGCTTTAGGAAGTCTTGGGCTCCAGAGCCCCTGAACTGGGTTTGGGCTATGCAACGGGGCTGCCAAAATCCTGGGCCCCTGGGCTACCCATTGGTGCTGCTGGACTGATAGATTTGGCTGGTCTCTTTGAGTTGGAGTTGAAGTCCAAGCTGTTTCTCTGGGCAGCTGTCCTGACACAAAGATCAAATCTGGGACCTTCATGCAATGCATGTTCTCTTCCACGGAGCAATGGTCCCATAGCCATTGGTCACTCATATTCTCATATTCATATATATGAGTGGTTTCTGTTCATTCCTGCAGGCAGTGGAGACTAGTGGCTATGATGTCAGTGGTGCAGTGAATCCACTACATGTTTTAGTCTGAACTTTCAAGGAGCTGCCCAAGGTTGGACACTGCCTGCGGGAAGTGATAAACTGTGGATGCTGTTGTGGTGGAGACAAATCCGGGCCCCTTCACCTGAAACTGGATGGTTTCCGCTCTAGTGATAAGGACACCACAAGAGAAGGTGTCCTTATTTGTCTCTGTGCACATCATGCATGCTGCGGATGTGATCTGCTGTCTATTGCTTTTCCTTGCAGAGCATGAGCATGGTGTCTGGCTTCATGCCACTAATCACTGCTGGAATCTTTGGGGCCACCCTCTCCTCTGCTTTGGCCTGTCTCGTCTCAGCACCCAAAGTCTTCCAGGTGAGAGACAGTAACAAGTGGGACTGCTCTACTGTCCATCTTCGTCAGCTGCACAGTGGTGACTGATGGGGAAGTAAAACAATTAGCCGGCAGCCAGCCAGGCAGTGGCTGGGTTGTAATCTGTCAAGGCTTGGAGATAATGAGGGAAAGGGGAGGGAGGAGCTGGGGTCTTTTTTCTGAGCAACAGTACCAGTTGGGTTTAGCCAGTGAAGTTTAGCAAAGCAGTCCAGGTCCAAAATACTCAAAAGGGTTCAGGCCACAGGCAAGGCTGGTAAGGTCTGACGCTGGTGTCTGATGTTGCTTCCAGCAGAGGAGAGCAAAAGGCCCCTCGCCGCCTTTTGCACTCCCTCGGGCAGGTGACTGCAATCAGCTTTCCAGCTCCCAGGATCTTGCAACCTTAAACAGCCAGAATGCCTGCATTGCTCTGCTACTCACTGGGGGCAGAGGGGGTCTCCTCTTCACTCCCTGAGTCCCAAGAAACAAAGGAGAGGTTCCCAATGATAACAACATAAAACAAAGCCAAACATGCCAGAACCAAGAATAAGGATGCATGTACAAGTCACACTTTATAAATGCAAAACACTCAGACGGTAATAAGCTCAAAAATGCAAAAGATAGATAATTATGAGCAAAAAATGTATAAATACAAAACAAATTGATGGAAAGTGAAACAGAACTCCAAAGAATACCAGTAACAAGCTCCCCAAGATTGCCAACTCGTCTTGCGCTTTCTCAGACAACGGAGGATGTAAGTACAAGGAATATGTAGAACGTAACTGTGGGTCCTCTTGTTTATCTTTGTAATTTTACACCACATTTAGTCCCCAGGAAGAACCACAAGATAGTATTAAATGCATTTGTGCAGAGATGGCTAACCTGTGGCCCACCAAATGTTGGTGGACTACATCTCCCATAGTCCCTGACCATTGGCCATGCTGGCAAGGGGCTGAAGGGAACTGGAATCCCAACAAAACCTCGAGGTCCAGTGTTTATCTACCCCTGCACCAGTGGTTGCCATGCTGGTTTATATTCATCATTGGAAATGTTAGGAGGCACCTTTGAAACTCGAATGGCTAGGGAAACCATGATGTGTTCTTTTCTTAGTTAAACTGATGACAGTGTGTAAATCTCCAAATGCATTTCAACATGTTAATGAAATACGGAACCTGGTGGTTGCTTTTATAAAGAACTCTTTGTCACTGGGTCAATTTGAATGGTTAATTAGAGGTTAATATTCTGCCTGTTGTAAACATATTTTATCTTATACAAAGGTGGTTTTTATGTAGGTTTTTGATACTTGTATGAGAAAAAAATATTCAAAGAGAAAAAAATAATTAGAAAAAAACAGCAGCAGGCTGCACAAAAAGGATAATAAAATTGGCAACCCAGGAGCTATTAAAACAAAACACAGAGGAGCAGATATAAAAAAAGAAGTTAAATTCCATGAAAAGTCTGGGAGAAGAGAACAAACTTTACCTGAAATCTGAAAGACAGTAATGAGGGTGCCGGGTACACATGCATAGGAATGAAATCCCATAATCCGTGTGCCACTGTTCGTCATAATCATCATTGTGATTATGATTTAATTGCTTCCCAAGAGGCAACAGTTACATTTTATGTACTGCTAAGAGTCTCTCCAGTAGAAGACCTGGAGAAGTGCCTCCAATGAACATCTTCGTTTCTGCGCAGTGTGTTCATTTTGGTTCAGGGCCTTGTAATGAGTTGCTCTTTCTCATATCTCCCCAACAGTGTCTTTGTAAGGACCAACTCTACCCTGTCATTGGCTTTTTTGGGAAGGGGTATGGAAAAAACAATGAACCTATCAGGGGTTACATGCTGACATACATTATTGCTGTTGGTTTCATACTTATTGGTAAGTATTTGAGAGCTAATAAAGCACTGGGCAGAGTCTGATTGGACTCAGGGTTGGGCAAAACATTGAATTCTGTACTGAAAGTCCTCAACTCTATGATCTTTTTAAAAAAGAATTTTTTGATTTTGTGCTTTGAATGTAACGTGAATGAACCAGCTAACTGTCCATCTCTCTTTCCAATACTTGCAGCGGAACTGAATGCCATCGCCCCCATCATCTCCAACTTCTTCCTGTGCTCCTATGCTCTCATTAACTTCAGCTGTTTTCATGCATCCATTACCAACTCCCCAGGTGAGGGCTGTCAATGTCATGATGCTTAACATCAAAGGTAGTCCACTGGGTTAGGCACAAGGCCTTCACTTAAATTTTTTTTTTAGTATTTTGTTGTTTGTGTGCTGCCTTGGGCTCCTTCTGGGAGGAAGGATGGGATATAAATTGAATAAATAAATAAATAACATGAGCACAGAGGGTCATTACTAGCAGATCTAAACAGGCATGTGGGCCATGCACCGAGGAGCCGGGGCTAAGCTTTTCATTTTATATATGGCATTATTAGATTCCCCCCCCATTAAAATTTTTATTATATGTTTAAATTAATCTGACAGAACATCCGGGTTTGTCCTAAATGGTACATATTGGACATCAAAGACCTGTGGATATTCTAGGCTCATAACAGCTATTTAGGTTTTTCATCCTATTTTACAAAATTGTACCAGTTCCCATGTTTTCCCAAATGCAATGTAAGAATCATATTGAGAGGAGGGGCAGGATATAAACAAACAAACAAACAAACATATAAATAAATAATGTGTTCAACTATGAGGATAATAATACTGACCTATCCTACAAGGTGGCTGTAAGAACTATAGGAAGTGTATGTGTGCAGAGTGCTGTGAACACTACAAAAGTGCGCAAAGTATTATGACTCTCCTTCGTTGCCACGTCCATACAGGTTGGAGGCCCTCATTTAGGTATTACAGCAAGTGGGCGGCTCTGTTTGGTGCCATAGTGTCTGTCGTCATCATGTTCCTGCTGACCTGGTGGGCTGCCCTCATCGCCATTGGAATTGTGGTTTTCTTGCTGGGATACGTTCTCTACAAGAAGCCTGGTACGTAAGTGGCATCAGCAGCTCACACTATAAGGTCTGGAGAAAGCATGGCCTGCAAAGCATGTGCTTGATCACTGAGCTATCAATATCAGCCCACCGTATTTGTCATGCACAAGATCAACTCAAATGCATGCAGTTCGTGGCCAATGCAACTCCAGCTATTGGTAAACAAAATATCTGAACCGATCCTATTTGGTGGCTTCTCTCTCTAGGGGTGAATTGGGGCTCATCTGTGCAAGCTGGTTCCTATAACATGGCCCTGAACTATTCTGTGGGACTCAACAAGGTGGATGATCACATTAAAAATTACAGGTAAGGAAATGGAAGGTGGTAGAGGCCTTAAACTAATTTGGCACTCCTACAGGTGTGTTTGCACCACACTGTCCTTGCCCCTCCACCTCCTGATAAGCCACAGCAGTGCCGGTAATGGGAGTTCAGGTGAGCGCTACTGCCCTACCTCGCCAATCATGAGTGGCACCGTCTTTTCAGCGCATGTTGAAGACCTTCGTTTTCCAACAAGCCTTTCTGGTGGAGATTTTATCCCAGTCTGTATCTGTATTGAAGTTGGAATTATTTTTATATATGTATTTATTTTTGCTGTTCTTATTGTTAAATCAAACAAATGTAATAAATTATTGGGATGTTTTATGGGAAGTGATTCATAAATGAAATGAAATTTAAAAATAATACAGTCAGGGAATGTCCGGGATAAACTAGTAGGTCTTCAGCAATCTGCAGAAGTACCCCACCACTGGTGCTTGCCTGATCTCCATGGGGAGCTGATTCTACATAGCGGAACCAGTGCTAGCAACAGACTGCAGTGGGCCCTCAAAGGTGGCGGCAAAGCAACGGTACTATTGCCGTCACCGCTGGTGGCTTGAATAAGCTCGCCTGCATCAGTGCGCTATGCACACGCATGACTGCCATCACCCAAGATGGTAGGGGGGCATGTTGCTGCCCCTGCCGCCATCTTGGGTGAAGGCAAGCATGCGCATGCAGCGAGCTGATGCAACGATGGGGGAAGTGTCGTGGCTAGCCTGTGCTAGTGATGAGGGGGGGGGGATTGTCCGGGAGGGTGATTTCCGCTCTGAAATCTGTGCCAGCATCAGGTCATGGGACACATGACTTGATGTTATCGTGGAGCAGGAGGTATACCTGCCCAGCCCCAGCTGCAGGAGCTCTCGACCAGTGCCCAACCTGGCTGCCCGCAGGCACCAGGCTTGGTGGGAGCCACTATGGAGAAGGCCTTGGTACAGTCAAGAGGCCCCATCTGCTGCAGACCATAGTGGTCCTCAGAGAAAGCAGGTGGACTTGTAGGGGATTGTTCATGATAATAAGCAGTCTTGTAGATAACCTTGTTCCAAGCTATCTGTGTCTTCTCATTATATCTTCCTCAGACCTCAGTGCCTGGTCCTGACTGGTCCTCCCAATTTCCGCCCAGCGCTGGTGGATTTTGTGGGCACTTTCACCAAAAACCTGAGCCTGATGATTTGTGGGAATGTATTGATTGTGAGTATTTATCGTCACAGAGGAATCAACTTTTGTAGGTTATGGCTATCTATCTGTCTTAAAGATGTCTACTTCTGAAGGGCACCAGGCAGAGATAGTCTCAGCTAGAAATTACTTTGCACCCAGTTGACACTTTATGGATCCATTATCTTCACTGTGGCTTCACAAGTGATCCCTGCGGTAAACCGCCATGAGACATGAAAGGCAGTGTAAAGCACCCAGGGTCTCAAACCAAGGACCCTGGTGGCAAGGTAGACAAATGTGGTGTCATCCATTTGCTGTTGGACTCTCTCATCATTCCTAATCATTGGTTGTTTGGGCTGTGGCCAACATCTGGAGGGCACCACATCAGCTATCCCTCTGCTAGACTGATTTCAGCTGTGCCACAGTGCCACCACTGCAGATGGCCTGGGCTGCATTCACACATGGAGTTTATTGCATTGGTTTTATTTATTATAATGTGCTGCTTGACCACCCCAAATTTTGTCATTACTCCCGTGAATTTCTGGGGTAATGGGGTTGCAACGGATTCTTTCTGGAAGCAATTAACAGGGAAGTGAGCACTAAACTTCCACGGTATTCTGCTAGATTTCCAGAAGTGGCTTTTACATCATGTGAAATATCAAATAAAATGTGGAAATTAACAGGTAAAGAAACAGGAAAATGGAGCAAACTGCTGTCTGAATGCAGCCCTGGAGTGATACTACAGCTTCCAGCCCAGTAGGGTTCCAGTGACCCAGAAAGCCAACTGGATCCCAGCATGACTCTATAAAGTTGCTGGCTCTGACTTCCTCAAGTTTCTCAGTTTGAGCAACTTGCTGTATGACCACTCCCCTATCTACCGGTGGGACTGGCCATTAGGACCCAATGGACCCACAAGGGGAGGCTGATAGCATGCCCCCTCCCTTCAGCCCATGTCTCCAGATGTTTAGGGGTGTCTTGAGAATCTGCCTTTTTACACTTGGTGTTTACTGCGGAAGGCAACTGTCTAACGCTAGAGTGGCCACAACTAACATGACTGCCCCAAAAAGTGTGAAAGCAGCTTTTGATTTTGAGCGCTTGTTCCCACTGGAATGAGAGTCGGCTAATTAAGCAGCACTGAGTGATGGGCTGGGAGGGTATGGAAGATAACAGCTTCCAGCTGCAGTTTAATTGCCAAGACGAAGATCAGAAGCCGCGTTTGAAAGCAGGGTACATTAATCATAGGATGACATTCTGTTCCAGATTAGATCTTTCTTTTCTTTTCTCTTTTTGATGTGCAGCAGACTGGCAACTGCAGCTACTGGAGCTGATCAATGGGAAAATGATTGGCTCCATTGTATTATTAAGCTAGCCAAGTGTTTAAATTCAAAAATAAAAAGTGTCCCCCTGGGCCAGACTTGTCTGGAAGACACATTCCTGTAGTGAGAAGGCCTTTCTTCTAATAGCTGATGTGATAAAGCTGCTTGGAGTTTTTCATTGGTATAGGAAGGACACTCTATGCATGCTCAGAGGAACCGTTCACACCTTCTGTGGTTGAGTCATGACACTGAAACAGGGTCTCAGATGTACGTCTCAGCTATGAGTCTAGCCCATGGAGTGGGATTGGATCACAGGCTGATATTTGGCTCTGTGTCAAACCAAGGCATCAGGATTTCATCCCAACGTCTGAAGAGAGAGATATGGGGGTTTGCTCCTGGACTCATTCCCAAATCACAGCTGTCAGGATGAACACATACACTGTGGAGCAAACAGTTGCTGCAAAGTGACCTGGTTAAGACAACTTAATGGGAATGAGCCACCCTCCTCTTCGCCATCTGCCTCTGATGCAACTGCATGGAGGAAATTGAAAGCATCCACTTACTGATTAAAAATAACCATGGTTTGTTGTTACATCTGAACCAAGAACTGTGGTTAGTTTCAATGGTCATTTATTGAAACAAGCCAAGATTGGAAACTATGGTTGTAGTTCAGCAACATCTGGAGGGCCAAAGTTTCCCCACACCTGTCATAACCCGACGACGTTTCCCCTATGTCTCTTCCACCGTTTCTTCCTGCTTTATCACAGGGGCCAGGCAAACAGAAAATGTCGGAGTTCCATCTTGCTTCTAGAGACCATGTCAAGTGGCTGACCAAGCGGAAAATCAAGGCTTTCTATACAGATGTCTTAGCTGAGGACTTGAGGACTGGAGTGCAGATTCTTATGCAGGTAAACATAAAATCAAATCAAAATGAGATCTCAAAATGCCAAGGGTAAGTAGGTGGCCTCAATTCTGCAATTGCTGCATTGAGGAATCCTCAGTATGATTCTTCTTGTAAATATTCAGTATTCTCCACTGGACAAAGTAAGATAGTAAGACACAACAGTTACTTTATCCAATGGAGAATACTGAACATTTTCAGCAGCAGTGCTTTAAGGCAGAATACTTCATGCTGCTGGCAGTACTGAGCTGAACCAGTTTTACAGCACATTCAGCCCAGTTGTGTCCACCTGGGTTCTTGGTTCAGCACCATGAAGACTCGAAAGGGGGGGCAGTGTCACTGTGATTTATAAAGATGCCATCTTGCTTTCCAGGCTCCCTCTCCATCTGAGTGCCCTTCTAGAGTGTTTGTACTTTGCATTGAGCCAGCATGACAGATTGGGGATTCTGTTGGGGTACCACCCATCCTGCTGCCCAACAGTCTCCCTCCCTCCCTGAACTGACAGAGATAGTCCCGGATTCAGTTCAGTTGTGTCCTCCTGGTTGTTGGTTCAGCATATTAATGTATTAAATGTGGGATTTGTAACCTTTGTCTTAACGGCTCTGGTTCTGATGCAATATATTAGTTGGCATTCAATGGGATGACTCTTTCAGGTGGTCACATGAAGCCCTTTATACACTTGATAAAGGTGGCCACCACCATTCCTCACTCAGAACTGACTTTCATTTCTAACAACTGTATTTAAGATTATGTGACTCTTCAGATATAGCCCACTTATAGCCCAGCTGAGCCTTCTTCTTCTTCTTCTTCTGACCAAAAGAGACCAGTGGGTGGGAGTTAACACAACCCACCTATTAACCTTTATCACCACTGGCTATTTCGTGGTTCTAGGAATGGAAGCAATTATAATGAAGCCAAATCAGAGTGAGAGTGATGCTTCCTACCTTTACTCTGAAGCCTTGTAGTAAAGAGAAAGGGGGGGATGCAACTAGATTCTGCCAATAAGTTCACACCATATGTCACCCCTGTTTAAAGTTTCCCCCAGTATTGGCAAAATTCTCCCCAACTTCATAGCCCACAAACAAGCTTATGGAGGCTCAGCATCAGTTATGTGTATGGAAAATATTTTGACCTAAAAAAAAGATATCTTTCTTTGATGAAGGCCTCAGGTCTTGGGAGAATGAAACCCAATGTCCTTGTGATCGGGTTCAAGAAGAACTGGCAGGCAGCCCATCCTCAGACAGTGGAGGAATACATTGGGATTCTGCAGTAAGTTGGGCAAGTGGTTGTTGTGTAGAATTTGTATAAGTGAATCCGCAGCTGCCGCTGCCTTTGGCCCCATTCTCACCAGGGATGAACTGATCTGTCTCTTTCTGGCCTGTGCCAATTTTGCATGTGTTTCTTTATAAATCCATTGGTCCTGATCTAGGCAGACATCAATGAACAGCATCAAGAGGGCCAGGAGGCTCCAGGTTTTGGAAGTAGGCCCCTTACTAGGGTGTGGGCCTTAGAGGGTGCCCAACAATGTCTGCCTCTGGCACCAGCCCTGCCACTTTTACGGCCAGCAAGCATTGCTGCCTTACAGGCTTTATGAATTTCAGTGCAACTTGCAGGATGGCTGTGCAAGTTGGATCTAAGAAAAGTTTGATCAGTTGCCTAGAGGGGGATTGGGTGGGCTTTCCCTCACCAGAGGCCTTCAAGAGAGTCAGGACAGCCATCTGTTGGGGCTGCTCTAGGTCTGGATTGCCTGCATTCAGCAGGGGGTCGGCCTACAAGGCTGCTTCCAACTCTAACGATTCTATCATATGTCTTACATTGCCTCTTGCTCTTTGACTTTGTATCCCAGTGATGCTTTTGACTTCAAGTACGGTGTGTGCATGATGCGGATGAAGGAGGGGCTCAACATCTCCAGGCTCATGCAGGCTCACAGTGAGTTCCTACGTCACGTCTTGCTGGGGCAGAGGCTTCCTGGATTTGGACTGAATTACACAAGGGGGGAATTAGGAACATTGGACATGCCCTTATACCGAGGCAGACCCCTGGTCTATTTAGCTTAGGATGCTGGTGGGGATGGAACCTGGGACCTTCTGCATGCAACGCAGGTGGTCTAGCACTGACCTCAGGTCCCCCTACTTAAAGAGGAATATAGAAAGCTGCCTTTTACTGGGTCAGACCATTGGTCCATGTAGCTCGGTACTGTCTACTCTGACTGGCAGTGGCTCTCCAGGGTTTCAAGCAGGAGACAATTCCTAGCGCTACCTGGAGATGCCAGAGATTGGATCAGGGACCTTCTGATGCTCTCACCACTGAGCTATGACCTTTCCCTTAATTCTAAATCAAGAAGAAGGGAGCCCCCTCCCCATGATATGAGTCACCCAACACATTATGTTCAGTTGTGGCTCCTCGCAAGCCATCATGCAGTGATAAGCACCCAGGCCAAGAGGCTAGCCAATATATATACACACAACCTTCTAAAAACAGTTAAAAACTCCTAAAAGCAATCACATACTCTCATACTAATAAACTAATGCCAAGAGGGCAAAATCACCGTCCCTGAGTCTCTGTTACATCCAAACCGGGAGGTGGGGAGTTGTTTTGCTCCAAAGAAGCCATGATCTATGACCAGGGTTTGTTTTTGGCTTACTGATTGTGGTTTGTTTGAGTGATACAAGACGGCAGTATCCGCAGGTTCATGGAAATCCCAAGATTTGCAAAAACCAGTATGGAATTTTGGTGGGGGTAAGGACCCCTAAAACAGCCCAATGACGGCTAAGCATTTTTAGATTGCATTTTTAGATTGTTGCAACCTACCCTGGGACCTTATGGTGAAGGGTGGGTAAGAAATCTAATAAATGAATAAACAAGCAAACTTTGCCTGGCAATGGGAGTTTTCCAAAGTCCAGCAAACTGGCTTAGAAACCCACTTCATACCGAAGTTGCGCGCACGTGCGCACCCCCCCCACAGACTCTCACCTTTAACAGTCTTGCACACCATTCCCCCACATACCTAATTACCCTTCCTTCCTCAGATGGGAGGGCACCCTCGTGCCTCTTTTTGATAGCAACCAGTTTCCCATTGCACCTCATTTATTCTACCAGCAGCTTCCTTTTGAAAGGAAATATATGCCCGGAACCTCCTCTTAACTAGGATTGTTGGGGACCCATCAGATTGGAGAGTGCTCATCTGCTCTGATCGGAGAAAAACCTGCAGAGGAGTTTGCTCATCTGACAGCTCAGGGCTCTGCAGTAGTCTACCTAACACAGAGCCTTCCAGATGTTTGGGACTACAACTCCCATCAGCCCCAGCCAGCACACTTCTGGGTGTTGTAGCCCAAAAAACCTAGAGGGCATCAGGTTGGGGACGGCTGCTCTAAATCATTGCTACAAAGCTAGAAAGAGTGAGGCCACTGAGGGCATCTGCCGTGCACAGCTTTTAGTACTGGCCTATATGCAGGAGTGCAGTCATCTGGGGTCTCGGGGTGTCTTAGACCCTTTACTTTTTTGGGAGCAGGGGCCCAGCAGGTTCCCTATATCTCCAGCCATCTACAAGCCAACCAGCATGAAAGGGGAGTGTGTTAGCTACTGAGAAGAGTCTTCTTCAGAGCTGGGAAAAGTTACTTTTTTGAACTACAGGTCCCATCAGCCCAATCCAGTGGCTACACTGGCTGGGGCTGATGGGAGTTGTAGTTCAAAAAAAGTAACTTTTCCAAGCTCTGGTCTTCTTACATGCTTCCTTGCTCTTTCCTGCTGATTGGAGCCAATCAGAATGAAAGGAGGTGAGTCAGCCACTGAGAAGAAGACTCTTCGCAGTAGCTACCACTCTCCCCTTTTATGCTGATTGGCTCCCAGGGATGCCTGTTGTTGTGGGAGAAGGTGTGCGTGGGCAGGACTGAGGAGTGCAGAGATGACAATGGAGAGCAAACAAGTGAGTAAGGGCAAGTGGTATGACTATCATGAAGGGACCCTGCACTTCTGAATTTACTACTGCCTATATGAACCATTTGCCCAGCTCCTTCTCTTATATGATTTATTTAATTTTTTACATTCTTTTAAGGCATTTATATGTCGTGTAATCATTAGCTCTTCAGTCAGAAAAGGCTCCCAGAGTGGCTTACAAATGTCAGTGATAAGACCATCTCTGCCCTCAGACACAACACAAAAGGAAAAGAGATTGGGAGGAAGGAGGAAAAAGAAAACTCAGGCACAAGTTCTTAGCTGATCATATTATAAGCATTTGCTATACTTAACATTGCAGTGTTGCTTATGACTTTGTACTGATGCAGAACTGAAAGCAAAACATGCAAGAAACAACCATAGCTGAATGAAAGAATTGTTAAGTGTTTAAATACACAGGATGTACATCTGTGTTGCACCTTTTCTGAAATTGGAGCCCTCCAGATGTTGCTGGACTACAGCTCCCAACAGCCATGCTGGCTGGGCTGGCACGAGCAGAGCTTGGAAAAGTTACTTTTTTGAACTACAACTCCCATCAGCCCCAGCCAGCATGGTCACTGGATTGGGCTGATGGGAGTTGTAGTTCAAAAAAGTAACTTTTCCAAGCTCTGGGCACGAGCTATAGTCCAAGGCATTTGGAGGGCACCACGCTGGGGAAGAAGGCCCTGTTGTGCTCATGGTGTCTTCTCCTTTTCTCCAGTTAACCCAGTGTTTGACCCAGCCGAAGACTCACAGAAGAACAGCGAGCAACCAGCTGTAATCGGCACAAGTCAGTTCCGAGCAGGTTCATCTTTTTGAATGCAAATGAGTCTTGCCTGTGTGGAGAAGCTGATAGGCGCTTGCCTTGGAGGGTGGGCTTGCTTTGAAATCAGGGCCTGCAGACTCAGAATGGCAATGTCTTCTTCTGCGGTAGAGCTGCTAGCAGCTGTCTTAGTCCCTGGCTCAGCTGTTCTCATAACCTGCTTGAGGGCTTCCCACAGAGGCATCTTGGCTGGCAACAGAATGCTGGACTGGATAGGCTTTTGGCTTGATCCAGCTGGGCTCTTGTTATGTTCTTCCTTTTTTCTTCTCTATACAAGCCTATTTGTTTCACTGTCATTGCTTCCTCCCAGAATCAAGAACAGGGGTAGCCAACATGGTGCCCTCCAGCTCTCATCATTCCTGTCATCATTGGCCATTCTGACTGGGGCTGATGGAAGTTGGAGTCCAACAACGTCTGGAGGGATACATAATTGATATTTAATTCTGTTGATGATGCTTGCCCCTAGGATTTAGTTTTTTCTCCCCAGTTGTGCAAATGGGATGTAAGTAAAAAGAATCCCAGATTCATTGTGCCTCCCACCGTGCAGCTTGGCTGTTCCCTGGATCAGGAATGTATCATTCACATGTAAAAAATGTGCCTCAAATGGCCATTGTGTTCTACTGCCTCCTACGATGCCTGTGTTACGCCATCATTGTTAATACCCATTTCAACGTATGATCACAGCTGCATCTGAGACTAAGGATGGGATTTTCTGAAAATGTCCATGTTGAGCTTATCTGCATGGCTTTTTTTTCTGATTCTCATCTTGCTCCTTCATCTCAATGAGAAGTGAGTTTTTTAATCAGTTCCACTAAAAATTCAAACAATTATCTGATATTATACACATTATTATACATATAATGTTATATGCATATTTTTATCTGTGCCGCTAAAAAGAGAAGCAATTATATTATACGTATATTATATTAAGCAGACTCTCTGGACACATTGGCACCACATGGCCTGAACCTGGAGGACAGTACCAGCATCACTTAGCTTCTGCAAAGGAAGCCCCTCTGAGGATTCCATCCTCAAAGCTCTATAACTGCCACCTTGGTAACAGCATTTGTATGTTAGCAGCTGATGAAGGTGGAAGCTGAAACGTTTTGTTAATATAATAAAAACCTCTGTTTGGTTAATCACAATTACGTTCATATATTATATTAAGCATATATATTCCAGGTTTCCTAAACTAACAAACACATAAACAGATACATACAACAATGCGTTAATGTATAAATACTTGTAAGAAAAAATATGCTGTAGAAGCATAGTACAGCATGGGGCTTAACACTTTTATAAGTATTATAAGTTGTATCTAGTGTGACTCCTACTCAGAGCAGATCCGTTGAAATGAAAGGATGACTAACTTAGGTGCATTGGGTTGTATGCAACTTAGTCCTACTCAGAGTAGACCTATTGAAATGAATGAACCTAAGTTAGCCACGCCCATTGATTTCAATAAGTCTACTCTGAGTAGGTCTAACACTGAATATCACCCATTAATTTCAATATGTCTGAATAGAGCATAGTTGGATACATCTCTATATGTATAGTATGCATGTTTTTGTATATAATTTTGCACATAATTAGATGGGCTGTTTTTTTTTTTTAAAAAACTGATAATGCATGAGCAGCTCAGACATAAAACAGATGCTCAATGAAAGGGGCGGTCTAATGGAGGCAAAGTTCAAGTGAGTTGGAGCCACCAAATTCTGTTCATAAATCTGTCATCCTTCCCTATAATCAGGCAACACAAACCAAACCTGAATCATTGCTGCCTCTGAAATTGGATCCCCATTTCATAGTGAACAGAATGGAAAGCAGAAGATCTCCACATAGCCAATACAGGCATTTCATTCCCTAAATAGGCTTGTAAAAATTCACTTGGGGCCTTGCCATTGAAATCCTGGGCACTATCTTACTCATGCTCTTCTCTTTTTTTGTCTTTCTAGTGGATCCTGACGCTCTAGTAGCAGAACAGCAAGCAAGCACCATCTTCCAGATGGCACAGGGCAAGAAAACCATTGACATCTATTGGCTCTTTGATGATGGAGGTAATTTTGACATCCTTCCCCTGTGTAGGGCTCAGGAAAGGAACACTTTGTGGTGCCAAATGGGCCCTGCACCTTCTAGTCCAGGCCACTGTTTGGACCTACAACCACCACCTTTGTTTTTGAAGCTGGCAGTTGGGACCTGTGTCTGATCCCCTGAATTTCTACAGCCTGCACAAGTGGGCAACTTTCTTGGGTGATAATAATCTCCACTGCCACTTCTTGAACCCCAGACTTACTAGGACCAGCAATGGGGTTCCCTTCCTTTGAGGAAGTCTTATCTGATTCTGATATGGAAAGCTGATGAGACATGACAAAAACCTCCGTTTCTAGTGAACACAATTAAAGACATCACCATACAATATATAAGAGCCAGCATAAAATTACTCATAAATAGCACTGCAGATTTTTTTTCTTTAAAAAGTCTTCAGAGCCCATCTAAAGATGAGAGGAGGAGAGAGGGCATGACAGAACTCTCCAGGAAGAGTGTACCACAGCTGTGGAGCCACCACTGAGAATGCCCTGCCACTGGTGTCTTTGCTAATGTTGAGTTAGAGAGCAAGGTCTCTAATGCCAACCACAGGGCTTGGGTCACTTCATGCTGGTGCAAGCGGTTCTTCAGACAGCCCAATCCTAGGCCATTTAGGCTTTTAAATGAAGTCACTTGGGAGCAGGGAGCTTTTTCCTTTCTGCCATAGACGAACAGACTCCCCTTGATGCTCACTGTGTATAGCAGCCCAGACTCCCTGAGTACAGGCAAAGAAAGCTGGAGGAAATCTCAGTCGTACCCATAAACAAGGAAGAGTCATTGGCTAGGATTCTCTGCATTTGCCTTTGCTTCTCTCTGTCTTCTTAGTGGCTAAGAAATTTTCTCTTGGAGTTGGGGAGAGGAGGAGTAGGGGAGGATCAAAGAAAATTAAAGCTGGGATGGCCAACTGTTCCATAGGTGCAGTGGCAAAGTTTGAAGTGCAGGAGCTCATCATGACAGTCCCAGACCCACATGTCCAAGGAGAGTCCAAAATGCAAGAAGGTGTGTTGATCCATTATGCTATCTACTACTTACCTACCTGTAATTTCCCTAACAACAAATACGCCCGGCAATATGTCCTACTGAACATTATCTGCAGTAATGCTGACCCCATTAACCCTCTCCTGCCCATACTCCAGACCCTTTTGCTATGATCAGATATAGAGATCTCGTCACCTTTATATATTGTTCCACATTCTCAGCAACTAGTCAAAGGGGCTGCTTTGAGGCACATGATGTAGCAAACGTTGCTACAGTTAAGTTGGTCTGGGTCTGGTTAGTGCTTGTACAGCAGGCCACCAGGGAACTGTATTTATAACCTTGAATTCCTTCTTGGAAGAACGTTGTGACATAAAACAGCTCTCCATGGCTCCAGGTTGGTGAAGGCTGATGTTTGTTATTATTATTAATTACCCACCCTTCACCCAAAGGTCCCAGTGTGGGTTACAACTATTTTAAAACACATCGTTAAAAATAACCTAAACATCATCACAGAAAATAGGGTGAGTCCTCAAAATATACATCTGAGGTGTCAAAGGCCAGGGTAAAGAGGTGCGCCTTCAGCATTTGCCAAAAGTTTTATAATGAAGTTGCCAGATGCGCCTTGTGGGGAGGGAGTTCCACAGCTTAGGAGCTGCCACAGAGAAGGCCCTCTCCCAGGCCACCACCACTGAACTTTGGAGGGTAGCGGAACTACCAAAAGGGCCTCCTCTGCTGATCTCTACACCCAAGAGGTTCTGTAGGGAAGGAGGTGGTCTTTCAGATATTTGGGACCTAATTTGTTTAGGGCTTTAAACACTAACGTGAGCACCTTGAACTGGGCCCGGAAACTAACTGGCAACCAATGCAGCTGTTTTAAAATGGGAGTTATATGAGTTCTAAAGGGAACCCCAGCCAGCAATCTGGCTGCTGCATTTTGGACCAGTTAAAGTTTCTGAGTCATCTTCAAGGGCAGCCCCACGTGGAGCTCATTGCAATAATCCAGTCTAGAAGTTACCAGAGCATGAAGCACTGTGGCCAAGTCTCTGTCCAAAAGTGGCTGGAACTGGAGAACCAGCCAGAACTGGAAAAAGGCACTCCGAGCCACTGAGCCTCCAGTGACAGTGCTGGATCCAGGAGTACTCCTAAGCTGCAGACCTGCTCCTTCAAGGAAAGAGCAATCCCATCCAGAACAGGCTGCCTTCCCACCTCCTGGATATGAGAACTCTGGGCAAATAACACCTCTGTCTTTTCAGGATTCAGCCTCAATAAAGGACTCTTTTGACAATTCCTCCTCCATTGTGGTTACTCAACTTCTTTTAGATGAAGAACCCCCTGTGTTGTTGTTTTTCTTTCACTTGGCAGGCCTGACACTCCTCATCCCATACCTCCTTGGCCGCAAAAAGAGGTGGGGCAAATGCAAGATCCGGGTCTTTGTTGGCGGGCAGATCAACAGGATGGATGAAGAACGGAAGGCGTAAGTCCAGAACGGCCAGTGATACTGCAGATAATTTGGAGTCACTTGTGTTCTCTTTCCCTATAGATGGGAAAGGGCTGAAGCCTACTTTGGAGTAGACTGGGAGTGGTGGGATTTCCCCACCGATTTCAGAGGTCTTTGGATCAGGCCAATAGACTTCCAAGTCCACATGAGCAAGAACCTATCTGGGTGACTGGTGTTTGCTTGACAGACTTCACCACGAGAGACATGAGATTCTGGGAAGCGGAGGGCAGAACGGAGGGGGGAGGGGTTGTCTGGGGTTCATTGTAGTCTAAAACAGCTGGAAGGCACCATGTTGGCAAAGCCTGATCTAAGGTATACATACATACACACATACATAAATTTTATTACAAAAAGCTTAAAAGAAAGGTAAGCTAGATGAAACCATCACCTTTACAATGAGTGGAGATAGATCTTAGGCACTTTGCTCTGATCTTCTTGGCCTTGATAGCAAACAAAGCCATTTGGTTAGTAGCATGTGGCTCATTATCAGATGGCAGAATTAATATTTTCTCAGATGATGTTCTGCTGGACATTTTTTTAACAGAGGAACAATAAATTTCTTTCTAGAAGAGGAATACAACTCGCAAACCAGCATATAATGAACAATATTTTCTCTTTGTAAGGTACCACAAATACATAAATGCTGAGTAATTGGTAATTTAGCATATCTTCCATCTAAAAACACAGAAGCCATTATCTGAAAGCGTTAAAGCAGTAAAGGCTTGCCTTAAAGGAAAGAATATCAACGTATAAAGGTAGGGGGACAAACAGCTAGTATCTTTAAGGTCGCTCTACCATCTTCTTAATCCTGATAACTAAATAGTCCTTCCATCCTGACTAGCATCCATAAAAAATAGTGAGTCCCGAAGTTTTACTTTTACTTTGAAGTCCTGCTCCTGAAATAATGAATTCACTGACAGTACTGAGCAAGTCTTCCAACCATGTCATGGGACCAACCTCCTCCATAATTTTGTTCTTGGAAACATAATTTTGCTATATGATGGTCAGGCATATCCAGCAATGTTTTAAGATATAAAAACCAGGCCTTATTTGTCCTCACCGCAATTGAGGGTAGATCCACTTCAGTGTTGAGCAGAGCAGCTAGAGTATTGCTCTAAGGGAGTGGTTCCCAACCTTTATGAGCATGGGACCCCCTTTGTAAGCTCAAAACATTTCATGACCTCCCCCACTAATTGTAATTTGAGTCTCTGTTAATTGAAAAATGGTGCGTGGCAAAATCACAACTCCAAATATCCCTTTGCATAAAAAGCTCCCTGCAAACACTGAGGTCTTGTTTTTTCTTAAATGCAAAGGTCCAATCAAATTGGTATCCCCCCAGCCCTGTCTGAAGATATACAGTCCTGTCTCCCAACACCAGTGGGTTACAGTGTTGAACTAAGATCCGGGTTCAAATCCTCACCCAGCCATGAAGCCCACTGGGTGACCTTGGGCCAGACACAGTCTCTCAGTTTGATCTATCTCACAGGGCTGGTGTAAGGATAAAATGGAAAGGGGGAGAACTGTATGCAACTTGAGCAACTTGGAGGAAAGGTGGGATATACATGCGATGATAATTAAATAAATAAATACATTTCAGCTGCAGCATGTGGACCCCAGCCTCAGCCAACCTGCTGAGTTTTTTAAAAAAAAATAATCAAGAAGCATCAGTGTGGTAATGGTGGGGATGCTGGATTGTGAAGGTGTAAGGGTTGATAGATTGAGGAGGGGGTTAGTGCTTTTAGGCCTTGGGATGATCAGTGTACACTTGGAAAACGAGAGTGGAGCAGAAGACAGATCAGCTCATGCACGCACACAAACACACCTGCCCCTCCTGCAAGCATCTGTAGGCATGATGCATTTGGGCACATGGGAGTGGGGAAGCCCTCAACTGCTGCAGCATGTTGGAGAGAGTGTTGGGGGGCAGAGTGTAGGTGGAAGAAAGGGGGGACTCTGGTACATACACTTAGCCTCAAAGGTGGGGGGCGAGCAAGTCCTGAGCTTCTTCACTGCTCCTTGGCTCCGTCTGGGCTGAAGGCGAGATCTGGGCAGCCTCGCAAATAAGAATAATTTTTAAAAGGAGGTGGCAGAAAAGCAGGAGCCAAGAAAGGCAGGCAGGCTGGCTGTCAGGAAGGGAGGGGGAAAGCAGCCTTTCCTTGCAGCCTTGCTTCATGAAAATCCCCCTCCTCTCATTCTGAGTAAGGGTGTTGTCAACAGCAGCAGTGCGAGGAAACGGCAGCCAGTGATAGTAATTCCCTCTTCTTCCTGGTAGCTCCACCCTCAGCTCCTTTGGCATCTGCCGCGTGTTTTATAGGCAGATGCCTGCCCTCTGCGCACCTAAAAGACGCTCTGGCGCTTCAGCAAAAGTCCTCCCTTCTCATTTGGAGCAAAGGGGAGGTGTCGTCTGCAGCAGCAGTAGGGAGCAGACAGTGCCCAGGGAGTGAAGACTTTTTAAAAAATTAATAAATAACTCATTTCTTTACTGTTTGTGGCCCCCTCTGCATTACTTCACGGCCCCCTGGGGGTCACTGCCCCCCGGTTGGGAATCACTGATCTAAGTACCTCATATGATGAGAGATTACTGTAGTTTAATTATCCTCAGAAAACAGAGAAGCAGCGTTTGCTTGGGGTGTGAGGAAGCACTAAAATGGCAGGGAGGATATATAATTTTTGGAAAATCTTCTCTCTGTCCTCTTTCAGGATTATCTCCTTGTTGGGCAAATTCCGGCTTGGCTTCCACGAGATCCACATCCTTCCTGACATTAACCAGAAACCCCGACCTGAACAGTAAATCATGGCTAATTAACAATAGCTTCTTGCTCACTCAATTTAATAGTCTAGAACTGGCTTATTTATTGTTGTTTTATTAAATATTTCTGGTTTTATTTATTTATTACATTTTAAGTTTTTTTCACATTAAAAATAATACAGGATGATTATGTTAAATGCATAATATAATGTTCTGGTTTTTTTCATTGATCATACATATACATTAAAGATTGTGTAATAATTTATATCTGCTCTTGGAGGTCACTGATTCATAGGGTCGCCATAAGTCGTAGTCGACTTGGGGGCACATGACAACAACAATAATTTATATCACAAGTACCTTACATTTTATATTAGAAAAAGGAGATACAAATATGAATCTAAAGCTAAGGAAAAATAGAAATGATCATGACGTATCTAAGCATATCTTACTGAATAATAAATAACTGATCTCCTATATTTATCATATATAAGTGACCAATTCTTTTCCTTGAACACATAATCAATTTTTGTCCTGTTTATTCCTATCTCTTTTTTTAACACAATGAACAACAGCATCCCATATCTTTAATACTGTTTTGTATGGCCTTTGTGTCTTCAACATGATTGCTAACTTAATAATGCTTACTTGTTCCCAATTGCCTTTTGTGCCTTGCCTTTCCATTAAAAAAAGAAAAATCTACAAGGCAACTAGCAACACTAAAGATAAATACAAAACAGGGAACAAAACCTAAATCCTAAAACAGGAGTGGAGAACTGGATCTGACCAGTGTACCAGATCCTTATTGCCTCATCCCACTGTAGGTCAAGTTTGAAAGGTGGGCAGGGCGGCCCAATCTGTCAATTAACTGACATCACAAGGTGTCAGGTGATCCATTTTTGCCCGAGTGGTTCGAAATCTAATCATGCGGGCAAAAGCACAGTGATTTGCCAACCCTGAAAACAAGGACAATTTGTCAGAAGCAGTTACGTTTTCAAGCCCATGCTAGATGGCATGCCCAGTTCACAGGCCTGCTGGAATGGCACAGTCTTCATCTAAGACACCAAGAAAGAGGCAGAACATACATCCCAAGGGAGGGAGTTCTACAAGGCTAGCATCATTGATTAGACGGTCCTACTCAGTATGTAAACCTACTTAATTTGCAGTTCCCAGACCAATATGCAAAACTGAAACGCAGCTATCCCTTCAAAATGCCCACTTCTCCAAATGTTGTGATGTAGTTTTCCAGCCAAAACATGTATACAAAAGTGTGATCGTGAGGGAAAGCATGCATTAAAAACATATGTAATAGTGAAAATAACACACAACAATGCATTATATTGGGGGAAATTGTTAGGGGGAAATGTATATTTGGCCATTTTTTTTATACAGAAATGTGTGTATCATGTGTGCATAAAAATGCTGATGAATTTTCAAGGAGTGTTTTTTACTAAAAAAAAAAATCAAAAATTGACATGGAAATGCAGCAAACTGAATTTATGATTGGGAAAATAAATCTGAAATGGACAGATTTGTCCGTCGGTTGTATTTGCAGAGCTGTGCTGGTCCCCTCAGCTAAGAAAGATCAGTAAAGGGCCAAGTGAGCTTCATAATGAATGCAGGGATGTTCTAGGGAAGAGAGAGGTACTAAGCACAAAAGATGCTGCCTGATTACCCACGGGGACTCCTGGTTTTGTTCACAGCGTGAAGAGATTTGATGACTTAATCGCTCCCTTCAGACTGAACGATGGCTTCAAAGATGAGGTGGTGGTGAATGAGATGAGACACGGATGCCCGTGGAAGATTTCTGACGAGGAGGTCACAAAAAACAAAGCTAAGGTCTGAGGCCGTGTTGCCAGGACTGGGTTCAGACGTTCAGCAGCACAGGCAGTGAAAAAGAATGGTTGTCTCCCCTCCCAAGGCCATGTGCCTTTACAGCAGGGGCAGCTAACCTCTGGCCCTATAGATGCTGCTGGAGTCCAGCTCCCATTGGTTCCCTATTGTCGCATGCCCTTCCCTCTGCCATATGAGAAGCATCATCCATCAGTTGTTTCAGCCATCTTGCCAAGATACGTCTTTTTGTCCTGGGTTTCCTTGACCCCTAAGATTGGACCACACTATTACTAAATTCCTGTTTTTACAATACAGTTGTAGGAACTGTTCTTCCGGGCCACAGGCTTCCACACCCCTGGCTTGAGGCTTCCAAAGTTCCAAGCAGAAGAGGGAAACAATCCTGGGTGAAGTTTCCCTGCTTCGATAGTCTGAAGCACCCAGTGCTTTAAATATAATGCCTTTGGCAAGCCTGCCTCAAGCCTAGCCCAAAGGATGAGATGGTGTCGCTCTCATGCACACTGCAGTACATAGAAAGGTCTCTGTGCACTGTGGGGGGTTGTGTCTCTAATCTCTAACTGAGCCTACAGAAGTGAACAATTTACAAAATACTATCCATACAATAATTAAAAGCATCTAAAAATACGTGCCTAAAACCCGAAAACATGTACAAAAAAAAGTAAAACTGCTAAAATGCCACTTGACATTTATGTCTTAAAAGCCCAGGTGAACAAATATGTCTTCAGCGATGTAATAATAGCCACTAGAGTAAGTACCTTTAGAGGGCTGAGACAAATTCATAGATTATTGTCAACAGCTACTGGTCATCAGTGCTATATGGAACCTCCAGGTTCAGAGGAAGCGTAATTTTGAGTACCTTTTGCCTGAGTGCAACAGTGGGAAAGGACCTTGTGTTCATGCCTTGCGTGTGGATCTCATGGAAACATCTAGACTGGGCATTGTGGGAAACAGGATGCTGAACTAGATGGATCTTTGGTCTGATCCAGCAGGGCTGTTATCTTAATCTCTACCACTGTGTTCACAGTCTTTTCTGCCCTCTGTCCTTCAGTCACTTCGACAAGTGAGGATGAATGAAATCTTGCTCGATTACTCACGGGATGCAGCCCTCATCTTCATGTAAGTAAGACAAGTCACCAATCAACCAGTTTACAGGAAATGCACTGACTGTAAATGAAGCAATAGGGCCCTATCTGCACTATACATTTAAAGCAAGATCACAGCACTTTAAACACTCATGACTTCCCCCAAAGCATCATGGGAACGGTAGTTTGTTAAAGGTGATGAGGGTTGTTAGGGAACCCCTATTCCCCTCATAGAGCTACAATTCCCGGTTCCCTGGGAAGATGGGTTGTTGAACCACTCTGGAAACTGTAGCTCTGAGGGAAATAGGGGTCTCCTAACAACACTCAACACCCTTAACAAACTACAGTTCCCAGGATTATTAGAGGGAGGAAGCCATGACTGTTTTAAATAGTATACTACTTTAAAAAGATTTCCATCTTACTATATGCCGATGACGCGGCCTTATGCTCTCTAACAAAAATTGGCCTTAAAAGAATGATCCTAAAATTAGAGGAATATTGCCACTCCCAGAACTTAAAGATTAACCATTCCAAGTCTAAAATTATGGTTTGTGGCAAATTCATGAAAACTAAGAACTACTGGTCACTAAATGGGGCCCCTATAGAGCAAGTTTCCACCTTTAAATATCTTGGAATTCATTTATCCAACAGACTCTCTTGGGCTCCACAGCTAAAGGTAGCGATTCTAGCTGGTTCCCAAGCTTTAGGCCTTGCCAAAAGGTTTTTTTTCACTCAAGGAGAACAACTCATCCTCCCCATGATTAAAATATTAAAAACCAAAATACTCCCAAAAATTTTATATGGAGTAGAACTGTGGGGAACAACTGCTAGAACTAAACTGGAGCCAACACAAAATATATTCATGAGACAAGTGTTAGGGCTCCCCAAGGGGACTCCTTCTGCCCACCTCAGGGCAGAGTTAGGCTTACCCTCATTAGCAGCACGTATCAATTTAGCCTATATACGCTATTGGCTTAAAATCTCTAATATGGAGGATTCAGCCTTGATCAAGCAATGCTGGCTTGAACAATTACAGGCTGGTGGTTGGGCAACAGAGTGCCAGGTAATACTTTCCAAATATGATCTCCCCCAAGCCACACTTAAGGGACTTAGCAGAGGCGCCCTCCGTAACTGGATTTTTGATAGTGATGCCAGCCAAGACAGGATGTCCATAGTAACAGCCCCTTTTTCACCTTGGTACCCTCTTTTTAAACTTAACCATGTCATATCCAACTATCTTGTCTTGCTCGATAGAGCCACAATTAGGAAAGCATTCACAGCTCTCCGTTTTGAAGCTATGCCTACTGCCTACTTAGAGGGACGATACAATGGCACTCCATTGGTCCAACGCCAATGTATTTATGGATGTAAAGCAGTAGAGGAGCTAGCTCATTATCTACTTCACTGCCCACTTTACGAAGATCCTAGACGAAAGTTTTTAAAACAATTTTTAGATTTTTTAGCGCCTTGTACTGATTGTGAGATGATTAACTTGCTCCTTTCTGACAATTTTAATCTAATGACTCTTGCAGTCGCTAATTTCGCGCTCGCCGCCCAAAAATTGAGAGCAGCTTTTGCCAAAGAATCCCTGTTCGATATAGCTAATTGATGTTTCTTATTATGTTATGAATATCTGTATTAATATAGCTAATTGTTGTTTCTTTTATACTATTTAATATGTGCGTGAGGCCTATGGCTAAAAGTCACAATAAAGATACTACCACTACTTTAAATGTATAGTGCAGATGGGATCCTGTTGCTTCATTTTCAATCAGTGCATATCCTGTAACTTGCTGAAATCCCATAATTTTTCATACCAATGTTCTGGAGTGTTGTTTTTTGTCCAGCTTTTGTTGTGTTATAGTCCCTCCAGACAGCAATAGGCAGTAGCAATTGGGAAGCGTTGGAGAAAAACTAATTCAATGGAATGATATGCAGACACTCCAGTATAAATCCACCACCGTTATAGTGCTAAGAACATATTGTATTAAGAATACACCCACATCTGGAGGGACCTAACAAATGCAAGCTGCTCTTTTTTACATTTTTCAGAACCCTGCCTATAGGCAGAAAGGGGAGATGTCCCAGTAGCCTCTATATGGCCTGGTTGGAAACCCTCTCACAGGACCTGAGACCTCCCGTTATCCTGGCCAGGGGCAATCAGGAAAACGTCTTGACCTTTTACTGCCAATGATACTTGGACATCTGGACACTGGAGCAAGATGAAGGAATTTGAGGCCAGCTTTTGCTTTTAGGACCATGCCTGCCGGATGTTCAATTTCTGCTGGTGGAAGTCCGACAATAAAAGACTTGTGATGTAAAAGGAATATTCTTGAGCTATAACAATTCCCTTCTTCAAGGGTTTCAGGTCACCCACACAAGCGACTTGAGGAATAATCTGGCCAGTGATTTGGTGGATGGATTCTGGCGTTGCTGAAGCAAGATGGTGGCCGTATGTTCTACTTTACAGAGTCCTCTATTTGAAGGCATTTTAGTTGAATGGCTGCCCAACATAGATTAAAATATACAAGAGTGGGGGGCTGGGCTTGAAGCTGTTCCTCAGCACCTGGAAAGCAGACTTAGCAGGCACAGCAGTTATTTGGTCAGTCTTCTCCACTATGGTGAAATGGACTGTATTTCTATTTATAGTAATTCTTTCAAAATTTGCATCTATACATATAAATTGGAAAATGGACTGCCTTCAAGTCAATCCCAACTTATGGCTACCCTATGAATAGGGTTTTCATGGTAAGCGGTATTCAGAGGGGGTTTACCATTGCCTCCCTCTGAGGCTAGTCCTCCCCACCTGGCTAGGGCCTGCTCAGCTTGCCACAGCTGCACAAGCCAGCCCCTTCCTTGTCTGCAACTGCCAGCTGGGGGGCAACTGGGCTCCTTGGGACTCTGCAGCTTGCCCACGGCTGCATAGGTGGCAGGGCATGTAACCCTTGAGCCACTCACTGTGGGAGGTGATCTTTAGCTGGCCCTTGACACCCAGGAGACACGAGCGGGCATTTGAACTCTCAGACTCGGAACTCCCAGTCAGGCTCTCCTCCCCACTGTGCTATACCAGCTACTATACATATAAATCACCACACTGTATAACAATGTATGTCTTTTTTGACATAAGCAGCCACCCTATGAGGGGAAGGGAGGACCCATCCCCAAACTTGTGACTTGTATTTCCCAAGGTTCAGCAGCTTTGATGTCATCAGGGAGACCAACCAGTATTGATTAGCTCCACTTGACCATCCCATTGGGTAATCCCCATGAGAGTGCCAGGGCTGTGTTCAATATGCCCTCTGATGGGGTCGCTTCTCCATCTGTGAGGCTGGGCTGGGTGAGGAAACTTTTTCAGTCCAAGAGCTGCATTCCCTTCTTGGCGACATGCTCGTCATGAACAGGGCACAGGCAAAATCGGCAGAGCAATAAATCTAAACTGTACATTTGTACAGTAGGTCAGTTTCGACACACTGACACACATACCTCATCTCCATACAGGCAAGCAAGTGGCATTATTAGAGTGCAAGGCAAAAACACTCCACCCAGGCAAGAACACCTGGAATGCAAAGCAGGGCTAGTGAGTGGGGTCGTTTGGGGAGAGTTCTGAGGGCCAGATAGAGGCCTGGAGGGCCACGTGTAGTCCTGGGGCTCAACTGGTGTTAGTGGTGGGCAGTAGCGCCAGGTGGCTGGGTTTAGCTCACACTTTTCCCACAATCCCAACAGCGTATCATTTCAAAGTATTAACGGAAAATTAAAATGCTGGCTACACCTAGGTATCCAATGCTGCAATTTATTCTGTGGCCTTACAGGACCACCACCCCTCTTTAGAAGGCAATGTATATTGTTCCACTTGCTTACGAAATGTGCTAAGTCCTACTGCATTTGGGGTCCCTTCTGTTCATTGGGGTCCTGGACTACTGCCCCAAAGTCTTGCAATTAATGGTGCCAGGTCTTGGGTTTTTTTTTCCGTCCCCAACAAGGGGGTGGGCAGAGTAGGCATCTCAAAGGCTCTGGGATGATAAGATTCTGGATAACAGTTTGGAAGACTACCAGGAAATCTCTAATGTGCACATTCAACAGGTTTCCTAGAAAGGAGAAATATTTTCCTCCAACAGCCTGCAAGACCCGTACAAACAAGACCTACTGAGGTTTCCCTGCTTTTCATCTCTGATGACAGCTTCACGAAGCTCTTGTTATGACATGGCCCCTTCCTAGCTCGGCTCCCCTTGGCCTAGAACCAAAGCCTACAATCCTGCCAGGAGATCAGTGTGAAGTCTTGGCTGTGAACTGATATACAGCCGCAGGGCAACATGTGGAGCCTGCCAGAAAAAACACAGCACCTAATGCCAGCGGGGAAAACAGTTACTGTTGTTCAAGCAAGTAAAACAACTGTTTTTTAACCACATCCTGACCTCAACCCATCCAAGCATTAGCTTTTCTCACTATTTTCAGTGACAGATCACTGGGGAAAATAAACTGGTGCCAATGTACTCTTACGTCACTCCACATTTGTTGATGGTGCCAGCTCCCTCTGCCTTATTTTCCCCACCTGTGTGCCTGTCTCATCTGTCCACTTGCAAAATCCCAACCAGTGAATCAGGAAAAAAGGCCATAACCGGACCATACACTTATCGTAGATGGCTTCCTAAAAATATCTTGGGAGCTGTAGTTTAAGGGTGCTGGGAATTGTGGCTCTGAGGGGGCAAACTACAATTCCCAGGATTCTTTGGGGGAAGCCATGTGCTTTAAGTATATGATGTGGATGGGACTTGGGATTTGCAACAAAATGTTGCAGTGTGGAACGCTCCTGTTCAGCATTCCAGCCAGCCAGCCAGCCATAGCCTCTTCTAAGCCACTCCATTCTATTATCCTATATACAGGTTACGATAAAATGAAATGTTCCTACCTGCCCTTCAGGCGTAAATATGTGCTGGCCCCCTTGCTAAAACTCGCCCCTGCCTGTATTGTGATAATGTTCAGCTTGCGCCTGAAATCCCCTTAAGCATAGTTTGCAAGGCTGGGTGGAGGAGTGACGTAATATGTAAAACAAGGTTGTCAGTGGCTGCTGCCATTCAGAGTACCTATGTATTGAGCATTTATCCTGATTTGTTTACACAAAGATTGCTGGAAGATTACATAACATTGGCAGTTTATTGAGCATTCATTCCAATTGGTTTGCAGGAGATAATACAAGCAATTGTTATCCCAATAGCATTTTCCCAACACTTTCCTTATTATTGTGCAAGAGCTCCAAATCAACTGTAACTCTTCAACAAATAATAAAAAATATAAATGCAAAATACGGGCTGTACACCTAAATGGAATTTGATCGTCGTGTAATATAAGTATTAAAAATGCAAATTATATGTGTGCACATTCTTTATTTAGGAGTTTGTCAAACACATAACACAAACAATATAATATAAGGTTATAATATATAAATTAGATGTAACTCACAATAAGCAATTATTCTTTGCACATTTTCTTTGGTTTTTGTAAGAACAATCCATGTAAATCAAAAATTTAAACCATGTATAACACAAAAATATTAATGAAGTATAAATTTAGAAAAAGCACATTCAAAACATTTTTACACAATTTAATACTTGCAAAATCATCAATTACATCATTAAACGATAAACTGCGAAGCTTGTCGCTTTCAATGCACAAAATGCTTAGAGATGAAAGTTTCTCTTGATGTTGTGCGGTATTCATTTTTTATTCTCTTTAACCTGCTGAACGATCGCTCCCCTGAACAATTTGTAATCATCAGGCTAAGGAGTAATTGAAATACAGTTTCAACGTTAGGGAAGGCAGACTCTACTTTGTCCTCGATTAATATGTTGTATATATCCTGGCAAGTAAAATTTTTTGTGGGAAATTTTTCTTTATGTAAAGACAAAAGTGCTTCCCCATAGAAGTTTTCATCCACATCTTCAAGGTAATCCATCATTAACAGTTTTACATCTTCAAGATCTTTGTCAGATTCATCAAAATTTAGAAGAAATGAGAATTTTTGTGAAATATTCTCATAAACGTCTGCTCTTCTTTGTAAATTTGTTTCCAAGGAATCCATTATAGGAAAGAAGGATTCTATCCTAAATGTATCCCTTGAGGAAAGTTCATCCATTATTTCGGTTGCATTTCCATCATTAATTTGTTTTTTTCTACTCCTCTTATTTGCGCGTTTGTAGTTCACATGTGGCAAAATTTCCTTGGCCTAGTTTTCAAAATTATCAAAGTTATTTCTTGTTGCTTGCAAAACATGAGATAATGAGTTGTACAATTTCACACATGTACTCAATGATGTTTGCATATCTTGTAATGTTTTGCTAGTTTTATGGAACTGTTCCAATACAGAATTCCATAAAACTAGCATAAATGTATATTCCGATTCCTCCATTTCGTCCTGAATTACCCCGGCTTCCCTCTTGGTGTCACCGCTTTCATATTCATCATCTTGAATTTTATTTAAAGCACTATTAATTTCATCATAAGTGTTTAAAATTGCTGCAGTGGCTTTTGCATGTGCTTCCCACCTAGTACCAGCCAGACGTTTTGGTACAGTAGACTCAGAACCCAAACATGATTTTAAAATGGCCCACCTTTTTGTCAATGCAGAAAAAAAATGTATATATTTGCTGTACAACAGCGAAAAAATTCACTGCATCTACACAGCAATCAACTGCAGCTCGGCCTGCAAGGTTTAGTGAATGTCCAGCACAGGGAAAATAAACAGCATACTTGTTTCCATTTTTTTTTCTACATTCCCTTATATTTTCCAGACATGTTGGCTGTGTTATCCTAAGACTGGCCTCTACCCTTCTTAAAATCAATTTTACATTGATTTATAAGATAATCGAGGACCGTATTAGCTGAATTTTCTCCAGAATGGTTTTCAACAGGCAGGAACGTTAAAAAACATTCCTGAGGAGATATGTATCTTACTATGATAGTCAACTCATCAACATGTGACAAATCTGGTGTGGAATCAACAGACAAACTGAAGTAACCAGCTTGCCTCAAACCATCCAAAATAGGTTTTCTGACCTTTGCCATTAGGTCAACAATACAGTCACATACTGCTTTTGACAAATATGATGCTTTTCCAGAACCAGAACTTCCATAACATTCAATATGATCAGCAAGAAACAGATCAAATTTGGCAATGAGTTCTAATAATCTGAGATAATTTCCATTTTGCAGAGAATTAAACTTCTCTTCATCTCCCCAGAAAGGTAATCCACGTTTTGCTAACATGCATATTACTCCGACACGTTGAAGCAACTGTTGCCAATAATCTTGTTCTCTTTTGATTTGGTCTTCTAACTTTGGAGCATCAAGTGTTGTGACAGTTGAAGTAGATGACGTGGATGTGTGAGGTTTCTGATGCTGATAGTCCCCCACATTAATCTCAGTATCAGGTGTCGTAACAGTTGAGGTAGATGATGTAGATGTTTGAGGTTTCTGCTGCTGATGGTCAAGTCAATTATTATTGCTCTCAGCAGATGACATTTCTTTCATCACAGTGAACTAATTGTTAACTTCAGGCAAACTGGATGTTTGAGCTGCTAGTAACTGCTTCTTCTTCCTCTTTTGGTATCCACTTTCAAACCTTCTCTTCATTTTTAACCTAAATAATATTTCTATTAAACATAAAAAACCTAATTTGGCCAGCACATAATTTTCTTATACGCAATGAAAAATAAATAAGAAACAAAACTAATGGCTGGGATACTCATGTCCTTTTATAAGTCTTTAGTTATTCACAATTTTTTTTAAATTAAAAACGAGATAAATGCAAATCCACAAGGTGGACAAATGAATACAAGATGATAAATGGATAGAACAATTATTTTAAAATATTGGTTATAACAACATAAAAGGAACAGCAGTATCTATTTAACATGCGTAAAATCGATTTCATGATAAAATTGCTTCAAAAACGGTGTAATAGGTACATGAGCATCACAGTCACTGGTTTAATTTGTATAATAAGTTTAATCTTATTTTAATGTAGACTTTGTATGTTTTTAATTATATGTATTTTTTATCTGGAAGCCGCCATGAGTTCCAGTTTTGGAAAAATGGCGGAGTATAAATAAAGATAATAAATAATAATAATAATAATAATAACAACAACAACAATAACAATAACAATAATAATAATCCTAACTACAAAAAATAAGGTAAGGAATGTACCTTTTTACTTTTATTGCAAGATGCAAAGCTCATCAATACTTCACAACAGCGGTTCACATACAAAGTAAATCATATTTGTAATTGACTCAGATTCGCGTATATACACTACACGTATCAAATCACTGACCATACGCTCCACGCTCGGCTCCACGTATGTGCATTACTTACAGGGTTAGCGCAGTCAACACTGATGCCGTTCTATAGAATTGTTTACTGTTGTCGGCAAGTGAGCCGCAATGATATTCAATACCTACCAAAAATTATCTTCATTTTGTATGTTTATGGTTTCCTGGTGGCAATGTTGTAAACATTTTTTTTTCTTGCTTGCTTTCTAATGCAAGGACTCTCGTAATGTGAGGCCCTAAGCCATAGCTTGTTTAGCTTGTATATGAATCCAGCCCTGGCTCCGTGTCATTGGTGATTCCCTTCAACCCCATCCTGCTGAAAGGTGATCACTACCAGGGGCATAGGGTCTGCATGCACGTCCCCACATGTCATCCCCCTCCATAGCTCCCAGTTTGGGTGAATAGGGAATTAGGCCCCCAACCCCCTCCCATGTAGATTGGAAGGGCCATAAATCAGTGGAAAAGCATCTACTTTGCATGCAGAAGGTCCCTAGTCCAATCCCCAGCATTACCAGGTAGAGCTGTGAATTGTCCCCTGCCTGAAAGCCTAGAGAGCCATTGCCAGTCAGTGTACACAAGAGTGAGCTAAATGGACCAAAGTGCGACTCGGTATAAGGCAGCTGCCCTCATTCCTATTTAAATTGCCCCTTTATTCAGAACCATGAAGTCAGGAGCCTTGCTTTATTTTTAGAAGGGCCATAGCTCTGGGGCAGAGGACCTCCTTTGCATGCAAAAGCTCCCAGGTTCAATCCACAGCAACTCCAGGCAGGGCTGGGAAATTCCTGCCTGACACTCTGCAGAGCTGCTGCCAGTCAGTCAATACTGAGGTAGAGGAACCAATTCCGCCTCCTATGACACAGGAGGCCAGTGACGGTTCCACCGTGGCTGTAGGGGAAGGCCCTCATGCCACCATAATCCAGCCCATCCCAGTCAGTTACTGCTGTGTTTTGTTTTTTTTGGGGGGGGGGGGGAGAGGGACAATCCCGTGTGAGAGAGAATGTGGCATAATGGTTATAGTGTTGAATTAGGATCTGGGAGATCAGGGTTCAAATCCCCACTCGGCTGTAAAGCTCAAGATGCATTCTGCATCTGAGGGCCTTCTTTGTGTGCCCGTTCAGAGGTGCAGAGGGTGGTGACATGACAACAGGCCTTGTCAGTGGTGGTCCCCACCATTTATTGAACACTCTTCCCCAGGGAGGTACACCTGGCGCCGTCTTTAGGAGCCAGGTAAAAACATGCATCTTCTCTCCCACATTCAGCTCTCAATTTTGTAGGGTTTTTGATTTTGTAGCCTTTTTTAGTGGGTGGGCTGTTCCGCTACCTTTATATTCATGCGCTGTGCTTTTATTTATTTATTTATTAAATTTACTAGTCGCCGATCTGGCTGGCTGTCCAGCCACTCTGGGCGACGTACAAAATAAAAACATACAAATACATTAAAAATCTTTATGTTTTAGTTTTTTTATATTGGCTTTAATGTTTTTATGGACTGTAAGGTGCTTTGGGATCACCTTTGTGAAGAGAAGCAACTAATACATTTTATTATTATTATAAGGTAGGTTAGGCTGAGAGACTACCTTGGACCAGTCAGTCTCTCAGTGTAACCTACCTACCTCCTCCTCGTGACCTTGGGAAAGGGAGGGAAACCATGCACGCCACCCTAAGCTCTTTGGTGAAAAGGAGGAATCTAAATAAAATAAATAAATAAGCCCAGGCTTCAGAGGAGGCCTGCGATGCCCAGAAGCCGATAACCAGCCCGCCTTCCCTGCAGGGACTTTCACGCCGCCAAGCAGCCTCCTCCCCAGGAGCAGGCAGGCTCCAGGCATGACAGGGCCCTTGGGCACCAGCGTGCCCTGGGCTCCTCCGCTCCCCTTCCGCGATGCGTGGAAACAGCCGCGGGAGGGATCGCAGGACAGGAACTTCTGAGCTGCCCTCCGTCCCGTCCCATCCCATCCCATCCCCCCCACTTCACCTATCTTTCTGCTTTTTTTGCAGCTGTGCCAGTCTTCCACTCCAACATCCAGTCACATGAGATTTGTTAGGATATGCTGCCCAATCACATAGTATAGTAGTGAAGTGTGCTTGACTGCTGCTCTCTAGAGTATACCCCAGAATTCTCTGGCAAAATGTTAAGGATTCCTTGAAGACAAGTTGATATGGAAAGGGTACCCTAAAGAATTATATTGAAATTTATTGCCTTTGAACAGTTTTCTTTACATGCCTTACTGAAGTGCACCAGATTCACTCCCTTCTATAGGCTTCTTAAATTATCCAGCTTCTTTTTATACAGCCATGAGAGGGGCTGTATACTATAGCCAGTATGGATTTTTCGCATTCCACAATGTTAAATTGAAAATACCCTTCCATACCATTCTGCTGCTTCCCATAAGCTCATTAAAAACAAGGTCTTGATACCTTCCAAAAATTACCCAAACTGCAATCACTGTTTTTGTACATCCTTTTTATTATAAATGATCAAACTCTGTGGTGGTTCATGTCCATTTTGTGCCCTTTCTGGATAAAAGACAAATGACTTGACTTGTATGTAACAAATGCAAAATAACGTGTATGATTTGAGCAAATTTCTTGTTCATGTAGACAGCTTCCTGTACATTGCTCTTCCTGAAGTTCTATTTCCTGTCATTTGACCTGGAGCGGCTAGATAGAATATACATTAAAGATTCTCAGTCAAATAATGAAAGTACTTCAACATCATTATTTAAACCTTGTCACATTTGTATCTAAATAAATTTAACCTGCATTTGAAATTTCAATTAGACCAATATGCATATGGAGTTATGAAGTTTTTAATTATTCCACTAGTGAAACTGAAATTTCTCTAGTGAATATGCTACAAAATTAAACTCTGTATTCAGTCATCCAGCAACATCTGGAGGGCCAAAGGTTCCCCACACCTGCATTGGGGTAATACAAGCGTTCTTACCTACGAGAGCTGGAAAATGAACGGGAAGGCTTATGATTTCTCTCCCTTGACAGTGATCTCTCTCGCCTTCTCTCTCTAGAAAGGGACCTGTAAGAGAATATAGTAAGTTTCAAGTGACTCTCAAATAAAAATATATTTTATTACAATATAAATGTATTTTTGAAAACAATATATTCCAACTGAATCCTTGAACAAGACAATGCTTTTCTTTGTTATTCCCATACAGTTAGCTTAAATTCCCAATACTTAAAAAAAAAAAGATTCCAGTTAATGGCTATGACATGCAAATGCATGTGCACAGATTTTACTTTTTAACCAATGATATGCAGCGTCAATGTATTAACCTGTACAATAGTTGAAATCATGCTTGAAAAGTCTTGTTTTATTAAGCACCATTTTAGATGAATTCATAATTCAACACTGATACTGAAAAATTGATTCAAAACAAAAGATATTTTCTTGTATCATAGCATTTGATGCCAGAAAAACTCCAGAAGTGTTTAAAGGTGAAGTCAGATTAGGCTGTAATATTTTAATATTAAACATATTCTGCATGTACAAACATTGTTATGTAGCATACTGATAACTGTGGTGACAAAGCACATCTTCTTGAAAAGAGTTAAAGAGATTTATGGCAATTCAATTATACAATTTAATATTTAAGCTACCCTTTGGCAATAGTTTGAGCTATAAATACTCCATCTTTGTTATTTGATTTCTACATAGAGATGTGAAAGTCCAGAAAAATTCCGGGGAAAAACATTTCCCTGAATTCTCGTTTTCCCAAGGGAAAAAGGACCCCTCCATTTTTCCAGCTTCTTCCCACACCGTCAACATCTCTATTTCTGTACACCACTCTATTTTAAAAAGGGGGGCACTTATGATATAGGCAAGCTCTAGACAATTCAAATTCAACAACATGAATAGTTTACCTGCTGCGGCTTCTCCTTCGAGGAGATCTACAATCAAAAACAGAAAAGTGAGTATTTTCATCAATCCAAAATTACTGGGGTGAGGCAATTCCCAACTTTTCATATCACTGTTGGGCCCAGTGAATGTGCCAAATACATGGCACCCATCGTCCAGCCAAATGGAAAGATTCAGGCATTAAAAAACTTAAGTGTGATCAGCACGCTTCCAAACCATGTGTTTGCTTGAACTAACGCATCGGAAGCAAACCTGTCCAATGCAGCACTTCCATCACAACTAAATTCACTGCCTAGAACACTATACTAATGTCCCACAAGTAGTCCCAAAATTGGTATAGACCAGCATTTTAGAACCCATGCAAGGTAGAGTCCTCAACAGGACGTAAGGTATCAAGTGAAAGACTAATGCACAGTGACAAGCCATTAGACACCATTAGAAATGCACATTTGTGAATGTAAAATTTTAAAATGTCATTGTGTGTTTAGTCTAAGGAACCTTAGTTTGCCCAGTTTATCCCAAAAGTAATTGTTTTAAGTTTTAAAAACTGTTAGTAAAACCATTTAAAGGTGAAAGGAAGTGGCAGATTTTGGCAAGGAAAACCTGTTAGCAATTAAGTGTAGTTTGCCATCTCACATGCAAATATAGTGCAGTTTAGTTTCTTATACTAAGTTTCCTTAACACCCTTAAAAGTTTTATTCAAGCAACATAATGTATTTACCACAAAATTACGCACAGCCAGCCTTTGATTGAGAAAAAATAATTACTTATAAGCCGCTTACTCCTTATTTTAACCAGCAGTAAACTGTATAAGCAGGAAAAACTTACTAGTTTTTGGTTTCAACAAGCTAGAAATGGTGAGGTGAGGCTGCTGGACTGACTGCCAAGAAGAATTTGCTGAAAAGGTTTTGCCAGATGTTGCGTTGTATTTAGTTGGTTGGCGAAGGGGGCGTTGTGGATTTTTCCTGCTTTTTTGTTAGCCGAAGGCTGCTGCTGTAGTTGTTGTGAAGACATTTGGTAAATAAACAGCTGAGCTGAATGGCCGGGAATGTGTGGGCGGTCGAGGTGGCTGCTGCCGATTTGGTTAAGATTGGAGAGAAGGCTGAGAGAAAACAGCATGCTCGGGAACCAAAGGGCGGTGCAACCTGACGACTGGCCATGCCTGGGTCATGTGAAATGACACCAGCCAAGCTGAATGGGGCGCGCTGGTCACATGACGCTGAAAGGGCTAGTTGACTGGCTAATGCAGACTCAGAGGGTGGTGAGAAGAGACATGATGGTGACTCTGTAATGGGTTCATTTTTATTAATAGATGGACCAAAAAAGCATTAAAAATGGAAAACAAGCCATCAGTACAACCATCTATTAGCTAACAAATACTCCTGTTGTGTTCTACAGTGAAAGTATGGACTTGTATCTTGTATGGACTTCATTCACCTGCAACAGGTTAAGATAAGCCCTTGCAGAAATAAAGATTTTAAGTATTGAAATGAATACTTAACACCCAAACAACTTGTCAGGGTCAGAGAATCCATTACCATGTAAAAATCTGCTTTATTTTGCAATTATTGCAGTTGAGTTTTGTGGTTATAATTCAATAGTTTTACTACTGTCAAATTTAGCTAAGCAACTGTTCATTGCTTCAGAGTTCTTAAAACAGTTGCCTGCCTGGCATTACTTGTGCTAAAATGGAAAAAAACTCGAGTGGAAAAAAGTCAAGATGTTGTATGGAATGTTTACCACGATGGTGTAAAGAAAAGCAAAAAACCAAGTAGGAGTACTGGGAAGAAAAAGGAAGCAAATAGGAGATGAACAGATTTCAGAAGGAAAGAATCCATGTTAGAGGGCACTATCAACTGGTATACACCTAAGGATAAAAGTCAGTGTTCAACACAATGTATCTCTCTAACACGTTTAATGCTTTATAATTTGATGAACTGGATATTGACACCAATCAATTTTTTAAAAAGTCAATTATGCCATATTGGTAATACTGCCAACATCTCTATGCAAGTTCTTTGATCTTAAATACCTGCGGCGAGGCAGAGGACTTCTCCTGCGATAGTCATCTCGGGGACGCCTACCCCATGAGGGAGGTGGACCACGGTTCCGGCTACGTTTTTCACCATTGGATAGTTCCACCCTGACACGACACCCACACAGTGTTCTGAGAGGCAAAACAAGCACTGTTAGTGCTAACAATAAAAGTACGCAAAACACTTCAACAAATTTGGAAAGAACCTCTGCACCTGTATCTTGTATTTCCCAAGATAATTAAACTTTGACAGAAAACACTACAAACCAGTCCGGTGGTTTTTGTTTTGCTGAACTGGAAATTAGACTATGTCATGCCACCTTGCCAGCCTTGCCTGGCCTGCATTTAAAATGCTTATGCAAAGCCTTGTGGGGATTTTTCCTCTGGACATCTTTTTCTGTAACCTGGTTTTGCCTCATCGCTGCGACTTGGCAATTTACAACACCAGCTGTATGAGATTACAAGCTGGCTTCACACCTTGTTATCAGTAGAAGGGGCCTGGTTCCGTCAAGGCCATAAAATTCAAGGAACTGCCTTGGGAAACCAAGTGCCTGGTGTTGTGGGAACATCGTTTTTTCATCCTTTTGATAATATCTCAATTGGTTAATTGTCTCTGGCTGGGCAGAAGATTTCTTCCATAAGAAGGAGCTCAGAACGTTTTTGTCCCACTTTGTGAGTACCACCTTGTCACATAGGTGATGCTCTGTTGTGGCTCCATTTCCATCCTGACTCGCAATTCCCTGAGGGGAGAAGGCTATTCATCTATAGATCCTATGGTCTGTAAGTATAGGTTAGGCAAGAAAGCTTTGTTATTTTTGATTTGCGCCAAAAACTATCTTACTTGTATTTCTTACCAAACTTTACCCTGTTTGGGCGTATGGTAACAGGATTCAATTTGCTGCTAAACCTTATTTTGTGCACCTCTTTTTTATCTGTAATACTTTTATGCTTTTCTTATTCTTTTTAATAAACTTTAATTACTTTAACCAACATGTGTTCACTTGAGAGGGGGGTCAGTTCCTAAATTCAGTCCTTACCATTTGACTACAAACTACCGTGTAACAAAAGAACATTTTACCTGAGGCTCTGGAAGGGGCAAGGAGTGTATCTAGGCTTTTGCTCTGAGAAGCTCTGGTGCTTAACTGGGCTCTGAGGTTCCCTTCACGGTTAACCAGCTAGAAGGGTGGTGGCAGTTACTACCTTGCAGGGTTGGTGTGAGTGTGCACAACCTTGGGAAACCAGGATTTGCTGGGATCAATTGCCCAAGGCTGGGGATTGACTCCTGGGACAGTGAGAGCAGTCAGGGGGAGGCCTCCCGCTTTCACTACAGACTAGAGACTAGTATATCATTTTTAAGAAGCAGTCAGCACTTAAAAACTGCTTTGCCAATATAGAATGCATATTTGGCTCCAATTTTAATGTTTCCTATAGACACCAAAATACAAATGTTTTTAAACCAACGTTTATACTGTCTGTAGTATGACTGGAGTGCAAAATTTTAAAAGCTCAAGAATGATATGCAACATGCTTAAATTGAAACTCTATTACGCAAACTAAGAATCCACTCATCTTTGCACAAATCTAACAGATTGTTAGTATGAATTACTCTTCCTTGAAAGAAATCAGTTCTATTTCTTATATATTCACATAACAAAGCTGGGCTATTTGTAATCAAGAAAACCAGGCACTTGAAAAAAATTTTTCAACAAGTCTATTTTCCAACATATTTTTCTGTATTGTTAATATAACTAATTAATTTGTGTATTACATTTCTAGATCTTAATACCCATATATGAAGGCCTCAACCCAAATGTATGTGAATCTTTACCTCCCATCTAGTTCTCTGACAGCATCAGCAGCATCACGTGGGTCTTCAAATTCAACGAAAGCAAAACCAGGGGGATTCCTAGCAACCCACACACTACGCAGTGGTCCATAGTATCCAAATGCTCGTTCCAATTCAGTTTTGTTGCCATCGTTCCCAAGGTTACCTACATAAACCTTGCAGTCCAGCGGACACGAATCACGATGCATCTCTGAAAGGAACGCAAGAGAAAAACTTGTCTGCCTTCTCTTTGTAATATTTACCATGCAGCGGGGGAATTTTTTGATCAGTAATTCCCAAACTTCTTCCCTCACAGTCCACAAAAATTGCTGAGGATCTTGGTGGACTGCTAAACGATTTTTCTGCCTGTTGTTGTAACAGCAATTCTATAGAATTCAAATTGTAATACAATAAAATACAGTATAAGCAATAAAGAAGCAATAAAAATAATTAAAATAACTAAGAATATTCAGAGTGATGGATAAACGAAGGGAAGCCGCCGCCGTTGGGACGGGAGGCCTCATCAATGCCCACCTCCGGGCCCTCAAGCCGTCCCACCAACCGTACTACCGCCGTCGCGCGTGCGCAGCTTGGAAAAGCCCGCGCGCTCCTCCTGCTTCCTACCGCCCTCGGCTGGAGCTTGCGATGTCCACGTGACCACACAGGGCTCGCACAAACCCTCCCGGATGCGAAGTCTCGCGATTTCCTTGGGAATCTCGCGAGACGCTGCTTGACTCAGAAGATAGACGGTACTGCGGGAGGGGGTTGGCCTCACACAATGTGCATAGGTAATCCATGAGTTTCGTTACGAGGCAGTTAAGCATTTAAAATGTTTGCTGCTCCAAAGACAAGGAATTGTGTCGAACTAAGACTTAGGTTGGGGAACCTTAGGCCTGCCAGTTTTTTTTCCGAACTACAACTCCCATCAGCCTTAGCAAGTATGGCTAATGGCCAGGAATGATGAGAGTTGTAGTTCAACAACATCTGAAGGGCCAAAGCCCACACACACAGGATACTGCCTTAGTTAAACTGTTGAATTTGCTCCCAGAAGAGGCTGTGATGGACCCCAACTTGGATGGCTTTAAAAGAGCATTAGACAAATTCATGGAGGATAAGGCTATCAATGGCTTCTAGCCATGCTGGCTATGCTCTGCCTCTGTAGGTGGAGGCTGTATAATTTCAAATACCACTTGCCGGAAACCACAGGAGGGGAGAGGGCATTCAGGTCATGCTTGCAGGCTTCCTGTGGGCATCTGGTTGGCCACTGTGAGAACAGGATGCTGGACTAGACGGGCCACTGGCCTGATCCAGCAGGTTCTTAAGTTCTTAGACCATGGAGTCTGTCTAGCTCAGTATTGTTTACACTAACTGGCAGTAGATCCCCAGGATTTCAGGTAGGGGCCATTCCCAGCCCTACTTGGAAATGTCAAGGATTAAACATGTGACCTCCTGTATGCAAAAGCACTTAGCTATAGCCCTTCCTCCTGAATAAAGGGGCAAAGTACGTACGCTATTGGGCCTGACCAGGAATGGTCCCTTGACTATATAAATTTCTCTCTCTCGCTGTTGGTTGTCTTCAACTAAGTCCTACTCAGAGTACACCCATTGACATTAATGAACCTAAGTGAGTCATGTCCATTTATTTCAATGGGTCTATTCTGAGGAGTAGCATTGGTGGTTTTATGCTTGATCACAATCATTAGTTCGTTGGACTTCTATTTTTCAGTTACCCTGCAGCCTTCTATTTTTCAATTACCCTGCAGCCTTCTATTTTTCAATTACCCTGTAGCCTGGTGCCCTCCAGAGGTTGGACTACAACTTCTGTTAGCCCTAGTCAGCATGTTGTGTTTTCACATGGGGGGGCTGCTTTGTTCCTAAAAACACACATTCACAAACAAAGGACATAACACTATACACTGCCTCCTTCATGATACAGTGTGTGTGTGTTTCATCATGTGCTATTTCTGTGCATTCCTACATGTTCGCAATGTTTCAAGATTGCATCAGCCATTTAACCTGAAAAAAAAGATCCTTTCTTGAGCAATGTGAAACAAACACCTGTTAGCTCTGTGCAGGGTTCTAAGAAACTTGCTTTGGGGATTGCTGATAACAGGCTGGAATAGAAAACTCATCTGTTAGATTTTTCCCAAGTTGCACCTGTTTAACAGGTATGGCACCTATTTGCCCAGACATCGTCTCTACAAGAGCAGTCATTGCTGGCAAGTCATTGGTTTCCAACCAAACAGTGGTTTCCAACCAAGCAATTTTCTGAGGTTTCTAGAAAGCAGTTTTGAGACCATAGGGACATAGGGAGCTCCCTTATAATGAGCCAGATGATTAGTCAATCCAGGTCTGCATTGTCTACAATGAATGGCAGCAGCCCTCCTAAGTTTCAGACAAAGGTCTCTCACAGCCCTACCTGGAGATGCAGGGGCTGAACTTGGGATTTTCTGCATGCAAAGCAGATGCTCTACCACTCTTATGGCCAGTAAGACTACTCATTACACATATTTTGCTGTCAGGACATTGGCTGTACAAGACTGTCCCGGGGACCCTTATTGAACAGTGCCTGTGTGACATCACTCCCCAGCACATAAATACAAACTATCAACAAATGCACAATATCAGTCATTTGCATTTACCATTTTGAAACAGGATATTATTCCCCTCCTCTCTGTTTTCTCCTATATGCTCATATGCTCCAACACTGTAGCTCAGGGATGCAATTCTGAGTGTGTGCCAAACTTGGTGATCAGCCTGGAAGGAAGGAGAGTTGGAGACTTCAGTGCAGTAGTGAGGGGGAGAGTGAAATCCTATTCTTGCTGACCCCTTCCCAGCACATTAGTAATCTATCAATCACTTGACAAGTTTGAGCAATCAGGAAATCCCCCTTCTCTGACCCTTTTTTCTTCCTGAAAACTATGTTCTCATATACTCCAGTAATTTAGCACAGGGTTTCTCAAACTTTTTTCTCTGTGGACCACTTGAAAATTGCTGAGGGTCTTGGCTGGCCACCTATAGATTTTTCTTGTTGTAGCAACCGTAATGCACTGTGCTAGATACTCAGGGCCGGCTCCAGGAATACGGGAGCCCTTGGGCATTAGCCTGCCCCGGGCCCCTTTGCTTCCCTTCCGCGATCCTGAGGATCGTAAGACGAGCTTCTGAACCGCCCGCCATCCCCCGCCATCAACCAAGATGGCGGCAGAGGCTTCAGTCCCTTACGGAAACCTCGGCCACCATCTTTATTGATGGCAACCCTGTACGAACAGCAGAGAAAGGTAGGTGAAGCGTGGGGGATGGAGGGCGGCTCGGAAGCTCGTCTTGCGATCTGCGGGATCGTGGAAGGGGAGCGGAGGGCCCCTCAGGGCCCCCCCAGGGGCTCCTAGAGCTGCGGGGCCCTTGGGCCAGTGCCCAACCTGGCCGCCCTTTGGAACCGGCCCTGGATACTGTTTGATTTTTAATTTGCAATTTTATTGCTTCCATACAATTTGAATTGTAATATAATAAAATATAAGAAATAAAAGAAGCAATTAAAATGCAATTAAAAATCAATATATTTAGTACAATGGATGTGTGTCATCGCTTGTCTCCAGTCCACACACATGCCGCAGACCACCTGATTGAAGCATGTAGAGCAATGGTGGCCTGCAGACCACCGTTTCGAAACCCCTGTTCTAGCACAGAGATGCAATTCTTTGCATCTATAAAACATGGTGGTGTTTGATATTAAAGGAGATAATTGGAAGGATGGAGAGAAAGAGACCTGATGAGTGGAGTATTGACAGGAGAGAGGGGGATCCTGTTCTTGATGATCTCACTCCCACTTAGTGCTTAATTAAGAAACATCAGGTTCAAGCCTGCCTGAGCATGAAGGAATCTGGCTTATACCAGGTTGGACTGTTTGCCCGTCTCTGGCCCAATATTATCTACTCAGATTGGCGGTGGCTATCCAGAGTAGCCTCAACCAGAGATCTTTCCCATTACCTCCTTACTTGGGACCCCTCCACACACACTTTTTATTTTGTATTCATAATGATTTGCGCTCATGATGGCATCAGGACAGTTATACACGATCCCACTTTCAATACTGTTTGCACCTACAAAAGTTTTGGGGTGGACATACTGCTTCAATTCCAATTGGTGCTGCCCTGTAACTTTTTATACCACAAATACTCTAGATTGGGGGGGTTTGTCCCAATTTTTTTGTGCACTATAGTGCAAGAGCGCCCTTCTAGATGGCAACAACGTTGTAACACTGGGGAAGCACTGCAGAACTAATAAGTGGAATATGTGGACACTCCAGTATAAATCCACCATTAATGCAATATTAGTCAGTGACATGTTGAGGAATGCACCCACAAAAAATATAATTACCAGTTTGGAGGGGCCCATAACTTAAGCAAAAAAAAACAGAAAACAGCAGAGAGATCCCAGGGATCAAATAATGGTCCAACACTGGCATGCAAAGAATGATCATTTGGGGGTCCCCAGGGCTGTGGGACCCTAAGGTTTCGTTCTAGCTGCACCACTGGCTTTAACTCAGTGAGGAACCACGTGTTGAAAAGGGTGTTATGCAAGCTGTTCTTCCCCTAATCCTGCTTCTGGGGTTGTACACATCTCTGTATTAGAGAGTGGGAGAAGAGGGCTGGCTTTCATTCCCTTCTCCCCTGCAAACAACTGTTCAGCATCACTGCTTGACAGGCTAATTTTTTATTTTATTTATTACATTTATATTCCACTTGTCCTCCAAAAAAAGCAGGCCAGGGCGGCTTCTTTGTGCTTGCCATGTTGCTGGGGGCACACACATTTTTTAATCAGCAGCACTGCTAACATTTTTTGGGGGGGGAATGTGCTGGGTGACAGTAAAAACAGCCAAATGCATAACGCTGCTGCCAAATAATCTTTTTTTCCTATCGAGGGCCACACTCCCTCAGGGGTAATCTCATAGGGGCCACATATTGGAGGGGGTGGATCCAACAGGGGTTTATCTCTTTTTACCACTTCCTTCTCTCCATCATTTTCTCCTTGTTACCCCCCCTTCTTTCTTAAAGGGCATGAAAGTATGCCAAGGGCCACAGATTGCCCAGTCCTGTTCTAGAATCTAAGAGCCCAGCTGCGTCAGACTAAAAGCCTCTAGAAAGAGACCTCTCCTGCTGTTGTTCCAAGGCAACTGGTATCCCAAGGTATTCAAGGTTAAGGAAGTATAATAGTGGTTAGATGGAATAGGAAAGAGGAGGCAGATAACTGTAGGAAAAAGCTGTACTTGTCCCAAGAGTATGTTTAACAATGAATAAACAGTAGGAGATAAAGTACATTCTATTACAGTTTTATTTCTTTCCAGGGCTTTTAAAAAATTATTTATTTAAAGTTAGGTTATCATACTTTGGGCACATAATGAGAAGACATGATTCGCTAGAAAAGGCAATAATGCTGGGAAAAACAGAATGGAGTAGAAAAAGAGGAAGACCAAACAAGAGATGGATTGATTCCATAAAGGAAGCCACAGACCTGAATTTACAAGATCTGAACAGGATAGTTCACGACAGATGCTTTTGGAGGTCACTGATTCATAGGGTCGCCATAAGTTGCAGTTGACTTGGAGACACATAACAACAACAAATTTCTCCAAGTATGTTTATAGTTATGTTTATAGTTTACTTCCCTAGTTCAAATATATATAATGTTTCAATTTTAATGATCACCTTAATGGATGACCTTGCTGGATGCCCAGAGGAAGACAAACAACCTCGAGGGGCTTTGGCCAATCTGCCTTGGGGGGAAATTCCTTCCCGACCCCAAATGTGGTGGTGAGTGCTACCCTGGGCCCATGGGCAAGGGACCTAAGTAAGCGAACTACCCCTGGCACCCCCTCCCCCTGCACCCCCACTTGCTTGCTGCTGCCCTGAAAGCTCAATTGGTGTCTTCCATGGGAATATATCCAGAGTAGAGGGTGCAATGTAGAAGCCGATTTCTTTTTCACTTCTGCTAAGTGCTGGTGAGCTGGTCTGAGTATTGCCTCCAGAGGACCCAGCAAACCCACACTTCACTGCCAACAATGGCAAATCAGTAAGCTGGTTCTTCTTACTCTCTCCTCATTGGTCGGCCGTGGCTGGTTCTGCTGTTTTATCCTCGTGAGCATGCACATTGCTAGCATTCCCTCATCCTGACCGTTCACTTCCTAAATCCTTGCTGCTTTGAAAGAACTGGCTTTGCAGATTCCTGTGCTGCTCCCCTCCCCAAAGACCAACCTCAAGGGCAGTCCCACATAGAGCACATTACAGTAATCCAGTCTGGAGCAGGGCCGGATTAAGCTGAGGAGGGCCCCTAGGCTGATTGGTGTTTGGGGCCCTCTTCTCCCTAAATTTCCGCTTTTTTTCACACAGGTTTGCCATCAATCAAAATGGTGGCCGAGGTTTCACTAAGGAGCTGAAGCCTCTGCTGCCATCTTGGTTGATGGCAGCAATGCAAGCACGTAGCATGCATGCATGCCATTAACCAAGATGGCGGCAGAGGCTTCAGCCCCCTAGGGAAACCTCGGCCACCATCTTGATTGATGGCAAACTGCAAAAAACAGTGGAGAAAAAGGTAAGTGAAGCGGGGGGATGGTGGGCAGTTCGGAAGCTCTTGTCCCGCAATAATTTTTTTTTAGCTTATGCAAGGGCCCCCAAGAGCTCCGGGCCCCTAGGCTTCAGCCTACTAAGCCTAATGGATAATCCGGCCCTGGAGGTTACCAGTGCGTGGACAACAGTGGTCAGGCTATCCTGGTCCAGAAACGGCTGCAGCTGTCTTACCAGCCAAAGCTGGTAAAAGGCACTCCTAGCCACAGAGGTCACCTGGGCCTCTAGCGACAAAGTTGGATCCAGGAGCACCCCCAGACTACAAAAGTTATTTCTCTTATCACTATATAACAGCCAGTCTCAAACACCTGAGATTAGAAGGAAGAGTTTAATGATGACATGTATGTTTCTCTGTTATACCAAGGATTGCTTCAGCTCATGTGGATGGGAAATCACAGCCCATGTCTGTGCACTGGCAAGGAAGATGGTGGGTCTACAGAGCGGGTCAGCAGCCTGGATTCACAGGGGCCTGGGTAGATGGACAACCAGCAATTCAGCTGTGTGAGAGATATGGAGCGATGAAGGGAAACCCTTGAGCAGAAGCCCCATTGACCCAGGGCTATCCACACCTCTGTCCCACTAGGCTCCACAAATGTCTGTTTCTGCCCACTCTTAATCCCAGCCATGCTTAGGCATCATATGGTTACAGTGTCCTTAAGCACTGCAGTGGCTTGTTGCCTTTTCCTTTAGCCAAACCAGATCTATTTGACCCACCAAGTAAGACTCAAATCTGTTAATAGGGGAAGCATTCCTCACCTTTAGACAGAAAAGATCATGTTGTTTTATTCCGCCTGAACTATTATAAGCCGCTCCTACACTGTGGGGATTGACAGGACATAAGTAAGGTTGCATACACACTTATACATTTAAAGTGCATTGAAAGCCCATTATTTTGCCCGAAGAGTCTCGGGAAATGGTAGACCTGTGAGTGGTAAACTACAGTTCCCAAGATCCTTTGCAGGACTACGACGTGGGAGACCAGGGTTCGAATTCCCACATAGCCATGAAGCTCACTGGGTGACCTTGGGCCACTCACTGCCTCTCAGCCTCAGAGGATGGCAGTGGTCAACCACCTCTGAACACTGCTTACCTTGAAAACCCTATTCATAGGGTCATCATAAGTCGGAATCAACTTGAAGGCAGTCCATTTCCTTCAGTGCAGTGATGCAGCCTATGTTATGTTGGGATATTATTTATTTATTTATACTTATTTATAATACCTTTTTTAAAAATAATTTTTTTTTAAAATTGGGAGGGCCAGCATCACACGGCGGCATCTCCGTGCAGGTGCCAAAAGCCCACCACTCTAACGTGAATGAATAAAAAATGTCAGAATGAGGGAAATTATCTCATAATGTAAACCTGTCCCACGACATGACACTAATCTCTCACTTTTGAGCTCATGTGTGTTTGTGTAAGAGAGAGAGAGAGAGAGATCTTAGTGGTAGAGCACACGCTTTGCATTGAAAAAAACTTTAAAAATCTGTCTCTGCTAGGAACCACAAGTGAAGAGAGCACTTCAGCTTCTGCTTGTGGCTGTATGATAGGCATCTGGTTGGTCACTATGAGAAGATAGTGCTGGATTAGATGGGCCCGTGGCCTGATCCATTAGGGTCCTTCTTATGTATGTTCTTATGTTCAGTCCCTGGCATGTCCAGGTAAGGCTGCAAAATACCTATGCCCAGGAGCACCGCCAGTCAGTGTGCAAAGGACGGAACTAGATAGTTCAATTGTCAGACCGCCAGAGTCAGTGTATTTTTGCTTACTTACATACTGTCTCAAAGTGGCATATATCGTTCTCCATCCCCTTCCATTTTACCCTCACAACAACCCTGTGAGGTAGGTTAGTGACTGGCCCAAAGTCACCCAGTGAGTTTCACAGCTGAGTTGAATGGGGACTTGAACCTAGAACTCCCAACACTGTAACGACTACACCACACTGGGTCCTCTGTTCCACACCTGCAATATGGGGGTAATTCCTCTGATCTTCTTTACAAAGTTGTTTTAAGGATTACTGATATAATGAGTCAGGCTGCTGTAGCCCAGGGATGACCACCTGTTGAGTCCACCTGCAGACCCACAGCTTAGTGGTAGAGCACATGCAGAAGGTCCCAACTTCAGACTGCAGCATCTGCCGGTTCAAAAGGCTCTCAGCTAGTATTGAGCATTTCACCCCTCATACTGGAGTCAGTACATAGTCACCATGTGGCTAGTAGCCATTTCCTCACCCCCTTTGTGAATCAAAGCTGCTATTGTTATATGCCTTCAAGTCGATTACGACTTATGGCTACACTATGAATCACTGACCTCCAATAGCATCTGTTATAAACCATCCTATTCAGATCTTGTAAGTTCAGGTGTGTGGCTTCGTTTATAGAATCACTCCATCTCTTGTTCGGCCTTCTGTTTTCCCCCAGCACAATTGTCTTTTCTAGTGAATCAGGTCTTCTCATGATGTGTCCAAAGTATGATAACCTCAGTTTCATCATTTTGGCTTCTACTGACAGTTCTGGTTTAATTTGTTGTAACACCCAATTATTGGTCTTTTTTGTAGTCCATGGTATGCACAAAGCTCTCCTCCAACACCACATTTCAAATGAGTTGATTTTTCTCTTATCTGCTTTTTTCACTGTCCAACTTTCACATCCGTACATAGAGATTGGAAATACCATGGTCTGAATGATGCTGACTTTAGTGTTCAGCAATACATCTTTGCATTTGGGGACCTTTTCTAGTTCTCTCATAGCTGCCCTCCCAAGTCCTAGCCTTCTTCTGATTTCTTGACTATTGTCTCAATTTTGCTTAATGACTGTGTCGAGGTATTGATAATCCTTGACAAGTTCAATGTCCTCATTGTCAACTTTAAAGTTACATAAATCTTCTGTTGTCATTACTTGAGTCTTCTTGACATTCAGCTGTAGTCCTGCTTTTGTCTCTTTTAAAACCATCCAAACTGGTGGCAGCTGGTGGCCATTACTGCCTCTTGAGTTCATCCTCAGTTTAAGTATGCTCTCCGTCTCTCCTGAATCTTCCAGCGCCGTTGGATGTCCATGAGTTCCAGTGTTATAAGAGAGGAAGAAACTCTTCTCTTCCCATGGGTTTAGTTTTCTACTTTTGGAGAACGGCCATACCGCAGATGGCAGAGCATCTGCTTTGCATGCAGAAGGTCCCAGGTTCAATCTCCAGATAGGATTGAGAATTTCCCATTTGAAGCCCTGCAGAGCTGCTGTCCAGAGCTTGGAAAAGTTACTTTTTTAAACTACAATTCCCATCAGCCCCACCCAGCATGGCCCCTGGATTGGGCTGATGGTAGTTAAAAAAAAGTAACTTTTCCAAGCTCTGCCCTCAGAGCGTACAGCAAAGATCTAGAAGATGGACCAAAGGTCCGACTCAGTATAAGGGAGTTTCCCATGAGCCCACAACTGCCTACACTTCCATTGCAACCACTCCGCACTCCTCGATGGGTAAATATTGAATCGCCAACATCAGAGCCCAGAAGGGCTTGTTTCCTTCTCCCTTTTTGGCCACGCCCCCCGCCTTCGGCCACACCCAAGCAAGGACGTCCTCCTCCTCCCTCTTTTTCTTACTTCCCCACCTCCGCCGCTCCTGATAGGCCCACGTGTGCAACCGGCGGCCAATCCGCCGAGGCCACAGCGACGCCACGAGAAAGGAGAGGGCGGGCGCTGAGGCGCGGACGAGGCTATATAAGGAGGTAGTCGCCCTGTGGTGAGGTGGTGTCGTCGTCGGTAAAAACATAAATTAGGTTCTGTGAGGAAGAAAAAGGAAGGCCAGTAGCGATGGAGGAAGCTCGAGCAGAGCCCGCGGAGGCCCGAGAGGCCGAGGTCTCCCTCGTCGTCAAGAGCCCCGCGCAGCGGCACCCGGACCTCCTTCTGACGGCCCGGCGCTCTTGGAGCGTCCGCCGTCTCAAGGATGAGCTCCGCCGACTCCACCCGGACGCGCCGGTGAGCTGGGAGACTCCTTTTCCTAATTGGCACAAGAGCTTTTCTCCTTTTAAAGGAAAAAAAATCTGGCAGTAGACTGCTCCTGAGTGTGGAGGCTCTACTTTTGAGCCTAGATGGAGTCTCCACATTCAGACGCAGCCTATCTCGGAGGAGTTGCGAGAAGGGGATGGGGCGGGCTGTTTTGGCCCTTGTCTTCTGCTGCTTCCAGCTTGGCTGGGGATCGAATTGGGAAAAGGGGGGGGCTTTTTAAAGAGGGAGTGATCTCAGTGGGGGGTGATGTTTGAGAGATTGTGACAGTGACTGATGCCAAATACCAAATTAAACCAGCCTTGCCCAAGGTGGGGAACTCGATGTTTTGCACTGCATACTCTCCATCTATGCAGCTTGGCTGGGGCTGATGGGAGTCGGAGCAACTTGGCTTGTTCCTCCTGCTTGCAGCAGCCTGTTCATCTGGAGGGCTCCATGGTGGGCGAGGTTGCATTAAGCCCACCAGGAAAGGGGCTCTTAATCTCTTCTTTTCCGTACCCCACCCTTTTTTGAAAATTTAGGGTGAGGATGAAATCAAACATAACCTTGAAGAATTGCTATGCCAGTTCAGATCAAGGATCCTTCTGGCTCAGTGATCTGCCTCCTCCAACGGCCAACCAGGTGCCTCTTGGGTGCCCACAAAGGGCATGAAGGCAATAGCTTTTTTCCCCTACTGTTGCTCTGCACTGACAAGTATTTAGTGGTAGACTGCTTCTGAACATGGATGTTGTGTAGTGCCATCAAGGCTAGCGATAAACCTGTTTGAAATCTAAGACCTGACCAGCCTAATCACGGGCTTTGCGTGTTCAGAGGCAATGTGCCACTGAATATCAGTTGCTGGAGAAACTGCGGGAGAGTGTTGTGCTGTCCTTCCTTGCTTGTGGGATTCACATAGGCATCTGGTTGGCCACTGTGGGGAAAGAATGTGCTAGATGGGCCTTTGGTCAGATCTAACAGTGCTCTTAGTGGTATGAAAAAGCATGGCCCTGCTTGCCTTGATGGCATTCAGCAAAGCTCCCATTTTTTAACAAAGGTTGTACTGTTCATAGTACCGGCCATCATTTTCACTGTTGCACCTTTCTTTCATCTTTTCTCCAGTCATGAATATATATATATATATTAGCTTGAAGGTTATTTTCTCTTTCCCACTTGCTTGTTTTATGTATTCATTATGTATCTTGGCCTTTCTCCAATGATTTGACTACATGGGAGTTATCTCTTCCTAAGGGTAGCTTTGGTTGTGAGGTGGTGACTGGCTCAAAGTACCACGGCTGAGGAGGGATTTGTCTCCTTGGTCCAGTGTTTGTTCACTGCACTGACTGTTCTTCCCTTCCCCAGTTCTGCCTCTTCCTTCTTCCTCCTTCTCTTTCTCACTTCCCACATACATTTTTCTGTTGTAAGCTGGTGTCCTGGTTCCTGCAACTTTCTTCCTGTTCAGTTTCTCCCCAGGCATCTTGGCCTGTTTCTCCCACTTAGTGCATCCTATTCTCTTTGTAAAATACCAGGCGATATCTTACATTTCAACCTGAAAGTGAAAATGCTACTTGTTTTTAGCACACTTTTGTGTATAGAATGCCTGTGTTATAACTTCAGTGCAATGCATTAATTTTGATTAAGGTCTTCATTGTTTTCATCTGGGCCTTTGTTCCCCCTTGCTTTTTCTTTGTTTAGTACTGATTTGTATTGCTTTTGCCAACTGTGATTTTTCATCACCTGTGTGTCTTGCATAAGGCACAGTGCAAAAGGCTCATTCCACCAGGGCTGTGGAGTCAGAGTCGTGGAGTTGGAGTCAGGAGCAATTTTGGGTGGAGTCGGAGTCGGTAGGAATGTTCCAATTCCGACTGACTCCGACTCCTTCATAAATGGCAAATGTGTATTAACTAGTAATAACAAATTTACTGTAGTAAAATGGTAGCACAAGGCATTTCATCACCACCACGTGAATCCAGAGCTTGGAAAAGTTACTTTTTTGAATTACAACTCCCATCACCCCCAGGGGTTGGGCTCTGGATTCACGTGATGGTGATGAAATGCCTTGTGCTACCATTTCACTACAGTAAATTTGTTATTACTAGTTAATATACATTTGCCATTTATGAAGGAGTCGGAGTCGGACAGTAGAAAAATAGGAGTCAGAGTCGAAGGTCTGGTGTACCGACTCCACAGCCCTGCGTTCCACATCAGCAAGCCATGTTATGTAACCAAACTGAATCTGGGCACCTCCTAACAGCTGGTTGTTCTGTTCTGAGAGATTAAGCTTCTTTGAGAAGGGTGTTTTCACTCTTCTACCAAACAGGAAATGGTATAATAGCATTTAGTCTTTATTCATTTGTAGCTCTTGATTTATTACAGTTGTCAGTCAAATGCTAAATACCTTACAGGCGGGCCTCGCTTATATGGCAGGTTCCATTCCGGACCCCCGCTGTAAAGCTGAAATCGTCGTAAAGCAGAACCCCATTAAATATAATGGGGTGTGTCGCACGAAAATGACACCAAAATGCCGCAAAAGGGCAAAATCGGCGTTAAAAACGGGGAATCAAAGTCGCCTCATTAGCGGAATGCTGGTAAGCGAAGCCCCGGTAAGCGGAGCCCTCCTGTACTTTGCTCAATACGTGCCCAAGGCAAACAACAGCATCATTTTGTGGTTTACAATGGTCATTCTGTCCAAAGAAGCTTAAAGCAGCAAAAATCCCATTGTAGACATCTAGGCTAAATTTTTTTGTACCATTATTCTCTTTTTCAAAAACTGGTAGACCAGTTTGCTATTTTTGTAGCTTGAAAAAACAAAAAGGTTACTGTTACTTTGACTTGTAGCAAATATTATATTGCAACAGTCATGTCCAAGCTACAGTACTTAAAATTCATAACTGCGTGTAAAGTGTTCTGAAACTAACTCTGGGGGCTTCCCTTTGGACACCATTTCACAATGTTTTGGACACCATTTCACAATGTTTTGGCTTGTTAGCAACAAAGAAAGATGGATCCTTGTCTAGTTTGTGTCTTTATTCATTTTACTAGAATGCATAACTGTTATATTTTGGCACAGCAATTACAATACTGTATGCTAAAATAATATTGAATTATAGCAGCACTAACTTCTGGATTATATACTGGGGTAGGCTAGTGTACCTTAGAATTAGATAAATTCATGGAGGTTAAGGCTGTCAGTAGTTACTAGCCATGATGGCTATGCTCTGCCTCCCTAGTTGGAGGTGGTATGCTTCCAAATACCAGTTGCTGGAAACCACAGGAAGAAGAGGGCTCTTGCGCGCAGGTCCTGCTTGTGGGTTTCCCATTGGGGCATCTGATAGGTCCCTGTGAGAACAGAATGCTGTACTAGATGGACCTTTGGCCTGATCCAGCAGGCTCTTCTTATGTTCTCAGGGCTGATGGCAGTTGGAGTCTTAACAGTTTCTGGATGGCTACAACTAAACCATTGCCAGCTTTAGCATTATGAAAACAAGCCATGTACATTCCTACTCTCAATGTAAAGAGAGGAGATTGGAAGCTTCTACTTTTGTCTTTGAATAAACCACAGTTTCTTGTAAGCAAATTATAGTTTATATCAAACCACCTACAACTTGAAACCATGGTTTTATTCTGATTTATTTGAACAAACTATAGTTGGAATACAGTGTCATGAATGTGGTTGCACTGTATGTAAAACCAACATGGAATGACAGGAGGGAGCTCATGGAAGATCAGTAAAACTGCCTCTTGTTCTTTTCTAATAATGAAAAAGAAATGATCTTCATGTACATCCCCTCCTTTAGCATGGTTTGCGGAAGTGAGTGTGTCTAAGTTTAGAATTTGTAGTCAACCCTCAGGCATGTCCATATCTCTCATAATTTTCAGCCTGGTCAGTTTGAAGTTTTCAATACGTAGAAGTCTGGTTTCACAAGTGACTGGCCATTGCTGTGATCAGAAGCACGAGTTAAAGTTCAAAGTTTTGATTATGAAATCTCCCCAACTGCCTAGTGTAGGGGTTCCCAAACTGTGTCCCACAAATTTCATTTAAGTGGCCTGTGGCATGCCTCTGAAAGAACATTTACAATTTGAATTTGGTGGAATTCAAACTGTAATGCAGTAAAATACAATATAAGAAGTAAAAGAAACAATACAATTAAATCATGCAGTGTCTAGCACAGTGCATGATAACTGTTAAAACAGGCAGTAAAATTATTCAATGGTCTGCCCAGAGCCTTAGCAATTTTCAAGTAGTCTGGGGGGGGGGGGAGAGAGTTTCGGAACCACTAGCCTACAATAACCAGAAATTGATGTCATCGTTTGGAACCAGCTCTTGGCTACAGCCCTAATAATCAAAACCATGGGGCTAAAAATGATTTAAAGGTCTGCTATCAACTTGATGGATATCCATTAACATCAGCATCTAGGCTGCTATTAGGGGCTTGTATTTGGAACCCCATAAATGGAAGTTGAGTCTTCCTTTTCAATACGGCTCAGTCACTAGGTTGATGAAACAGCTGTGAAGTCTTGGGTGTAGTAACATCTGAAACTTCATTTTCCTTTTTGGAAAATGTGTTTCCCCAAAAGGTCATCTCTGAGCCAGGTATCCAACCTGCCAGCATACATCCGGCCTTCCTCTTAACAATCCAAATAGCAAAGCCCAAGTGTAGTTTCCAAGCCTAGCCACTACTGAGGATCTTAAAAAGGCATTCCAGCCAACTTATATGCAGTACAAAGCTATTGCATGAGGAGGGTAAGCTGAAATGCAGGTAGGTTGGCTGGTGGAAGAATGTGGCACAAATGCTCCAAGACAGACAAGTAGGCTGGGTTTTTTGGGTGTTGCTTTTTTGAGTGAAGGTACTTTGATAAGATGGAAGTTCAGAAAAAATGTACATGTTATGTTTATAAGAACCTAAACATGGATCTTAATTCAACAAAATGGATCTTGACCACTGTGTTCTCTTCCTTTTAAAGCCTGAAGACGCTCAGAGATTGATTTATTCCGGGAAGTTGTTGCAAGACCATCTTTACTTGCAGGAAGTGCTTGTTAAGGTACTTAAATGCTACATGGTGACACTGCTTTTGTTAACTGTAGTGGAGCAGCAAGTAAATGTAAGCAACTGAATCCTTGCTTGAAACTTTACTTTGGTTTGTATTTCAGCAGGAGATGGTGCACGCTTTCCACCTGGTGTGCAACTCAAAGAATCCGCCAACATGGCAAGAAACTGATGTCAAGGTATTCATAACTGGATAAGTACTTTTGATTTCTACTCTATCTTTATCTAAAATATCAGCTTATGAGATATCGAGCTGGAATGTCGGAGCACAATCTAGTTATCGTTACCCTGGGAGCTATTACTACAGTCTTGCAAGAACATGGGCATTGTCTTACTATGTAGGTTCATCTAGCCCAGCACCTGTTTCTAGTAGTGTCCTGGGAAACTCACTGTTAGGCTGAGGAGCACATTGCTAAGAACATAAAAACCAACAACAAAAAAATCTATAAATACATTCAAAGCAGGAGACCATCTAGGGAGGCGATTGGACCCTTGGATGATAAGGGAGTCAAAGGTGTACTAAAGAATGATAAGGAGATTGCAGAGAAGCTAAATGAATTCTTTGCATCTGTCTTCACAGTGGAAGATATAGGGCAGATCCCTGAACCTGAACTAACATTTGCAGGAAGGGATTCTGAGGAACTGAGACAAATAGTGGTAACGAGAGAGGAAGTTCTAGGCTTAATGGACAATATAAAAACTGACAAATCACCGGGCCCGGATGGCATCCACCCGAGAGTTCCCAAAGAACTCAGATGTGTAATTGCTGATCTGCTAACTAAAATATGTAACTTGTCCCTCGGGTCCTCCTCCGTGCCTGAGGACTGGAAAGTGGCAAATGTAACGCCAATATTCAAAAAGGGATCCAGTGGGGATCCCGGAAATTCCAGGCCAGTTAGCTTAACTTCTGTCCCTGGAAAACTGGTAGAAAGTATTATTAAAGCTAGATTAACTAAGCACATAGAAGAACAAGCCTTGCTGAAGCAGAGCCAGCATGGCTTCTGCAAGGGAAAGTCCTGTCTCAGTAACCTATTAGAATTCTTTGAGAGTGTCAACAAGCATATAGATAGAGGTGATCCAGTGGACATAGTGTACTTAGACTTTCAAAAAGCTTTTGACAAGGTACCTCACCAAAGACTTCTGAGGAAGCTTAGCAGTCGTGGAATAAGAGGAGAGGTCCTCTTGTGGATAAGGAATTGGTTAAGAAGCAGAAAGCAGAGAGTAGGAATAAACAGACAGTTCTCCCAATGGAGGGCTGTAGAAAGTGGAGTCCCTCAAGGATCGGTATTGGGACCTGTACTTTTCAACTTGTTCATTAATGACCTAGAATTAGGAGTGAGCAGTGAAGTGGCCAAGTTTGCTGACGACACTAACTTGTTCAGGGTTGTTAAAACAAAAAGGGATTGCGAAGAGCTCCAAAAAGACCTCTCCAAACTGAGTGAATGGGCGGAAAAATGGCAAATGCAGTTCAATATAAACAAGTGTAAAATTATGCATATTGGAGCAAAAAATCTGAATTTCACATATACGCTTATGGGGTCTGAACTGGCGGTGACCGACCAGGAGAGAGACCTCGGGGTTGTAGTGGACAGCACGATGAAAATGTCTACCCAGTGTGCGGCAGCTGTGAAAAAGGCGAATTCCATGCTAGCGATCATTAGGAAAGGTATTGAAAATAAAACAGCCAATATCATAATGCCGTTGTATAAATCTATGGTGCGGCCGCATTTGGAATACTGTGTACAGTTCTGGTCGCCTCATCTCAAAAAGGATATTATAGAGTTGGAAAAGGTTCAGAGGAGGGCAACCAGAATGATCAAGGGGATGGAGCGACTCCCTTACGAGGAAAGGTTGCAGCATTTGGGGCTTTTTAGTTTAGAGAAAAGGCGGGTCAGAGGAGACATGATAGAAGTGTATAAAATTATGCATGGCATTGAGAAAGTGGATAGAGAAAAGTTCTTCTCCCTCTCTCATAATACTAGAACTCGTGGACATTCAAAGAAGCTGAATGTTGGAAGATTCAGGACAGACAAAAGGAAGTACTTCTTTACTCATCGCATAGTTAAACTATGGAATTTGCTCCCACAAGATGCAGTAATGGCCACCAGCTTGGACGGCTTTAAAAGAAGATTAGACAAATTCATGGAGGACCTATCATTCATGATAGGCTATCAATGGAGGCTATCAATGGCTACTAGCTGTGATGGCTGTGCTGTGCCACCCTAGTCAGAGGCAGCATGCCTCTGAAAACCAGTTGCCGGAAGCCTCAGGAGGGGAGAGTGTTCTTGCACTCGGGTCCTGCTTGCGGGCTTCCCCCAGGCACCTGGTTGGCCACTGTGAGAACAGGATGCTGGACTAGATGGGCCACTGGCCTGATCCAGCAGGCTCTTCTTATGTTCTTATGTAACCACCCCTAGAAGTATGCTGCCTTTGAATATAGCAGCTTTGTTTTTAGCTGTCATGGCTAATACACAATCCTCTAGAAATTGAACTCTTCAATTAAAAACCGTCTAAACTAGTGGCCATCAGTGAAACCTTTGAAAATCAGAAGTAGACTGTAATATTGGCTGACAGAAGTACTGCTGTTTCTGTCCTGAATCAGCTCATTTTCAACCAGAATTTAGTGTTTCAGATAATAAATTCCCTGTGTCCACTTTCCACACCACTTCTTTTTTTTTTAATCTTGTAATTATATTATCCCTGCTACTGGTCTATAGCAGCCGATACGATAAAAATGGTGTGCATGATGTTGGTAGCTGGCACTCACGTGTTAATGCATGAGAATCTCTTCAGGACTAGTTTTGTGCAATTGTGGAAAACAGCAGCTAAACATTAGCTGCGTAGATTAATAAAAAGTCCCAGCTTAACAATTTCAAGTTTTTGTTTGTGATGATGGTTATTGTTGTCAAAATATTGAAGTAATTGCTGGGGAACAGAGGGAAGCTGTGTGTATGGGGATATTGCAGCATAGGTTATGCCTTCAATTGATTCTACTTAAATAATTGTCAGATGTTACTATGCTTGCTATGTACACATGTGTCTATGCATATCTGAAAGATCGGTTGTCAGTCTAGTTCGGGTGTGGGGCACCTTGGGCTCTCCAGAAATTACTCCCATCATCCCTGTCCTTGTTTGCTTGGGCTGATGGGAATTGTAGTTCAGCAACATCTAGAGGGCCAAAGGTTCCTCACACCCAGCCTAGTAGAACTGGCCCAGACACCAACACATTTACAAAAACGCACAGGAGCACAGTGTGCGTAAACTTTAGTAATTTTGGGGGGCAGCGTACACTCATAAGGTACTTTTGGAGGGAGCAACAGAGATGAAATCAGAGCTTCCCAGAACAGGAGTTTTTATTGGAAAGCTAAAAGGAAAACTGGTGTAAATTACTGAAGTTTTCTCCCAGAAGGGAGAGGTGGAAAGAGGATGTCAAAGCAAGTCAAGGGTGGTTGCATGGTGGTGATTCAGTGTATGGGACGAAAGGGACAGGGCTGAAACAGTGGAAGCTGGTGAGAAAGAACTGTGGAGGAAGCAAGTTATACCTCTTCTTCCTTATGATCTGTCTGAAAACTGTGTTAAAGGGAGGGGAAACTCCCGTGCAGACATACTCTGAAGTCTCAGATATTGAATGTTTTGCTTTAGGTTGCTGAAGCCAAGCATCAGCCAGCAGCATTTAGCCACAAGCCACCTCTGCTTCCTTCAGCTCACGCTTGGAGTCAAAGGGAAACCCCCTGCAACCAGCCCCCTGCCACAGAGAATGATGGTGATAGGTAGGTATGATACACATGAAAATCAGCCAGTTTGTGAGTGACAGATAGCCCTTCAAATACTCCTGTGTGCATGTTCGAGGTGGCACTTCACAGGCATCCACATAACCCATTTGCCAGCAGCAGGTGCCCCTGGCCTTTCCAACAGTGCACATCCTCTCCTGTGAGGTATTGCTTGCACTTTGGTTTGGGGAAGGCAAAGAGCATCAGTGCAAATGGGAGAAATGCCTGGCTCTCTCCTTCAAGCCCTCTGCACTTTTCAGAAGGCTGGAGAGAGAGATATACAACTTGTTTCATCCCACAGTGCAAATGAAGAAATTCCTGCCATCTCCCTCAAGCCAGCTTGGCATGTGAGAGTCCTTGGGGGAGGGGAGGGAATTGGTGGTAAGCATAAGCAGTCGGGCTAGTAAGCAAAGCCAAATATTTGTGAACCCGTAGTGCAGGGGTAGCCAATGTGGCACCCTGCAGATGTTGGATAACTGCTCCCAATATCCCTGATCACTGGTTGTGCTTGCTGAGGCTGCTGGGAGTTATAGTTCAGCAACACCTTGTTGGCTTTCCCTGCCCTAGTACTTCAAGCTGTTTTTTCCCCAATAAAAATTTGACTGCAACACAGTTTAACTATTCCTTCTGGTTCTCCAGTGATTTAGTTATTTAAAAGATTTTTATTTTGCTCTTCAGCTAAAGAAGGCTTCCAGAGCAGCTTACAAATATCAGGACAGGCCCTGCCCTCAGGCTTACACTCTAAAAGATGTGGCACAAATGGATTTTTTTGGGGGGGAGGGGCGAGGACACTCAGGCCCTAGTTCCTTGTTACAAGAACTCTGCAACTTGATGGAAAGAGTTTGTGGAGAGGAGGAGACAAAAATTATCAGTCTTTCAGCAGATCTGATGGAGAGGCCCTGTTGTGTCATCTCTCTGCTTCCCTGACTTGATAAAATCATAAGTTAAATACCAATAACAAATCCCTGGTCTGCAGCATACGGCATTAAAAATCCTTGCCACATGCCTTTCATTGAGGGTGAGGGAGAAATAATAGCGGTGTACCTGTCCTGATTAAGCATCTTTTGTGTTCCTCTGAATCAGCTCTCAACCAGCACGGCGCTCCTTTCAAGACATGAACCCTGGCTATTCATCATACACAAGATATCACATGCTGCAGTTATGGTTCCAACAGCTTTATGCAAGGCAGTACTACATGCAATAGTAAGTTGCCATCTTTGTTTTGATCTTTGTTTTACAAGCAGTTGAATGCCACATATTCCTTGGCAACTGCCAGGCTTTCATCAGGTGTGATGTGGCTGAAAACCCTCCCCCGTTATATTTTTTTGAGTTTTGCAGTACAAAACAGCTAACAGTAACATTATAACAAATCTTGAGAATCAGGTAGCAAAGTATACTGGTAACATACTGGATTTTACATTTTTATCACTGTCAATTGTCTTGAAAAGACCCAGAGTTAGTCATATCACAAACAAACTCCAGTAGTGCTTGGTCATTCACTGAATCAAATGCAGTCTTGAAGATTAAACAGTGCTTCTGTTTTACAGCCAAAAAAAAGAAAAGATTGCCTTGCTATTGTGAGGCTGCAAACGTGACTTTTTCCTGCACGCCAGGTGAACTTTCACTTGCTTTCTAACTGAGCTTATTGCTTTTCTATTGCATTCAGCATGGCTGCCAGTGCTGCTTCTGGTGACGTATCCTCTGCTCGAAGTGCGCAGGAGATCCCAGTGGCCCCAGTTGCTGCTCCAGCTCCTCTTCCTGGACCATTTCCTGCTGAAAACCAGCCAGGAAATCAAGATATTCCCCCTCGGGTAAACCCAGGAGTCAATCAAAACCTTCGGATGAATGCCCAGGGAGGTCCTCTGATGGAAGAAGATGAAGAAGTCAATCGGGACTGGCTGGACTGGCTCTACTCGGCAACCCTGTTCTATGTGTTCATCAACATTGTTTATTTCTACTCCAGTATGAGCAGGCTTCTCATGGTGATGGTGGGCACCGTACTGATGTACCTGTAAGTGTGTTATGGCCTAATCTTACTACTTTCATGTCATTCCTCTAATCTAGGTTCACATCATTTGAAAATAAATATCTGTTGGGGAGACTAATGACCTGTTTGGACATTACATTAAAGGGTGATTAAAGTCTTAGGCTTAGATGCCCCTCCTTCCTTCAACACGTCTATGAGGAGAAATTCAGAAGAACACTCCCTAGGAAAGTAGGAAGCTGCCTTCTACTGTGTCACATCCTTGGTCAATCTAGCTCAATATTGTCTTCACTGACTGGAAGCAGCTCTCCAGGATTTCAGGCAGGGTTCTCTCAAAGCCATACCTGGAGTTGCTTGGGGATTAAGCCCTGCGCCCTAATTGACAAAACCAACCAGATATTGCCATTATCATCCACTGGAGGGAAACTGCTTAGATTAAACCATGGCTTATTAACATGTCAGGATCATAAAACACAAGTAAATCAGGTTTATTTCAGGTAACTGGAATCATTCCCACCTGCCTGTGAGTTTGGACACAACAGCGAACTCTCCCCAGTGTTCTGCATCCTTATAATTGCAAGGCAACATCCAGGACAGTGGAAAAGCAAAAACATCCCTTTAGGATGGAATTGATGTGTAGAATATGGGAGTGGAGATAAATTATTGAATTGAATGATCCTTTGAAACATACTAAGGGTTTTTTGTTTTTTAATTAATAGTTGGGTTTCAACATATATCAGACAAAGTTGAAAGGGGCAGAAATAGAGTTCTTGTTACTATGAAACTTTAGAGGAAAAAGGCTAAATGGAAATCTGTTACGTTTTTGAGGTTTCTTCATGCATAGGAAGCCTTTCATAAGGTACATGTAATTATGAGTGTAATGTGAATTTTTATAAATAAGTGTATTGACATAAAAATGAGAAGGAGGGGTGGAGTTTCAGATGTATTCTGCTTCAAACCTTTGACAGCTTATTTCTGTCAGGACACTGTCCCATTACTTTTTTTGCAGGACGGTGTCCTGACATGAAAACCTTACATAAGTCTGCAGTGTGTATTCCGGATTGCTTTTTTGAACAGTCTGATTTGTTCTGCTGATCTTACTTCTTGCTAGTTTTTGCATAGAAAAAGAAGCTGGGTTTAAAATAGAAAGGGACAGCTTCCTATCACCTGGCTGGTGGGGAGCATATGTGAGCAGCCCCCACCACAGCACATAAAGCTACATATCTGAACAGATTCACAAGCTGTGTGCTGGCAAACGTGATTTCTGCAACCCCCTAAAATAGCTATAAGGTTGCTAGTACTTTGCTCATTGACATCTAACAAAATACCACTTACGAAGATTACAGAAGAAGCATGCACCACAGATATAAATAGCTTGCTTTGCAGCCTGTTATCCATTTCACTGTTGCACACAGAAGCATGCAGGCTAAATATCGACATCTGAACAGGGCTTATTAAACTCTCCTTTGTATGTTTTTATCATCTGTGGAACAGTAATATAGGCAGTAGTGGAGGGGCAAATTGAGAAGTGCAGGGTCCGTTCATGAGTCATGCCATGCCCCTTCGCAGCCTCTCCCTCTCTCACACACACACACACATGCTACCTGAGCACCCTCCCTTCAGGAAGTATGCACACCTGCTAGTGATGGGATCTGCAGCCACCACGGATTAGCTGCCGATCTGTGGCCTCCATGCAGGATGATGTGGGAGAGGAGGCCCTGCAGCCAAACAGTAGAGTAATAGCCTCTGCAGGGCCAGACCACGGAGCAGGAAGAGGAACAGGAAGAGGAAGAGCCACACTGCGGGGAAAGAGACAGGCTGCAGTCTGGGGTGGGTGAATATCCACTTATTACTGACCCCCTCCCCCATGTTGGAATTAAGCAGATTTTTTGCCCACCCCAGACTGCAGCCTGACTCTTACCCAAGGTGTGGTGCCTCCTGCTCCTGTTTCTCTTCCTCCTCTGTGGTCTGGCCCTGCTGTGGAGGCTGTTGCTGAGGCCTCTGCTCTGTCGTTCACCCCAAGGGACCCTCCTCTTGCCTGCTCTGGTGGCGGAGGAGTGGTGGATCAGAGGGGGTCAGGAGGGGGCTGCCTGCAAAAAAAAAAATAACAGGACTACACAGCTGAATGTAGGCTGTTCTGTACTGTACCAAAAACAGTTTTTATGCAATAACAACAAAATAGCTATTCATCTTCTGCAGTTTGTTAGTAAACTTGGCTAGACAACCATTCAATTTATATTGGCATCCCTTAAAAGGGACACAGATCCGAGCAAAACAACTATCTTGCAGTGTGGCCTCATTTTGGCCTTAAAACATTTTCCCCCTGAAAGTCACATTATAAATGTCATGCAGTGAACAGTACTTCCACAGCCTTCTGTGAAATAACTTGAAAGGCTTGTACAGCAAATTAATGGCTCACCTCCAGTTCTGGAATATTAGACAGAGACTCTTCTCCATGCTGCCAAACGTTACCTTGACAGGATTCTTTTTTTGATCAGGCTTCCTTTGGGCATTATCTTACACCTTACTGGTTTTTCTTCTCAGGCACCAGGTTGGGTGGTTTCCTTTCAGGCGGAGGCCAGTTCAGCCTGCTGAGAACAATATTCCTCGCCACGCTGTTGTTAACCAAGACCAAAACAATAATTTACAGGTAAATTCCTGATGGGATCAAACTTCAGTCATAAGCACATTTTTGAATGTTCATTCTTGAGGCTCTTGAATTGAACCTTTCAGCCCAAACCTCAGAATTAAAGCCACTCATTCAAAGGGACTTCCTTCCTGGATAATTAAGCATGCTTAGGGCTTCAGCCCTCATCTCGATATTCTTTCTAAAACATTTCTGTATGTTTGGTCCATATAAGTGGCATTTTTGTTCTATACATTGCTCTGCGCAATAAAATAATTCAAGATTATACATAATTCAGTATATACTGTATTGACTACCGCTTGTCAGAGTAGATGTTTAAGATGTTGAATCATTTGTTAGGCAGCCTCCTGAATTGGTGGGACTGTCTCTACCACGTAATGTGCTCTCTGCACTGTATTGGAGAACCAGAGCCGGGTAGGACCACATGTTTTGATCCTTTAGGGGTTAGGCATCTCCTTTCCTAGACAGCTAAACAGTCTGCAGCTCCTGGCTCTTCCTGTTGACTGAAGGATTTGGAGATTGTGGGAAATGTCCACTGCCCAGGCCCTAGTTGTTGTTGCTGTGGTTTTTCCAACATCAGATGAGTTGCAGTCTGTCTGAAATAACGCAGCAACTGACTGTTAACTCAGGAATGGCTTATGAGGTCCAAGTGTTACTCCCAAGTTCTAATATGTGCCTGGAAAGCAGATTGCTCCCAGCTTCTGATGGAGCCCTTGCATGAAGTGCTTTCCTTTCATACAAGCCGCTGGTGGAAGAGATGAGCAGAGGAAAAAGAAAGGACACCCCTCCACTCACAGTTCTATGTGCCATCCTTTGGACCCCCTGGGAAACTTGCCAGACTAAATTTGCTGTAGCCTGAAACAGAGTGTGTGCAGTGCAGCTGAATGGGACACAACTGTAGTCAGCCTGAGGAAACTATCCACCTTAGTGCCTCCCCATAAAAACAAACCTACAGTGACACAATAGGGTGATGTCAGTAGATTCCAGGAGCCCTCTTTGTTGTGAGATCATGGGGGTGATCTGTGAATTTGTATGAGCCCTGGGTGAGAGCCAGAGTGAGTGCATGGAGTCCTGACTGAACAGAAGAGTGCCTGCGGTGTTGAATGGGAAGGTATGTCAGAAGGAGAGGGAATTGATATCAGTCTGTATTAGTAATTTGTATTGTTTTTATTGTGTATTTTTGTAACACTTGTTTTAGTTTCCTGTAGTTTTTTAGAGACATTTTTATATATTAAGTGGTATTGAAACAGTCTAATAAATGAACTAATACAGTGTGCATAACCACATGTATCAAGTTCATGTTACTTATGATATAATAAACCTACATTTGGTGATATTTTCAATTGACTAAAGTCATACAGGAAAAAAAATAACACTGCATACCTTCAACTAGGTGGAAGAAGGTCACTTATTGATACTCTTGGGGAAGCATCTTGGAATATTTAAACCTTGCTCTTTCCTTGGTTTAGCAGGAGGAAAATCTGGGGGAACAGAGTGAAATGGAGGCATCTGACACCACACCAGAGAGTCAGCCAGCAGCATCTTCATTTATGAGCACTGCCTGGCTATTCTTCAAGACTTTCTTTGCATCCCTGCTGCCAGAAGGGCCTGCAGCCGTGGCCAACTAACTGGCTGCTTAGCCACACAAATAGCCAGTCACTACAGCTGTTCGCTGACCATGGACCGGACAGTGCACCAGCTTGAATGTTGAAGTGGCCAAGTGTCATCGGACAAAAAGGAAATAATCTGCATTCAGAAAGCAAAAGACAGATGTAACAGTCACTAGACCAAAATACAGTGGTGGTCCAGAGCTCCAATGAATTGTATGGTAGACATTGAAGGAGGGCCTACAGCATTGTGTAATTCTGTACTTAATGTAAGTAAGACTGTTGGTGGGCCAAGAGTGAGAGAAGCAGATTGCTTCTGCCAGTGTAACTTGATTCCTTTTGGAATGAATCTGATGCTTTTAATTACACTGAGTGTAGTATCTTATGCAACCAGTGAATTGCTAGATATGTATTATAAGAATTTTACAGGGAAGATTTATGCCAAAAATAAAAGCCAATAATAAATGTATGGAGATGTTTGTGTAAATAGCTTCCTACAAAAGAGAAAACTGAGCCTATTATACTTAACAGTATAGCAAGACCCCCCCCCCGGGTTCATAACAAGAACCTTTATCTGGTTTCTCTAATTTGAGTAATCACATGGATCCAAGCATTCTTTCTTGGATAAATCTATTGTGACCTCTCCCAGGCTGTTTTCCATTAGGGCTTCTGATATTCATTTAGTCAAAAATTGTCAGCTACTTTTGCCATCACATTACAAACTCAAGAGATTTCCGTGAACTGGAGTTTTTTGCAAGCAAGACTTAGAAAGATGGCCTCTCTCCCTTCATGCTGGCGCTTTGGTTGAATTTCAGGCGTAAACTAATTCTCTGCATACTGGTTTTCTGTGTGTTGCATTAAAATGTTTTTTTCAAGTCTTCCAAAACAGCTCTCTAAAACATGCATTATGTTACTACCTTAATATCTAGTGGTTTATATTTGAAACTATGCATGTACCTGTGCAAGTATAAAAATGATCCGAGAAAGGGAGTGATTAGGTACTGAAAATGTCGCATTCACTTTTTAAAGCTTGTGCTTTTAAATAAAGTTGCCTAAAAACAGTACATTTAGTGCCTTTGGGCTCTGGAGACATTTTCCCTTTGCTGCTGCTTCTCTTGGAGGCATTCATCATGCTTCCATTTCTGCTGCCTCTTGGCCTGTTCCTCCTTCCAGAACTCCATGAGTTTGCAATGTGAATTTTTTCAGCTCAGGGATAACTTTTCTTAGATGGTCTACATATATGACCATTGTCCTATGTATACATTGTGATTTTCAAATGATGCTGACCTTTGTATTTTCACTATTGCAGATTGTAAGTTGCAAACCTTCATATCTACTTTATGTTACAAACTTCATCTGTACAGGACCACTTTTTCTTGTATATTATCTATTGAACAAAGTTTAACATGTGATGGCTCAGTTTTATTAAACTTAGATATTGCTGTCCCAACCATTCATTTGTTGGTCACTACATAGATAAAACATAGCATAACTGAGTGGCTGAGGGTCTGAACCTTCCTACTTCTTATCCTTTATTACTTATCATCTGGCTTGATTATCTGGCGCTCTTTTCCAACCAATTCTAAGAAGTTGAAGGGAATCATCAGTACTAGCATCCTAAAACATAAGAGCCTGCTGGATCACTTTCCCTAACAGTCTCTGGTCAATGCTACTGGCAAGGCTGTGAGAACTTATATTCCTATGATGCCAATAGCTCCCATTTATCGCTTACAGGGATGGAAAAACTCCAGCCTCTCAAACACTTGTGGAAATACAATGCATGTGGTACATCCAAACGCATTCTCAACTAGTGGTAGTAAACTACTGGAGACATTTTGTAGAGAGCAACCATGAAATTTTCCACTTGCCTTGGGGGTGCAGAAGATACAGTGGCGAAATAGCCAAGTGGCGCAATGGGCCACAGTCCCTTCCCTCCTCCACATTAAAATCAGTAAATAATAAGCGGTAGTAGGTAAACATGCAGTCGAGACCCCTTGAGGCTTTCTCTGGAGTAGTTCTGATCTGGTTGATGGAAGTCCAGAAGAGCGTCCAGAGTGCACTCTGTTCCATACGTGCAGGCTCAATTTCAGTTATTGTGGTCTGGGGATGTGGACAAGCTGTTTGGGTTGGGGTTCCTTTTGGATCGCATATAACTCCTGTTTTAAAACAGCTGCATTGGTGGCCAGTTCATTTCCGGGCCCAATCCAAGGTACACTAGTGTTTAAAGCCCTAAACTTTGGGACTCACGTCCCAAATACCTTGAAAGACTGCTTCCTTCCCTACAAATCCTCTTGGGTGTTCAGATCAGCAAAGGGGGCTCTTGGTAGTTCCACCACCCTTGGAAGCTCGTGGCAGTGGCGGCCCTGGAGACGGCATTCTCTGTGGTGGTCCCTAAGGTGTGGAACTACCTCCCCATTGAAGCGCATCTGGCAACTTCATTGTACAGATTTAGGTGAATGCTTAAGATGCAGCTCTTTATCCTGGCCTTTGACACCTGAGATGTATATTTTTAGGACCCGCCATATTTTGTGATTTTAGGTGGTTTTTAATGCTGTATTTTAACATTGTTGTAACTCACCCTGAGACCTTCGGGTGAAGGGCAGGTGATAAATTACGATGATAATCCATTTTTAACTACAGTGGCTTTGCTTCTGCAAGCGCTTCCTTGGAGCTGCTCCTGGGCTGTTCTACATTATCATATTGGGACCTCTGCCATCCAAAAGGGTGTACTCCAACATTCTGTCGCTCAAGATCACATGCAAGCAGCCTTGATGATTTTACCTCGTTTAAATCGATAGACTGCTTTTCCACCAAAAAGATGTTCAAAGGATTTTGCAACAAAGATATATAAAAGCATATACAAATAATTGCAATAGAAGAATTTCATTTCAAAACAGCAGCCTAAGACTGCAATTTAGAGCATTGAAATGAGAGCTTTCTTAAAAAACAAAAAGTGCAAATGTGTTGCCCTAAGATGGAGAAAAGCTTGAATATCTGCTGAGCTGCACTAGAAAAGTTTACTCCAAATTAAGCTCCAGTGTGTTTAATGGTAGTACAGATTTTTGTATAAAATACACATCTTGCCATTTTGCATGCTGGGAAAAGAAGTCTCATTGTAATTAGAATTGTTAACACTTTGTAGGGCTAGTGTTGGGGGCTGGCTAACCTGTGACCCTCCAGATCTTATCATAGAATCATAGAATAGTAGAATTGGAAGGGGCCTATAAGGCCATCAAGTCCACCCCCCTGCGCAATGCAGGAATCCAAATCAAAGCATTCCCGACAGATGGCTGTCCAGCTGCCTCTTGAATGCCTCCAGTGTCAGAAAGCCCACTACCTCTCTAGGTAATTGGTTCCATTGTCGTATGGCTCTAACAGTTAGGAAGTTCCAGTCAAAATCTGGCTTCCTGCAACTTGAGCCCATTATTCTGTGTCCTGCACTCTGGGACGATCGAGAAGAGATCCCGGCCCTCCTCTATGTGACAACCTTTGATGTACTTGAAGAGTGTTAGCATATCTTCCCTCAGTTTTCTCCAGGCTAAACATGCCCAGTTCTTTCAGTCTCTCCTCATAGGGCTTTGTTTCCAGTCCCCTGATCATCTTTGTTGCCCTCCTCTGAACCCGTTCCAGTTTGTCTACATCCTTCTTGAAGTGTGGAGACCAGAACTGGATGCAGTATTCTAGATGAGGCCTAACCAGTGCTGAATAGAGGGGAACTAGTACTTCACACATACTTGTCAGATTATAACTCCCATTATCCTCAGCCAGCATCATGGTCGGAGATGATGGAAGTTATTATTCAACAACATGTGCAAGGCCCAGGCTAGATACCCTATTTTCAGCTAAAGACCTTGCTTGGTTTTTTAAACATTCAGGATGAACTGATGGATGGATAGACTGCCTTCAAGTCGATCCCGACTTCTGGAGACCCTATGAATAGGGTTTTCATGGTAAGCGGTATTCAGAGGGGGTTTGCGATTGCCTTCCTCTGAGGCTGAGAGCCAGTGACTAGCCCAAGGTCACCCAGTGAGCTTCATGGCTGTGTGGGGATTGGAACCCTGGTCTCCTGGGTCATAGTCCAGCACCTTAACCACTACACCACACTGGCTCTCTCAGGATGTACTGCAAAATAAAATCATATTGTGACATGATTTAATACAGCATACTGAGTAAAATCTTCAGCCATTTAAGGGGCTGGAGGTTTGGCAGTGGCAATTGCTCTTAGAACAAGCGTGTCCAGGGCTGGTGCTATCATTAGGCCAACTAGGCAGCTGCCTAGGGCACTGACCTCAGAGGGGCGCAGTACTCACCTTTGAGGGGCACAGTTTTGTACAGATTTGTTTTTTTTAACCCTTGTAAAAATGCAACTGACAATTTATATTTTTTATTTTAAGATAAATACCACAACAGTGCTATGGAATATAATTAATTATAAAGTCTTATCAAAATTTCTATATTCTGTTTTTTATCTATCCTTTTTATACTCGAGTGAGTAACAGGGTGTTTGTGCAATTTTAGGAATACTGCCCATTTAGAAAACTATCAGACCTGGAGAGAACTTGAATTGCACTTATCTAAAGGAAAAACAATTGATATTAACCAGCAGAAAATTAGGCAAGAAGAACAATATTGGCGACAAATCTTGGAACGCTTGATTGCTTTGGTCATAGTTCTTGGCATACAAGCCTTGGCGTTCCGTGGTACAACTGAAAAGTTATACAGTGCTAGCAATGGAAATTTTTTGAACTTTGTAGAATATCTAGCCCTTTTTGATCCTATCAAGAATGAACATTTGTGCAGAGTTAAAGATCAAGAAACAATGGTTCACTACCTAGGAAAAGATATCCAAAATGAGTTTATACAGCTTCAAGCAGGTGCTATAAAGCAGAAAATTTTAGCACATGCAAACTCAGCCAAATACTCAATTATTCTGGACTGCACACCCGATGTTAGTCATATTGAACAACTGACAATGATTATATGTTATGCTGATGTAATCAAACCATCAGTTAATGAGATGTCTGAGCCTGAGGTTATCACAAGAGAACATTTCTTGGGATTTGTTCCACTAAAGGAGACTACAGGTGCCTTTATGACAGAAACTCTTCTTGGACAGCTTGAGCAAATGGGATTACCAATTGAGAATCTGCGTGGTCAAGGTTATGATAATGGGAGTAACATGAAAGGCAAAGAAAACGGCGTACAAAAGAGTCCTGGACATAAACTCACACGCCTTTTTTGTGCCCTGCAATGCACACTCTTTAAACTTGGTAATCAATGATGCCACTAAGTGTTGTCTGGAAGCAACTAGTTTCTTCAGTTTGGTTCAACAGATCTATAATTATTTCTCTGCATCGACTCAGCGTTGGCAAATTCTAACTACCCATGTATCAGACTTAGGCATAACTGTTAAGCCATCGAGCAAAACAAGATGGGAGAGTTGGATTGATGCTTTGAAACCACTGAGATATCATCTTGGTAGTATATATGATGCTTTAATAGAGATCTTGGATGACACAAGCCTAAAAGGTTTATCTGGAAATACTTCCCAAATTGAAGCTAAGGCCCTTGCTGATGCAGTTTGTAAGTTCAAGTTTGTGGTATCCCTTGTTACATGGTACAACATCCTTTTTGAAGTCAATCTTACAAGCAAGCTACTACAACATAAGGAAGCTGATTTAAATTCTGCTACAAGCCAATTGCAAGTGACCAAGAATTACCTTGTGGGCTGCAGGTGTGATGAGGGGTTTCAACAAGTTTTGATAGATGCTACAATGGAAACAAATATATTGATGCTGAATATCTGTGCTGTGAACTTATAGCAATAGCTTGAAGACTTCCAAAGTCTATGCCACCACAAGGAGTACTTCATACTACAACAAAAACTCCTGGATAATGTGCCTAATATTTCTGTTGCTCTAAGGATCCTTCTCACACTTCCAGTATCAGTGGCAAGTGGTGAACGCAGTTTCTCAAAGCTCAAACATATAAAAACTTACATACGTTCAACAATGCTGCAAAAGAGACTAGTTGGCTTGGCAGCTATATCAATTGAACATGCCCAAGCGTCAGCACTTGACCTGAAGGAATTGGTGACAAAATTTGCAAAGGAAAACGCATGCAAAGTGATATTTTGATGTGCCTGAAATTGAAACTTTTAAGAGACTTAAATTTTAACATCACAATTCGCAAGATTATTCAAAATGATTTGTGTGCTAAAACATTTTCTTTTGTATTTGAGAAAGATAATCAAAGATTGTTGTATTACTTATTATTGCAATTTAAAATAAATTTAGCAGTTTTAAGTTTTGTGCTTTTCATTTTTTCTACAAGACATCTGTTTTTGAAAATTGAAGTTAGCAATTTGTTTGGGGGGGTGCAGGTAGTTAGCCTTGCCTAGGGCGCAAAATAGCCTGGCACCGGCACTGAGTGTGTCCCTGCATTTAATGTGTGAAATGGAAGTTATGCACCTCCAGTTGATTAAACATCTTACCCTACCAGTAGGAAAGCAACTGCATCAGGCTGCTGATGTTTGGATGTCATGAAAGGGCAGCAAATGGTTTTTTTAAAGTGTATTACTGCGCTCAGGAAGAGGCAGTTGTGGGAATGTTCTGCTCAGCTATGAAATAACTTGGCAAGCCTTGGATCCTGGCAGCTTGGCAGAGCGATGCCATTTGCTTATTACACCCCAGGCAACAAAAAGTCGAGATGGCTCTGTTAAACAGCAATATGCCTGATAAAAGGGATTTGGCCAGTAGCTGCATCTGGATTAAAAGCACATACATTCCCCCATGCTTTTTAACATCTACATGAAGCCACTGGGTGCGGTCATCAGGAGTTTTGGAGTGCGTTGTCACCAGTATGCTGATGACATGCAACTCTACTTCTCTTTTTAATCTTTTTCAGGTGAGGCTGTCAATGTACTGAACCGGTGCCTGGTCGCGACAATGGACTGGATGAGAGCTAATAAACTGAAGCTCAATCCAGACAAGACTGAAATGCTGTTAGTGGGTGGTTCTTCTGACCAGATGGTGGATGTTTATCCTGTCCTGGATGGGGTTGCACTCCCCCTGAAGGAATATGCTCATAGCTTAGAGGTTCTCCTAGAACCGTCTCTGTCACTTAAGGCTCAGGTAGCCTCAGTGGCACGGAGTGCCTTCTACCAACTTCGGTTGGTGGCCCAGCTGCGCCCCTATCTGGACAGGAATAACCTGGCTTCAGTTGTCCATACTCTGGTAACCTCCAAGTTAGATTACTGTAATACACTCTACGTGGGGCTGCCTTTGAAGATGGTTCGGAAACTGCAGCTCGTGCAAAATGCAGCGGCCAGATTGTTAACAGGGACCAGGCGGTCCGAACATATAACAGCGATTCTGGCCCGCTTGCACTGGCTGCCTATATGTTTCTGGGCTCGATTCAAGGTGCTGGTTTTAACCTATAAAGCCTTACACGGCTTGGGACCACAATACCTGTTGGAACACCTCTCCCGATATGAACCTACCTGGACACTTCGTTCAACAACGAAGGCCCTCCTCCGGGTGCCTACTCAGACGGAAGCTCGGAGGATGGCAACAAGAAAAAGGGCCTTCTCAGTGGTGGACCCTGAACTGTGGAAAGATCTCCCTGTTGAGGTACACCTGGCGCCAACATTACTATCTTTTTGGCGCCAGTTTAAAGCCTTCCTCTTCTCCCAGGCATTTTAGCATTTTAACATTCTAACATTTTAACATCTATGTTTTAACTTTTTAACATTTAATTCAGCGTTTTAGTATACCACCATTTTCATAGTTTAGTATGTTTAAATAGTTTTCTTTGTGCTTATTGTATATTGAAGTTTTAATGTTGTGAACCGCCCAGAGAACTTTGGCTATGGGGTGGTATAGAAATTTAATAAATAAATAAATAAATTATTGGTTCGGAAAACTTCTCAGCCTTAAGACTGATCAGCCACGAGGTGGCAGATCTAGCAAAGGCACGAAATCAACATTGCTGAGCTTTTGATCTCTCTCTTTATGCCTCCCTTCGCCCAAGCTGCTCAGTGTGGTGATTGCAGGTTTCTCCCTCATTTTATCTTCATGTCAAAGGAAGATAATCAGGTGTCTGGATCATGCAATGAGCTGCAGGGATTGGAATCACCCTGGTCTCACCAGAAATCTAGTCGCTGTGCCATGATGGCTGCTAGGTAGCGCCCCACAAAAGCATGTTAATAGTACCCCAATTGTTTCTCACATGCTCTCTTATTCCAAAGTAAAGCCATTTTGAAAGGGGGAAATTAGACTGGAGAAATGGCATGGGGGGGAGAGGGAATACATATGCATTTGAAAAGCCAGGGTGGGTGGGAGCTGGAGCAGGGAAACAGCGGGTAGCAAATGGGTTAAGTGCCCCAATCCAGTTCGTGCTTTTTCTCCCATTAAATTTTAACAGCCCAAAGCACTTCCCCCCCTTTTAAACTAAAAGATGGTAGCAGTGCTTTGGGGGGTTTGGGGGTAAAAAAAATGAAGTGCCGGTACTCGAGATGGTGTAGAACATTCACAAAATTGGATTTGGTATTGAATCCACAAGTTCATCTCATTGTGGAATAGGCTCCCACTCTTTGTGTGTGCAGCTCTCGGGGCCACCATAATTAAAAAACAATGCAGAGAATTACGTAATTATTTACATAATTATTTTTGTAATCAGCTGCTGCTGTATACATTATATAAATTATACAACAGCATAAGGAATAATGGTAAAAATTTCCCAATGTTTCAGAAAAAATAAAGGAGGGGAATAGGGAGAACTGGGAATCATGATTACTAGCAGAATACAATTTATTGGGAATCGTAACTGGCAGCCCATTTGACGAATTGAAAAAGGAAATGTAATCAGATAGAGAAACCCCGTCCCTAGCCGGTACTGATACCTTGATAAGAGTGCTGTGAGTGCCAGCAGAAAGTGGTTTCCATGGGCATCAACAATGAGTTCTATCATGGAAAAAGCACTGGATGTTAGCTTGTAATATGTAATTAGCCCCTTGATCTTCCTGATCCCAGCATCCTCTGTGAAGGGACTGGTTTCGATGTTTGAATCGACATCCCTGTTGAGCCCTCTCCCGACAGCCTTGTTGACAAAGCTGAGTGGACACAGGAAGCTGCCTTAGACTGAGGGCTCATCCAGATGACTGCAAATTGTGTGACACGCCTGCTATGTGTGTTCATTATTTTTCAGTCGTCCAAATGACGTCTCACACTGTTACGCATTTTCGCGGGTTAAATCCGCTCCTTGCAATACCGGCAAAAATGCGATTTTGCTGTTTAAAATTGGGAATCATCCGCTGTGCCTTCAGGAGGTAGGATGCAATACCGCGGACTTTACAGCTGATGGGCGGTTCTTGGGCGTTTCCCCTTGCCCCTTCTCCTCATTCCAGCCAATCACGTATCTGCACTTTTGCGCATGTGCGAGAATAAGCCCAGGAAAATTGAACCAATCATCGCAATGGTGGGGTGTTGGGGAGGATCTGCAACTACTCCGCAGATGCATTTTATTTTTTTGCCAGCCTGCAAACTGGGCGGCTGCTCTGGGTGAGATCTGCAATGCACAGCCAGCGAGAAAGGGGCTGCTGGTCGGTTTCACTCCTGCCTCCAGAAAGCTTTGTCAATGTCATTCTACTAGCTGGAGTTTTTGTTTCAAATCATTTGGGGAGGAAAGGGAGAAGGAGGGGTGTGACATGTTTCTTGCTTTTTTGGAGAAATAAGTGCAATTGCCAGTGGTTGTGTATCTCCTTAGAGACTGGAGAACCACAGAGAATGAAATTGACAAAGCTTTCCGGAGGCAGGCGTGAAACCGACCAGCAGCCCCTTTCTTGTTTGTATTTGCGATATTATGCTTAAACGAATGTATGCTTTTCTGCCTTTATGGATATTTAAGGAGATACACACGCTGGCAATTGCACTTATTTCTCCAAAAAGCAAGAAACGTGTCATCCCCCCTCCTTCTCCCTTTCCTTCCCATGGGGAAACGATTTGAAACAAAAACCCCAGCCAGTAGAATTAAATTGACAAAACTTTCCAGAGGCAGGCTGAAACCAACCACCCCCCTCCTTCTCCCTTTCCTTCCGCAGCGAGAACTCCTTTACAGCCATATTGTGCTTCATTGCAATGGGGGAGAGGAGCATATGTCATTTTTTTGCTGACCAATTGGTTGATAGGGGGAGGTTTTAGAGGAGGAGCTTGGAAAAAGCGAAAAGAATGTTGGGGTCTTACCGCTGCGTGTGCAGGTGCAAAAAAGCGTTTTTTTTAATTGGGAAAGAGCGAACTAAAAGGCAAAGTGAGGACTATCAGACGACAAACCGAATATGGAAACCGTGGATTATCCCGCTCCGTTTGGATAAGCCCTGAGTCAGGTCATGGGGCCATTGAGCTTACTATTGTCCACACTAGGGATGTGCTAGAATTCCTCCCAGTTTGGATTTAGTACCAAATTTTCCATTAATTTGCTTATTCTCTATAGCTGTAAATTGGATTTTTATGTAGTATTTTCTGTGGTTATTTTTGAAAATTGGTTGTTAAAAAAAACAAAAATCCTTTAAAATATTGAAATTGAGAACAATAATTTTATGTATATTTCTTTTTGAAGTGCCTATATTTCCTTTTAAATATTTTAAAAATATTGATATTGATGGGGGAGAGGGGAAAAAACCTGAAATCCGTCAAAGCAGCAGCTAGCAGACAAAGCACCAACTCAAACCGAGACCAGCGTATTGCTTGGAAAGTAGCCCCAGCCAACAGATCCCTTTCCACACTGAGTGGCAGTGGCTCTCCAGGGTTTCAGGCGGGCGTCTTGCCCACCCCTACCTGGAGACCCCAGGGACCCTCTGTGCGCAAAGCAGATGCTCTGCCGCTGTGCCTCCTGCAGCCCCTTTCTTGGTGGTCTCTTCTTCCAGGCCCTCTGGCCTCCTACCCGCTGTTCAGGATGATGGAAGCAAAAGAATAGATCCCCAAGCACCTTCCGTGGGAAATGGGGACACTGTCCTTTAGATACACCACAGACAGCTGGACGGTCACTTTTTTGTTCAAGTATTTAGCTTGGTTTGCATCAATCACATGAGCAGAGAGCTGCGGGGGGAGGATTTAATATGAAGGAAATTAATAAGAAGAACATGGAGCCCTGTTTCCTGACAAGTCATGTGAAGTTGTCAATGTTATGATGAGGTCAGTGTTGCCAAAAATATTCACAATGACATTCTGAACGGGTATCTTTTTAGAGCAAAGTGGCATGCAATGTTTGTCTCTGGGAATATCAGCACAGCACAAACATATAACTGAATTTGAGCTTTGAAAAGGCAGAAATCTTCTATCTAGATTTATCACTGTAATGAGACTGAGCCAAATATTAAGCACAAAGAGTCACTTAGGAAGTATGAGTTCTCAGCTCTCCCAAGATCCCTCTGTAGTCTAAACGGAAACAAGTTCTCCAGAGTTTTGCAGCAGAGTACAGAAATAAGTGGTCTGTTAAAACTTGTCTGTTAATACAAAGAGGTAAAGTCAACATGATGAAGCAGCCATGCAGCTTCCACTCAGACAGCCATTACTAACTAACTGAGAACAATGATAGGACAAGAAGGGAGAAAGGGGAGGAGCAAAGCCTGCAAAAGCAACAAACACTTCACAGGAGGAATCATTGCCTCCTTGTCTATGGCTCCATACTGGTTCAGGTCACTTGCAGTATGTGCTGGTCCTTTACTCCTAATACTCCAGACCAGTCAGAAGTCAGCAGTGTCCTAGACCAAGGCCCCAATCCCACCACCACACACAGTTCTTTCTTTAAAAAGAAACATTTTCTGCCATTGTCTGCAGGCTTCCAAACGCCACTGAATGTTTCAGAAGATGAAGGGTCAATAGAATATTTACTTATCAGGCTTCTGTGTGGTTCTTGACTACGTAACGATGTAGAAAGAAAAAAAGAGTATGTGTGCCAAGGCTGCCTTTGCCTTTCCTTCTGAAATGAACCCAATCTCTGGGCCTCTCTGCTGCAGCAAAGGCCTAAATTGATGTAGCAGCCATTTTGTCTTCCCAGGGATCTTGGGGAATTGTGAGGGGTCCCTCTTGTCCGAGCCCACCCCCCTCCTCCAACAAGGTTCTCTTTTCTTTACCAGTTTGCAATTATGAGGGAATGACTGATAAATGTGGAGAGGCGGAATAGCTCCCTCAAACTGTATTGCAACTGAAGACTTTCTGGAATTGGTAGTGTGTGTGTGTGTGTGTGCATGCGCAAGTACATCTATTTTGGCTTTTGGAAGACTTTGATGGACAGATAAGTTTCAGCCTGTATATCCCTATAGATCTGTAATTCCAACATCATGATCATCATTTCTGGAATTGATTAATCTTTATTGTCTGTTGACGACATGGCATTCTCTGTCCAAGGGACTGGTAATTGGGGTGGGAAAATGGTGTCTTGTGTGCTATAAAACCCAAGGAAACTCTGCAATGAAACAAGAGTTTAAGACCGTTAATACGTGAAGAGCTGGACACGACTGGAGAGGGTGGTCTCCATCTTTGTCTCTTCTCCAGTCACGCCAGCCCTTGGTGGAGGCCGCCCGGCAGCTACAGACTATCCAGCTGGCCAGATGAGGTGATGTAACAATCACCGGGGCCCTAAGCATCTGGAGCTCCCTGGGCCTCCTTGCGAGGTAGAACATTTCCAGGGGAAGGGCTTATGGTTACCCCGGTAACACATGGAACCTTCAGAGGAGCCGTTTGTGCTCTTTGCCTCTCCAGTTGCCGCAGAAACCTTGAACAGCAGCGACTGGGACAGCCACAGGAGCATCAGCCACGTGGAAGGCTGGACTGCGGAGAGGATGTTTCGTATGGTGGCCCATCCAGGACCTTCTTATTCAGCCTTAACTTTAAACATCATATCAGGTATTAGGCAACCCTATTCACTTATACTCAACTGGGGGTACATTTCACCACAACCCCCCCCCGCACATTTAAGTGCCAATCATTACATCACCAGTTATTTCAGTACTATGATGCGCTCCTTTTTCCTGGGCCCAGAAGTGAAGGTCACTGGATGTGGCAGGAGGAGGAGGAGGAGCTGGCCATGAAAACATTGAGGGGACAGGAAAGGAGGCAGTTTTGGAAAACACGATACCCACCCCCATTTTAGGGAAAGGAATGGATTATTTTTTTCCTGATCGAGTGGTCTTTTGGCACTGATCCCTGAAAATATCTGTCATCATCACTATATGGATATTTAATAATTCTCTGTTTTTCCTTTTATTTCCAGGTTGCAAGTTGGGGTGCAGGAGCAAGAAAAGGCACCTGAGTCAGCATTTTCTTTCCTCTACAGCGGGACATCCTCCCTCCAGACTTGGCCAGTCTCTGCCCAGCAGTTTTAGGCTCATCTTCTCTTGCACCTTCACGTTTCCAGGACACTCCAAGCGGCCTCCTCCCTCTCCTTCTAAAAAGGTTGTGCTGAGGATGCCTTTGCAGGCCGTAAATGCTTCCCTTTTCTTTTGGGGAGAATGTTAGAATCCCTCCATGTGGGGTGTCTTAGCAATGGAAGGGGCTATACACACACACAAGAGCTGACACCCAAGACAGATACTCCAGAGACTATGCCTGTGTGGAAAGCAGGTGAGTGTCTCTGTCTCCATAGAGAAAAAAGCCTCTTGCTGGATCACAGCAAAGGCCTGTCTAGTCCAGTGGCCAGCCAAATGTCTCCAAGAAGCCCATAATCATTAGCCCACTCCTGTTGCTTGCCCTCTAGCAGGTGGAATTCAGTGGTAGGCTGCCTTTGAACCTGGAGGTTCTATAGAGATATCATTGATAACAGCCTTGGATAGACTTCTTCTCCTTGCCTCCATGAATTTGTGGAATCCCCTTTCCAACCATCCAAGCTAGTAGTCCTCATCATATCTTGTGCCTGTGAATTCCATATGTTAATTACATGGTACTTGAAGACGCCCTTTCTGTGCTCTGTGCTGAATCTTCCCCATCAATGATATTTGATGACCCAAAGTTCTGGTATTAGATGGAAGAAACTCCCCCTCTAGCCACTTTCTCTGCAAGCCCTCAGTCACCTTGGCCACCTCTTTCCTGCTGTTTTCCCAACTGTTATGATACCCTACACGTCAATGAACCACAGAGGCAATGCATGAAATTGTAGGGCCATTTGGAATTTATTGGGCCACCCTCATTTCTATTCTGGCTCTTCTGGAATGATTCCTTGTCCTCTAGACCACCGCCCCGGCAACAACATTTCTGATATTTATAGTTACAACCTTCTGCCTCACCTTCCCCCCTCTCCCCATCTGTTCCAAGTCTCCCCCTCTGAGGAAAAAAGGCAGCTGAGGCTACAGGTAATGGATGTTGTTTGGTTCTTTTATTGTTTGTTTGTTTTGTTTTCTTGATTTATTGTATTTATTGTATTTATACATTGCTTGTTTTTTATCTTTTTGTACACCGCCCAGAGAGCCTTCGGGCTTAGGGCGGTATATAAATTAAATTAAATAAATAAATAAATAATAATACAGGTGAGCAGATTCCCCATTGATGGGAGGCAGGCGGGGGAAGGAGTGGGCTAAGATGGCAGCTCAGGGCATAGGATGGGGGGCAGCTCACGTGTCCCAGAGCAGTAAGAATATCAACAGAGTCCCGAGGGCCAGACAGAGAGCCTGGAGGGCTGCATTTGGCCCCCAGGCTTGAGGCCCCCCACCCCTGTAAGAGGACTCAGAAAAGAGCAGAAGCAGGAAGGTCAGGAAGGAGAATTTTGGAATAATCAGTTCAGGCAAATACTAAGAAATGAACTAACCTGTCTCTATGTCCTTCCCTCCTCCTCCCATTGCTGCTTCTCAGCAGATCAACATTGCCCCATCGCCTGAGGTTAGTGTTTGAGAAAATACAAGAGCAGGTAGCATAACCCTAAGAACAGGAGCCCCCCCCCTTGGGAGCCAAGGGCAATGTCCTCTCGCAGTGCTTGGCCCCAGAACTCTCATTGCTTTCTGAGTTCTCCCGTCTCAGACGCAGAGAAGCCCTCCTCTTAATTCGCTGTTTCCAACTGCAGAAACTTGCCAGGGACGAGCATCTCCTCCAGGGGATCATAGAAACCTGCTGGCAGATATTCCTGGCAGGCAACGATACAGTGCCTTTTTCAAAAGACCTTGCTGCCCAGACCATTTTGGTGAGTGAGATGCAGGCCTGGGGTCTGGCTGAGGGGGGGACCCTGCAGCCATTTGGAATGGAATGGCCAGTTCCAGGTGAAACATTAGAGTGGTGGGCTTTTGGCACCTGCATGGAGATGCCGCCCAGGGGACTCACTTTCCACATGAAATCCATGGTCTGTAGCCTCAACTGGGGTCTGAGGAAGGTCTGCCTCTGAGGTGCAAGGTGCATGCCGAAACAAAGTCCTAGCAACACGGAGGGAAAACGAAGACAAGGAAATGTGGTCTGAGGAGGAGGAGGAAGAGAGGTTCAACAGCACTCACCTACCCAACCAACAAGTGACCACAGAGTCAGTGAGAGGAAGAACAGGATTACATCTCTCAGCGTCCACTGCTTTAGGTAACCACATCTTGTTGTCTCCCATTCCAACTCTTCCAGGCCCACTGGCCACCTTGAACCGTCCCCCACCAAGGGGGTCTCTTCTCTTCCTTCCAGGCCCACTGGCCACCTTGAACCGTCCCCCACCCAATGGGGGCTGCATCTCTTAATTCAAGGCCCACTGGCCTCCTTTCCCCCCCAACTAAGGGGGCGTCTTCTCTTCCTTCCAGGCCCACTGGCCTCCAGCACCCCACCAAGGGGGTTTCTTCTCTTCCTCCCAGGCCCACTGGCCTCCTGCACCTCCACCAAGGGGGCTTCATCTCTTACTTCCAGGCCAATAGCCTCCTTGAACCCCACCAAGGGGGCTTCATCTCTTACTACCAGGCTCACTGGCCTCCTTTCACCCCCACCAAGGGGGTCTCTTCTCTTCCTTCCAGGCCCACTGGCCTCCTGCACCCCCAGCAAGGGGGTTTCTTCTCTGCCTTCCAGGCCCACTGGCCTCCTGCACCCCCACCAAGGGGGCTTCATCTCTTCCTTCCAGGCCCACTGGCCTCCTGCACCCCCACCAAGGGGGCTTCATCTCTTCCTTCCAGGCCCACTGGCCTCCTGCACCCCCACCAAGAGGGCTTCATCTCTTCCTTCCAGGCCCACTGGCCTCCTGCACCCCCACCAAGGGGGTCTCTTCTCTTCCTTCCAGGCCCACTGGCCTCCTGCACCCCCACCAAGGGGGCTTCATCTCTTCCTTCCAGGCCCACTGGCCTCCTGCACCCCCACCAAGGGGGTCTCTTCTCTTCCTTCCAGGCCCACTGGCCTCCTGCACCCCCACCAAGGGGGTCTCTTCTCTTCCTTCCAGGCCCACTGGCCTCCTGCACCCCCACCAAGGGGGCTTCATCTCTTCCTTCCAGGCCCACTGGCCTCCTGCACCCCTATCAAGGGGGTTTCTTCTCCTCCTTCCAGGCCCACTGGCCTCCTGCACCCCCACCAAGGGGGCTTCATCTCTTCCTTCCAGGCCCACTGGCCTCCTGCACCCCCACCAAGGGGGTCTCTTCTCCTCCTTCCAGGCCCACTGGCCTCCTGCACCCCCACCAAGGGGGCTTCATCTCTTCCTTCCAGGCCCACTGGCCTCCTGCACCCCCACCAAAGGGGCTTCATCTCTTCCTTCCAGGCCCACTGGCCTCCTGCACCCCCACCAAGGGGGTCTCTTCTCTTCCTTCCAGGCCCACTGGCCTCCTGCACCCCCACCAAGGGGGCTTCATCTCTTCCTTCCAGGCCCACTGGCCTCCTGCACCCCCACCAAGGGGGCTTCATCTCTTCCTTCCAGGCCCACTGGCCTCCAGCACCCCTATCAAGGGGGTTTCTTCTCCTCCTTCCAGGCCCACTGGCCTCCTGCACCCCCACCAAGGGGGCTTCATCTCTTCCTTCCAGGCCCACTGGCCTCCTGCACCCCCACCAAGGGGGCCTCTTCTCTTCCTTCCAGGCCCACTGGCCTCCTGCACCCCTATCAAGGGGTTTTCTTCTCCTCCTTCCAGGCCCACTGGCCTCCTGCACCCCCACCAAGGGGGCTTCATCTCTTCCTTCCAGGCCCACTGGCCTCCTGCACCCCCACCAAGGGGGTCTCTTCTCTTCCTTCCAGGCCCACTGGCCTCCTGCATCCCCACCAAGGGGGCCTCTTCTCTTCCTTCCAGGCCCACTGGCCTCCTGCACCCCCACCAAGGGGGTCTCTTCTCTTCCTTCCAGGCCCACTGGCCTCCTGCACCCCCACCAAGGGGGCTTCATCTCTTCCTTCCAGGCCCACTGGCCTCCTGCACCCCCACCAAGGGGGCTTCATCTCTTCCTTCCAGGCCCACTGGCCTCCTGCACCCCCACCAAGGGGGCTTCATCTCTTCCTTCCAGGCCCACTGGCCTCCTGCACCCCCACCAAGGGGGTTTCTTCACTTCCTTCCAGGCCCACTGGCCTCCTGCGCCCCCACCAAGGGGGCCTCTTCTCTTCCTTCCAGGCCCACTGGCCTCCTGCACCCCCACCAAGGGGGCCTCTTCTCTTCCTTCCAGGCCCACTGGCCTCCTGCACCCCCACCAAGGGGGCCTCTTCTCTTCCTTCCAGGCCCACTGGCCTCCTGCACCCCCACCAAAGGGGTCTCTTCTCTTCCTTCCAGGCCCACTGGCCTCCTGCACCCCCACCAAGGGGGCTTCATCTCTTCCTTCCAGGCCCACTGGCCTCCTGCACCCCCACCAAGGGGGTCTCTTCTCTTCCTTCCAGGCCCACTGGCCTCCTGCACCCCCACCAAGCGGGCTTCATCTCTTCCTTCCAGGCCCACTGGCCTCCTTTCACCCCCACCAAGGGGGCTTCTTCTCTTCCTTCCAGGCCCACTGGCCTCCTGCACCCCCACCAAGGGGGCTTCATCTCTTCCTTCCAGGCCCACTGGCCTCCTGCACCCCTATCAAGGGGGTTTCTTCTCCTCCTTCCAGGCCCACTGGCCTCCTGCACCCCCACCAAGGGGGCTTCATCTCTTCCTTCCAGGCCCACTGGCCTCCTGCACCCCCACCAAGGGGGTCTCTTCTCCTCCTTCCAGGCCCACTGGCCTCCTGCACCCCCACCAAGGGGGCTTCATCTCTTCCTTCCAGGCCCACTGGCCTCCTGCACCCCCACCAAGGGGGCTTCATCTCTTCCTTCCAGGCCCACTGGCCTCCTGCACCCCCACCAAGGGGGTCTCTTCTCTTCCTTCCAGGCCCACTGGCCTCCTGCACCCCCACCAAGGGGGCTTCATCTCTTCCTTCCAGGCCCACTGGCCTCCTGCACCCCCACCAAGGGGGTCTCTTCTCCTCCTTCCAGGCCCACTGGCCTCCTGCACCCCCACCAAGGGGGCTTCATCTCTCCCTTCCAGGCCCACTGGCCTCCTTTCACCCCCACCAAGGGGGCTTCTTCTCTTCCTTCCAGGCCCACTGGCCTCCTGCACCCCCACCAAGGGGGCTTCATCTCTTCCTTCCAGGCCCACTGGCCTCCTGCACCCCTATCAAGGGGGTTTCTTCTCCTCCTTCCAGGCCCACTGGCCTCCTGCACCCCCACCAAGGGGGCTTCATCTCTTCCTTCCAGGCCCACTGGCCTCCTGCACCCCCACCAAGGGGGTCTCTTCTCCTCCTTCCAGGCCCACTGGCCTCCTGCACCCCCACCAAGGGGGCTTCATCTCTTCCTTCCAGGCCCACTGGCCTCCTGCACCCCCACCAAGGGGGCTTCATCTCTTCCTTCCAGGCCCACTGGCCTCCTGCACCCCCACCAAGGGGGCTTCATCTCTTCCTTCCAGGCCCACTGGCCTCCTGCACCCCCAGCAAGGGGGTTTCTTCTCTTCCTTCCAGGCCCACTGGCCTCCTGCAACCCCACCAAGGGGGCTTCATCTCTTCCTTCCAGGCCCACTGGCCTCCTGCACCCCCACCAAGGGGGTCTCTTCTCCTCCTTCCAGGCCCACTGGCCTCCTGCACCCCCACCAAGGGGGCTTCATCTCTTCCTTCCAGGCCCACTGGCCTCCTGCACCCCCACCAAGGGGGCTTCATCTCTTTCTTCCTTCCAGGCCCACTGGCCTCCTGCACCCCCACCAAGGGGGTTTCTTCTCCTCCTTCCAGGCCCACTGGCCTCCTGCACCCCCACCAAGGGGGTCTCTTCTCTTCCTTCCAGGCCCACTGGCCTCCTGCACCCCCACCAAGGGGGTTTCTTCTCCTCCTTCCAGGCCCACTGGCCTCCTGCACCCCCACCAAGGGGGTTTCTTCTCCTCCTTCCAGGCCCACTGGCCTCCTGCACCCCCACCAAGGGGGCTTCATCTCTTCCTTCCAGGCCCACTGGCCTCCTGCACCCCCACCAAGGGGGCTTCTTCTCTTCCTTCCAGGCCCACTGGCCTCCTGCACCCCCACCAAGGGGGCTTCATCTCTTCCTTCCAGGCCCACTGGCCTCCTGCACCCCCACCAAGGGGGTTTCTTCTCTTCCTTCCAGGCCCACTGGCCTCCTGCAACCCCACCAAGGGGGCTTCATCTCTTCCTTCCAGGCCCACTGGCCTCCTGCACCCCCACCAAGGGGGTCTCTTCTCCTCCTTCCAGGCCCACTGGCCTCCTGCACCCCCACCAAGGGGGCTTCATCTCTTCCTTCCAGGCCCACTGGCCTCCTGCACCCCCACCAAGGGGGCTTCATCTCTTCCTTCCAGGCCCACTGGCCTCCTGCACCCCCACCAAGGGGGTCTCTTCTCCTCCTTCCAGGCCCACTGGCCTCCTGCACCCCCACCAAGGGGGCTTCATCTCTTCCTTCCAGGCCCACTGGCCTCCTGCACCCCCACCAATGGGGCTTCATCTCTTCCTTCCAGGCCCACTGGCCTCCTGCACCCCCACCAAGGGGGTTTCTTCTCCTCCTTCCAGGCCCACTGGCCTCCTGCACCCCCACCAAGGGGGTCTCTTCTCTTCCTTCCAGGCCCACTGGCCTCCTGCACCCCCACCAAGGGGGTTTCTTCTCCTTCTTCCAGGCCCACTGGCCTCCTGCACCCCCACCAAGGGGGTTTCTTCTCCTCCTTCCAGGCCCACTGGCCTCCTGCACCCCCACCAAGGGGGTTTCTTCTCCTCCTTCCAGGCCCACTGGCCTCCTGCACCCCCACCAAGGGGGCTTCATCTCTTCCTTCCAGGCCCACTGGCCTCCTGCACTTCCAACTAAGGGGGTTTCTTCTCCTACTTTGAGGCCCACTGGCCACTTTCACCCCCTTCCGCTGTGTTGTTTCCTTTAGGCCCTTGCCTATGTGCCCAGGGTAGCGCTGATCGCCACTTTTGGGGTCGGGAAGGAATTTTCCTCTGGGGCAAATTGCACACAATCCCTGGAGGTTTTTTGCCTTCCTCTGGGCATCCGGCAGAGGCCACCTCTTAGGTCTGGTAGCACTAACCTTTTTAACCATAGAAATCTATGTTCATTCATACTGAGGCGTTCTTGTGGCCTTGATCCATAATTATTATCTGTAATTAACGTGGGCTTCACCAATTATTGTAGAATTAACCTCTAGGCAACTCTTTTGACTATAAGTAGGGGAAAGGCTAAAAATGGTAAGCATTAAGTGACATAGCTTCCTCCTCATGGAATCATAGAATTGGAAGGGGCCTTGTAGGCCATCGAGTCCAACCCCCTGCTCACAGCAGGAAATCCACAGCTAGAGCATCTCCCGCAGATAGCTGTCCAGCCTCTGCTTGAAGACATCCAGCGAAGGGGATCCCACCACCTCCCTAGGCAGTCGGTTCCATTGGCGAACTGCCCTTACTGTCAAGAAGTTCCTTCTAATGTCCAATCTGAATCTACGCTCCTGCAACTTAAAACCATTAGACCTAGTCCTACCCTCTGGGGCAGCAGAGAACAAATCTGTACCCTCCTCTATGTGACAGGCCTTCAGGTACTTAAAGAGTGCAATCATGTCACCCCTCAGCCTTCTCTTCACCAGACTGAACATGCCAAGTTCCTTCAACCTTTCCTCATAAGACTTGTTCTCCATACGTCCTGGGCTTCCATAGAGTCAGCCAGGATAAGGCCCTGAGGATAAAAGCATTTCAGACAGAACCTCCAAGTTTACAGCCATGGACTCTGAATTAGGTTGGAGAATAACTGCAGGCCTCGTTCTTGATTTAAATCCTCACTTCAGGCAGATATATGCTTTCCTATTATTAAGAAACCCACACTTTAGCAACTCTACATACTCCCATTGGAATGCCCCTTAAGGAGATCACAGAATTTTACATTAATTCGTACTGAGTAGCTCTCGTGCCTTTAGTCTATAATTATTATCCACAGTAACAAGTGGGAAACAGAGGGTCATGTCAGGCCAACGCCAGTTAGTAAGAGTGCATGTTTATGGCCTTTTCCCCACGTGCCCAGGGTAGCGCTGATCGCCACTTTTGGGGTCGGGAAGGAATTTTCCTCCGGGGCACATTGGCCAAAGCCCCTCGAGGTTGTTTGCCTTCCCCTGGGCATCCGGCAGAGGTCACTTGCTAGGTTAGGAGTTAAGTTTCTATAAATGTGTTCTAATCATGCTGTAATCAGCATTCAATTGGCATAAACAAGATTCAATTGGCATAAACAATTGGCATAATCAAGATTCAATTGGCATAACACTGAAATAAATACTTTTGATCTTTGAACTATACTTTTTGCCTCCTTTGTCTTTTTCATTGTGTTATGAATAAAAAGTATCAGTTTACGTTCACTTGGTATAAATGGACTGAACAGCCAGTTCTGCCTCCATAGGGAACTTTGGAAAGTGAAAATTGTTTATTGTTCATAGCCATTGGCCGCCACAATACATAAAAATAATTACCCGAAATAAACATATAGCAACAAAGAACACGATATGTATAAATAACATGAATTTTAAAACTTAAAAACAATTAATATTAATTAATCTTAAAAAAATTCAAACCTTCAGCCTAAAATCATTTACAAAATTTGCAATATCAAGATTAGGGTAATTGTTTTTGTGTTCTTGCTCTAATTTTGCCTGCTGCTAGGGCAAATTTAGCTACTTGGAGGGTTATGTATGGGTCCAACCAGCTAAAAATGTGCAAATTTGCTCCATGATAGATCTATCTGCAAGAATTGAAAGAATTGGGTGAAGAAATTTGAGCCTTGGGGCGGTATACAACGAACAGTTTAATAAATAATGGGCAATGTCCTCAGTTTCCCCTGACTTACAAATACATAATCTTTGATGAATTGGAGTGTTTACGTATCTTCTTTCCAAAAGGGCCGAGGGCACTGTTTGAAAACGGAGAGCGGTAAACGATTTTCTTAAAATTCTGGAAGTTAAATAAACAAAATAATGTTCCATGCCAAAGCCTGTTTTAAACAAAGGGTACCAAAGGGAAAAGACCGAGTTAGTGACAGCATACAGATCCCATCTTTTGGAGTAGAGATGTATTCTTTCTCTAAGAAGGGACTTCGCTCGTTGAGATGGGTTAGATGGCAACATATCTATACTTATCCCATAGAATGCGAGTATTGACTTGGTCCGTTTGAACCAAGAAGATGAGGATGGATTTTGTAATTGCTCAAGTAGACATTTCTTGGGGAGTCGCAATTCACTCATACCGGCCAACTTAAGCCAGTACAGTGCCAGAGTGGAGTGCACCGCTGATTGTAATGAGTGCAGTCCAGTTTCCATCCTCATTAGGGCTATTGGAGTGCCTCGGGGAACCGCCAAGATAGATCTTAAAAAGGAATTTTGAAGGCACTCTAAGGAGGGGGAGTATGCGTATCCCCAAATCTTGGCTCCATAGAGAAGCTGGGGGATTATTTTTCTCTTGAATACCTCAAGAGCAGGAACAACCAGGCTTCTGCCTTTGATGTTATAAAAATGAAGCAACGAGTGAGTAGAAATAGAGGCCTTCAATTTGGTTGCTGCAAAATGGGGTTTCCATGTGAGATTAGCACTAAATCTCACACCCAAATATCTGATACTGTGTTGTTCTATCGGTTTAGCATTTAAATTCCAAGTGTGAGTTTTCCTCTTCCTACCAAAGACCATCACCTTCGTTTTGTCATAATTAATCAGTAAGTGTTCCTTGGCACAGAACTTATCCAAACTTACTCATCCCAATTTGTGTGATTGAGATTAAAACTAAATCATCTGCATATAAAAGTACTGAAAGGTTGGTATCTAAAATTGTGGGAGGAAAGTAGTTTGGGCCACTCAGGTATTGAAGAATATTATTTATATAAAAGTTAAAAAGAAAAGGAGCTTGAAGACATCCCTGGCGAACCCCTCTGAGAGTAGGAATAAGTTCAGATAGTAGGCCATTTGCTCCAAGTCTGACCCTGAGCGAAGTATTAGAGTATAACATCTGAATTAAATAGAGTAATCTCCTATCAATATTAGTTACTAAAAGCTTTTGCCACAGTCGCTCATGGTCAATAGTATCAAAGGCGGAGGAGAAATCCATAAAGGTGGCAAATAGCTCTTTCCTGTTACTGAAAGCATATTTCTGAATTAAATGCAGAAGGATAAAGCATTGATCTATCATAGATTTTCCTTTGCAAAACCCCGCTTGTTCTTCAGCAAGGACCGCGCTTTCCGCAGCCCATTGTTCCAATTTACCCAGCAGATATTTAGCATATAGTTTATCAGCCACATCCATAAGACTAATAGGTCTAAAATTTTTCAGGTTTGCTTTAGATCCCTTCTTATGGATGGGCGCAACTATACTGACATCCCAACCCGATGGGATTTTTCCATGGTGGTTAATAAATGTAAAGATTTTAGCTAAAACTGGCAACCACCAATCTGGGTTGGATTTAAACAATTCTGCCGGTAACATATCTTCGCCAGGAGCCTTTTTTGTCAGAAGAGAATTAATCAATATTGCTACTTCATCCAAGGTGACAGGGTCCCACTTCTGACAGCAATTGAGAGGAGTTAATTTTAAAAGTGGGGAGGTATCTATTAAAGAGGCAGTATTAATCACTGAGAAAAGATCTGCAAAATGTGCATGCCATTGTTCTGAGGTAATTTGATTATCCAAAGGGGTATAACCTTCCCTTAACCCCCTTGCAATCAGCTCCCAGAACCTTGCCGAATTCTTTTCCAGAGAGGTAAGGCCAAGCTCTCTCCATTGATGACGAATAAAGATTTCTTTTTTTGAACGCAGAAGTTTTTTATATCCTCTACGTAAAAGAATATAAGTTTCAAAAGTTTCTGAGGAGTCAGCCTGCCTTAAATTACTTATGGCTCTTAAAAGGGCGTGTTTATAAGTGGCACATTGCTCATCAAACCAGCCATGTTTTATCTGTCTGGTTGGATAAGAGGAGGTCAGTAAGGGCCTAACTGCTGTTATTATTTTATTATAAAATTCCAATGGATCTGGAGACTTCAATAGTTGATCTCTCAGAGTTAATAAGCTCGATGAATTTAACTGTGCACTCATGGTTTCTTGAAGGTGCCCATTCCAGAGGATTCTCTTGTCACCTTGAGCGCATAATTTCTCATAATAAATAGGTGAAATAGGTGTAGGAATCTCTGGAATGGCAAAGTGAGCTTGGAGCGGCATATGATCACTCTCCGCTCTTGCCAGAACCTCAAATGAGACAAGGTAAGTGGCAAGAGGTTGGGAGAGGATCATAAAATCAATCACATTCTTACCCCTGGGTCCAATATATGTATATAAATCAGATGTTAATCCCGTAGATACACCATTACAAATAAATAATTGAAACTTAAAAAGCAAAGCAAATAAGGACAGTCCCGCAGGATTAATAACGGAGTCTCTTGAAGATCTTGTGGGGAAGGAAGATAAATCCTCAGAATCCAGCCCAAATTTTCGTCCGATTGTAAGATTGTTTGAGCCTACTCTCGCATTCATATCGCCCGCCAGAAGTATTAATGGATTTGAAGTAGACTGATACAAAGAAGAAAGAACCTGATCTAATTCGTCCCAAAAAGCAGTGTCCGGATATTTAGAGTTCAAGGGGGGACAGTAGACGTTGATCATAATTTTTTTTATCCCAGTTGACCAGGTGACTTGAGTAATCAAAATATTGCTGGAAATATCTACTTCAACTTGACTAGCTGAAGGGTTACAGTCTACCGATATCAAAGTCACAGGACCACCCCTCGGCCTTCCACCAATATCTAATTTTCTAGCCGGGATAGAAAAGGCTACACAGCCTGGGAGAGACGGAACAGATAGCATAACCATCCATGTCTCTTGTATAAAAAGTATTTGAAATTGCTTGCAAAAAACTTTAAAAGAGTCATCATCCATTTCGGCCGCCCAACCAGCTACGTTCCAAGATAAAAATTTAAGGGTAGAAGGAGCACTTAGTCAGCCAGACTGCAGAGGTCACAAAACAGGGATAGTCAACAGGTCCTCATTCGATGGTGATGTAATATGAGTCTCTTCGTGATGTATTATTACTTCACAGGTGTGCGCTGGTCTGCTAACATTTGATACAATCCCCACCCTGGGATTTAGAAACACCTTTGGCTGGCATTTCGATGGTGAGCCCTGTTCTTCTTTTTCCAAATAGCGCACATCCGTCCACGAGGGAACAGAATTGGTATTAAGATATACCCTCCGCTGTGAGTCAGGAACATTTGGGCCGGTACGATATTCAGAGACTGCTAGATAGTCTTGAATGACAGGCTTTCTTTCCACAGATGGCACATCATCCAGTGAGTAAATAGCGGGTTGAATAGGTCCAGCTGAATTTATCACTGATGCGGTTTGAGATAGCCTATCCTGCAAATGATTGTATAGTCTTTGAAGTCTCGATAGTATATCCAGCTGAGCGGTCATTGGGAGCCCTGTAAAGGCTTCCAAAAGGTTCTCCTCCTCTTCGATGCAAAAGCTGTGTGGTTCTTCGTTATCTATAACAATCAGTTCAGATGTCTGGGTTAGACCATGTGTCTTTGTGGTTATGCAAAGTTGAGGGTCATGGGCTGGCTGCGAGTTTGTAGAAGGCTGAATTAACGAATAGGGCTTTTCAATAACAGGAAACTCCACTGTTTTATTGGATATGTATCTTGTTGAGGCTTTATGGAGTGTATTTATCTTTCCCATCTCCAAGGAAGGGGGTTTTACTTGATGGGATTGAGTCACCCGAGTAAGAAGCGGGTATGGATCGGCTAGATTTTGAAAGTATCTTTGGACGATTATTCCATGGGCATATAAAGTTTGTTTACATGTCACGAGAGAATTTGCTTTATCAGCAGATCTGAATGACAGCAAAACATTTGTATTTGGAGGGTTACTATATAAGTATTGAACTGTAGAAATGTTCGACCCTTTTATCTGTTCCGGTAGAATTGAATGAAGAAATCTAATTATATGTACTTTCTGGTGGAATTGCAAAGCACAGAACTCAAAAGAAGGACAATTTAGTAAAACAATTTTATCAGGAATCAGAACTAAGTTCCAAAAAGTGTCCTTTTTTGCTATGTAATCCACTGGTAAGGCTTGTGACGTTAAATTGGACCGGTAAAAATGTGACTGTAACGGCTGGGGTCTAGATGTCCTGGAGTGTAACGTGGTGAGAGAGGCATCCAGTGGGCACTCTGTCTCCAGAATGGAGGTAGGCTGAGATAAATGGATTTTCTGAGCCTGGGGAGATTTCCCTCGTCTAGATCTTGAATTAACTGAGGCTTCCAATGTTTCCAATATTTTAAATAATTTGTTGAAGTTCATCTTTTTGTTCCGGGGAGCCTTAAAGTTCTTAATGTTTTTAGATTTTTTAACATTTGTAGACTTTTTAGCTTTAAGTCGAACAGTGATTGGCCTCTTAGTCTTTATGGATTTTCGATTTTGATTCAGACCTCGATTCCCGAGCCCAGTGGGATTGGGGGTAGGGGTATCAGATTTACACAGCATGGTCAATTTCTTAAATTCTTCCACCAGGGTTGTGAGAAGATTATTAGCCTCGGTAATGAATTGTTTAATACACAAAATCTCCCTTGATAATACAGACAGCAGTGAATCCAAGGAGGTATCATCCTCAGGTTGCTTAATGGTATAGTTGGAGTGGGTTCAGGTTTAAAAAATAGGTCTGGTTTTAACAGCCCTTTTATATTTGGTTCCTCAGGTCGATTGTCAGAAGGTAAAGTTTTTTCAAGCAATTGGCTTGAGCGTATGGATAGAATTTCCGCCGGCTCTATCTCAGACGCAAGATTTCTTTCAGAGGGGAACTGTTGGATCAATGATAAAGAGCTCTTCAAATCAAGTGACCAATCCAACATCTCCATCATTGGATTCAGGGTGATGGTTTTATAAGGGGAACCAGTTAAACAGGCATTTTCTTTAGGACTCAGACCCTGAATAAACAAAGGCTCCTGTTCTTTCTCCTTTAAATTAGGCTGAAAGAAATGTGTTATTTTCAGCTGCGTTGCCTTAGGAGATAGTAGTAATTTTTCCTCAGTTAAAGGGATTTCCAGGTCTTTATACATCCTCCTGGTAAGTACCATCTTTGCACAACCTTCAACTGTAATTGCCTCTAAGATTTATCTATTGGTTACAACGAGAAGAAAGAGGTCCTCTTTTCTTTTTTCAAACGGTCGAGTCACGCAGGGTCTCAAGGTCAGTAAATAAAAGCAAATAATGTCAATTCCTTTGATCTAAAGCATTTTCAGCTTTTCCGGGCTTAGGGCGTGAAGGCCACAGCTCGAGTGAGGGGGTGGATACGATAGCTAGCTCATAAGAGTTAGCACATTTAAAGTGCAAAGCAGTCTTATATAATACTACTATACTGTGGCAGAGTCTTACGGCTTTGAAGATCAAGATAAATCTAAGAAGAAAGGAGTAGGATAGAAGCAGCCAGCTTCTTCCCTGTCCGCCTCCACAGGGAACTTTGGAAAGTGAAGTCTTGTGAGGGGGACTGGGAATCTCTGAAAGAATTCTTGACGGCATTTTCTCCTCATCCCGTTTTGTGGGATATTCATGACAACTGACCAAAGTACTTGAATCCCTTTGAAATGCTGCACCAATGTAGCCACAATAGTTCAGAGGGGGCACAATTCCCCCCTTCTTCACCTGGGCTTTGTGGTTGTGATGTCCATAGTGATAGCGTAGCAGGGTGGAGGGGGGTCATTTTTTCAAATCTCTGCAAAACGTGAGAAAAGCAGACAGCAAATCAAGGTGGGATCTTCATTTGGAGTGCATCTTTCTACAAGTGGGCTCTCCCAAAGGGCACAGAACAGCTGTTCTCCTGTCATGCCCTGAAGCCCCCCACCTACAGCAATACTGAGTTATGGGGGGGGGAAGCACACAGTATCCTGGTGTATTTTGAAGTTCCCATTTAGGTGTGGCCGTCTCTTCCTGGGTTCTGGGGGCATGGGAGTGGAGGGGAACACTGTCTAGGTATACTATGCCCCAAACACACACTGCTTAAAGCGTCTAGTGTTGGGGTTTGTAGGGCCTTTCTGCCTCAGGCATCAAAATGGTTTGGGCACAGAAAGGGCACCTTTGCTCTTCTGCCTCGGCTAGCAACATGCCTTCAGCTGGTACTTGGAATGACAGATATGCTTCCAAACCATAAATACAATTTGACATTGGAAGAACCTCCATCAGCATCACAAAGTGGGTCATGTGGATGGCATGCTGGGCCATTGATCCCCATATGCCTTACAACTGGGCAGGAGGAGGGCACCCGCATGCCAATGAACCCTCTAACTTGCTTTTTTACACATTGTGCTGTGACTAAACCAGGGTTGCTACTGAAAGCAGATTCCATTGCAAGCCACTCATAATCCTGGCTTCCTAATAGCTATGCAATCTGACCACACTTGTTCACCCTCTACATTTTCAGATGTTTTCAGATTCAAGCAGCTTGGATAGAAACCAAAAAATGCAATGTATGAATTGGGTTCTACCTCATGGATGGGGAAACGTTTCAGTTTTGTCTATGCTGGGGTGGGGTGCCTGTAGGCCTCCAGGAGGTTTTTCCCAACCCTACCTGGAGGCACAGATTGAAGCTGGGTCTTTCTGGATGTCAGTCAGCTGCTGTATCACAGAACTTCAGCCTTTTGCCTTTATTTTTTTTACTCCCAGGAGATGCCAACATAAGTTGGCCAGCCCTGGCGGCCAGGGAAAGGGCACCCTTTGCTCTTCTACCTCAGGTAGCAAAATGTCTTGGACAGGCCTTGGAAATGATACATATGCCTCCAAACCAAAAATACAATTTGACATTGGAAGAGCCTTCGTCAGCATCACAAACTGGGTCATGTGGATGGCATGCTGGGCCACTGATCCTCATTGGCCTTACAGCTTCACAGGAGGAGGGCACCTGCACGTCAGTGAACCCTCTAATTCGCTTAGAGTTTTTACACACATTGTGCTGTGGCTAAACCAGGGTTGCTACTGAAAGCAGATTCAACAGCAAGGCACCTATAACCCTGGCTTCCTAATAGCTCTATAGCGATGCAGCTCCCATGGTTGAAAAACACATACTCAGCCACACCTGTTCACCCTCTAAGTTTTCAGATGTGCAGTTAATGCAACCTGGATAGAAACTTAAAAAGGCAAGGTATGATTTAGCCTTTAGCTCAGGGATGTGGAAACTTTTCAGTTCAAGGGCTGTTGTCGTGGGAATCCATCAGGAGACCACATGCCACTAGTGGGCAGGGCCACAGGGAAAGGTGGGCAGAGCAACTAATGTAGATTTTCCTTTTGTAGATTATTATTATTATTATTAATAATAAATTATGTTATTGTTTCCATGCCTGCCCTTCACCAATAGGTCCCAGGGCAGGTTATAAAATCTAAATTTTTATATAATATAAAATATTAAAAAGAATGGGAACATATTTCAGTCACAAGAATAGGATGAGTTCTGAAAAGATACATCTCAGTTCTGAAAAGATACATCTCAGGAGCTGAAGGCCAGGACAAAGAGGTGCGTCTTTAGCATCAGGGGTGTAGTCCACGGTCTCGGGGGGTCTTAGACCCTTTACTTTTTTAGGAGCAGGGTCCCTGTGTCTGCGGCATCCTGTGAGCCAATCAGCATGAATGGGAAGTGTCTTAGCCACTGAGAAGAATCTTCTAACATGCTTCCTTGATCTTTCCTGCTGATTGGAGTCAATCAGAGTGAAAGGAGATGAGTTAGCCACTGAGAAGAGTCTTCTAAGTAGCTAACACACTCCCCTTTCATGCTTATTGGCTCCTAGGGATGTCTATTGTGGGAGAAGGCATTAACAAGGCTGTCATTCTCAACCCCGCAGCAAAAAAAGGGGAGGTGCATGGCTATGACTAACATGCACTTCTAAATTTGCCACTATACTACTGTTTAGCATTCGCCGAAAACTGTATAGTGAAGGTACCAGATGCACCTCTGTAGGGAGCGAATTCCACAGCTTAGGAGCTGCCACAGAGAAAGCTCCCTCCCGGGCCACCATCCCCCAAACGTCTGAGGGTGGCAGAACTACCAAGAAAGTGCCTCTGCTGATCTCAGCACCCAAGAGGGGCTGTAGGGAAGGAGGCGGTATTTGGGACTCTCTGATATTTAGGACCTAAATCTGGTCGGCCGGTCGGTTTCATTATTATTGTTGAGATTTTTAATGTTTTAATGTATTTGTATGTTTTTATTTTGTATGTCGCCCAGGGCGGCTGGACAGCCAGCCAGATGGGCAACTAATAAATTTAATAAATATATAAATATATAAATAAATAAATAAACTCTAGTGTGTGAGCACCTTAAACTGGGCTGAGAAACGAACTGGCAACCAATGGAACTGTTTTAGAACCAAGGCTATACAAGTTCTAGAAGCAACCTCAGCCAGTAATCTGGCCACTGCATGTTGGACTAGTTGAAGCTTCCAGTGGTCTTCAAGGGTAGCCCCTAGTAGAGCACATTGCAATAATCCAATCTGGAAGATATTGGAGTCCTGTGGCCAAGTCATCTCTATCCAAAAGAGATGCACGCTGGCAAACCACAGAGCTACAAATAGGCACTCCTAGCCACTGAGGCCACCTGAGCTAGTTTCTACAAACACATGTGCCCCTCTCTTTCCTCCAAGTGTACCACCCTGAGCTCAGAGAGGAGGGATTAAGTATAAATATAAAGAATAGAAGCGAGGGAGAAAAATAAACAGTTGTGTGCAGAACTGAGCTTAAGTAGCCCAAGTAGTTGGAGGTAGACAATTTAAGGCGATGTCAGAGCCAAGATGTGTACCCAGAATCCTTTGCAATGGTACCCTGGATTGTGACATTTGTCAAGAATGATCTCCCAGCATCCTTTGAGACGTGGCAGGGGATCCTGGAATGCACCTTTTTGGGGGTCACTTGGGATGGCAAAATGTTTTAAAGCTGGCGCTGGTTTGTGTGTTCCCTCTTGCAAGTGGTGCAAAATATAGTAGAGCTCAATGGAACTTATTCTGCAGTTCGTGGAGAAAACTATCTCAGGAAACAGATGCTTAGTAACAATGACTTATTGGCCTAACCTCCAGTGATTTAGATGAATGAGTCCCACAGGGAATGGCTTTTATTGCCATCTGTGTACACTGAGGGAAACACATGCTTGGAGTTTGAGTGGAAAAACAAATCCAGTGACTGATAACGTGAAGTCTCAGTTAAGGTCCCACAAGGAGGTTCTCTGTGCCCCATGTCTGGTCATCCTGAGAAGGTGGGACAAGTGGTGTCCGTTTCAAAAAAACAAATGTACAATCCATCAAAAGCAGTGGTTCCCAAACTTTTCCTCCTACGGACCACTTGAAAATCACTGAAGGTCTTGGCAGACCACTTAATTATTTTTCTGCTTGTCATAGCAATTGTAATGCACTGTGCTAGATCCTGAGTTTCAATTGTATTCTTGTGTTTTTATTGCTTCTTTCACTTTTTATATTTTATTGTATTACAATTTGAATTAAAAATCAATATGAATATTTAATGTGGACGCACTGCAGACCGCTTCAGTGAAGCTTCCAGTCCTCCAACCACAGTCTTGAGGAGAACCTTTGATCTAAAGTGGAATGCCTGAATCAGGGATGAGCAAATATGTCAGTTTCAGTTTCTCATTTTTGGCCAATCTTAAATACATTTTGCCACATTTCCAGATCACTTTCCAAAGTTTAAAAGACCTAATGAAAATCTGTTAACATTTTACTGTGCATTTTTCCTAATATATACATTTTTGTATGCAATCTCCCATCATAAACAGGTTTTTGCAACCAACTTCCCTTGGGATTGTGCATTTTGTATGATATTTTCAATAATGTACGCATCTTTATGTACATTTTTAATATATACATTTTTAACACTTATTTTGGCTGGAGGGATGCATTGAAAAATTTGAATAAGTTAAAATTTTGAATAATAGCTGGTTTTGATTCGTGTTTTCTTTTGGGAGGTGCCAATTTAAAATGCAAATCAAACCAAATGTTGCCCTCATTCCTATGTCAAGTCCCTCTGGTTTCAAAAAAAGAGAGATTTAAGCCAATGGGACTTCCCCCCACCCCGTCCCAAAGGATCATTCCTGCAGGGAGAATCACAGCTGGAGAGGGAAGGCTTAACTCTACAGCCCCCTCCAAACAGGTCATATGAATGTATATTTTAAAATCCCCTGATTTGGTAGCTAACCACATAACTTTAATTATGTGTTGCTTGGGCCAAGTCTCCCAATGAAATCAGTGGGTATTTATATGTAACAAGATGACTGTCCTACCCCAACCATTTCTTCTGGAACAACATAAATAAGAAATTAGAAAAATGAAATAAATGTAAATTTGGCATGACATGGAATTTGCTGCATTGAACGAAAACAAACAAAGACAACTTGGCCTAGAAGTTGTACTGCTTGGCAGATGAAAGTGTGTAAACTGTGTTCTTCAAAACTCCAGACTCACTGGAAAATCAGGAAGGTCAATGGCCGGCAGTAACCCACCACCTTAAAAGGGGTATCTGAGGCCATTCTCTTTTCCAACTCAGGAAGTCTGCTTCCAGAAGCAAAACAGAAAGATAATGTTGGAAACCACTGCTTTTTTTAAAAAAGCGGCACAGTTTATAGCCAGTGGCCTGAATCCAGATAAAATTGCCTGTGGCAAGTCCAATCAATGGGAGAAGTCATTGCCGTTGTGCCTATCTCCAGGCTGTTGTCATCTGTGGAATGTGCAGTGAAATCCTATGCATGTTTACTCAGAAGTCCATCCCTCTGACGTTCAAAGGGATTTACTCTCACACAAATGTGCACAGGGGCACAACCTATGCGTTCCTCCTAATTTGCTTGCGCAAAGCTTACCTGGAGGTTAGATTATGGCTACATACACAAAAGCAGCAAGAACCGTTTTGTCTGGCTGCGGTTTGAAAGGTATTTTGAAACGTATTTCCCGCGGCCGGACACATCTCCCTTCCCCACTGCTGGTTAGGCCTTCCCATAGCAAAGCGTTGGGCCTATAGCCTCAGCTTGAGTAGCAGCAGGTTTGATGGCCAATCACTTTTGAAGTCTGTGTGACGCCTCAAGGTAAAACGCGCTTGACCGGCATCTTCTGAGGTTTTGGAGTAAAAGGGGGCGGATTTGGAGTAAAAGAGGGTGGAGTTTGCCTAGCATCGTGTGTCCTTGTGTTCAGAAAATGGAGGTGGAGGGGCACTAAAGTTAGCAAAACCTCATGTGTGTCTCTACCCGAAATCCAGCACAAAATCAGCATTCAATCTGATTTGTTTGCAGGACAGTTATGCAACCATGAGCATTCATCCAGCATTTCTCTCAGTTTGCTTGAGGTTGAAGGATGTTTATGCATCTTCGTAAGAGCATAAGAAGAGCGAGCTGGATCAAGCCAATGGCCCATCTATTCCAGCAGCCTCTTCTCACAGTAGCTAACCAGACAATGATGACATTTATATGCCACCTTTCCTTCAAGGCGCTCAAGGTGGCGTACAAACATGGTTCTCCCTCTCCCCATTTTATCCTTACAACAACCCTGTGAAGTAGGTTCGGCTGAGAGACAGTGACTGGCCCAAGAACAGAAGAAGAACGTACTGGATCAGGCCAGTGGCCCATGTAGTCCAGCATTCTGTTCTCACAGTGGCTAACCAGAGGTCCAAGGTCACCCAGGGAGCTTCATGGCTGAGCAGGGATTTGTATCCTGGTCTCCCAGGTTCCAGTCTGACGCTCTAACCATTACACCACATTGGATCCCCCGCCCCCCAGTAACGCAGTTTTCAGAAATAGGATTTAGAGTGGGGGAAAAGGCCTTGGAAGTAGAGGGTGCTTCATTAGGGCAAATAGGACACGGCCCCACCAACCTCACTCTGCCCTCAGGCAGCCCCCTCCTGCCTATCGTCTTACTTTACTTTATTTAATAATTTGCATATAGCCATTGGCTGTTACAAAAGGAACTATAAACATTTGTACAGAATGAAATAAAACGTTCTGAGTTAAAATACAGAAAAATTCAAACAATTTGATTACAACAACTGTTCGTGACGTAGGAGGCTCTGAGTTTCTTAGCTGCCAAAGCAAAATTGGCAATAGGAATTATTATGCATGGTTGGATGGAAGATAATAGGGAAATCACTATCTGAGTACTACTATTGTTTGGTTGAATTAGTGGTAGTATAAATCTCGCTCTTGGGAAAGAAAACAATGGGCATTCTAGCATATAATGTATCAGATCTTCCGGGACTTTACAGCCTGCTATGCATAGCCTGTCGGCGTGTGGGATGCCTAGGTATCTGCCATAGAGATACGCCGAGGGCATCACCTGAAAACGGAGTTCAGTATATGCTCTTCTGAGGGGGGCACTTGTCAAAATATCCAGGTAGTGGGGCCACACTTGATTAGGTTTGATCTGAGGAAACCATTTGGAAAATTTTGAGGTAGCAATTACTGAACTGTCTAGCTTTGCATCCTGATCGTAGATCAGTCTTACGTACGACCATCTCAGGGGGTGGCCCTGGCTGTCACCTTCATCCTCCTCAGTTTCAATATTGCTGTTGTGGCACTCAGCAGGGAGAAAGATGGGGACAAAAACAGAATTAGTTGGCTTTGTCATTGGCTCTGGTGCCACCTAGTGGTGACCTCCTGCCTTACACCCTACCATTCCCAATGGACACCAGTCACCACTGAACACAGGCAGTGCCTCCTCCAGGTTTGAGAAGGCCTTGGGCAAAATGCCTGCTGAAGAGCCCTCTCCTCTTGTGGTGACAGCATCAACCCTCCAGGTTTCATCAGATGGCCCAGTGTTCTTCAGCCTTGGCTCCCTAGATGTTGGACTACAGTTCCCATTATTCCTGACTATTGGGCAAGCTGCCTGAGGATGATGAGAATTGCAGTCTAACAACATGTGAGGACCCAAGGTTGAAGAACATCAGGGTAGCCACTATGTTATTATTTCCTACAATGCCCACAAAGTTGCACTGCTCCAAAGCATTGTGGGGAATGCAAATGGCAGCTAGACCAAGCAGCCTGATTCTTGTTTGTGGTGCTGGGTCAAGGTTTTTGGTTTTTTTAAAAAGAAAAGTGGGACCCAAGGCAAGCATCAGCAGTGGGCCCTTCTTGAGACATTGGGGCCCTAGTGATGCTGGTTCTTCCCCAGCTGGTCCTTCTCCAGCTCAACAGCTCTGATCAAAATCTGAGCTGAAGAAATAAATTTGTTTGCAAAAGAAAGAAAGAAAGAAAGAAAGAAAGAAAGAAAGAAAGAAAGAAAGGAAACTCAGCGATGGCACAACTGTTAGTGAATGGAGAGAGAAAAGTGTTTGCCTCAATGGCCAACTGTAACTTATTATGTCATATTTAAAGAGTAAAGACAGTATAAATTGGAGACAAGAAACACACATTTGTAATTTAGGGTCGGATTATATTATCATCATGTGACTCTGGTCAAGTTAGGAACCTTTGGAAAAATGAAAGGTGACATTAAAAGCATTCTTTCTTGTTAATTTCAGACCAAGCTGGAGTCCCAAGCCCCCTTTCCCCCACCCTTTGACAAGCTCAAAGGAGAGGGTTTCTCCAGTAAAAGGTTATTGTAGGCCATCCACCTCTTTGGCTCGGGATATCTCTGCAGAACACAGCAACAATTGGAGCTAGATCTGCACTGGGCTCGCATACCCAGGACTTGAGGAACAATGGGATGGCTCACAGGAAGATGGGGCAGATTTTATAAACATTAAGCAAGGACAATCTGAAAGTCTTGGTCGGGTTAGTAGTTAAGAAGCCAATGATGGCAGGAAGAGATTAGGCTATTCTTGTCCAGGCCTTTTTCTTCTGGAACTGAAAGTATTCTTTTTAATCACATGGTTGACATTCCTGGCAGTTCCCAATTGGATTTAAAAAAACCCAAAACGCTAGGCAATCCACACACTTTGTTACTTATTTAGAGCTCCAGTGTACCACTTTCCATCAGACATGACTCCCAAAGCAGGTTGCATGAAACAATGAAACATCTACAAAATGCCTAACATACCATTGAAAACAAAAAAATAGAATAGCCATCCATATAAAAATACACAGAAGACTGAAACTGAACCAGGCACGGCCTCTGACAGCCAGGGAAAACGGGCAAGTCTTCGCCATGCAGCAGAAGCCCATTAATGCTGTAGCCATGTATGCTTTTAAGGGGAGGAAATACGACAACTGGGGCACCACCACAAAGAAGTCCATACTCCATAGAATCATAGAATAGTAGAGTTGGAAGGGGCCTATAAGGCCATCAAGTCCAACCCCCTGCATAATGCAGGAATCCAAATCAAAGCATTCCCAACAGATGGCTGTCCAGCTGCCTCTTGAATGCCTCCACTGTCGGAGAGCCCACTACCTCTCTAGGTAATTGATTCCATTGTCATATGGCTCTAACAGTTAGGAAATTTTTCCTGATGTCCAGTTGAAATCTGGCTTCCTGCAACTTGAGCCCATTATTCCGTGTCCTGCACTCTGGGACGATCAAGAAGAGATCCCGGCCCTTCTCTATGTGACAACCTTTCATGTACTTGAAGAGTGCTAGCATATCTCCCCTCAGTCTTCTCTTCTCCAGGCTAAACATGCCCAGTTCTTTCAGTCTCTCCTCATAGGTCTTTGTTTCCAGTCCCCTGATCATCTTTGTTGCCCTCCTCTGAACCCGTTCCAGTTTGTCTGCATCTTTCTTGAAGTGAGGAGACCAGAACTGGATGCAGTATTCAAGGTTAGGCCGAACCAGTGCTGAATAGAGGGAAACTAATACTTCACGAGATTTGGAAAGTATACTTCTGTTAATGCAGCCTAATATAGCATTTGCCTTTTTTGCAGCCACATCTCACTGTTGGCTCATATTCAGCTTGTGATCAACAACAATTCCAAGATCCTTGTCACATGTCGTATTGCTGAGCCATGTATCCCCCATCTTATAACTGTGCATTTGGTTTCTTTTTCCTAAGTGTAGAACCTTGCATTTATCCCTGTTGAATTTAATTCTGTTGTTTTCAGCCCAATGCTCCAGCCTACCAAGGTCCCTTTGAATTTTGTTTCTGTCTTCCACGGTATTAGTGATGCCCCCCAATTTTGTATCATCTGCAAATTTGATAGGCGTGCTCTGTACCTCCTCATCCAAGTCGTTAATAAAAATGTTGAAGAGCACTGGGCCCAGGACAGAGCCCTGTGGTACCCTACTTCTTACTTCTGCCCAGTTTGAGAAGGAACCATTGATAAGCACTCTTTGAGTAAGATTCTGGAGCCAACTGTGGATCCACCTGATAGTTGTTCCATCCAGCCCACATTTAGCTGGCTTGCTAATCAGAATATCATAGGGCACTTTGTCAAAAGCTTTGCTGAAGTCGAGATATATTATGTCCACAGCATTCCCACAGTCTACAAGGGAAGTTACCTGGTCAAAAAATGATATAAGATTAGTTTAGCAGGATTTGTTCTTCATAATTCCATGTTGGCTCCTAGTAATCACTGCATTGTTTTCAAGGTGCTTACAGATTGACTGCTTTATAATCTGCTCCAGAGTTTTTCCAGGGATTGATGTTAGGCTGACTGGTCTGTAGTTCCCCGGTTTCTCCTTTTTCCCTTTTTTGAAGATAGGGACAACATTAGCTCTCCTCCAGTCATCCGGCACTTCACCAGTCCTCCATGATTTTGCAAAGATAATAGAGAGCGGTTCTGAGAGTTCTTCAGCCAGTTCCTTCAATACTCTAGGATGCAGTTTATCAGGCCCTTCCGTTTTGAACTTATTCAAAGTGATTAGGTATTCCTTGACTGTTTGTCTCTCAGCCTCAAGCTCCAATCCTGCCCCTTCTACTGCATGTTTCCCGGGAGGGACACAGATCCTTTTTTGGGAGAAGACTGAGCCAAAGTAGGAATTGAGCACTTCTGCCTTTTCTTTGTCATCTGTTATCATCTTGCCGTCCTCATTGAGTAGCTGTGCCACCATTTCTTTTCTCTGTCTTTTACTATGGGCATACCTGAAGAAAGCTTTTTTATTACTTTTGGCATCCCTCGCTAACCTCAGCTCATTCTCACCTTCCCACACATTCCCACTGGATTCCCACTGCAGATTCCCCCAGGATTGGTAACGCCCATCCATGGGATGGTAAGCAGCCCTCTCCCTTCCCCGATTGCTGACCTAGGTCTGTGGTTCTCAAATGTCAGACAACTGGGGCAAGTATGTTAACAGACATAGAAGAGCCTGGTTACTAGATCAGGCCAAAGGTCCAGTTCAGCAATCTGTTCTCATGGTGGCCAACCAAATGCCTGTAAACAGGACGTGAGTGCAACAGCACTCTCCTCACTTGTGATTCCCAGCAACTGATATTCTGAGGCATATTGCTTCTGACACCAGAGGCAGCGAATATAGTAATGCCTCCATTAATGTACATGCGTTCCTGGACATGACTTCTTTAACAGAAACGTTGGTACAGTAGGTAAGAATAAAATGGAAAAGAATAGGGATCGGTTCCTACTCCACAACAACTTATTTCAGCAAACTTTTTTTATTCCAAACTAACAATACACACGTCTGCAATGAAACAACTAGGTCAGGTAAGCCTTGCATACAGACCGCTTGAAGGCTTCTTCCAAAATGCATCCAGGGATGTCTGCCTTGCCTTTTTTCTTTTATCATGTAGCATCTTGCTCTAGCAATCTAAAGCTTTGAGTACAGTTCTCCTCTCCGTACACTCGAGCAGGCAGGCAAGGGGCAGCCACCACCCTGTGCTTGGTCTCTCTCTCTCTCTCTCTCTCTCTCCCATCCTCCCCTACACTCAAGCAGATGCGTCTGGAGTAAACAATGCTTCCAGGGCACCCGAAGCACTGTTTACTGTGGAGGCGCCTGCACCACCTGGCAAGGAGCACCATTCCAGCCACGCATGAGAGCTGCCTGCAGCAGCCGCAGTCCAGTAGACAAGGGGCCACGTTCTGATTATGTCAGAGTGTGCACTCCTCCCCGCCCACCCAAATAAGACTTTGTTAAAAGAAGCCTCTTTCATGGAGGATTTGTTAACTGAGGTATTACTTTAGTCATAATGATTAGTAGCCACTAATAGCCTTATTTTCTGAATTAATATTCGAGGGTTACTTCAGCCTTGTACCTGAAAAGGTTTGCTTTTATTGTGTGCAAGGGAAGAATCATTTGCCCTTGGATGAGTCCACTCCCTCATAACTGCAAGAGCTGGTTTTCTGGACATGGCTCCGGATTAGGCTGGAGGCAAATCCAGAGCACCGACTCACACAGAGAAGTGACAGAAAGACTCCTTGGAAGGAAAGTAATTCTGAAATGTCCTAGTTGCACAGGTGGGCATCATTTAATGCAGCCAAAACATCTGGAGGGCGACAGTTTGGACAAGGCTGCACCAAATAATGCGTGTACTAATGTAGAACCTGGCCTGAGCTAAGGGTTGCTGGACAACATGTCAGGTGCATGGTGCTTTGCAGTAGAGTATGGCATGGTGGAGCAGGGATGTTTACCCGGCTTCCCAATGTGGAGGTTGCTGCTGGTAACTAAGAAAGGGGGGGAGGGGCAAGGCAACAGGGAGGTCGGCACAGTGGGGGTGACCCATTGGGGCTAATCTGATGCTCTTGCTGCTGTGCCAGCCAGCACCACAGCAGTCTCTCCATTGCCTTGCGCCTGCCCCTCTCAGTGACAGGCAGCAACCTCCATGCTGGAAGGCCACCAGGCAAGCAATGCTGCCCCGCCCCACCCCACTGACTGCCACAGGTGCTTTGTTGACCAGAGTTTGCAAAGATGAAACCGGGCCTCTTTACAGCAGGATTGGAGCTCTTAAATATATACACCCAATCCACTTGCTTGCTTCTGCCTACCACTGTCCGGATGAGGAACCAGGGAGACAGGTGGTGGTGGTGGCGGTGGTGGCGGCAGCAGCGGTGGAGGCGGCAGCAGGACTATTGCTAGCTGGGAAGTGGATGCCATCTTAACCTCCTCAGCCCTTTTCTATTGCACCTGCAGAAAAGAAGCCTGTTGGAGGAGACAGAGGGTTTGGCCAGATAGTGTCCTGTCCAGAGTCGATATCAGGAGACTGAGACGCTGGTGCAAGTAAATCTCGTTTTATTAGAGTAATGGATACATCAAAAGCAGTGCACTTCATAGAAAACCCTACATTAACTCACTAGGAATCCCTAACTACACTCTTGACATGCTCTGTGACGTAAGAAGAAAGTTGACTCAACACCCTCCTCAATACTCAACAGACTTATATAGGGAAAGTTTTTGAGCGCAATCTCTCATTCCTTTGCACACCCGCCCCCTGCCTGGTACGCTTTTCCCGCCGCCAAGAGCGAGGTGAGGGGGGGCGAGCCTCCATGGGCTCATCAGACGAAACAGGGTCCTTATCAACAGTCCAGGAAGTAGAGGGCTGAGAAGCGTCAGGTGTCTTTAAGTTACCTGGGGACAAAGGGGGGGGGTTACTGCTAATTCACGGCTTGGGGAAGGAGGAGTTACTGCTCTTTTGGAATCCTCCCCTAACTGATCCGTTGGGATGGTTGAAGGCTGAGCGCTGTCCCCAAGGAGGGCTGGGTCACCTGTGGGAATTGGCGGAGCATCTAACACACTCCTTTCCCGAATGTCTGGAGTAGACACAACAACAGCTGGATCTTCTGTGCCTTCTGGCAGTTGAGGCGTCTGCAACTCATGCCTTCCCCCTCCCTGCCCTTCCCAAGAGAGCTGGGGCTCGACAGATAGTCCCCACCAATGAACAGCAAGAACTGGAACACAGCTGTGGCTGATTTCCAGGGAGAAGTTTATTTATTTGGGCACTGGTGGTGGTGGTGGGTCATCACCACTCTCAAAGGGAAAAAACATCAAAGGGAATCACCTCTTTGAGTCTCTCCTTCTGCATATATCAAGGGTGGGGGCACACCCCTTGGTCGTGGATGTGTTTGCCCAGGGTCGGGGCAGGGAGGAGATTTGAATAAAACACTTCCAAGTGACAGATGAAATGCTGGGATGCATTTTTGCATTCAATGTATTCAAATATAATGCATTGTTATATGTTATTTTCATTAATATAATATATATTAGTGAATAGATGAATATATTTTCATGAATATATTCATCTATTCACTAGCAGTTATATGCACTTCATTTTTATGCACACTTTCTCCTAATATATGTAATTTTATAAGCATTCTTTGGTTGGAGAAGTGCATTGCAAAATTCAGACATGTGCAAACTTACAAGGATGGCTGTGGTTTGGTTCTCATATTGTCTCAGAAAGTGTGAATGTGACAGATTAAATGTGAACTCGGTCAAATTCCTTTTCCCCCCCATACAATTGTTTTTATTTGGATTGGAGACCATTTATGTTTTCATATTTATGAAACTATAAAACCCCATCATTTGGTTCAAGCAAATCTCATATTCGTGCCTCTCCGACACCTTTCTCTCAACAGTTTTTAAACTTTCTGTTAGAGCCAACTGTTTACAAGTGTCCCATTTCTTTTTAAGATGTTCCCTCTAAAGCAGCCATCTCCGACATGGTGCCCACCAGGTGTTTGGGACTATAACTCCCATCAGCCCCAGTCTTATTTGGAGGGAGCATGCTGGCTAGGGCTGATGAGAATTATAATCGAAAACATCTGAAGGGCACCAAGTCGAGAAAAGGTGCTGCAACAGTTGCATGGATTTTAGTTAATGGCTCTCTGGGCCACATCAGCACGTAAAAGGCAAGGTGGTGGCTCTGAAGGGGTTAACTTGAGGAAACAGAAGACGTTGGTCTGAAGCAAGGAAGCTGGTCATGTCCTGCCCAGCCAGGGAGAAGAGGAGAGCCATGAGGAGCGCAAGCATCCAGCTTGCTTTGTGGTGGTGAGAGGAGGCAGTCGCTCCCATGCTTTGCAGCTCAAGGGAACTCCGGCATTGGGGATTACCAGAAAATGATGACAAGCATCCCAGTGATCGTAGTAACGCTCCTCTGCAAGTCATTGGCTTGTGGCTTTGAGCCATCCTTTTTCAATGACACAGGCATTGTCTTCAGAATGACCAAGCCGGGTGCGCTAGTGTGTAAGTCTTTGCATCTCTCTCTCTCTCTCTCTCTCTCTCCCTAATATAATATTATATCACTTCCCCAACCTACTACTCTGCAGATGTTTTGGACTTCAACTCCCATCAGCCCCCTCCAATATGGATGTGCTCCCATCAGCCCCAGCATCATACGGCCATAGAGGTTGGGGCTGATAGGAGTTGGAGTTAGTGGTATAGTCATCCAGGGTCTCAGGGGGTCTTAGACCCCTTACTTTTTTGGGTGCAGGGTCCCAGCAGGGTCCCTATCTCTTCAGCATCCTATGAGCCAATCAGCATGAAAGGGGAGTGTGTTAGCCACTGAGAAGAATCGTCTTGTATGCTTCCTTGTCCTTTCCTGCTGGTTGGAGCCAATCAGAGTGAAAGGAGGTGAGTCAGCCACTGAGAAGATTCTTTTCAGTAGCTAACACTCCCCTCTTTTGTGCTTCTTGGCTCCTAGGGACATCTGTTGTTGTGGGAGAAGGCATTAACAAAGATCTCATTCTCAACCAGCAGCAAAACAAGAGGGAGGGGGTGAGATTGTGATTATCATGAAGGGACCCTGCACTTTTGAATTTGGGACCGCATTATGGGTTGGAGTCCAAAATATCTGGAGTGCACTGTGCTGCTAGCTTTATGTCTGGCTGCGTGGGAGTTAATATGCAGTCCTATTCATGTCTGCTCCAACGTTCAGTGGAATTCATTCCCAGGTATATGTGTATAGGATTAGAGCCTAACCAACTCTTAACAATCCGGCCCAATTCTACTATATTTAAGAGGAGATCCAAGAGGAGATCCAGTTGTGTTCAATGGGCCATATTCCCAAGCAAGTGTGCATCAGACTGCAACATTGGAGCTGAACCTTTCTGCCTATTCCAGCACTTCATGATGCTAAGAGTTCAGCCTTTTCTCTCCTGGAGAGATAAATAATATTTAATTTGACAGATTAGGAAAATGAATCTGAAGAGCAGTGAGCCCCTCAAGAATTTGCCTGCCTTTTGTTACTTTCGGCTTGAACTGAAATGGCTTGTTTTATTCATTTTATCACCAAGAGATTTTTTTGTATGTAAGATTGTATAGAAATACTGTTTATTGTTTTTATGGTGTACTGTACACCACTTGGAGATTTTAAATTATTTAAGCTGTTTATTAACTGCATGCAGTGGTGGGACGGTGACTGGTGTGGTACAGATGTGCTGCCTTATTTGGTAAGGGAGTGAGCTTCAGCATATGAGAGTTATAGCACCAATCAAGTGCATGGTGCTTTAAAAGGTTTGCACCTGATTCTCCAGCTTAAAAGGTCCCTAAACCATCTTATAGATCAAGAAAACAAAAACAAAAATAGACAGTCCCTTCCCTTAGGCTTACAATCTAAAAGAAGGCATGACATAAAAGGAAAAAGAGATGGGGAGGGAGGAGGAATGGAAAGATCTGTCAAATTTGGTTCTCTCCGTTTCTAATTTTTCCAATCTTAAATTCAGTCTCCACATTTCTGCAGCAATTTGAAACGTAAAAAAAAATTCCCCATGAACATTGTCCAGCATTTTAGTGCACATTTATCCTAATAAACAGTTTTAAAAGGCTGGGAGGAAGGGAGGGATATAAATCAAATAATAAATAAATAAAATGGCAGTTTTGACTAATGAGCATATTTTTGCAAGTCATTTCTCTTCATATAATGCATTTTTGCATGTTGTTTTTCACTCATATATTCATTTTTAGACACACTTTCTCCTAATATCTGCATTTTTGTAAACACTGATTGGTGGGTGAAATGTATTTCAGAATTCAAATAAGTGCAAATTTCAAAGGATGCCTGTGTTTTGGTTCTCCTGTTGTTTTGGAAAGTGCGAATTTAATAGATTTGGCTTGAAATGCGAACTGAATCAAATTTCCCATCCATCCCTAGGAGGGAGGAGGGGAAAAAAGCAAACTTGAGCAGCAGTTCATAGTTACAGTTCTTATAATGGCTAGCTGAAATGGAAACAGTTCCAGCAGCCTGATGGAACAGCTACTACTCAGCTGAGAAACAGCCAAAGGCAGCCAATGAAATAGCCTTGCTTGTCTTCTCTACCTTTGGTGTGCATAAGCTTGCAGTCTGAAATTGGACTTAAGGGGAGGGAAATCTAGGCAGGGGAAAAGAGAGGAGGGCTTGTGGAAAGGAAACCTGGCTTAGGTGAGTGAGAACTGACAAGAGTCTGGCAGAACATTGAGATACCCCTCTGATCTAGTTTGAATTCTTGCAGGATGGATCTGCAGCAGAAGTGTGAGGATGAAAGATGCATGAACTGGAAAGTGGAATCTCACACCTTCTAATTTCACCAGTGTTGGTGATTGGGGATGATTCTGTTGCTGCATGCATTCTTTTATTGGCAGTCATGCATCCAACTTTGCAGAGGACGGTTCTCTGCTTGAAGAGCTGTATTCAGCCCAAGTCAGGTTTAAATATAAAGATCCTTAAGAAGGGAGCCTGCCTTGAAACCACCCATCTATAGGCCTCATCTGCACCATACATGTAAAGCAGGATCATACCACTTTAAACAGTCATGGCTCCCCCAAAAGGATCCTGGGAAGTGTCATTTGTTAACGGTGCTGAGAGTTGTTAGGAGACCCTTATTCCTCTCACAGAGCCACAATTGCCAGATTTCCCTGCGAAGGGGGATTGACTGTTAAATCACTCTTGTTCTGTTTGCATTTTTTATTTTATTTTTGCAGCTGTGCATATTTCTATTAATTTTCTGCTATTTTGTCATTTTCCATAAGGCTTGAGCGGTGGATCTGAACTGTGTGTGTGGGGAAATATGAAAGGCAATGTACTAAATACTGTGCCAGAGGCACTCAAATTCTGCAATTTGTTTAAATTGTACAAAAGAAACATATTTGCATAATTAATTCTGCTGACCAAAAGGAGAGGTTGGATATTACGTAAGGCACATAATCCTTGACTTCCCTGTTCTAAAGCTTTCACCAGGCATTGTTCTTATTGTTATCTTCACAGTCCTAAGGGCTAGAAACTTACTTTTTAATAACTGAGAAGACTTTCAGGGTGCCTGCCAAATTCTTCTGTAGCATCATATTCCTTGCTTTTAGCATGCTTGTGCTGGATCATGGAATGTATCCAGCCCTGACTGATGGTAGTTGTCTCTGACTGGTGTGTCTTGTTCTTACTCTGCAGTAAATGAGGAAACAGCTCAGGTCATTCAAGCAGCATTTCGACATGCAGAGTACCCCGACATTACCGGAGAGAAGTCCATGCACTTTCTTGGCAAAATTGCCTATGGATTGACAAAGTAAGTGGGGCTTCTGAGCTTCCTTAGTTATATCTCGCCTATATCTGAAAATGTTGCTTTCTTTCCAATTTGCATTTTTCCAGTCTTTGGTCCAGTTCTTCACATTTCTACAACCATTTGCATTAAAAAAAAAAGCCTCATGGAAGTTCATTGGTATTTTAGTGTGTTTTGTCCTAGTACACACGGTTTTATGCAATTGTGCCTAATACACATATTTTTGCAAGCAATTTCCCCAAATGTAATGCATTTTGTATGTTATGTTCACTCATAGATGTATGTATGCATGCATACTTTCCCATAGTATATGCATTTTTGTACACGCCCTTTGTTAACTGCATTGCAAAATATAGAGACGCGCAAATTGTAAAGTATGCCAGCGTTAAGATTCACATATTGTTTCCCGGAGTGCAAATTAGGTAGATTCACCTTTAAATCTGAACTGGATCAAATTTCTCCTCCATCCTTAATCTTATTTTACTGTCCTATGAGAGGACTCTTAGGAAGCTGCTGTGCCTTGTCCTAGGTCAGATTATTTGTCCATCTAGGGCAGTACCGCATGTTCTAACAGGCAGCGGCTCTTCTCTGTCTCCAAGCAGAGGCCTTCCCCGTTTGCTACTCACTGGTCTTCAACCGGTGGGTCAGGACCCACTGCTGGGTCACAGCCTGGTCTAAGGTGGGTTGCAATAGCATAAGATTGCATGGTAAAGAAAATTAAGAAATGGATCCCTAAATGCCTGCTTGGGTTAAAAGTGAGTCCTGGCTCTGAAAAGGCTGAAGACCACTGCACCCCATCCTTTTACCTGGACATGTCAAGGAATGGACCTGGGACCTTTTGCATGCAAAACAGGTGCTCTGCCACTGAGCGGTGGCTCCTCCCCTTCCTAACCCTGTATCAGCATTGTCCAGCAGAAGCTAGTTTGGGAACTCCCTGCCTATAGACATCAATCATTTGCTTAAAACTTTTTGTTTAGATAAGTCTATCCAGACCTTTATTTATTTGATTTATATCCCGCCCTTCCCCCCATCAGGAGCCCAGGGTGGCAAAAAAAAGCACCAAAAACACTCTAAAACATCATAAAAACAGACTCTAAAATACATTAAAACAAAACATCTTTAAAAACATTTTTTTTAAAAAAAGCTTTCAAACAATTTTTTTTGAAAACAAGGTTAGAAACATCTAGACATATAGAATGTGAATATGTATTTTACTCTTTGTGCTTACTGTTGATTTGAATTTTCTTTTGAATGTTTAAAAACCTATTTTTAACTCTTTTTTGATAATTTTATTTTTTTTTGAAACCTGATTAGAGGTTTTATTACAATCAAGCAGTACATAAATTTTGTTAAATAAAATAAAAAATAAACATGTCTTTCAGCCTTCCCCAACCTGTTGGGCAGTGCTGGCTGGGCTGATGGAAGCTGTGGTCTAAAACATCTGGAAGATTTGAGATTGGGGAAGGCTGATGTAGTTCCAGCACTAGGATAAGCCAAAGGCCATGATAAAATTAATAGGAGTCTAGTTTGTGATTGTGGCCTTATCTGTACTATACATTTAAAGCAGTATTATACCACTTTAAACAGTCATGGCTTCCCCCAAAGAATCCTGGGAACTATAGTTTAAGGGTGCTGTAAGAGGCTCTTATTTCCTTCATAAAGTTCGCTGGGAAGAGGGATTGATTGTTAAACCACTCTAGCAGTTGTAGCACAGTGAATGGAATGGGGCTGGTCTCCTAACAATTCTCAGCACTCTTAACAAACTGCAGTTCCCAGGATTCTTTGAGGGAAGCCATGACTATTTAAAGTGGTATAATACTGCTTTAAATGTTTAGTGCAGATGGGGTCTCTGTCAGTTGTGCGTGATCCATAGCTAGGGAAGGAATGATCTGTCAATTTCAGTTCTCTCAGTTTCTCATTTTGCTAACCTTAAATTCGGTTCTCCGGATTTCTGCAGCAGTTTGCAATTAAAAAAAAAAAATCCTCATGAAAGTTCCTCAGCATTTTAGTGTGAATATGTCCTAATAAATACATTTTTATATGCAGATTTTGACTAATGTACACATTTTTGCAAGCAATTTTATCCTAATATAATGTATTTTGGTATGTTATTTTTATGAATATATATTTTGTGAAAACCTTTCCCCAATATATGCATTTCTGTAAACATTGCTTGGTTGGACTGTGGGCTCGTCTACACGGTGATTTAGTGTGTGGCATCGCAATATTTTGGATAAGTGCAAATTTCAAAGGATGGCTGTGTTTTAGTTCTCCTATTGTTGTGGAATGTGCAAATATGATAAATTTGGCTTTAAATGCAAACTGAATCAAATTTCTTCCCCATCCCTGCCCATAGCTAAAGGTCCCATGTAAGGGTATACTTGGATGTGCTGGCTGAGGGAGTGCGAGGAGGGCATGGAGAGGAGAGAAAGTGGCCTGCATGTAGATTTGCCCACCCTGGTTCAGCTGTACCGAGTCAGTTGTTTCCTTTCCACAGCATCCATGTCAATGAACTGACTATAGAAAACACTGAGGTTGACTTCAAGGAGAATGTTGCCATTGACATTGAAATTCAGAATGTTTCAGCCTCCTTCAAAGGAACCTTGAGCTATGGCTACGTGGGTGCCTGGTGGTGAGTATTCCCAGAGAAGTCAGTGTGTGCCGGTTGGTTCCTTTTGGGGAAACTCTAGGAAGGTGACTCAATTGATCTCAATTTGGTGTGAAAATGGAAACATCTGCTTTGCATTTACTCCAACTCCATGTTTGCATCACCACCTTTAAGCTTCTAGTCCCTTGCAGTTCCAGTTCATCATCTTTGCACCCCTGCCTACAGGGCAACTCATGAGCAGCAAGCAAGGCTGGAAGAACATCTGCAGGGTGCCTCTTGCTTTCCATTTTGCGCAAACTAATTTCTACACAGAGCTTATCCTGCATTCCAAAAGCTACCTTGGGTTTTCCACTTTTCTGCCTTCTCCCAAAGGACTCTGGGAACTGTAGTTTGGTGATGGGTGCAGAGACCTCTCTGTTACATATCCCTACCTCCTTTCCTTTACAAAACTACAGTTCCCAGTATTCCTTATTTAATCTCCCCACAAGCAAATCAGGATGAATGCTCATTCAAACAGCTGATGTTGCCTAATGCCTCTGCAAACTAATTGGGGTAAATGCTCATTAAACAGGTTGTCTGGAAGTGATCACAGAGAATATTAAGAAAGCTTATGAGCTGAATTTATTATTGTGTCTCTGACCTCTTTCCCTATCTCTAGGTCAAGACAGATGTAACATTTATAAGGAGTGGGGGCAGGTTTGGAAGTAGCTTCCCACATTGTTCAAACAAACCTTTTCTTCTTTTGGGACAAGATACGAAAAACCCTCACCTGTGATTTTCCTGCCATGATTAATTTGAATGCAGGAAAGCAAATGCAGATTGTGCTGACTTACTAATACTAATGATATCATAATGCACGTGAAGAAACATGGCCCAAATCCTCTGAGCAATTCTGCAGGTGAAAAATGTGTAAATGAATAAATGCACTTGGAAAAAATTAGGCAGGACAGCTGAGACACAATGGGGTGGCCAAGATTGACGGATGAATCAGCATTCAGTTTCCTGATATTATTGTTTATGAGTCCCTCCCAACATCTCTTTTAATCGGGCACTCATTGTGATTTGTGCTCATGATGTTATTGGAGTGGTTATACATGATTGCTCTTTCAACCTGCAAAGGTTTTGGGGCGGTTATACTCCTTCATTTGCAATAGGCGCAAAGTTTCCTGCTAAAAGCCTATACCTTTTTATACTGTAAACAATCTTGTGTTTTGCTTTTGTCCCATGTTTGTTGCACTCTGGAGCAAGAGTGCCTCTCTAGATGTCAACAAAGCAATAACATTGGGAAGCATTGCAGAACAATAAAGCAGAATGATGTGTGGACGGTCCATTATAGATCCACCACTAATGCACTATGATTGTATTAATGACATATTGCAGAATACAACTGCAAAAAATCAACCTCTCTGTGTTACAGATAAATGTTTATTTATGTACATGGCCTTTTACAAAGAGTTTTGACAGATCCAATAAATATTTATCTAAAATATGGACACCAGTCATGTCAACGATAGTGAAGCTAGAGACACAGCAGGCTTGCTGTCACTTCTGTCCATCTAGTGTAGATTGTAAGCACTTTGGGGAGGGATTGTATCATTTCTCTGTTGTGTACAGTGCTGTTGACATTATGCAGAACTTATATAATAGAAGTAGTGAGAGTTTTCTCATTACTGGTTTGTTACCTACTGCACAACGACCATAATCCCTGACCATTGGCCATGCTAGCTGGGACTGATGGGAGCTGTAGTCCAACAACTTCTGACATCACGTTGGCTATCCTGCCCTAGAGCCTAATGCATGCAAAGCATGCACTCCATCACGAAATAGCTGGCCTTCCCCTTAATTCCGTCCGTGTTCCACCTGTCCCTAAAATGTTGCTTTGACATTGTAGCTGTGGATGATGTGGTGTGTGGATGATTATTTTTAAAAATGTTCTCACAGGTTGAAACTCATCCATTATATCGACTTCGAAATTGATTCCTCCATTGATCTCCAGATAAACATTAAACTATGTAAGTAGTTGCAGAATACCAGAAGGCTACAGCATTGGCTTTTCAGCTTCAACAAAATGAGGGCTTAATGTAAACAAGAGGCAGCATGTTAGTGTCTCCTGTGAGACCAGGGGTGGGGTGGGGAGTAAGGAAAAGCAGGTTTTCCTGTGATAGAAAACCTAGTTTATTATCTCTGAAAATCAATAGAGGTATACTTTACTTGGCGTTTGCAGATGGATTGACTTATTCTCCCATCTCTGCTGGCATGTCTGTTGCCAGGCATCATCCCTCCTTCTGTTTTCAATGTTCAGGTTGTGAGTGCCGTTTCATACATAGGAAAAATGGCCCTGCTTAAAAGTTACTCCTTCCCCTCTTTTGTTGGGTGGGGGGGATTGGATTCTGCATAATTTAATGAGAAAAATACATCTGAAAATTATCAAAGAGGACAGAATGTTCTGATGAAATTCCAATGGTTTTTTGTTGTGCTTACTTTACTTTTGAGGTGGCCCAGAGGTGTTTGCATGAGTCCTTCCTTTCATTCTGCAAATCATCTCACCAGTGGTCTGCACTCTGCAGCCTCCCCAGGTGCCCAGGCTTCAGTCAAAGCCAAAGAGAAGGCATCATGTGGTAATTCCTCCCAAGTGGCCTTTTCAAGAACCGGAAGTGCAGGCAGCCGGGAAAGCTGCAGAGTACAGGAGAAATATTTACTGGAAAGGAGAACACACACACGTTACCCTTAGCCATGATAAGGTAATCTCAGTAATGTACATCCACTGACATTCTAAAGAAATTTGAAAGCACCCTGAAAACGAGGCAGAAAAATGGAAGCCCCTTCTGCAAGAGAAGACAACTTTTGAGAAACTGAAGGACAGATTTCAGCATGGCACCAATCCCCATACAAAAGAGAGGTATCAGGAGGCTTGGGAGAACCCAATGTTTTGCAGAACCTCCCCAAATTAGCAACATTAGAAAAGGAAGGGAATCCCCCAAAGATCTAAATGACAGCTGAGCATGTTCAGTGGCCACAGCGGTCACTGTTGAAGGGAGGAACAGAAAATGGGTGACAGGGGAAAGTGAATGGAGTAGCTAGAATCCTGAAGAGAGGCACTCCACGCTGCAACTTTTTGTCGCAGGGCCCACTTGCAGTCTGCTGAATAGCTGGACAGCAGAAGAAATTCATTCCGTTGACATCATGCAAGGAGGGGGCTTACCTGAATAGCCGCTGGAGCAGGTAAGCCTCCCCCCTTGGCATAGATGAGGAACCAATGAGGACAAATTGGAGTAATTTATTGTTAATTGTAATTAAAATGTATCCATTTGTTCCTCAATGCATTTGTTTTGGAACAAGCAGAAATTGAACCAAATGGGCTTTTGGGATTTGCAATCCTTGTTCTGGAATCAGTGTTCTTACAGTTCCCTCTCCTCCTTCCTGGAAAGCTGTGGTTCCTAATAACTTGAGGCATTTGTTTCTCTGTTGAGCAGTGTGTGAAGAGGAGCGAGTGGTAGTGGACACGTCGGACTGTTACCTGACCTTCCACAAGCTGACCCTGCACCTCCAAGGAGACAAAGAGTATGCTTCGTTATTTGAAATCTGGCCCGGGGTTTGGCACTGCCTCTCTTTCCCAGGAAGGACCCCTATATCCATGGGGCTAGGAACATAAGGAGCTGTCTCATAGTGAGTCAGACCATTGGCCCATCTCGCTTAGTGCTGTCTACGCTAACCGGCAGCAGCTCTCCAGGGATTCAGGCTGATTTCTCTCCCAGCCCCTACCTTGAGATGTCAGGGATTGAACCCAGGCTTCTGCATGCAAAGCAGATGCTCTTACACTGAGTTATGGCCCCCTACTAAAATAGGCATATAGGAAGCTGCCTTATACTGAGTCAGACTGTTTGTCCATCAAGCTCAGTATTGTCTACACTGACTGGCAGCAGCTGTCCAGGGATTCAGGATGGGTTAGCTCCCAGTCCAACCTGGAGATGCCAGGGATTGAACCTGCCTTCTGCATGCAAAGCAGATGTTCTGCCGGTGAGCTATCGTCCTTCCTTATGTAGCAAAACATTCTGGGTGGCTGCTCTACAACTGTCGTCCCCCCCCTCCCCGTTCTGCACACCCACTAAACCCTAACCCCAAAGGCCAAGCTGCCTGTGATGCTAAGCACATTATTAGCAGATGTTTTCAATAAATAGCAGGTGCAGACGAGGGGGATTTTCATCAGGACCACATTGCATGGGAAGGGGGGGTGTAACCCTTCCAGAGGTGGGCCTGAATAAAATTCCATCCCATCCCACATTGCTATTAACCCCAAAATAAAACCTCCCATTTGTGCCCATGTGAGATTCCCCCCCCCCAAACAGCAGGGCTAACAGGACCAGGGTGGAGGGGGACACAGAGTTTTGACAGAATTGTGGCTGGGAAGGGAAAAGTTAAACCTGCTGTGGCCTTGGTGAACATTTGGGGCTCCCACATGTTCTATTTTAAAAAAATCAAAACCCTGAAAAACTTTCTAATGGTGTGTTTAGCAAAATGTCCCGTTTGTCCTGAAGTATCCATAGAGAAACCTTTGTGACAAGGCCAGCCCAAAAACATTGTGCTGCCTGAGGCAAAGGAGAAGATGGCTCCCCATTCCAATTACAGAAGCCCCCGAGACTGGCTGCTGAACCTTACTTCAACACCACTAGTGACAGGACCACGTGCTCCACCACCTTGGAGTCAGCAAGCTAGTTAAGGGGGCAGGCGGGTGGGGGATGAGAAGCTGTGTAGCACACAAGCTTATACTCCCCAAGGAGTGGCCACCACTCCCCACAACATCTGCTGCTTGAGGCAGTTGCTTCGCTTGGCCTAATGGCTGGGCTAGCCTTGCCTTGTAAGGCTATCTAGCTTGCCCTGACTTCTAACGTCCAGGATTAATTTAAAGCTTTAATACACACCCTGTATTGCTTGTATTTGGATGTTCTTTAGATTTAGAGTTTTATGTGTTTAGAATCTCCTTGTGTTGTAACTCAACGAGAGCCCCGAAGACAGGGCATGAAGAAAATCCAAATCAGCTTTTGAGCTCACACTCAGTCTTTTTCCATGCAGCCCAGGATGGGTAAAACAGCTTTTTACAAACTTCATCTCATTCACCTTGAAACTAGTTCTCAAAAACCAGGTAAGACCCATGGATGGGGTAACTGACACAAAAGTGATAGCATCTGATGATGAATGTTATGCATGCAGGACAGTTAATCAGATGTAGAGGTGGAAAGATCTGTCAGTTTTGGTCCTCTCAGTTCCTCATTTTTCTAATCTTAAATTCAGTCCTCCACATTTCTGCACAATTTGTGATTTTTTTAAAATCCTCATGAAAATTCTTCAGCATTTTAGTGTGGATTTCTCCTAATACATTTCTGTATACAGTTTTGACTAATGTACACATTTTTTGCAAGCAGTTTATTCTAATATAATGCATTTTATATGTGATTTTTACCAATATATTCATTTTGTGCACACTTTCCCCTAATCTGTGCACGTTTGTAAACATTGCTTGGTTAGAGAACTGCATTACAAAAGTGTGAATTTCGAAGGATGGCTGTGTTTCATTTCTTTCGTTTCATTTCTATTGTTTCGGAAAGTGCAAATTTGATAAATTTGTCTTTAAATGCGAACTGAATTGAATTTCTTCCCCATCCCTAATCAGACTACAGTATGGCAAAGGCAGATGCAGAAAGACTTGGTTTACAAGATCTTAATGAAATTGCAGTTGATCTGGCTTTACCCTGAAAGTTGGCTTACGGTTTAGCTTTCAAGCCTCTGGGGAACAATGTTTTTGAAGCGCTGCTTTCTGGCAAACTGGAATCTGGCTTTAGACACTTTGTAAACTGAGGATGTCTTCCTTAGCACTCTTGTCCCTAGGGATAAGCAAACGAAAAAAAGGATCAAAAGTCTACAGTAGCCTTCCCGAAACCGGTGCCCTTCAGAGGTTTTAGACTAACACTCCAATCAACCCCAGGCTGCATGCCTGTGCTGGATAGAACTAATGTGTGTTTTAGTCCAAATATCTGGAGGGCACCAGGTTGGCAAACGCTGGGCTACAGAATTAGTATTTGTTAACATTTAAACCCCATTTTTCAGTGACTGTGGACTGGGGTTATTAATTGCTTTTGCTGATGTATGGCATTACAGCAGTTGTTCAGTGTTCAGGGCTGGCCTTACACTTTTGTCATCTGACACAAGAAGGCTAAATCCTTTATTTTGCTTCTGCCTGTACTGGTTGTTCCTTCACCTAGTTGTCATCAGGCTGACGGCTCATCAGCTGGTAAATTGCAGCATCAGAGATGTAAGTCATCAAGGTCAAATGCCCCGTACAAAACTTGCAGATCATCTTCTTCTAGGGACGGCTGAATTTGTTACTCTCGGATTCTCTCTAATCTTTCCAGTTTTAAGTCCAGTTTTCCACATATGTGATTTTTTTTAAAAAAACAAGTCCTCATGAAGATTCTTTAGCATTTTAGTGCTAATTTCTTCTAATATAAAAAATCACATATGTGGAAAACTGGACTTAGAACTGGAAAGATTAGAGAGAATCCGAGAGTAACAAATTCAACATCGAAGGCCCTCCTCTGGGTGCCTACTCAGAGAGACGCCCGGAAGGCGACTACAAGAAAGAGGGCCTTCTCGGTGGTGGCCCCCGAATTATGGAACACCCTTCCTGATGAGGTTCGCCTGGTGCCTACATTGCTATCCTTTCGACGCCAGGTGAAAACCTTCCTCTTTGTCCAGGCATTTTAAAATTTTTAATATTTTAATATTTTTTGTACTTGTTAATAGTTTGTATTTGTATCTAATGTTTTAACAGACAGTCATACGACACACCTTTTATAATTGGATGATTAGCTGGTTTTTAGCTGCTTTTTAAATTGTTTGTAAGTGTTATTTTTTATGTACACCGCCCAGAGAGCACTGCTATGGGCGGTATAAAAGTTCAATCAAATCAAATAAATAAATAAATCAAATAAATAATATAAGCATTTTTGTATGCAGTTTTGCCCAAAGCACACCTTTTTGCGAGGCAATTTCCCTTAGTATAATGAGCGTTTGTGTGTTATCACTAATATATGCATTAATATGCACACTACCCTAGTATGTATATGCCTTTTTTGTACACATTATGTGGCTGGAGAACTGCTCAGCAAAATTTGGAGGATGACTGTGGTTTGGTTTGCATATTGTTTCTGAAAGTGCAACTTATTTAAGTTCACCTTTAAATGTGAACTGAACCACATTTCTCCTCTGTCCTATCTCCTTCACACAGTACCTTTCAATGCTGCCGCTTCACACATTCATCTGTGAGTTATCAAGTGTTGTCCCATCAAGTAACACGGGGGTAGGCAACGTGGTATGCTCCAGAAGTTGGACTACTACTCCCATCATGCCTGGCCATTGGCCATTACTTGCTGAGGCTATTGGAAGTTGGAGTCCAACAACGTCTGGAGGGCGCCATGTTGGCTGCACCTGAAGTAATGTGTGAAATATCAGTTTGTTTTTCCAGATGCCAGTTTCCCTTGCTTGTTGCCATTTACTTTGCTCTACTTAACTTATTGTTTTCTTGGGTACGTACCTCATTCTCAGCTTCCATGATCCAGAATTGTGTCTACTCCTCGCTGTAAACACATGGCTTCATCACCGGCCCATCTCAGACAAACTTGAGCTTTATGAGATAAAACATATCTTCAGCAGAGTAAAACTGGCAAAACAGAATTAAGCTCTAACCAGTCCACTTTCTCCTCACCGGGGATGTGCTAGAATTCTGCCCAATTGGTACCAAATTTTCCATTTATTTGCTTATTCGCTTTTGTTGTGGATCGAATTTTTATATAGTGATTTTCCGTAGCTATCTTTGGAAACCAATTTTTTTTGGAAAAAGTGTCTAAAATAAAGATATAGATATAAAAATTTCCTTCAATTTATTTATATTTCCTTTCAAAATATCAATATTAATATAATTTTTTTTTCCAATGGAGGGAAATGGATTGATAAAAACAGTGGCTAGTGGACAAAGAGTGGTCTCAAATTGATACTAGCCTGTTAGGTTGACAGATTGCTTTCGAACCAGTACTGCCCAATGGATCCCATACCTACCCCTCACACAGACTAGCTGAATAAATGAAACAGTCTTTGGTAAAAATATATGTAAAGTAGTTTACTCATGGCCTGCCATATGTTCAGGAAACATAGGCTTTAGCTTGAAGAGAAAAGGTAGTAGTAGTACTTAGTAAGTTTAGTCAATGATCATAAAGTGTTGTGTTAGAACAGCCTTCTGTGGCACATGGTAGGTGTTCATGTGAATCAGTTTGCTACTGCCCTAAAACTTGGTGACCAGTCAATGACTAAGTAACTTTTTTCAGACATTCTGTTGACTAGTGAACCTATTAATAGCCCCGTCTGCGGGTCAAACTATAGATGGTATGTGGAGATCTACCACCCCAAAAGTAAAAGCAGCTGGGACGGATTATATTGGGGCCATGATAAGTGCCATTTTCCTGTTCCAAAGTGCTTCCCCCCCCAATTTACAGGCATCTGCTTTGAGACATTATGAAGTTCTACTAAACTAGAATTTAAACCCCATCAACGGTTTGTTTCGCATGTTACAAAATTCTTACAGGGAAAATGTATGCACCCATAGGAACCTGCCTAATGCTGAATCAGACCATTGGTCCATCTAGCTCAGTACTGTCTACACTGACTGGCAGGGGCTCTCCAGGGTTTCAAGCAAAGGTCCTTCCGAGCCCCACCAGGAAATGCCAGGGATTGAACCTGGGACCATCTATTTGATGCTCTACGTACCACTGAGCTATGGCCATTCCTCAAACAGGTACTTGAACATCTCTCCTCTTTTACAGGTGTGTAAAGAAATTAACTACCTTTCTCAGATACTGGCAGACTTTGTGCAGGACACAGCAGGTAAATAAATTCCCATTCACTGTTGTTATAATTACTGGGTTCCTGCTGGGAGGAAGGGTGGGATATAAATCAAATAGATAAAATTATTTTTTATTAAAAAGCCCCCTCCCCCCTTTATATAACAAAGCCCACCTGCAGTCTCATGTGGTATAGTCTGTCCTTGCACTTCAGGAATATATTGCTTTGTTCTGATGCATGTGTAGATCTGGAATGTGTACGCTTTACATCTGTGAAGTACAAAGCCTGATTTCAAAGGTCCTTAGCTAGAGATGAAAAAAATAACAGGGTTGGCTGGCAGTCCTAGTTAGACATAAACAAACAGACAAACTGGAGCAGTTTGGGACATATACCACCACCCACACAGGCTGCCTGGAGGTCTACTTTTATGACTCACTGGCCATAAAAGGAAGGACAATTAGGCAATCAAAGACTCAGAGGAGTATCCTGCAAAGAATATTCAAAACTGTAATAAAATGTTGCAGTGTGGATTGCTGGTGCTTAGGATTCCAGCCAACCCATTCCATTTCACCTCCTTCTGTTTTCCATTTTAACTTCCTCTCTCTATCCCTTTGTGCTGTTTTGGGCCTCACCTGCCCCCCTTAGGAACATATTTTCTTAAAGGTTTTTTAAAGTTATTTTTGGGCACTTCTGCAAACCTTGATGTTCTTCCAAGCCTGCTAGCATGTCGCTTTTGTCCATAAATGGTGCTGTTCTGGCTACATAAACAATGACACTCAGCAGTCTGAAGGGAAGCAAGTGGTAGCTGCAACGAAATGGTGTAGTGTGGAGGGCTGGCTGGAACCCTGCCCTCTTCCAGGATACTCTGTTCTTTTCTCCTTTCCGTCACCCCACTCCATCCAACAGTGAGTCAACATTCCATGACCATGGGGCCTCCTTAGTCCTCACTGGCCTGTTCTGGGGTATTCCTGACCCCAAGGGCTATTCTTCCATAGGGTTTCTTTTTTCTACTCCTGCAAACCCCAGGAGTTCCCCCTAAGCCTGCTGACACCTCTTGCGTGCAGATCGTGCCATTTTAACTCTATAAGGGTCAGCGCCTGGAGTCTTGAGATCACTATTATAAATTCTATATGGTTGTGTTGAAAGGAGACTCTTTTTCATTTTTCTGGTAGCAAACTTCCTACAAGATGGCGATATAGGAGTGGATATTTCTCTGACATCATCTCCAGTAATAAAAGCAAATTACGTTGAATCACATCACAAGGTAAGGAGATATGCTCGTTGTCAGTTTCCCTGTGTGGAGGAGCGAAGGGCAATGGGTGACAATGTTTATCCAGCCTCTGTAGCGTTGCTCAGGCTTGCAGTAAAGAACAGACTCTGCTATTCAGAATAGCTACTATTCTGTGGAACTGGCCATGTTACAGATGCCATATAACACTTGTTCTACACCTGTAGAAATGGTTCCTTCAGTGTGGCAGTGCCTGCACCTTGGAGCTCCCTGCCTTATTGACGTCCGGCAAGCACCTTTATCTTTTTGGCACTTGCTTCAAACATTCCTGTTTAGGCAAGCCTATCCAGATTAGGGATGGAAAGTTCTGTCAAATTTGGTTCTCTTGGTTTCTCATTTTTCCAATCTTAAATTCGGTTCTCCACATTTCTGCAGCAATTTGCTTTAAAAAAAAAAAAATCCTCATGAAAGTCTCCAGCGTTTTAGTGTGAATTTCTCCTAATAAAGACATTTTTGTAGGCAGTTTTGATTGATGTACACATTTTTGCAAGCGGTTTCTCATCATAGAATGCACTCTGTATGCTATTTCGCTCATATACTGTATTCATTTTTATGCACACTTTCCCCTCGCATACGCATTTTTGCAAACATTGGTTGGTTCGCAAGCTGCACTGCAGAATTTGGATAAGTGCAAATTCTGAAGGACGGCTGTCTTTCGGTTCCTATATTGTTTTGGACAGTGCGAATTTGATAGATTCGGCTTGAAATGAATCAAATATCTCGCCCATCCCTAATCCGGATACATAGATGCTGATGCTTTTTAATCTCATTTTAGTCTACTGCTGTTTTTAATCACTTTAAAAAACATTTTTAATTACTTGTTTTTAACTGTTTTTATTGATAATTTAAAAGTGTCTTGTAAATTGCTTAGAGGTTTTTCACAATCAAGTGGTATATAAATTTTTGTTACATAAATGCATAAAATAAAAATTTAACTGTTTATTTTAATACAAAAATGCAGTTGACACCTAGAATAAGGCTGGAGTTACCTTTTCAGCCCAAGGGCCACATTCCTGCATGGCTGTGGCAGGAAAGGCCAGATGTAAAAGTGGGTGGAGCAATCATCCCTCACCCACCCATCCCCCTCACACCTATGTCTTGCATTCAGGCAAATAAGAGGTCACATCTACACCAAACCTTTAAAGTGCTCTTATACCACTTTAACAGTTATTGCTTCCCCCAAAGAATCCTGGGAACTATAGTATATTTGTGACAGAGGTACAATTCCCAGCACCCTTAACAAACTACAGTTCCCAGGATTCTTTGGGGGAATCCATGACTGTCAAAGTGGTATAAGAGCATTTTAAAGGTTTGGTGTGGATGTGACATTCTAGCCAGGCAAAAGCACTGCAGGAGAGGCAGCAAGGGGTGTGTGGCCTAGGAAGAGGGTGGGAACTAAGGAGACTCTCAAGCAGGGGTGTTGTCGTCTGGGGTTGTGGAAAGTCACGGATCCACACGTTTTTGGGGAGCAAGGTGCCAGCCAGGTCCTATACATGAGCCAATCAGCATGAAAAGGGAGCGTGTTAGTCACTGAGAAGAGTCCTTGTCCTTTTGTGCTGATTGGAGCCAGAGTGAAAGGAAGCGAGTCAGCCATTCATGCTGATTGGCTCCTAGAGATGTCTGTTGTCATGGAGTGTGGACTCGCGAGATGACACGGAGAGCAAGGGAGATGAGGGAAAGTGGAAAGGGGGTGTGGCTGTGGCTATCATGAAGGGATCCTGCACTTCTGAATTTGCCACTACACTACTGCTCTCAAGGGCCCGATAGAGAGGGCTGGAGGTTGGGCCGGTGCCAGGCGTAACTGGGCCCTTGGGCGCCAGCCTGCCCCAGGGCCCCCGCACTGCTCCACCTCCCTCTCCTCCCTTTCTGTGAATGCCCTGTGTGCTGGGCGTGCAGGTCACTGCCATCAACCAAGATGGTGATGGAGGCTTCTCTGAGGGGCTGATACTCCCCCACCTTCTTCATTGATGGCAAGCGTGCACACTACGTTGCGTGCGTGTACATGCTTGCCATCAATCAAGATGGCGGTAGGGGCATCAGCCTCTTACGAAAGCCTCTGCTGCCATCTTGGTTGATGGCAGCTGTGCCCGCAGCGTGCAGGGCATTCACAGAAAGGGAGGAGAGGGAGATGGAGCAGGCGGGTGCCGCAGGGCTGCACGGTCTGTAGGGGGGACTGGGAGCTCTGTCTCGGCGATCTGTGGCAGTGTTGGGAGTTGACCCTGCCGAGGATCACGGAAGGGAAGTGCTGCCCCCACACCCTAAGGAGGGGCCCTTCATACACCCCTCCCGTGCTGTCTCTAGAAATGCCCCCTCCTTCAATTATTAACTCTTCACTCTCCCACTACTGTTGCATGCACTTTACCACAAGAGCCTACTGAACGGAAGCACTAGCAGTTTCTTAATTGCTGAGGGGAATCAGCAAGCAAGATGGTAGCTTCCGATGTTCTTCTGTCTCTGCCATGGCGTGAGGTTTTTCCAAACACAAGCCAATGCATTGGGTACATTTTCCTACACACAGATGGCTAGCCCTTTTTTATTGTGCATTCATGGCGATTCATACTCATGATGGTATTGGGGCAGTTATATATGATTCTGCTTGCAATACGGTTTGCTTCTGCAATAAATTTGGGGCAGTCATACTGCTTTGCTATCTATCGGTGCATGTCCTGTAGCTTCCTGCTGAAATCCTGTAAATTTAATACCACAAATGTTCTGGGGTTTTTTTTGTCCCACTTTTGTTGTGCTCCAGGACAAGAGTGCCCCTCCAGGTGGCAATCAGGGATGGCACCAGACTGCATGGGCCCTTGAATGTGCAGTGGCAACGCAGCAGCATTACTGCCACTGGAGGCTTAAATAGGCCCAGCTGCGTTAGTGCACTTGTACACTGCAGGTGCACATCTATGGGGAGTGTTGATGCCCCGGGCCACCATTTTGGGTGATGGCAAGCATGTGCATACAGCACACTGAGGTGGTGCCATGGCCAGCTGTTGTGTTGCAGACAATTTAAGAGAGACACCAGAGATCAGTCTTCATCCTCTTTATTCCAGCTGCATTCTGCTCCACCCATTCAAACTCCTCCCCTTTCTGTTCTATACCTCCCAGCCTTATTTTACTACCAATCCCAATATGCAATTCTCTTAGCACGATATCACACCAGCCCACGCCAGCAGCGGGGGAGGGTTGTCTAGGCGGTTGACTCCCACTCCGTGATCCACGCCAGGGTGCACACTGCGTGACCTGATGCTAGAGCAGATCGTGGAGCAGGAGCTACACCCACCCAGCCCCAGCAGCAGGGGCCCTTGGCCAGAGCCCAACCTGGCCACCTGCTGGTGCTGGGCCTCGTGGCAATATTGTAGTAACATTGGGGAAGCATCACAGGACAGCTAATAAAGCAGAATGGTGTGTGAACGGCCCAGTATAAATCTACCACTAACACACTACGATTGTATCAATGAAGTATTGCAGAATACAATCGTGGAAAAACACCAGTCTGGACTAGTTTAGAGAAAAGGCGGGTCAGAGGAGACATGATAGAAGTGTATAAAATTATGCATGGCATTGAGAAAGTGGATAGAGAAAAGTTCTTCTCCCTCTCTCATAATACTAGAACTCGTGGACATTCAAAGAAGCTGAATGTTGGAAGATTCAGGACAGACAAAAGGAAGTACTTCTTTACTCAGTGCATAGTTAAACTATGGAATTTGCTCCCACAAGACGCAGTAATGGCCACCAGCTTGGATGGCTTTAAAAGAAGATTAGACAAATTCATGGAGGACAGGGCTATCAATGGCTACTAGCAGTGATGGCTGTGCTCTGCCACCCTAGTCAGAGGCAGTATGCTTCTGAAAACCAGTTGCCGGAAGCCTCAGGAGGGGAGAGTGTTCTTGCACTCGGGTCCTGCTTGCGGGCTTCCCCCAGGCACCTGGTTGGCCACTGTGAGAACAGGATGCTGGACTAGATGGGCCACTGGCCTGATCCAGCAGGCTCTTCTTATGTTCTTATGGAGGGACCCTGTCTGCTTGTCAGAAAGGTACCAGGGTGAAGCAGCCTTCTGCCCTCTGAGTTATGCAAGTAACATCTGCAGCTGGTTGTTATTCTACAAACTCCACTTACATTCTGTTCTCTTGAAAGGGCCTCCTCCTATATAAGAACTATTCAAGCAACTTCCATGACTCTGCATTCACACCCTCACTGCTGTCAGAATCCCGAATGCTCTACTTCTGGTTTTCAGACCACCTCCTCAACTCTCTGGTCTTGGCAGCTTTTCTAGATGAGCGTCTGGAATTAACAATCACAGGGGAAGAGCTAAAGGTAATTTTTACAAGTGGTCATTTAACCTGGCTTCTGTTGAGTTGGTGGCAAGGCGAATTGAAGTATGCTGAACTACCACTAGAAAGAAGCACCAGCTCCACCCATTTGGTCAGGCCAGTGAGCAAACCTAATGCGGAAGCTTTTAAAAGGGTCAACTAGGGATGTGCTAGAATTCCACCCAGTTTGGATTGGGTACCGAATTTTCTATTAATTCACTTGTTTTTCGTCATTGAGGATTAGATTTTAATGTCGCAAATATATTTTTGAAAATGGCCTTTAAAAAAATCTGCCTCTAAAACATGAATTTTAAGAATAATTTATTGATATTTCCTAGTACTGATATTTTTCTAGTACTGAGCTAGATGGGGGGTCAGAAGAGAGATGAGGGCTCTTAGTGAAACTGACACTAAGCCCTGATCCTTGACTCCATCCTGTGGCAGAGTAAAAAATGTAATAAATAAATCCAATCCATTCCTTCCCCCTTTGAAAAGAGTAGCGAAGGGAGGCTGGGCTACACGGACGCAAAACTGGAGCACCAGATCCTTTCATCTACAACACATATTTTAGGCCTCCTAATAAGGGGGAAATTTTTTAAAAAAGCTTCCCAACAATCTCTGGAGCTTGCTGGGTTCACCCAAGTTTTTCTGGAGCCTTTAGGAGTCTCTGAGGAGAAATGGTGTTTCGTTAATAATACATTTGAGCTGGGCCATTACGAACTTTGGCAGTATTGCTAGAGAAGCTGCTGGGAATTTTTTTCTGTTAGAGATTCCTGTTCGAGCCCCTGCTGGCAAAACAACAATTTTCAGGAGTTTATGAGAATTATTTAACCAGTCTAGGGATGCAATAGAGAGATACTCATTGATTTGGTCAGTATTGATCAACCTGATGCCTTCCAGTTTTTTGGACTACAACTCCCATCAGCCTCGGGTTCCACCGCTGCATGACGGAGCAGATGGTTGATGTTAGATTGTAGGGCAGAAGGCAGTGTTCCTTTAGAAGTGCTCAAAAGGTTTGGAGAGCAAATCTAAGCAAGTGGGGCCTGCCTGAGCATGCTAATACCCTCCTCTTCTCAAATGCCCCAGTTTGGCTCTAAAATCTTGTTGGCACGGGGACACTGTGTAGAGGGAGCAAAACATGGCACCTTACCCTATTTTATGCAGGGGTAGCCATGTTAATTTGATGTAGCAAAGCCAACAAAGAATCATGTGGCACCTTAGAGATTAATACATTTCTTAAGGCGTAAATGTTTGTGGACTTTAGTGATGCATGCCGTAATAAACTTGCACGTCTTTAAGGCGCCACAGGAAGATTCTTAGTTACTTTATATACAATATGTTTTTTCTTGTGTATAAGACAAATTTCCACTAGTGCTTGGGACACATAAGTCACATCCACACCATTCTGAGCAATCTTCCGGGAGCCACATGACAGATGTGGGAAGGGCCACACATTGATGGAACAACAAGGTCCCTTCTACACTATACATTTAAAGCACTCTTACGCCACTTTAACAGTTATGGCTTTCCCCAGAGAATCCTGGGAACTGTAGTTTAAGCTCCTTCTGGGAAGAAGGGTGGGATATAAATTTAATAAATGAATAAATGAATGAACGAGCTAGGAATAGTAGCTCTGTGACAAACTACAGTTCCTAGGATTCCTTGGGGGAAGCCATGACTGTTAAAGTGGCATAAGAGTGCTTTAAATGTATGGTGTGGCTGTGACCATAAGCTGTGGAATTCCCTCCCCACAAGTGTTCATCAGGTACTTTCATTATCCAGTTTTTGTTGTAGGCTAAAGACTCACCTCTTCACCCTGGGCTTTGGCATTGCACACATTACACACACACACACACTCCCTCTCCCTCTCAATGGGGTTCGCTGCCTAGATCCAATCTGGTTGTATTCCGATAGTCTGTCATTTGATCCCGATCTGCCCTTATTTTGTTCCTGCTTACCGGTTTGATTCGCTGCTGTGTTTGTTTGTTTTTTGGCAAAAAGAAATTGCATAATTTTTAATGTAAATGCTTATTGTTAACGTAAGTGTTTATTTATACCCTGCCTTTCGGCCCTCAAGGCGGCTTACAGAAAAAGTAAACACAAATATAAAAACACATCAATAAAGCAATACATTGTACAAAATAGCAATATGTAAATGATCACAGTGTTCCCCTTGTTTCCCCCCCCTATTGACATATCAATGAGGCAGACAATCACCTTTGAGTCTGTTCCTTGCCTTCGGTTAATGAATGTTAATGGGGGGGTCGTTATCACACCTACACAGCCGTTACAAACGCATCAACTTAGAGGAAATACAATTACGAAGATAATTATGAAAGATCAGGGGGGGAAATAGGAAAAAAATCAGTGCCAATTAGAACCATAGCCTGCCGCAAGGAATCAGTGCCAGTTTGAAAAGACAGCGGACTGTCAGATTCAGTCGAAATCCGATACTAAGTCCGATTTAGTGGGTATTCTGTCCCCTCCCTCACACACATTTAGGACCTGTCCTATTCTTTTGATTGTAAATTATTCTAACTCTTAATTTTTTATTTTTATATTGTCATAACCCACCCTAGGACCTTATGGTGGGTAACGAAATCCAACATTTACTAACAATTCTCTCTCTCTCTCTCTCTCTCTCTTTCTTTCTTTCTTTCTTAAGGACATGTTTGAAAGTGAAGAGCTGAACCCTCACCAGGAGGCTGTACAAGAGGTAACGTTTGACCAGAACTCAACCTGTAATTTCACAAACAGGTAACACACTGACACTAATACCTGGACATCACTTTGGTAAAGAAAAAGAAAAACCTTTTCAAGCCCCTCGCTTCTTCTAAAAAAACAACGGGATTGCAAAACAGAAGGAAGTTTATATTTGAGGGATTTGCATGACGGTATCACATCTGCAGGCAGTACCAGCTCTCTGCTCATCTCTGTTTTGGGTAGGGCTCATCTACCCTTTACAGCTGCCTAATAAGCAGTAGTTCAACAGGTGAAATGTGTCCTCGTTGCTGCATTTGCAGGCTGGAAAGATACGCAAAGTTGGGTTCCTGACTGGGACAGCAGCTCAGAAGCCACAAAAAGGCAATCCTCCTTTCATGGCTGTTGCTGCACATACATGATCAAGTATGTGACATACTAGATTGGGTGATGCTTTTCCCATATGCAGAGCACGGAGGGGAGAAGATGCACTTTCCCTCCCCACACATCCAGCATGCTTGACTCTGCTCTGAAGCCACATAACATCTATGTGTGCAGTTGTAACGTTCAAACAGGGCAACCTTCTTCAACCTGGTACCCTCCAGATGTTTTGTATGCAACTCCCATCAGCCACAAGTGGCACTTCATAGTTCAAAACATCTGGAAGATACCAGGTTGGCAGAGGCTGAAGCAGGGCATGGGCACATGAAAACTAATGCTCAGATTTTTTTCCGTTTCCAAAATCCTGTCACCGTCTAGTCTGGCAGGGATTCTGTGTGTGTAAACATACAGATGATGATGATGATTTATTAAATTTATACCCTGCCTTTCCTCCCGGTAGGAGGCCAGGGTGGCAAACAAAAACACTAAAAACACTGAAACATCTTAAAAACAGACGTTAAAATATATTAAAAGAAAACATTTTGAAAAAACATACTACAACAAAACATCTTTAAAAACATCTTTTAAAAAAAGGGTTAAAAACATCTTAAAAAGCAGTTCCAACACAGGCACAGAGTGGGATAAGGTCTCTGCTTGAAAGGCTTGTTGAAAGAGGAAAGTCTTCAATAGGCACTGAAAAGATAAAGAGACAGTGCCTGTCTAATATTTAAGGGGAAGGGATTCTAAAGGGTTGGTGCCACTACACTAAACTTCCACTTCCTACGTTATGTGGAATGGACCTCCTGATAAGTTAGTATAAAATGTAGGGGTGTGTGTGTGTGTGTGTGTGTGCATCCTCATGTGCTAGGGATTGAAACATTTGTCAATTCTATTTTTTTTCTAATCTTAAATTTGGTTCTCCACATTTCTGCACAATTTGTTTTTTATATATATAAAAGGAGCTCCTGAAAACTTTTCAGCAATTTAGTACAAATTTCTCCTAATAAATGCATTTTTTGCATGTAGTTTTGGCTAACGTACACACTTTTGCAAGCAATTTTATCCTAATACAATGCATTTTGTATATTATTTTCCCCAATATATTCATTTTGTGCACACTTTTCCCCAACATACACATTTTTTGTAAACATTGTTTGGCTGGTGAACGGCATTGCAAAATTCTGACAAGTGCAAATTTTGAAGGATGGCTGTGTTTCGGTTCTCATATATTTTGGAAAGTGCCAATTTCATAAATTTGCCTTTAAATGTGAACTGAATAAAATTTCTCACCCATCCCTAGTGTACACTGATGCGCACGCACACTTCATATCAGAGGTGACTTAAGTGTGGCCTTCCCGATGTTGTTGGGCTCCCACTCCTATCAGTCCCCAGCCAGCATGGCCAATGGTCAGGAATGATGGGAACTGTAGTCCAACAATAATGGGAAATCCTGTCTGTACTGTCATTGTGAGGGAGAACAGGTATTTGCTGGATTGGTGGGCGGAAGTGCTTAACCCTTTCCCCACTCACAAATACTCTCTCACAACCCCTTATCCCACCCGCTGTTTCTCCCCTGAAAATGTCCCACCCTACCCCGGACTCTTCATTCATGCTGAGTGACAAATGCATTTTCAGTGTAATTAGTCATTCTGTCAAGAGTCTACTGATTAGGGTTGCGGGGGAAATTTGGTTTGGTTTGCATTTTAATGCGGACCTGCCTAATAGCCCTTCTTGAAACAACGTGAGAACCAGAACAGAGCCTTCCGTCAAAATTCACGCTTCTCTGAATTTTGCAGTGGTGTTCTCCAGCCAAAATAAATGTCTACAAAAATGCAGGGAAGCATGCATAGAAATGCATATATTAGTCAAAATAACACACACAAAAACCCACATTACTTTAGGGGAAATTACTTGCAAAATGTGTATATCAGACAAAATTGAATACAAAAATGTGTATGTTATGACAAATGTACACTCAAGTGCTGATTAATTTTCTTGAGGACTTCACAATAAAAAAAATAAACTCATGCAAAAAATGTGACCTGCTGAGTTTAAGACTGGAAAAAGGAGAAGCTGCGAAAAAATGAAATTCACAGATTTGTTCCTCCTAACTGATGATAAAACCAGTGACACCAGTGGCTGCGTCATCTTCACCTTTATGTCCTCCAGATTTTCCAGAGCGTCTTGTACAATGATTCCCTGGCTAAGGTGTGGAGTCTAGACCCTCCTCAGATCACCCTCCAGCCCAAAGGGACTGTAGTGAAGTCGTCTGTGGCTGTGGAGCTCAGCGTTTCTGCAGTGGGCGAAGAGCCCCCCTCTGTGGCTTTGTATTTTGAAACTGTGAGTTAATTTGTTATCTGCGGATTAGGGACAAAGTCCAGCTGATTGTGAACTAGCCAACGTAAACAAGCACACATGATACAGGACAGAAGGGATTCATAGGAACAAAGGAAGCGGCCTTATACTGAGTCAGACCAAATTGGTCCCTCCAGGTTTGTATTGTCTACGCTGACTGGCAGCAGCTCTCTGGGATTTCAGGCAGGGCGTCTTCGCTGCATGCCAGGCGGATGCTCTACCGCAGAACCACGACTCTTCTTTTAGGAGGTGTTTTAGAAATGTGTTACGTTTTCATGTCAGTTTGTATTGTTTTGTTAGCTGCCTTGAAGGCTCTGAATCAAAAAAGGAGTCTTTAGTATTTGAGTAATGTGCGTTGCAGGGAAAGCATACGTTTTGTGTTAAACCTGTTGCCTCTTCGATGTGGCATTACATTGTCGCAAGCCCACTGATACTTAATGTAGTACTCGTTTTTTCAAACTTGTCCACTTACATGCTGCAGTGTTCTGTCTTTCCCTGTAGGAAGTCACCGCCACGATCCAAGCTTCATATGTACAAAAGAAGCTGGTTTTGCGTCTCTCTGATGCCACGTATGTATTACAATTCTATTGTGCGGAGACTAGGGGCACTTCCAGACAGTTCCTATCTTCGGGTGGGTTTCAATCGCATATTGGCAAATTCAGGTTCCGCAACTGAAGTTGATTTGGCTACTCTTGCGTAACAGTCCAGCTTTCCTCCCTTAAAAATGGACTTTTTTTTGCAATCCCCCCCAATAGGTGAGAGGGAAATGCATTGGAAAGTGTGGGGTAAGAATGGCCTGACCTGGGCAGCGGTGGCTTTCGCCCACTGGACTGGTAGGGCGGAAGGCAGGAAGCCCAACAGTAGGTGGCGCCAGAGCCAATGAGAGGCAGAGCCAGCTCATCCTCGTTTTGTCTTTGTTTTCCTCCCTGCTGAGTTCTACAAGGGGCAATGATGAGATTGGTGGAGGAGGAAAATCAGGTGGTGCCACCCCCTGGGCTGGTTGTAAGTATGAAGACAGAGAGGTGGGGGTTGACTAAGAACAGTCTGAGGTTGCTGGGGCACTGCTTCACACGCCCTAATGGATCAGCCTCCCTTGGACATGACATGGTATAACCTCCCTGCAAACACATTTATTTATTTATTTATTATTTAATTTGTATCCCGCCCTTCCTCCCAGCAGGAGCCCAGGGCAGCAAACAAAGTGCTAAAAACACTTAAAAACATCATAAAAACAGATCTTAAAATACATTAAAACAAAACAGTGTTAAAACTTTTTTTAAAAAAACAACCTTAAAAAAGGGATAAAAACATTATTAAAAAACATTAAGCAATTCTAACACAGACACAGATTGGGATAGGTCTTAACCTAAAAGGCTTGTTGAAAGAGGAAAGTCTTCAAAAGGCGCCGAAAAGATAGCCTGCCTAATATTCAAAGGGAGGGAATTCCACAGGGTAGGTGCTGCCACACTAAAGGTCCATTTCCTATATTGTGCAGATCACATCAGATCGAATGCTCAATAAATAGTTAGCACTCATTGTCCAACCTACCCACAAAATCTGTGCAAACAAATCAGGATGAATGCTGATTAAAGAGGTGATCTGGAACTGGAAGCAACCTAGACCAGCCTTCCCTTCCGTGGGTATACAGTGGATTGGGGAATGTGACTGATAACACTCGCTTACACGCATGGTTTCATGTTTCCCTACAGGATAAAGCCCAAAATGTTGAAATGCTCCCCAGATATAGCGGTGGTAAGTGTCCAAGCACTCGTGGTTCTGAGCTTGAAGAGTGATGCGGAGATTAATTTTTCTCCAAAGTTAAATTTTGCTCCATGAGTTTCCTGTCAAAAACTCTCTGGATGTGTCAGTGAATCTGATATTCAAAGATACTGCTCAAGCATCAGTGTTAAAATTTCATATTGAGTAAACACTGACTGACCTGGCAAGGTTATTGTCCTGCTCAGGGCGAGAGCCACGAGTCGGAGACGAAGGTGAATGCAGTTCTTGTTTTATTAAAGTAATGGATACATCAAAGGCAGTTCGCTTCATAGAAGTTCCTATGCTAACTCGCTACAATTCCCTAAATAAACTCTACACATGCTCTGCAGCATATGGAGTAAGTTGACTCAGCACCCAAACCTGAGAGCTGCAGTCTTAAGTAGGAAAAGTCTGGGATCGTAATCTCTGACTCCTTCGCAAGCCCTGCCTCTGCCCTGTCCGTTTCTCGCGGCGTCGAGAGCGAGGTGAAGGGGGGCGTGCTTCCAATGGCTCATCCGAAAGAACCGGCTCCTTAGCAACAGGCTCGAGGTCAGGGGGCAGAGACGTGTTTGAAGCAAAGAGTCGCTTGGTAAGGGGGAGTCAACGCGCGCTCCAAAACATCGCCCAACTGCTCTTCTGGCATGTCTGGGGGCTGCGCGCTGTCCTCGTCGGAGGCAGCGCTGTCCGTGGGAACTGGCACAAAGTCAAACTCACTCCCTTCCCCAAGGTCTTGAGGAGACTCAACAACTACTGGATCCTCCGTGCCTTCTGACTGCTGGGGAACCTGAAACTCATGCCTTCCTCCTCCTGGGGCCTCGTGAGACAGCTGGGGCGCAACAGTTATTGGGAGAATTACTGAGAAGGGTTTTAGCATTTCAAAGCAATCTATATATGTAAAGTGTCACTATCAGTAGTGTAGTGGCAAATTCAGAAGTGCAGGGTCCCTTCACAGTCACAGCCATGTCCCCCTCTTTTTTGCTGCTGGGTTGAGAATGAGATCCTTGTTAATGCTTTCTCCCACAACAATGGACATCCCTAGGAGCCAAGCGTGAAAGGGGGGAGTGTTTACTTAAAAGGGTCTTCTCACTGGCTGACTCACCTCCTTTCACTCTGATTGGCTCCAATCAGCAGGAAAGGACAAGGAAGCTTGTTAGAAGACTCTTCTCAGTGGCTAACACACTCCTCTTTCATGCTTATTAGCGTGTAGGATGCTGGAGACATAGGGACCCTGCTCCCAAAAAAGTAAGAAGTCCCCCAAGACTCCAGACGACTACACTCCTGGTCACTAATTTCCCACCTTCTGTTGCTGGGGAACTTGGTCTTGGGCTCACTCAAGATAAGCCTAGTTTGGCATACTAAAACATATTCTGTTTTAACAACTGAATTTGTCCAGGGACTGAAACATTGGAGGAATTTTGCATCATCCCTAGTATGGAGCTTTACTACTATCCTAAAGCACCTTGGACAGCTCCTTAAAAGTTCAGACTAAAACCTGGAGTGCCCCACTGACACGGAGCTGCCATCTGCCATTGCTACTATCTGACCTTTTCCAGCGTGTTGCCCTCCAGATGTTTTGGAGTACAGCTCCCATCGGCCCAAGACAGCCTGGTTGTATTGGCTAGGGCTGATGGGAGTTGCACTCCAAAACATCTGGAGAGCAACAGGTTAGTGAAGGCTGCCTTACACGGTGAGGTCCTTGGGGCAGAGAATGTGCTTGTTATGCTATAACATGCCGTGTGTGCTGATGGCGGTGTAGAAATAAATAACTCGTAATAACAAGTTGAAAGACTGCTGCAATTGATAACGTTGCTTGCAACATTTAATTTCAGAACGACGAGACTCTAAGCCAGATCTTGGAGAAAATAATCTCAGTTGCCGGGATCCCAGAAGTGATTTCAAGTGAGTTTATTTGTCAGGTGTCAGGGCAACAGCTCTGAGTCCCGAGTACCTGTGGGGCAAAACAGGGAAGTGTGTGTGGAGCCTTTGTCTGAGCTTAGCTCAAAAATGAATTCCCAGGGCTTAAAAGCAGGAGGCGGCTTTTAAGTCACCGCTCCCCCAAAACATTATTCTTCAGCTTGGAGCAGTTTCTGGAACAGAGAAGGACCTTCACCTCATCCCCAGAATACTCTCACCACCTTCTTTTTTTTACTTACTTTAGAGAACTGTAGTCCTTCCCAGCCCTATTTACAGCTGCTGCGGATTGAGCTTGGGACCTCTTGTATGCAAAGCCGGTATTCTATGACTGAGCTAGAGCTTTCTCCAAGAGAGATGCCACCTCTACTAGATCATCTCTGTATTTATTTATTTTATGTATTCAATTTATATCTGGCCCTTCCTCCCAGAAGGAGCCGAGAGCAGCAAACGAAAACAGTAAAAGCACTCTAAAACATCTTAGAAACAAAAAGACTTAAAAAAAATTACAACAAAAATCTTAAAAACATCTTTAAGAAAACAACTTTGAAAACATCTTTAAAAGCCATTCCAACAAAGATGCAGACTGGGATAAGGTCTTTGCTTGAAAGGCTTGTTGAATCTCTGTAGAATTGGACGATGATAATACCTCAGTTTCTTCCCTTCCCTTCACAAAGAGGTCCCAGGGCGGGTTACAGCAATTTAAAATCAAAATGTAAGAATTAGTTTAAAACAAACGGCAATCAAGAGTGTGGGTCCTAAAATAAATCATGCCTTTTTACCTGCATAGTTGGAGGCAGGATTCTACTGAATGCCAGTTACTGGAAACCGCAGGAGGGGAGAGTGCTCTTGCGCTCAGGTCCTCTTGCGGGCTTCCCATGGGCACCTGGTTGGCCCCTGTAAGAACAGGATGCTGGACTAGATGGGCCACTGGCCTGATCCAGCAGGCTCTGCTTATGTTATGTAAGTATACTGCACTAAATTGGGCTCCTTTGGGAGGAAGGGTAGGATATGGATTTAATAAATAAATAAATAAATAATCAAAATAATTGACTGTCACTTTTGGTGTTGCGGGGCAAGAAGAAAGGGGAAAGGCCATAGCTCAGTGGTAGAGCATCTGCCTTGCATGCAGAAGGCCCCAGGTTCAAACTCTGGTATCTTCAGGTAAAGCTGGGGGAGACCCCTGCCTGAAACCCTGGAAGGCCACTACCAGTCAGTGTAGGCATTACTGAGCTACATGGAGCAATGGGCTGACCCAGTATATGGCAGTTTCCTATGATCCTAATCAACGCTGGAAGTCTGTGGCAGAAAGTTTTTTCTTCTTCAAAAAACAACCCGTTACTGCAAAGTATGGTTATGATTGTGACATCAGATAACTCCGGTTTAATGCTGCTTCACAGGAATTGAGCCAACTCTAACTACCCTGCTGAACAGCAAAGGACTCCACATGTTTGAAATCAGAGATGCTGAGATAATAACAAAAAAGGCAAGTACAACTTGATTTATCGGGGCTTTTATACATTCATCTTCCAACGCTTTGTCAGTGGCCAAGCAAACAATATTGTTTTGTGTTTTGCCCTTCTCTAGCAGTAGAGAATTCAGGCACCCATAAAAAGCTTGGTTTTTGTTGGAAGGGAGATCACTGGAGATCAGTAGTGTCTGCAAGAATAAATGAGCTGATATTATGGCAGCATGCAGAAGCAAGCATACAGGCCGTACTATATCCATAGCACCATTGATCCGGTTCGTCAGAATTTCACACTCTCTCTCTCTCTCTCTCTCTCTCTCTCTCACACACACACACACACACACACACACACTGTGTTCCGCACCCAAGAAGTGAGCTGAATGCAGGTGTCTCTTGTTCTACCAGCTCTGGTCCTGCCTGGGGGGAAAGACCAATCTGCTGTTCAGTTTGTCCACTTTACCATGTATTTCTCCTAGGGATACTTCATTATCCAGCTGGATTTTGGCTTCCCAACCCATTTGCTCATTGATTTTCTGAAGAGGACTGTGTAGAAGCAGAAAGAAAACATGTGAGCCGGCTGTCTGAGTGGTCAGGACACCCAAGGCCGCTGGAGAGCTTGCTGTCAGGTTATTGTTGACTCCTTCCGCCACAATCACAGATGGATTTCCTGCCAGGACTGAGGCTGTGTCTGTTTTATCAGGAGTTGGGTAGAAAACACACCTGAGCACCTCCTACAGGATCATCTCTTTTGGCACTCGGTATGACAGGAAGCCGAGCCTCTGCAAGCAGACCGTAGTGCTTTGAGAAGGGGCAAATGGCCTCCCTTCAACTGCGTAGAGCCAGGCTGTATTGGGCATGATGATTTAGATCAGCTTTCTCGAAGCTGGACGACACCTCCCATGAAAGGGCATGAGACTTACCTCCTGGCTTCAGTTTTGAAAGTGCCCCAAACCCCATTTTGGAGTCAGCTTATATGCCTAGTGTAGTGGCAAATTCAGAAGTGCAGGGTCCTTTCATGATAGTCACGCCATGCCCCCTTCTCAGATTACACAGTGAAATGAGCTTTCAGTCTCTTACTTTGTTTAGAGTTCTGCTGAGCGGCGAATGCAGGAAGAGGGTATGCCTTTTTGAGGTTCACCAAGAAGAAGACAATGACAGCTTCTGAAAGATTCTTCGCAGTGGCTAACATGCTGTCCTGTCATGGCGATTGGCTTGTAGGATACTGGAGGTGTAGGGACCGTGCTGGATCACTGCTTCTAAAAAAGTAAGAGGTCGATGCTCCCCAGCGACCCTGGACAACTGCACCCCTGCGTATGTGTATGTCACCATGACAACAAGCTTTGGGAAATGGCCTTTTTGAGGCTGATAATCCTGTAACTCTGCATATGTGAGCCTTGTCACTTTTATTCCATCCTGGGACAGAGGAAGGTCACTTTTCATGCCAAATTATGGAATACTGTCTTCTTTTATTTGAATGCCATGTGATTCTTATTTCCTAACAATAAACCTGGGCTTCTGTTCCTCTACATTACTGCACCCATAGGCTTAAACCTACTTACATGCTTAAAGCCCTCTGTGATCCCTGTTCACCACCAGATGTCTAAAGGACAGTGAGAAAAGTATTGATTTAAAATATGACCTACTTCGCTCCCTTTGAGTGGGGTTGGCATTTCATGGACCCGCTCAGAACGCACCATTTTAATTGATCTAGAGATGCAGTTTTCAAAACAAAACATAAACGTGCAGTCAACATTTCTGTTTGAGCAATATTGGTGATACCTTCTAATACTTGATCTAGCTGATATAACAGGCAGGTAAGTTATATGTTACATGGCACCATTAGAATTACACTGTATTAACATAGTAGGTGTAGAAACAAGGATGGAAGGATCTGCCAGTTTTGGTTCTCTCTTTCATTTTTCCAATCTTAAATTCAGTTCTCCACATTTCTGCAGCAATTTGCATTTCTTAAAAAATCCTCATGACAATTCTTCAGCATTTTAGTGCAAAGTTCTTCTAGTAAACACATTTTTGGTATACAATGTTTTCTAATACATGCATATTTTTATTATTTTCACCAACAATTTCCTGAACATTTCCCCCTAACATATGCATTTTTGTAAACATTGTTTGGTTGGAAAACTGCATCTCAAAAATCAGGTAAGTGTAACTTTCAAAGGATGGCTGTGTTTTGACTCTCATGTTGTTTTGGAAAGTGCAAAGTTGACAGATTCAGCTTTAAAGAGGAACTTAATTGAATTTCTCCCCTGTCCCTAGTTAGAAAATAAAGGTCCTTCTTGCTACCAAAGGATGAATTTGAAATCCAGGGAGCATAGCTTTTCCTAAACCCGTCTGAGGACAAACTTGTTGAATAGTTTAACTGAGAAATTCCTATCTCAAAACCATAACTGGAATTGGGAATGGGTATTGGGGTTAAGATTAAGGACAGGGCAAGTCTGAGGTTTAGCAAAAGGATACCCAGTAGTAGCAATTCACTCTTGCTCCTTAGAAATGGAAGCATAAGATATATACTTACAGGTGAAGATATATGCAATTTTTATAATTTGATATGTTGGGTTCTTTGATATGGGGTTAGACATTGTCAAACATGTATAATGTCCCAAACATGTACCTCTCCTGCTAAAAATAAAAATGTAGGCCTCAGAATAGGGATGCGTGAGAAATTCAATTCTCATTTAAAGCTGAATTTATCAAATCCGCACTTTCCGAAACAACATAAGAACCGAAATGCATCCATCTTTTGAAATCTGCACCTATCTGAATTTTGTAATGCAGTTCTCCAACTAATGGTTGCAAAAAAGGCATGTACTAGGGGACAATGTCCATAAAAATGAAAATATGAGTGAAAATAGCATACAAAAAAGCATTACATTAGGAGAAATTGCTTGCAAAAACGTGTTTAGTAGGAGAAATTCTCACTGAACTGCTTGAGAATTTACATGAGGATTGTTTTTTTAATTTATTTATTATTTGATTTATATCCCAGGGTGGCAAACAACACTTTAAAACATCACAAAATCAAACCTTAAAATACACTAAAACAAAACAACTTTAAAAACATTTCTTAAGAAAGCTTTAAAAACTTCTTTAAAAAAGGGTTAAAAAACATTGTTTAAAAAAGAAAAAACATTAAAAAGCAATTCCAACGCAGATGCAGACTGGGATAGGCCTCAACTTAAAAGGCTTGTTGAAAGAGGAAAGTCTTCAAAAGGTACCGAAAAGATAACAGAGATGGCGCCTGCCTAATATTTAAGGGGAGGGAATTCCACAGGTTAGGTGCCGCCACACTAAAGGTCCATTTCCTAGGTCGTGCAGAACAGACCTCCTGATAAGATGGCATCTGCAGGAGGCCCTCACCTGCACAGCGCAGTGATCGACTGGGTATATAAGGGAGTTGACGGTCTTTCAGGTATCCTGGTCCCGAGCTGTATAGAGCTTTGTACACCAAAACTAGAACCTTGAACTTGGCCCGGTAGCAAATGGGCAGCCAGTGCAATTCTTTCAGCAGTGTGGTGACATGTTGGCAATACCCTGCCCCAGTGCCGCATTTTGCATCACCAGCAGCTTCTGGAATGTCAAGGGCAGCCCCACATACAGCACATTACAGTAATCCAGCCTGGAGGTTACCAATGTGTGGACAACAGTGATCAGGCTATCCTGGAACGGCCGCAGCTGTCTTACCAGCTGAAGCTGGTAAAAGGCACTCTTAGCCACTGGGGTCACCTGGGCCTCTAGTGACAAAGATGGATCCAGGAGCACCCCCAAACTACAGGCCTGCTCTTTCAGAGGGAGTACGACCCCATCCAAAGCAAGCAGCTGTCCAATTATCCGAACTCGGGAACCACCAACCCACAGTGCCTCCGTCTTGCTAAGATGCAGACTCAGTTTATTGGCCCTCATCCAGCCCACCACCGAGTCCAGGCAGCAGCCAAGGGCTTGCACAGCCTCTCTCCATTCAGATGTTATGGAGAAATATAGCTAGGTATCGTCAGCATACTGCTGACACCACGCCCCAAATCTCCTGATGACCACACCTAAGGGCATCATATATAGATGTTAAACAGCATGGGGGGCAATATGGTACCCTGCAGCACCCCACAGTACAACTGCCAAGGGGCCGAAAGACAGTCACCCAATGCTATTCTCTGAGAGCAACCTTGGAGATAGGATCGGAACCACTGTAAAACAGTGCCTCCAATACCCATCTCACCAAGTCAGCCCGGAACGATGCCATGGTCAATGATATCAAAAGCCACTGATAGATCTTCCGATAAAAGTCATCCATCAGGGCGACCAAGGCCAATTCAGTCCCATACCAGATCTGAACCCGACTGGAATGGGTCAAGATAATCTGTTTCATCCAAGAGTACCTGCAATTGCTGCGCCACAGCCCTCTCAATCACCTTCCCTAAAAAGGGGGTATTTGCAACCAATCGGTAGTTGTCACAAACCAATGGGTCCAGGGTGGGCTTTTTCAGGAGTGGTCAGATCACCGTCTCTTTCAAGATGGCTGGAACCACTCCCCTCCCCAATGATACGTTTTTTTAAAAAAATAATTTTTATTCAAAGTTTCAGAAAACAAAACAAAACAAAGTCAAAAACAAAAACATAATAGTACAATAAAAATCTTGACTTCCGATTTGTCGCAGATCAGCTATAAGTATATAATATATATCAAACCTGTCCCTTAATACATACAAGATCACTTTTCTCCATAGGCTATCTTAATGAATCGTCAAATCCCATTATCAAATCCCATTATCACAATGATATGTTGACCACACCCTGGATCCACTCGGTCAAATCCCCTCGGCAAGCTTTAACAAGCCAAGAAGGGCAAGGGTTGAGGACACATTGCTGGCCGCATCATCACAAGCACCTTGTCTATGTCATAAGGCCTCATCAACTGAAACTGTTCCCAAGAACTTGCAGCAGACATTGCACTGGACATCTCATTGGAGACTACAGTAGATGCAGATGGGGCATCGAGACTGCTACGGAGGCGAGCAACTTTACCCTCAAAGTGCCTTCACAGTGGGCCTCCGGTCTAAAATGCCATTTCCTGGAGTTGAGGTCAACAGACCCCTGACAATATGGAAAAGCTCCACTGGACGGCTACTTGAGGATGCAATGGAGGCAGAGAAGTGGGCCTTTTTCACTGCCCTCACCACCACACAGTAGGCACGGTGATGATGTTTTACTTGTGCCCGATCAGCCTCACAGCCCGTCTTTCGGCACTTGTGCTCTAGCCATCATCCAGCCTTTTTCATTGCCCTTAGTTCACTGGTGTACCAAGGTGCAAACTGGGCTCCACAATGCCAGAGAGGGCGTTGTTTTAAAAAATAAATTTGCAAATTCCTACAGAAATGTGGAGTACCAAATTTAAGGCTGGAAAAACAAACTGAGAGAACCAGAATTGTCAAATCCTTCCATTTCTACCTCATGGAGTTTGAAATGCACTCCTATTGGCTGGGGGTGGGGTGGGGTGGGGGCGGGGGCAGGCACAGATGAATGGTTGTGTGGGTAGGTGGTGGGTGGTGCATTGTCAACACGTCACTAACATGAGGGAGCCAGTGTGGTGTAATGCTTAGGGTGTCTTACAGACTAAAGTAATGACAACAGAAGATTTATGTGACTTTAAAGTTGATAATGAGGACACTGAACTTGTCAAGGATTATTAATATCTCGGCACAGTCATTAACCAAAATGGAGACAATAGTCAAGAAATCGGAAGAAAGCTAGGACTGGGGAGGGCAGCTATGAGAGAACTAGAAAAGGTCCTCAAATGCAAAGATGTATCACTGAACACTAAAGTCACGATCATTCAGACCATCTCTATGTATGGATGTGGAAGCTGGACAGTGAAAAAATCAACTCATTTGAAATGTGGTGTTGGAAGAGAGGTTTGCAGATACCATGGACTGCGAAAAAGACTAATAATTCGGTATTAGAACAAATTAAACCAGAACTGTCACTAGAAGCTAAAATGATGAAACTGATACTTTGGACAGATAAGGAGAAGACATGATTCACATTAATACTGGGAAAAACAGCACGGAGTAGAAAAAGAGGAAGGCCAAACAAGAGATGGATTGATTCCATAAAGGAAGCCACAGACCTGAACTTACAAGATCTGAACAGGGTGGTTTATAACAGATGCTTTTGGGGGTCGCTGATTCATAGGGTTGCCATAAGTCATAATTGACCTGAAGGCACATAACAACAACTATGACCAGGGAGATGAGGGTTCAAATTCCTACTCAGCCATAACCCTCACTGGGTGACCTTCGGCCAGTCTCTCAGCCTAACTGACCACAGGAACACAGGAAGCTGCCTTATACCGAGTCAGACCATTGGTCCATCTAGCTCAGTATTGTCTACACTGACTGGTAGTGACTCTCCAGGGTTTCAGGGAGGGATTTCTGCCAGCCCTATTTGGAGACTTCAGGGATGGAGCCTGGGACCTTCTGCATGCAAAGCAGGTCCTCTACCACTGAGCTGCGGACCTTCCCCAAGGTTTGTGGTGAGGATAAAATGTGGAGGGGAGTACCGTGTGTTCTGTCATCTCCTTGTGTTTCCCCGGGGGTGGGGGCAGATGATCTTTTATAATGAACTCGCTTAAGCAATACAGTTTGACACCAGATGTGCTAAGTGGGTTTATTAGTTACTTAGCAGAATAATCGAAGCAAGCACACCAATACCTAAGCAGGGCTCTTCAGAAACAGACAGCTGATACAACCTGAACTCAACTACAGGAGAGACTCTTGTTCTAGATCTTAGCAATAACAGCATCTGAGTAGCACACGCCCCCCCCACCCAAGGCTTAATCAGTTAATGGAATAAAGTTGGAGTCTCTGTCTTCTACAGCACGAGCTGCACTGCTCTTATGGAGCTCAGTTACCAGATGAGATGCATCTGCCACCTCCCAGGGGTAACCCCCATCCTGGGGACAGACAGCTAGCCGTAATTCAGGCAACTCTTCCGTCTGAGTCTCTGCTTTCTTAACCTCATCAAAGAGCCACCAAGACGGTGTGTTCTAACTAGACTGCTCCTTCTGACACAGAATACAGCTCTGAACTGCTGCTTCCTACCATAGCCCATTATTCATCCATTTCAGACACCAAAATAGGGCAAGACAGGGCATCAAACAGAGAATCAGCTGGATTCTACATATAGTCAGACAAAATGACATTACACCGTATAGGCCACCTTGAGCTCCTTGGAGGAAAGGTGGGATATAAATGTAATAAATAAATAAATATGCTCAAAATGCCCCACCCCCAGCACCATAGAGGAGTCTGCTTCTACCCTATATTTCTATTGGCTGGGGTGATGGGCAGGCACCCCAAGGACCACAAAATGACTTGACACACTGAGGAATTTTTAATGTATGCATATAGGTCCTGGCAGTGGGGCTGGTGCCCACTAGACCTGGTAGGGCTGCTAGGAGGTCACAGGGGTGTGGCTAAGTTGTTCTGCTTTTCTCACTATCCTCCAGACACATGGTAAAGACTCTAGACCTTTTGAGAATCAGGGATGAGGGGACAGGCATGTGCAGGGTTTATGCACCAAAACAGTATTTTCTGTCATTGTGGCCCCAGAGCATTGAGGGCCACGTGGAGGGCCCTGGGGACTTGGGACACATTCCTTCTGTTCAGTGGCACCAAGCCAATTGCATAGAGAGGTTACCTGACACCCGCAGTCTTAAGGTTCCAGTGTCACAAGGAAGGTTGGAGGGACTCAGTTCCTGTTTCATAGCATTGGAGGCAATGAGATAAATGTTTAAAGGGGTCACAGCCCACCCCAAAACAATGTTTAGGGGCAATGCCACAAAATAAACATTTTTTCTGGGAATCCAAAAGGGATCCTAAAAGGGGCAAGACTTATAGTGACAGGGTGGGTGGGGCACTTGTTAGCTTTGGTTTGACATAAAGTAGGTCCTATATTCTTCTTACCTGCACTGGCAGAGGAAGTATAACTGAATCCCAGTGGCAGGAAATCCAAAGTGGGGTGAGCGCTGTTGTGCTTAGGGCCTGCTTATGGACATCTGGTTGTCCGCTGTGAAAACAGGATGCTCGACTAGATGGGCCACTGGCCTGATCCATCTGGACGTTTCTTATGATGAAAGGACGAGATCAAAGATTTTCAACCATGAAAAGATTTCATTTTAAGCACCTGGAAATGTCAGCAGGGCTGGGGAACTCCTGACCCAAATGTGGCCCTTCAGGACTCTCTGTCTGGCCCTTGCTCTGGCCACGCCCACTTCCTAGGCCACATCTCTGATGGGGTTTGCTCCAAACCTTTCTTGAGTGTTTATGCCTGCTTGGAATACACTCTTGAACCGTGATTAGTCCTCTTGCTTGCCAAGGGGAGAGGGTGTGGGGTCTATTCTAACATGCAGCTAGAGACATTTGGTGCAGTGTCAAAAACATTGTGCAGTGTGAAATAAGTTTTTGTGCAGATGAGCATGTGGGATTTAATAAGGAGCTGGGTAGCTTCTAAAAGGAAAGAGACAGGAAAAGATCAAAAGAAATAGAAAATGAAGATAAGTTCTGGTTCCTTTCCAAACTTCATAACCTTATATTAATAGTATATTATGAGGCTAGTGGCTTATTTATTTATTTAAAATATTTCTACCCCGCCATTCTACCCTATAATAGGGCACTCAGGGCGGCTTACAAAAATAAAATCAAACATGTACGTAATAAAATTGTAAACAATAAAATCACAAAAACATTAAAATAAAATACGTAAAATACAATTAAAATACATAAAATACTACACACACACACACATATGGGGATTGGTGCTAAAGGGGACTACAAAGGTAAAATTTAACATAGAAGGCATAAAATCAGCGTCAGGCTCTACCTTCAATCCCTCCCAAAGGCTCTCCGGAACAAGATCATTCTCCGAAGTCTCCGGAAAACCAACAGGGAGAGAGCAGAGCGAACTTCTTTGGGTAGACTATTCCAAAGCTTGGGGGCCACAGCTGAAAAAGCTCTCTCCCGTGTGACTTGACTAGTTCAGGGGTGGGCAGTGTCCTGGCTGCTTGTGCAGTAGGAACAAAAGCTTAAAATAAACCCTGGGATATGTGTAGTGGAGTCATATCCATGGCTCTCCCTTTGTTTCCTGACCACCCGCACGACTGACACGTCCACAAGGGAAGGCAGCTCTTGGGCTTGACACGGGGTTCTGCACCAGGCAGTACATCTGGATCGCAATCAGAGCTTGGAAAAGTTACTTTTTTGAACTACAACTCCCAACAGCCCCAGCCAGCATGCGCTGGCTGGGGCTGATGGGGATTGTTCAAAAAAGTAACTTTTCCAAGCTCTGATCGCAATCTTACAAATTGAGAAACCCAAATCAAGGGAGACGCACAGATGGTTGCCTGGATAAGCTTTCCATGGATCAAGCAGGGTGTGCGCAGCTGCTGCTCTTGGGTAGGCACACCTTCAGTCTTTTGCCACAGTCTGATTGAGGCAATCCATGTGCGGTGGCTACTGTCTCTATAAGCACATGATTTCCTAGCAGTGCCTTGCCTATTACTGGCTAAGCCTTGCAACGGTAGCCTGAGTTAAGTTTCACTTTCAGCTTCGAGGCTGCTTCTGCTGCCAGATATGGCATGCAAGTGAGACTGGCTGGTTTGCAAGTGGATTGCATCTGCCATGCCAAGACACAGAGCAGATTGGGGAAAGAAAGTGGATGCTGGCCGCTCCAAAGGGGAATGCTTAGCTTCTTATTGCTGCAGGTATGTACGAAACACAGCAAGACATGCAGACAGCGCACACTTCTGATCTGTTTCAGTCTGATGTTTCTGGCCACTAGATGGCCCTGGTGTCTGCTTTGCTTTCTCATAACTCAGTGATTCTCAAACGGTGTGCCGGGGCAGACTGGTGCGCCGCAAGAGGTGGCTAGGTGTGCCGTGAATATTATGAAAGTATATTATTATTAAGATATTTTTATTCATAGTTTAAAATATATTAATATATTTTTAATTTTGTACACGAAATGCGCCAGAAAATTTGTATATGTTTTACAGTGCTCCGTGATCCAAAAAAGATTGAGAACCACTATCATAACTCCTGGCTGCACTGCCTTTTCTTCCACTTGTCAGCCCTGTGGTCTTCTCCACAATTGCGGAAGAGAGAAAAATGAGTATTTTTTAAAAAATGGTAAAGGAAGATAAGTCTAGGGATTCAAGCTTGGAAGTAACTGCCTGAGAAGTTTAATGTGAGAAATGCAGAGTTTTGAAGGTTGCTGGGAAGCCCTGCCTGAACCTCAGTATTTAATTTGTGAAAGGAGAAATATTGGATCAAAATGCTCTTGTATGCCGTGGAATCACTGACCCCCAGTAGGGATGGAATGACCTGTTAGTTTCAGTTCTCACAATTGCTCATTTTTCCAGTCTTAAATTCAGTTCTCCACATTTCTGCAGCAATTTGCTTTTTTTTAAAAATCCTCATGAAAATTCTTCAGCATTTTAGTGTGAATTTCTCCAACTAAACACATTTTTGTAGGCAGTTTTGACTAATGTACACATTTTTGCAAGCAATTTATCTTAATGTAATGAAGTTTTCTATGTTATTTTCACTCATATATTAATTTTGTGCACACTTTCCCTCATTTTGCATTTTGTTTTCAAACTTTGCTTGGTTGGTGAACTGCACTGCAAAATTCAGATTACGAATTTCAAGGATGGCTGTATTTTGATTCTCATGCTGGTTTGGAAAGGGAAAATTTGATAATTTTGGCTTTAAATGCAAACTGAATCAAATTTCTCCCCCATCTCTAACCTCTAGTCCCACATATGTACGGCTTCGGGGGTGCTTATTATTGAGGGATGAGTGTGTGCTCTGCACATGCTTAGAGGTGCCACTGTTCTTAGTTATATCACCCTTTGCCAACCTGGCCCCCTCCAGTTGTTTTGGACTACAACTACCCATCCATGGACATACTACTTGTGCTATGGCAGGAGGAGGATGTTACCTCCTGTTGTTATGGGTGTTGTGTGGGGGTGGAATGACTGTGTGTGTTCTCCCTGGTGAGAGGAGGGAGCTCTAGGGGTGGGGAGTGTGTAGTGTTGCCCCAACTTTTGGTGAGAGCGTAAGTTGGGGTGATAGCAGCAGAAGTTGGAGTGATGCTGCTACCTGTATACCCACACGTATGTTTGGTGGGTGGGGTTGTTTTGACTTCCTGGTATATTTGTGTTTTAATCTGTTAGTAGTGATTGTGATTTATTATGTTAGTTATTTTAGGTTGTATTAATGTTTAAGATTGTTTTTAAAAAATGTTTTGTATTGTCTTAAACGAGAGCCAGTGTGGTGTAGTGGTTAAGGTGTTGGACTACGACCAGGGTTCGACTCCCACATTAGCCACGAAGCTCACTGGGTGACCTTGGGCCAGTCACTGCTTTTCAGCCTCATGAAAACCCTAGTCATAGGGTCATCATAAGTTGGAATCGACTTGAAGGCAGTACATTTACATTTTATTGCCTTAAACGTGTAATTTGGTTTTTATGATGTTTCTTGTTAATGTCAAGACGTTAATGTTTAAGACGGTTTCTTTTCAACGTTTTGTATTGTTTTAAATGTGTAATTTGGTTGTTGTTTTCAAGACTGTAAACCCCTTAGAGGCTTCTTTTCAAGTATGAAGCAGTATACAAAATAAATAAATAAACAAACTCCCCCTCAGTGTCTGTCCTAAATTGCAGTTAAAGGAGGTTTAGGTAGTTGATCAGTTTCTTTAAGGCAGTGGCTCCCCCAACCATTGCAAAATTGCTAATGGTCTTGGTGGCCCATTCATGGTTTCTCTGCCCGTTGCCGCCATTGTAATGTGCCACGCTGGATGCTGTGTGATCTTTAATTGTGATGTTTTATTGCTTCTTTTCCTTTCTTATATTGCATTTTACTGTATCACAATTTGAATCTGACGGAACACAATATAAAGCACAGTAGCAAAGAATAAAATGCAATATAAAAGATAAAGGAAGCGATAGAAATGCAATGAAAAATCAAAATGAGTATTTCATGCACTGCACCCTCAGTTCACAGCCACTGCTCCTGCTGTTGTTCGCAAAGGCACGAGGGACCACCTGAATGAAGCTCACGGACCACTGGTAGGCCACAAACGACAGTTTGGGAACCCCTTGCTTAAAGGACATGTTGGTTTCTTTAATGCAGAACTGGAACTTTTTTTCCCCCAGTGGGGAGAGGGTTTGAATTGTACCAACACTACTAGGTCTACAACACAAGTGTGTGACATTTCAAATCTTTTAAAGCTGATGCTACTGCTCTCTGTTGGGGGATTGTAAGAAGGAATGATGATGATGATGATGATGATGATGATGATGATAATAATAATAATAATAATAATAATAATGCCCTTGGAAAAAGATCGCTGTAGCTTCAATGGTTCTTTTAGCTTCAGTCTCTGCAATTTATGGTGGCTGGTCTTTGGACAACTTTCTGGAGTGAGCACTTGTGGAATTAGTGGTTGATCGATTTCCACCTAACTAGAAAATGACTCTCCCAGTAGGAAATTACCTAAAATTGCCAAGTCTGCTATGGTGCAAAGCAGTGGCAGACTTTTCTAGGATACAGTTTTGTTTAGGTTTCTCTTTATGTCAGACAAAGGCATTACCTTGGGGCCGTAGAGTTTGTGGAATTCCTGGCACTTTTACTTTCATTTTTCAGAAACTTGCCCCCAAGCCTTTGGCACAGGCAGGCATAGAGAACATTGGCAGCCAGGCGTTGGGCATTTCAAACACAGAAAAAGATGAAAGTGGAATTGGTGGAGAACACAATCAGCTCTCCTTCTCTTGTTTCCTGTCGTTTCTGTGTTTTTGCTTTTTGATGACCACAAATCTCTGGTAGGTAGGTGCACAGATCTTTGTCTGTCTCTTTCATGTATGAGGTTTTATGTTCTACATGATGAAGCAGAAATTCCATCTTATACCTGAGTGAGAAAATGGGCAAAACTTCACCAGCCAGGCTTTTGATCATTTTACCGCTCAGCTGTTTTCAGTAATGTATTTCAAACAATGTGAAAGAGAAAGTGCAGTGCTGCTGTGTTGCGTTCAGAGGCTACAAAACGTTGTTGCAGGGGCGAGTGATCCTGTTCAGGATCTCAGCTAGCCAGCCAGCAAAGCCTTCTTCCAGGATACTCCATTCCATTCCTCCCTGTTTGCTGCCCACCTCTCAGCAGACACTCAACATGTTCAGTCCTCATCATTGGGTTGTTTTGGGGGTCTCCCCTCCCCTTTAGGGTGTTTTTAATTGTTTATTTTTTGCATGTCTCCGAAACTTGGGGTTCCTCTTGTGCATGGATGATGCCATTTTGGCGACATAAAGACCAACAATCCGAGTATGCATTTGCTGTTAATATTTTTATTGATTGATTGATTACATTTGTATCTCACCTGTCCTCCAAGGAGCTCAAGGTGACGTACATGGTTCTCTCCCTCTCCCTTTAATCCCCACAACAACCCTGCAAGGTAGGTTAGGCTGAGAGGCAGTGACTGGCCCACAGTCACCCAGCGAGCTTCATGCCTGAGTGGGGATTTGAACCCTGGTCTCCCAGGTCCTAGTCCAACATTCTAAACATGACACCACACTGGCTTTCTCTCTCTCTCTCTGATATATCATGGGCAGTAGTGCACTTCATGCCTGGGGACTGAATACAGCCCTCCAGTCCTCTCTGTCCAGCCCTCCTCAGTCTTCCCAGACCACCCCCTTTCCCAACCCTCCCTTGAGTGCTTTTGCCTGGCTGGAAGATGACCTTGAACTCTGACCGTGCCTCCTGCTTGCCAAGATAGTGAGAGAAGTTATAAACTCTGGTTTTTCATGCCTGGAATTCCCCGACTGTATTTTAAATGTGCTTGCTCCAAAAATACACATCTCTAAATGCATTTTCTCTTAAAAATGCACATTGAATGTATTTAGATACATTTTTGAGTCAAGAACTGCATTAGACCATTGGGGAAGTGCATAATCCGTGGATAACTCTAATTCCAATCTGTCCAGTAGCCCAGAAGGTGCAGATCAGGGCAGTGTGAATTGGAATAGGCAAAGCCCTAATTCTTCAGGCATCCCTAGCAATGCTTGTTGGTTGCATTAAAGGATTTCCTCTTTCCTTTTTGCCTGCAGGAGGTGCAGCTGGCAAAACCTGTAAATGGAAAAGATAAAGTCCCCAGTGTGGTATTTCCATTGAGCATGGAATAGACAGAACAACTGCAACTGAAAAACATCTGCAGAATGATGATGGTAGGAGGGGATCAGATTGCTGTGACCTTCTTAGGGCTTATCCAGATGGGAGCATTACTTCATACTAAAGACACTGTTTTTACCTCCGTTTTCTATTTGCACTGTCCACAGTAAGGACTCAATGCCAGCTGCAAACACAGTGTTTTCTATTCACACTGAGGAGAAGGATCAATTGTGCAGTTTCCTAATGACTACACCCTCTAATTTAACATTTCCACTCCCTCTGGTTGCTTGGCAACCAAGAATGCTGCTGTGGGTTCCTTTTGGAAAAACCCGGAAGTGTGAATATCTGTGTTGTCCCTGATAAGATACAGCTGAAATATAAATCTTTGTTCGAGCAATGTTATACTTTTGTGCACAACTTAGGGGGGGAAAGAAAAGGAAAGCACCATTTGCAGCAACATAAAAATACTAGCAGAATGGGGGAGAGCAGCCAGAAGTTGCTTTTCAGCCTACAGGAAATAAAATTAACAAAGGGAGAAAGAGGGAGTAGGCAGAGAGAGGGGAACAACTGAACAAAACAAGGAGGAGCGCACAAGATCACACAACTCTGCCTGGTAGCTAAGCAACATCTCCACCCCCCCTCTTGGTTAGCTGACTTACTGATAACAAAATTAACCCTTAAGTTATAAACTGAATGATCCCTGCTGTTGCGCTTCCAACAATGTGTTTTAATAGTCTTCTCTGACCTATTAGATGCAACCCTTTCCCTTCTTATCTCTTGTGGAAATCCCCCCATACTTTAATTTCAGAATCAATTATGGTTAGCATTACTTTGTTTTCACCCATTTTAATGCTAACCATGGCTGGCTGCAAAACCTGTTCCTAACCATGGTTGCAAGCTCTGCTTTGCAGCTAAACATGGTTCGCATTAAAACTAGTGCACATCTGATACTAACCACAGTTAGCTCAGAAGAGTGGGGGATCTGTGGGCAAGAGGAAAAGAGAGAGGGAAAAGGGCGTGCAAGCCTATATGGGCTCTTGGCCTCCAAAATATAGTTAGAAGAACAGGCAGCATTACCTCTGCACGGGCCCGGTGAGAAGCTGCATCTTGTGTGTGAACTTTTTTAAAAAAAATATGAAGGGGTGTAGTGGAGAGCAGGGTGAGGTAGGGCCTTAGAAACTGCTCAAATTCTGATGTGCTTTAGATGTGCATTTATATATTTATGACTTATTTTTAAGCATTTCCCTACTGCACTTCATTAAAAGGTTCCCAAAGTACTTTTGAAACAAAGAGTAATGGTAAAAAATACATCATCCACAATAAATCAGAACAAAAATCAAAATAGAGTCATCAGCGTTAAAACAAATATATATACACAGACAGACACAATCAACCTCTAAACACATCAAAACATATGACTATATAAAACATCAACAAATAAATACACTAAATACATGAGAACCTATGGTAAATTAAAATACAGTAATACCTCGCTTTAACGTACTCAATGGGACCAGAGCGAGTACGTAAATCAAAAATGTCCTTAAAGTCAAGCACTACCTTTTAAAACTTTTTTTTACCTCTCCTTCATGCGGAGCCTCAAAGCCCCGCACTAAAGCCTCTGCTGCTGCGTTGCCACGCCTCTCAGCTGATCGTGCCTCCCAGCTGATTTGTGGTGGTGCGATCGCGTCTATTTCCACCCCCACGCGCTAAAGCCTCTGCTGCTGCGGTGCGTTTTTGGAGAAATATAGGCATATGGACCATGTATGTTATAGCGAGGCGACGTTAAGTGAAGCGACGTTAAGCGGGGTATGCCTGTAATTTATAACTGAAAAGGCTTGGGATAATAACACCCTCCCCATATTTTTGCCTGCTGTTGAAAAGATAACAGTGTAGGCACCAGGCAAGCCTCGCTGGGGAGGGAATTCCAAAGTCCAGCCTCCACGATGGACTGCCTTGCTTCTGAAGCCGAGAGCCCTTGGAGGAGAGCTTCTGCTGGTGACCTCACTGCCCAGACAGCTTGGTTTAGGATTAGGCATTCCTTTAGATACTCAGGTCCCAAGCCATGTAGGGCTTTAAAGATTAACACCAGCACTATCAAAGCTGAGCTGCAGGCAGTTGTTAGAAATGAGGCAATTCAGTTAATTCTCATTTCTTGAAACAATATGCAAATCAAAATACAGCTATCCTTTGACATCTTTTGGCCACTTTAAGAACAGGATGTTGGACTAAGTGGGCTTTTGGCCTGATCCAGATGCAGGGCACTTTTTACATTCTAGTCTACCAATCCAAACATAGCCCATTATTATTATTATTGTTGTTGTTGTTGTTGTTGTTTGATTTATATCCCGGCCTTCCTCCCAGCAGGAGCCCAGGGCAGCAGTCAATTGTGACTTGTCAAGGAGTGAATTTCCCATTCTGTGTACCTGTAGGGATGTGCTAGAATTCTGCCCAATTTGGATTTGATACTGAATTTTCCATTAATTTGCTTATTCTCTATCATAGCAGATTTTTATGTAGCAATTTTCTGCTATTTTTGATTTTTTTTAAAAATCTACCTCTAAAATATCAATGTTAGGAATGATAATTTTATCGATATCTCCTTTGTTGATATTTCCTTTTAAAATATCAACATTCCCTTTAATATTATCAATATTTCCTTTAAAAGTTTTGATATTAATAATATTTTTTTGCAAGGGGGAAAAATGGATCGGTGAAAGCAGCAGCTAGTGGACAAAGAATGAACTCAAATCCATACTGGCCTGTTAGGTTGCTAGAATGCTTTCAAAGTGGCATGAGCCAACAGATCCCATCCCTAGCCTGTAGACATCATGGCTGTATTTAATGGATTCCCCTGGGATGTGTAATTATCCCCTGAGATCGCAAAAGAAATGGAATTGCCAAGAACCACCAGGACCATACATGGTTAGTGGCTGCTTCCAGTCTGGTGGACCACAAGAGAGAACACTGTATGACCAAAGATCCTGCTGAACAGCTGCGTGAAGTTAAATAGTTAAGCCACAGTGGCAGATAATTACATGGGAAACAGCAAAATGTTGTCACATAAGCTCATTATGTGAATTATCCCCTAGATAATACACAGCAGGTGGATGTTCAAGCAACCTCCCAGGAAGGTTTTGACACAAATGTTGCTCGTGCATGCAAAGCATATCAAGTAGTGCACAAAAGGTATTCTTAGTCTATGGGACAGATTACAATAGACTATTGAAAGGAGGCTTGGGGGCTCAGCATGGTAGACACCAAGAACCAGAGCTTCAGAGACAGCAAGAGATATGGCTGATGGAAAAATGTGCCCTTTTTTTGGTTTCTTGCAGTTTCTAATTTTTCCAATTTTAAGTTCAGTTATCCACATTTCTGCATCAGTGTGTGTTTTTAAAAAACGAAAATTCATCAGCATTTTCCAGTACATTTCTCCTAACACACACATTTTAATGCCATTTGCCCAAAATATAATGACTTTTTGTATTTTATTTACACAGATATACGCACTTTTACACGCACTTTCGCCAATATGTTTTTTGGGGAGTGGGGCAGTTGCAGAATTGGATTACAAAATTCAGTGAAATGTAAATTTCGAAGGATCGCTGTGTTTTGATTGCTGTGCCACATCCCATTTCAGCAATTACGAGTTAGGTAGGGTTGCATTAACATGAGAACCAGACCAAATTTCTCCCCCATCCCTACTTCTGACACAATACCTATGATCCAGTCCTCTCCCCCACCACCACCATAGCTGCTTTCATATAGCTTTGAAGATGATGACAGTCCACGCTGTGGCTAATTTTGGATGGAATTCAATCACCAGCAAATTCAGGTTGTGCAGTAATAGATGATTGGGTGGTCTTGTGCAACAAACCCCCTGTTTGCGATAAAGAAAGTGACAGGAAAATGCCCTGGAAAGTGTTTGGGTAACACTTGCTCTGAGGAGATGTCTTCTAACCTCCCCGCCAACAAATCAGAATGAATGGTGCGCCAACCATCATCTAATCTCCCTACAGATATATCAGGATGAATGCTCAATAAACAGACCATCTGGAAGTTTGTGTAGTCTGCTCAGCTATGGAGCTCACTAGAGATGCAAGGGAACTCACTCCAGACTCTGGCTATATAAGAACATAAGAAGAGCCTGCTGGATCAGGCCAGTGGCCCATCTAGTCCAGCATCCTGTTCTCACAGTGGCCAACCAGGTGCCTGGGGGAAGCCCACAAGCAGGACCCGAGTGCAAGAACACTCTCCCCTCCTGAGGCTTCCGGCAACTGGTTTTCAGAAGCATGCTGCCTCTGACTAGGGTGGCAGAGCACAGCCATCACGGCTAGTAGCCATTGATAGCCCTGTCCTCCATGAATTTGTCTAATCTTCTTTTAAAGCCATCCAAGCTGGTGGCCATTACTGCATCTTGTGGAAGCAAATTCCATAGTTTAACTATGCACTGAGTAAAGAAGTACTTCCTTTTGTCTGTCCTGAATCTTCCAACATTCAGCTTCTTTGACTGTCCACGAGTTCTAGTATTATGAGAGAGGGAGAAGAACTTTTCTCTATCCACTTTCTCAATGCCATGCATAATTTTATACACTTCTATCATGTCTCCTCTGACCCGCCTTTTCTCTAAACTAAAAAGCCCCAAATGCTGCAACCTTTCCTCGTAAGGGAGTCGCACCGTCCCCTTGATCATTCTGGTTGCCCTCTTCTGAACCTTTTCCAACTCTATAATATCCTTTTTGAGATGAGGCGACCAGAACTGTACACAGTATTCCAAATGCAGCCGCACCATAGATTTATACAACGGGGCCGGATTGTGGGCCGGATTCAGCGGCACATCACAAATTCAGATTGCACAATTAAAGTGGATCTGACAGTGCTGCACAACAAACCCAATTCAAAAGATACCAGACTTTTTGCAATATGAAAGTGAGGGAGAAAGTGCGCTGGAAAGTGGGAGACAGAGCTTGCTTTGATACAAAGTCATCTAACTTCCCTGCAAACAAAAATTAGAATGAAAGCTTATTAAATAGCCACTGTTGTCTAATCTCCTTGCAAACAAGAGTCCCCTGTCCTGTGTTTTGTCAAGATTGGCCTGATCCTAACCCAAGACTGCACCTTGGGGCCAAACTCCAGGGTCCTGCAGCTCAGCGCCCCCCCCTTTAAATGATTATCCAGAGCAGCAGATGATGGGGAAGAAGAGGGGTGAACAGGCCCAGCATCACACTTGGGCTAGGACAGGCATCCCAGAGCTGACCCACAAAATAGTGCTTATTCTCAAGTGAATGTGTTTGAAAATATGAAACTGCACATGTTCAGAGTATTTCTTTTGGTTTTCAAAATCGGGCTTTGCAAATTGTTTTCAGTTTGGTTTTTTTGCTCTGACATATCAGGAATATAGAAGCTGTTGCAAAGCTCATTGTATTTATTTATCAATCTGTCATTCAAAGATAAAGCATACATTAGCTGGAATGAACAATCAGGGTTTTTAAAAAAACTTTTAAGCCATTTTTCTTTTTAACTTTTATTATAAGAAACAAATATTCCAAAATAACACATACAACATAAACACATCTAAACAATGTAGTCATATATAACAAAAAAATCAGTTTTAAAGTGGTCTCGTTTGCTAAAGTTTATGCTTATCTGGTATCTGTATTTGCATCTATTGTTACCTGCCTTGGATGCTTTTCTTTTTTTTGCAGAAAGGCAAAGTAAAAATCCAATTAAGTACTTACATTTAGTTTTGTTTCAAAACCTGCATTAACAGTGTTCACAAGCGATATATTTCAAGAATTTTTTTTTAAAAAACCACTCCCTCATTTAGATGTTCTTAATGTTTTCAAATGTTTTAAATATTATTTTCTTTTCTTTTAAGTGCATTGCTTTACTATTTTGTTGTCTGCTTGGAAGGAAGGGTGAACTAGAAATTGTATAACCAACCAAATAAATGATACACACATTTTTTGTCCATGTTTTTTGGTTGGAGAATTGCATTGCAAAAACTCAGACAAGTGAAAATTTTGAAGGACAGCTGTGGTTCTGAATTTATTCTGAAAGTGCAAATTAGCTAGGTTTGCCTTAAAGAATGGGTGAGCCCGAGTGCCTACTAGCATTTTGGTGTTGAACATTCATACATGATGTGCATGCAGCTCCCTCTGGGAATGTGGCACAGCAGTTATTCTGAAACTTTAGGGGAATTAATATGTGACATTCAACAAGTGATCAATCTATGAACTTGTGTACACAAAGGCTGTGCTGTATACTCTGTCACTCAAACATTTCTACATGTGTAGAGACAGCCTGTGTTCAGCGTAACGTGTGAACAACCCGTTTTATTTGTTGTTGTTACATGCCTTCAAGTCAATCATGACTTACGGGGACCCTATGAATCTTTTGGATGTATTCATAGGGTTTTAATGGTAAGAGGTATTCAGAGGTGGTTTACCATTGCCTTCCTCTTTTATATTGGGCCTTAAAACCCAGGGAGGGCTTGTGAAACAAACTAACATTTGTTTCAGCAGTAATGTGCAGATCTTGCAGCAATTTGGTCTTTCTTCGACTTCCCTTCCAGCCTCCGGTCTGGATGGATGATGCAGACCTCCGGAAGGCCATCAGGAATGCTTGGCCACAGCTGGTGGACTTCCTCAGTCACCATCCTGAGTGGGTGCTGAGTAAAGCCAAGCAGCTTCTCCTGCACGTGGACTTGAGTGTGGTTGAGGGAATGTCTGATCCCAAAGAGAAGGTGTCGCTGGTCCTGGATATGTTCCTGAGGACTGCTGATGCGGAGGCTCCCATCTTCAAAGAATTCATGCAAAGTGTCTGTATGGAATGCAACCTTCCCATGGAGTTGGAAATCGTCTTCATGAGTGTATCTGGAGAAGGTCAGAAGAGAAGACATAAAGTGACATGATGGGCTCAGTGACAGAGTGCACGCTTTGCATGCAGAAAGCCCCAGGTTCACCTCTGGCCTGCTTAGCTCCTGCACAGTGGTGGCCTAATGTGCCTTCAGACCAAACTTCTGACAGAGCTGTCCTAATTACAGGAAGCCACTGTAAGTTACTCCATTCCAAACTTCATTCAGAAGCAGTCGACCCGAGCCTGGCAGAGGGAAAACAAGCATTTAAAATAGAGTTTGACTTGCATCACTCTTTTTGTCAGTGTAACTTCTGCTGGGTTGCTGGGCTGTGTGACTGAGCTGGATGGCATTTGCAATAGGAGTAAGTCTCTCTCTGCCCCAGAATGCCCCTTTTTCAGGACTTAACCTGGCCTCTGCTGAGCTGGCTTCAGCTGAGCCTCAACTGAGCCGGGGTGGAGGACTGATGTGGCATACCTCCGGCTGAGCCAGGATTAGGGTTTTCTGCTGGCTGAGCCCCGGCTGAGCCCAGGCACAGCCAGAGTTCCACCTGTTCCAAACTCTGCTCATCCCAGTGGATCTTGGGTTTGGATCACTCCCCAAGGCATTCTGCTACCCCCCTATCCCAGGACATTAGATCTGACGAATTAGACATTTTTGTTTATCCGAACAGAAACAAGTGAATCAAATGAATGGGGGGGGGGGAAAGAGTTTTCATTCAGAACTAATTTGTCCGACTAAAATGAAGGGAGTTCATTCATTTCATTTCCCATTCATCCTTAAGACAAATGCACAGCCTTGAAATTAGATGTGATGTAGATGTGCAGGGTTTCTCCAACCAGTGTTTGGTTTTAATTTAAAGCAGCTGAGGATGGCCTGAACTTGACAGGAGGTGGGGTTGTATTTAACCCATTCACCGTGGGTCATTTACCTAATCAAAATCATATCCCCCCCAAGCTGCTTTTCTCTTTTCCCTATAAAGAGAAAAGTGCTTGGGAGTAGCACTCCTTACCAGACGCTCAGGGGTTTCTCAGTTGATGAGTTGGTGTGAAGGCAGACAGCTTAAGCAATATTGCAACAGTAAAAACTCATTTTGGTTCAGGATGACTTCAACCCTGGACTCAGCATGGGGTTGTCTAGATGATCTCTAAGGTCACTATAACCAACTCTAAAATGCCTATGATTCTATATGCCATTTTTATGTGCAACATAAATAGAAGCAAATTAAGAAGTCTTTGAGCTTATGATAGATTCCGACTGTGCCAAACAAGAAATGACCTACACCCCTAATATAAGTGACCCACCGGGTGTTGGCCTAGCACAATAGTTCCAGTGGTGGCTGGTGCCCATTGGGAGTCAGAGCTTGGAAAAGTTACTTTTTTGAACTACAACTCCCATCAGCCCCAGCCAGCATGGCCACTGGATTGGGCTGATGGGAGTTGTAGTTCAAAAAAGTAACTTTTCCAAGCTCTGGAGTGGTAGAGCAGAGGGCAGGGAGGCCAGCAGTAAACGAAGCCAGAGCCAATGGCAAGCAGAGCTAACTCTAGTTTTGCTTCCATCCTCCTCTGTGCTGAGTTTCCCAGAGACAAACCTGAGAGTAGGGATGGAAAGATGTGTCCATTTTGGTTCTAGTGGCTTCTCATTCTTTCAGCCTTAAATTCAGGTATCCACATTCCTGCAGCGAGCTGTGATTTCTTTTTTTTTAAAATCCTCATGAAAATTCTCCAGCATTTGAGTGCACATTTCTCCTCGTAAACACATTTTTGTAGGCAGTTCTGACTCGCGAACACATCTTTGCAAGCAACGTCTCCTGATGAAATGCGTTTTCGTATGTTATTTTCACTAACATAGTCATTTTACGTACATGTTTCCCTAATATATGCATTTTGGTTAACGTCCTTTCTCTGGAGAACTGCATTGCAAAATTGGATAGGTGTGGATATCAACGGATGGCTGTGTTTTGGCTCTCATATTGTTTCAATTCAGCTTTAAATGCAAACAGGATCAAGTTTCTCCTCCATTCCTATCTGAGACTAAGGAGGAGGAAGCTGATATTAACTGCTTATACGGTACCCCTTGGCTGTTGTAAGAAGACAGGCAGGTGGGAGCTGGCTGAGTCTGGTGGGGCAGAGCCCCGTTCACTCTCAAGGAGCAGACTCCATCAGCCATAGTCCTGGTGCTTATCCACACAGCCACACCTGAAAGCGTGTACCGAATTCTCTTTAGTATGAAATAAAGACATACAGACATAATAATATTTTTTAAATTGTGTTTTTAAATTTTTTGGGTGTGTTTTAAAATCTGTATATTTGTTTTTATTGTTTTTAATTGCTGTAAACCACCCAGAGAGCTTCAGCTATGGGGTGGTATATAAATGTAAATAATAATATTAATAATAATAATAATAATAATAATAATTCCAGGTCATGTAACCCAAGGACAAGAAGATTCCAAAGAAGCTTCAGATTCGTCTCCATCGACATCAACAAGTAAGATTGCTCTCTGTGAAATGACATCGATAGTTTGGGCTAGAAGAGCTGTCATACGTAGGGTCTAATCAACCTGGGCAAAGTGCCCACTGACCGTAAGCCCCCAGCCCCACTACATTCCACCAGCTCAGATGTGTCCCTGACCTCTGATGTTGCTACCTAGTTGCCTGGGTGGAGGACAGAATGACAGGGTGTCTGAGTATGTGTAGAAATCAGCCTACTATACAAAGGTAACATTCGCAATAGTTGCTCCACCCAATTTTGTGTATCATGTGACCCCCAGAGTGTTGCCCAGAAGGGATGTGGCCCTTGGGCTGAAAAAGGTGTCCCATCCCTGCCATGATGTACACAGTTACATTCTGCAGTAGCTGGAGCCTCTGAAATATCTTCAAGGGCAGACCCATGTAGAGCACATTACGGTAATCAAGTCTGGAGGTACAAAAGCATGAATCGGTGTTATAGGATCCTTTCTACCCAGGAAGGAATGGTGGTTGTGTTGTCAATAAAGCAACCTTCTTATTCTTATTAAATATATTACCTGCCCTTCACTTGTAGGTCCCAAGGCCGGTCACAACAATATAAAATACATGTATTAAAAACAGTTTAAAACAAATCACATTCACAACTAGAGTGGCTCCTAAAAATGTATCTCTCAAGCATCAAAAGCAAGGGTGAAGAAGTGTGTCTTCAGCATGCGACGAAAGCTGTACAGCGAAAGTGCCAGATGCCCCTCTGTGGGGAGGGAATTCCATGACTTAGGCGCTGCCACAGAGAATGCCTTCTCATGCCCCCCCAACATTTGAGGGAGACAGAACTATCAAGAGAGCCCCCCCTGCTGATCTCAACACCTAAAAGAGTCTGTAGGGAAGGAGACACTTTCAGATCTCTGGGGCCTTAGTCGGTTAGGACTTTAACATGAGTACCTTGAACTGGGCTTGGAAATAAATTAGCAACCAATGCAGCTGTTTTTAAAAAGGGGTTATATGAGATCTAAAGGGAACCCACTGCATTTTGAACCAGTCGAAGTTTCCAAGTCGTCTTCAAGAGCAGCCCCCCCTCACAAAAAGTTGGGTCAAGAAAGACTCTGTACTTGTTCCAGTGGGGAAATAATATCCTCATCAATCGCGCATACTTAAATCGGTGACCCATGATGCAAATAGGTTCGCCATGTGCCCTGCCTTACAGAGGACAGTCCTCTGTTTGAAGGTGTCCTCTTTCTGAAGGGCTTTCTGGTCTAAGTTTGGGTTTCATTATTGATATACCTGTTTACCCAGGCATTTGATAACTGAAAGACACTGTTCCTGGCAACCCTGAGATCGTTGATTGAATGTTTTAACAGTTTTTAGAATGCTTTTTAAAGGGTTGTTTTATTGCCATGTATTTGCTGCCCTGGGCTCTTTCCAGTGGAAGGATGGGATATAAATTGAATGAATAAATAAATAAATAAGAAGGGAGAGGGGTGGGCCTGAAGTTGCCCACCCACAGTTAGCAGCACCTGGACAGTAGACTGAGCAGGCACACAGATCACCTGGTCACAGTCTTCCCCACTAAGATGAAATGTATTGGCTTGTCCCAGCTAGGGTTGCCAGGTTCAGGGCCTGAGACTTATCCTGTACCTTTAGGAGAAGAGAAAGTCAGCCAAGTGCAGGTGTTCTTGCAACACTGTAATGGGAATAACCACAAGGTGGAATTCTCCCTCCCCCCTCCACAACTTTAAGATATGGAAGACCTCTTGGTTGCCAGGCCCAGCCTCCCAGAGGTCTTCTGTATCTTTAAAAGTTGTGCAGGGGGAAGGGGGAATTCCACCTTGTGGTTTTTCCCATTACAGTGTTGCAAGAACACCTGCACTTGGTTGACTTTCTCTTCTCCTAAAGATACATGATCAGTCTCAGGCCCTGAACCTGGCAACCCTAGTCCCAGCTAAGGCCTACTCAGAGTAGACACATTGAACCTTAGTTGGATATGCCAGTTAACTTCTGTAAGCCTACTCTAAGTAGGGCTTAGTTGACTATCACCCATTGCATTTTTAAAATTTGGATTATAGTAATTATTTCTAAACTTTCATCCATACACACAAATTAGCTTATGCAAATTGATGACCTCTTTCATCCTTGTTTTTGGTGATGGGTAAGTGGCCCCCCTTGATGGAAAGAATGCAGAGTCCCTTTGAACTCTGGGGCAGCCTTGCTTCAAGGAGACACAAATTGAAGATGAGGCACTCATGCTGATTCCTCTCACTCATCCCCGCCCAAAGGAACTTGAACCTGCTAGATTATCTTCTCTCTGCTTTCAACATTTCCTGTGACTGGAGCAATTGCGACATACATGCACAGCAGATGAAAAATGTATGGTTAACTGAGTGCTCCTTTCCCAATATTATTGTACAACCAACCACCTAGCTGAAAATATTTGGTTGCTCAAATTTGTGTTGCGTTCTGGGCACCGAGGTTCAAAAGAGGTGCCTGTAGCTGAGGTGGGGGCAGGGGGGTGAAAATATTTTTGGATATTTAAAAGGATCCCAGGAAGTAGAGAGGCAGCACCAGTTGCTCACTGCATCCAATGAGGACAGGAGAAATAGTGCAGGCTTTAAACCACGAGGAGCAGAGCTAGTTATGATGAGTGAACCCACCTTAGCATGATTCATCATTAGAGCATTACAAGTGGTGCCTGCAGCGTGGAGTGTAGGAGAGTTCTGTCAAAATGGGAAATGGTACTGGAAATTGCATCAGTTTGCATGTCTGCCTGCAAAAGGAAATCAGGGAAGCACATTCTATCAGTATTCGCTGTTTTCATTTTTTTCCCCAGTCCACAATTCACTGTTGTTACTTTTTCAGTACATTATTGATGCCATTCCCTCCACCCAGCCATTAACGTGAATGACATGAAACCATGTAACAATAATGCAATTAATTACATTATTCAATTTAGCCACAGCAAACAACGAGCCAAATAACATGTTTTTCTGGAACCCAAATGGCAGCGTAACAAAAATGGTGCTGCAGGCAATGGATATGGGGCGGAGCGGGAAGCGGATGCCTTTTTACATCTCTTGGGGGGTGCCCCTGTGCAGTGTTCTAGCTAGCCATACCCACATCCAGGATACTCCATTCCACTCTGCCTCCCCCAGACCAGATTTATCCCCTCCCCCCAAAGAGACGCTTTCCATTCTGTGGCCACTGAACATACATAGTCCTCATTGGGCTGTTCTGGGGTTTAGTTTCCCCCCCTTTAAGGTTTTCCTTCCAAAAAATACATTTGTACTTCTTGGGGTTCACCTGAACACGCTGATACCTCCCTCTTGTTTCCCAGTGGTCCTCCTTGGGCCACAATCCTGTTGACACTCACCAGCTGAGTTTGCTCCTAGCAGGGGTGTAGTTGTCCACAGTTGCGGGGAGTCATAGACCCCTTACTTTTTTGAGAGTAGGGTCCTCATGTACAAGCTAATCAGCAGGAAAGGTGAGCATGCTAGCCACTGAGAAGACTCTTCTCAGTGGCTAACAACATGCTTCCTAGTCCTTCCGTGTTGATCTGAGCCAATCAGAGTGAAAGAAGGCGAGTCAGTCACTGAGAAGAGAACAGTAGCTAACACACAGAAGCCCCTTTCATGCTGATGAGCTGCTCAGGCAAGTGAAAAGGGAGCTTCATGGCAAAGTACTTTGGTCTCCCAAATCCTAATCCTACACTTGGCTTCATTTCAGCATTCTTGAAAGCAAAATGTTTCTGGCAATGTTTAGTCCCCAGAGAGAGAGAGACTGAGCAGGAGGAAGCCTATGCACTCTGCTGTTTCGCTCTCTAATTCTGTAACTGCAAAAGAAACAGTGACCCCTGGGGCCATGGCTGGGCGGAGGAAATGGTGTCACTATCATGAAGGGACCCTGCACTTCTGAATTTGCCACTACATGACTTGGTTCCTAGTGGGAGTGATTCTGCCCCATTATAGGTGAGGGGATGAGACAGAGAAAATGGAAATAGAGAGCCAGTGTGGCATAGTGGTTAGAGTGTTGGACTACAACCTGGGAGACCAGGGTTTGAATCCCTACACAGCCATGAAACTCACTGGGTGACCTTGTTATAGGTGGGGGGATGAGACAGAGAGACCGTAATTAATTTGGGAAAGCTGGATGGATTACTTGGGTGCCCAATAACTAATCAGCTTTTTTGTGGATTAGCTATACATGGGCCTGGCCTCTAGATCCCTTTGTATGGAGATGATGTAAATGGAATGGGCACTTGAAAAAGGACTAGAAAGAATCCTCTTCCCAGCGTGGTGGGAATCTTCTCCATAGCTCAGAGATGGTCCAAAACCACATCTGCACCACACACTTAAAGCTCTATTATTCCACTTTAAACAGTCATGCCTTCCCCCAAAGAATCCTGGGACCTGTCTTTTGTGAAGGGTGCTGAGAGTTGTTAGGAGACCCCTCTTCCACTCGCAGAGCTACAATTCCCAGAGTGGGTTAACAGTCAACCACTCTTCCTAGGAAACTCTGGGAAATGGAGTTCTGTGAGAGGTTTCCTAACAATTCTCAGTACCTTTAGCAAACTACATTTCCCAGGATTACTGCTCCTGCTCAAGCCCCATTGCAATGAAAGGGAGCTGTGCTCGTGCCCCTGAGGCATCTCCAAAGAGATAATGTCATGTTAACATCACAGTTGCATGTTTCACCCTCCAGGACTCGAAAGACGCCGTCCGTGGAGTAGCCCTTCCATCAACAATAATGGGAAACAGTCCAAACAGCAGCGGTTAGGCAAGTTATGCTTTATTTTGTTATTAATTTTCATGAGCCAAGAAATGGGCAGATGTGAGCGTGTAGCTGAGATGTAACAGGAAAAGTGTGCAAAGCTCTCTGTTGCTGTTCGCTCATGGGATCCAGGGATGAGAGAGTTCTTTGCTTATATTTTTACTCTCAGAAAAATGAGTCAGACATTGGACAAGGCCATTTGCCAAATATTGTCTTCAGTTCTAGCTCAGGATGGAATGATCTGCCAATTTTGGTCCTCTCAGTTCATCATTTTTCTAATCTTAAATTCAGTTCTACACATTTCTGTAGCTATTTGCGACTTAAAAAAAAATCCTCATGAGAATTCTGCAGCATTTTAGTGTGAATTTCTCCTAATAAACACATAAGTACACATTTTTGCAAGTATTTTTATCCTATTATAATGCATTTTTGTATGCCATTTTCACCAATATATTCATTTTGTGAACACTTTCCCCCTAATCTATGCATTTTTGTAAACATTGGTTGGTTGGAGAACTGCAGCACAAAATCTGGGAACGTGTGAATTTCGAAGGATGGCTGGGTTTCAATTCTCAGATTGTTTTGGAAAGTGTGAATTTGATAAATTCAGCTTTAAATGCAAATTGAATTGAATTTCTCCCCCATCCCTAGTCCTGGCCCAATTCAACATATGGGCTGAACAAAAATTATGTACCAAGAGAATTCACGGCACCCTCATCCAGGAAACTACAATTCCCAAATTCCAGAAGGAGACATTCCTCCCTCTTGCAGCAAAAACAATACAGAGTCTTGTGACATCTTGAAAGCTTAAGGGAGCCATCCAACTCACCTTTCTGTTGGGTTGGGGTGAATTGGATGCTGCGGATCCCCGGCTGCGTTAGCAGGCTCCCATTTGCACTGGCCTATGCTGGACTCTCCCTGCAGCAGTCCACCACTGCGGCTGAGCCTTGGTGCCACCAGCAGCCTGCCAGCACCGCCAGGGGTCCATTGTAGGCAGCTAGTCTGGCAGACAGAGAGCCGGAAGAAGCCTGAAAACGGTGCGTTCCGGGGACATGGTGGGGGAAGAGCCATGGTGGGGAGACTTACATGGGAATCAAAAGGCCGGTATAGTGAAATAATTTCCATTATGGCCTCCGGGGAGCACCTGCTCCCTGGGAGGACTGTTTGTGGGAGCCAGCGCTTCCCTACAGAGCTGGCATTCAACCGGGCTGGAGGCTCCTGAGCAGGGGGAAGATCCTGTGGAGCTTTCTGCCACCTCCTTCTCTGCCGGCTCCTCAGCATTTAGATTACTCTGTAAGCGTTGTATCATCATCACAGCTTACAACATGAAAACATTACATAATTCACTCTAATGGTTAAAAAAAGTATAACAATGTTTAAATAGTCATAAACAATAAACTAAATTAAGCAATCTCCACATAATTCATAAGGTTTAACAATATAAATACAAAAACATTATCCCAATTATTAGCAAAATTTAATGCATCTCTAAAATTATATATATTGTATCCAACTAAGTTCAACACAGAGTAGACCCATTAAAATGAATGGATCTAAGTTAAGTCATATCCATTAATTTCGATGGATGTTTTGTGTAGATACAACCATAACAACTTTATTATGGCATAAGCTTTCATAGTGTATTAGAAATAATCAAAAACAAGTATGGAAACATTTCATCCTCTGTATATGACCTTAAAACGATCATTCTGTGCAAAGCAACTTCAAAGGGATAGGACAATGTGAAACCACTGAATTACAATACATCAAGCAGTTCAATGCTATCTTTGCAGACTGAACAGCAACAAGGGGCTTTTAGCACAATATATGTATTAATTGATTCATCAAAGTGAGGATGTCTGTGTTACCAAGAACTGTTTATAATTATCACTGTCTGTACTTTTCTGCATTACATTTTCCACTGATCTCCCTGTTTACAATCCCCTCCCTTTCCAACCTTGTGTATATATATAGATAATCAAGGACCTCACTCTGTGCATCTGATGCAGTGTACTGTAGTCCACAAATGCTTATGCCATAATACGTTTGTTACTCCTTAAGGTGCCAACAAGACTCTTCGTAGGAACGGGAGAAGAATTTGTTTGGTCTGATTTGTGCAGCAGACTGAGCAACAATGCTCCTGAATTTGATAGATTGGAACGTAACTCCCAGGCAGATTATGCGCTTCTCCAGATTTTACAATGCTTTTTCAGTGTGCAAAAAATGTGCACACACAGAAACCATGCAAAATGTGTGTTTTATTGCCGAATGCACTGAAAAGCATCAGAAAGTGTGTATTTTATGTAGCAATGTACACCAAGTGCATACTATTGGACAGGACAGGACAGAACGGCATGCAATGGGACAGAAGAGACTTATAATTGAATGCCAGCAAGACCTAAATGAGATGGAATTGGCTGCTCAACCAATCCCTAACTCTTTGTGGTTTTACTACAATTCCCAAAACCCTTTGGGAGAAGCCATAACAACAAATTCAGTTTTCATGTATTGTGGACATATACTTACTCCTTTTTCTCCTTCCTCCATGTTTATCAGACTCTGCTGAAAGATACCGGCAACTCATCACCACCTCAATGGTTCATAGATATGGAAGTAACAGATCAGCAGAAGCAACAGAAGTGAAAGCTCAGCCATCGGCTTTTAGCCAAGCCTTTGTCAATCTTGTGATTCATCAGAGCAAAGCCGGTAGGATGAGAGGAAGGGGGGAGAAAGGCAGGGAAGGGCCAATTGCTCTGCTTGACCCAGACGAGCATAGCAGTGCAACCACAAGACTGTCTGAACTTTTTGAAAGCGTCCATGCAGGAACCCCCAAGGCCATTCTTCTGTTGGGAAAGCCAGGAATGGGGAAAACAAGACTCATGCACAGAATTTGCCAGCAGTGGGCGGAGGGAGGCCTGCCCCAGTTCCAGCTGATCTTCTTCTTTGAGTTCCGGCAGCTGAACCTGATCAACAGAAAGCTCACTCTCCAAGAGCTCCTGTTTGACTTCTTCCTCAAACCAGAAGATTGTCCCGATGCAGTATTTGAACACATCCTAGAAGACGCCTGGCACACGTTGGTGATCTTTGATGGGCTGGATGAGTTTGTGGAGAACGTTTCACTCCCGGGTTCTCCTCACACGTCATTCCCTGATCCTCTCAACCCTCTCTCTATATCTGAACTTTTTGCCAGTCTTTGCCATGGAAAACTATTGTCTGGCTGCACAATGTTGGTCACGACCCGGCCAAAGATACTCCCTGAATCTTTATTAAAAACTGACACCCTTCTAGCAGAAATCTGGGGGTTTGATCGTGAAAAAGTGGAGGAATACGCTGGCTATTTCTTCCACCAGGATTCACTGAAGGAGCAAGCCATGGCTCACCTGAAAAGTAATGGCAAACTCCTGAGCATGTGTTATATCCCTGCCTTGTGCAACATTGTCTGCATCTGTCTAGAATATTTGCTCCATCATAATGTAGGAAGTGTCCAGCTCCCTCAAACCATGACCCAGCTTTATATCAAAATGCTCCTCACCTTCATAGGCAAGGATCAGAAGCTGAGTGCTTTGAGCGAAGAAGTAAATCTGAGTCAACACCAAGCAACTCTTGTAGGCCTCTGTGAGTTGGCCTTCAAGGGCCTGGAAGGAAAGAAGATGCTGTTTTATGCTAACGAGGTTGCAGAAGACGTGAAGGATTTTGCTTGTCTGTGTGGGCTCCTTTTGGCCTTTGAGGTAAAGACGAGCAACAGGCACACGCAGGCCGGCTACACTTTTGTCCACTTCAGTCTTCAAGAGTTCTTTGCGGCGCTCTTCCTGTTGACCAGCAAAACTATCGACAGCAACTTTCTGAAGCAGAAGTTCTTTCTGAGATCAAAGTGGACTTTGAAGAAGGAGGCAGGGATGCCGTTCACGGAGAACTGCCATGTCTTTCTGTCCGGCCTTTCCTCCCAAGGGTGTCGGCGATTCCTTAGCTCCTTAGCCAGACAAAACGAGGCCTGGATCCAGGAACGGCAAGCCGTAGTTGTGCAGATGCTGAAGAGGCTGGCGAGTGCTCATCTGACAGGGCCCAAGATAGCAGAGCTGTGCCACTGTGTGCATGAGACACAAGATGTTGAGTTAGCCCGGCATGTTGGGAAACAGTTAAACTTCAAATATCAGTTTAGAAACTTCAGGCTGATGCCACTGGACATGATGGTGATGGCTTTTGTCATCAACTGCAATAGCCCTAACCTGGTGTCCTTGGACTTTGTTGGGTGCCCCATGGAACTTGACTATTTGGATATCTTGGGCAGCTGTGAAAATATAAAGAGCCTGAGGTAAGAAACACAAGCCACTGTTATACCTATACAGGCTCAAAATAGGGCCTGCAGATCAGAGGTGCACAGAGCTTGGAAAAGTTGCTTTTTTGAACTATAACTCCCATCACGCCAATCCAGTGGCCATGCTGGCTGGGGCTGATGGGAGTTGTAGTTTTAAAAAGTAACTTTTCCAAGCTCTGGGGGTGCAGGATCTGGTACTCTTCAAACATTGCTGGCCTACATCTCCTATCCTCCCTGAAAATTGGCATGTTGGCTGGGGCTGATGGGACTTGAAGTCCAACAACATCTGGAGGGCCACAGGTTCCTCATACCTGATATAGATGAATAGATGCACATTGGTCACAATTCAGGATGGCCCACTCCCTTTTCTCTTTCTTCAGGAGATTTGTACACTGCGGCTAAGGATGGATCTGTCAATTTCAGTGTCTCTCAGCTTCTCGTTTTTCCAGTTTTAAATTCAGTTCTCCACATTTCTGCAGCATTTCTCCAGCATTTTAATGTGAATTTCTCCTAATAGACACATTTTTGTAGGCAGTTTTGACTAATGTACACATTTTTGCAAGCAATTTCTTATAATATTATAATGCATTTTTGTATGTTATTTTCACTAATCTATTCAATTGTTATGGACACTTTCTCCTAATATATGCATTTTTGTAAACACTAGTTATCAAACTGCATTGCAAAATCTGAGAAAGTGCAAATTTCAAAGAATGGCTGTGATTCAATTCTCATTTTGTTTTGGAAAGTGCAAATTTGATAGATTCAGCTTGACATGCAAACGGAATTGAATTTCTCATCCATCCCTAGTCACAATATTTTATTATTATTATTATTATTATTATTATTATTATTATTATTATTATTATTTATTGGATTTCTTACCTGCTCTTCACCACCAACAATATAAAAGGTACAATATTAAAATCAGTTAAAACAATTTATGGGCAGAAGAATAGGGTTGGTCCATATATTTATTATATATACACATATCAGCAGTCAAAGGCCAGTGAAAGCTATACAATGAAGGTGTCCAATGCACCTCTGTAGGAAGGGAATTCTATAGTCCCTGAACTCCCAAGTGTGGTGGAACTACAAAAAAGCCCTCCCTGCCAAACTTAAGGCAGTCTGTAGGGAAGGAAGCAGGCTTTCAGATATTTGGGTCCTAACTCATTTGAAGCAAGTCATTAATATGAAAACAACCACGAGGGAAGATGCTAGACTGAAATCTATAGCCTTCCGCCATTTAATCTGGTGCAGAGATCTTGTGGCTAGCTAGCCGGGAGAGTAGGACTGATTGCTATTTTACTAACAGCCCTTGCTTTTTGCCTTTATTCTTAGCTTTAAGAGCAGGAAGTGTGGAAGAAAGTTTGCAGCAGTCCTTTCCAAGAATCTACCGAAGATCAAATGCTTGACAACATTCCAGTAAGCATTGCTCCAATGTCACATGCGCTATTTTGGATGTTTTAGTGCAATCAGGCCATCTGTTATGTTTTGAGCAATAGCCTCAGTAGCATAGAGGCAAAGCTTAAACAGCACCCTGGACAACTCCAGAAGAGCAGAGCTCAGACATCAATTCAGCAGCAGTCGTTCTCAGACTTAGCTTTCAGTAGGAGCTGCAGCTTTATCTCAGTTGCCAGCTCCACCTATGGTGGAGTAGCCTCTTCATTTTTATTAATTAATTAATTAATTAATTAATTAATTTGTATCCCACCGTTCCTCCTAGCAGGAGCTCAGGGCGGCAAACAAAGTGCTAAAAACACTTTAAAACATCATAAAAACAGATCTTAAAATACATTAAAACAAAACAGCGTTAAAAACATTTAAAAAAACAACTTTAAAAAAGGGTTAAAAACGTTATTAAAAAAACATATTAAGCAATTCTAACACAGATGGGTTTAAGGGTTCCAGCCAGCTTTAGCTGTTGTTGACTGGTAGAGCTGGAGGGACTATGGTTGCTCTAGTACAGTGTTTCCCAGCCTGTGGGTTGTGACCCACCAGTGGGTCACAAAACCTTTGCAAGTGGTTTGCAGGCTTTACAAGTAAACTCCAGATAATTATTGTTTTTCATCCTTAACTGGTATGGTGAATAACTCCTACAACGTCTTATTTTAATGGCATATTATAATACTGACTCACACTTGTAACAGGATATCAGAAAGGCTCGAGTTAACACTTGGGAACTACTTTCTCGGAGCAGATCCAGAGATGGTTCATTACAACTTGCTTGTACAGGGAGTTGCTTTGTTTTGAGTGACTACTGCAGCTCACCTGCCAAAGGTGCAATCAGATTGCTGGTGTTCCTACAGTCCCATAAAAAAAAAAACTGGGAATGACTTTGTAAGTACTATAAATATTTCAACAAATTCCACATAAATAAGGGCATTAAGTAATTTTTAGCTTGGATGCCTCAAGTAAGGGTTACAAAATAGGCAAACTTGCAGTTAAAATGCATGAAAACAGACAGTTGCCAGCAACCAAAATTCATATGCCAATAAGTCAGTGAATCACCAAGTAAATGTAGACTTCTGGGATGCCATACCAAAAAGCTTGGGAACAACCTCTCTAGGGCTTCTGATCAGGAGTCCTCTGAATCAGAACGGGACTTCCTCGGGCAAGAGACATTCCTGCTGTGCGAGTGCTTCTGGTTTAGTGGGGGGCTGGCCCTGAGGACAATCCCTTCTCCCACTCTGAATCCCCCAGAGGGAATCAGGACTCTGTGCTACTTACTATTCTGAGAGTGGAACCACAGAAGTGCATATAGAGCAACAGAAGTTCAATGGAAGTTTTGGGAAAGGCCCGTAGCTCAGTGGTACAGCATCCTCCAGAAGGTCCCAGGTTCAATCCCCAACATCTCCAGGTAGGGTTGGGAATGTCCTCTGTCTGAAACCCTGGAGAGCTGCTGCCAGTCAGTGTAGACAGTGTTGGGCTAGATGGCCATCAGTCTGTCTTGCTGTAGGGCAGTTTCCTATGTTTCTGTGTTGCTACATCCTCCAGTTGCCAGAAAGCCCTGTCCTGGTTTTGAAAAGTCTGTCAATGAACAGAGTGTGTTCCAAGCTTGTCCCTTTGTTAACTGCTGTCTAAGGGAGACCCCATTGCTCAGAGAGTAGAGCATGTGGTTTGTTGGTAGAAAACCCCCCCTTGATCCGCAAAATGATCTTGGGTAACAAGGTTGTTGGGAAGGTTGCTGCCAGTCAGAGTAGACAAAGGGTTAGCTGGACTAATGTTTTGACTCAGTATTAGGCCAGCTCTCTCCACCGTGAACACCAGAACCCTTGAAGGGAAGAGACAGGGTTGATGTTCAATGTGAGGCTTAAAGGGCTGACCCTACTTATGCTGACTATGCTGGGGGGCTGAATGACCCATATGTGGCAGTTTTCAGCCCACATTCTCCAATTTTGCTCCCCACTGGGCCTTTTCTCCACCTCATTGGAACTCACGGCAACATTATTTCTTAGGGTGGTGGGCAGAAAAAAGATCTGTGTTCATGCTGATCAGCGATTTGGCTAGCACGAACAGATCGTAGAGAGAGAGAGAACAATCATGACCTTCTTTCTCAATCGATCCTCTGCCTCATTCGCTGAGATCTTCTGATGAGGCACTCCTGCTGGTCCCACATGCCCCTGAGGTTCAGCTAGCCTCTACCAGGGGTCAAAGCCTTTAGTGTGGCTGTCCCTGCCCTGTGGAACTCCTTGCCACTGGAGGCTCAGCAGGAGTCACCCCTGCTTGTTTTTAGATATCTTCAAAAAATGGCATCATTCAGACAGGCCTTTGAAATCTGAGATTCTTTGCCAGCCAGCTCTTGATGTTTTTATTGTTTAATATTGTGTTTTTAGAGTGTATACTGCCTTGTGATGTTTTATATGAAAGAGCAGTTTATAAGTATGTTAATAAAAAGAAGAAAAATGCTGGGGTGTTGTGAGCAGAGTCAGGCAGCAGCCATCCTCGATTTCTTACGACTTGTTTTCCAGTCCTGTGGAAATCTGGCTTCCACGGAGACCTAGAAGAAAAGAGTCCTTGCCCTTCACCCCGCAACCAGGCTAAGGAGGCTGGATGTGCATCTAACCAGCCATTCATATTTTACCACAGCAGACCTGATGCTATGCCTGTATTATCTTCACCCTGCATTAAAGCCTCCAGCAGCCTGCCCCAGCCTAGGGCAACCCCAGACAGTACAAGCTGCATCCTGGGGGGAGGCACTTTAAAAGAGGGTTGTTCCATATCTTCCATGGATCCACACTAGGGATGGAAAGATTTTGGTACGATCTTGATGCTCTCAGTTCCTCCATTTTCCAGTCTTAAATTCACTTCTCCACATTTCTGCAGCAATTTGCGATTTAAAAAAAACACTGCATGAAAATTCTCCAGCATTTTAGTGCAAATTTCTCCTAATGAACACATTTTGTAGGCAGTTTTAACTAATGTACACAGTTTTACAAGCAGTTTCTCATCACAGAATGCGTTCTGTATGTTGTTTTCACTCATATATTCATTGTTATGCACGCTTCCCTCTAATATATGCATTTGTTTAAACATTGTTTGGTTGGCGAACTGCATTTCAAAATTAGAATAAATGCGAATTTCAAAGGATGGCTGTGTTTCAGTTCTCATATTGTTTAGGAAAGTGCAAATTTGACAGAGTCGGCTTGAGATGCACACTGAATCCAAATTCTCACCCATCCCTAATTGAACCCCAGAGCTTTTTGTCTCTAAGAGCAGCTCCCCCAAGGACAAATTTGAAAGGTTCAACTCACTATCTGTACTTTCTTATAAAATATCAAAAATATCAAAGGCTAAAACCACAAATTAAACAATAAAAACACTGGCAAGAGCTGGCTGGCAAAGAATCTCAGATTTGAAAGGCCTGTCTAAAAACAAACAGGGATGACACCTGGTGAACATCTACTGGCAAGGAATTTGATAGGGCAAGGGTAGCCACAGTAAAGGCTTGGCCCCTGGACCTGGTAGAAGGTAGCTGAATCACAGGGGCATGTGGGACCACCACCAGTGCCCTACCAGAAAACCTCAGCGATCAGAACAGAACATAAGGAATCAAACCTCCCTGAGATTTTTTTACATCCTCCAGATTTTCAGACCATTCCTTCTGCCTGAGGACCTGCAGCTGGGGTCCTGGGAGCACCAGGTAGATGACAGAGAGGGTCCTATCCCGCTCCTTCTAGCACAGATGGAGCCTCCAGGCAATGGGAGCCATTGCCTGGTTGGTGTTTGGTGATGTGGATCAGGTTCTACTTAAAGGGCAAGGTCCTGGTAGAGGACTAGCAAGCCCCAGTGGCCCATCACATGATGTTGTAGTCCAAACCATCTGAAAGGCCCCTGTTTGGGCACAGCTGATCCATAGAGATAAACATAGTTGCTCTATATCTTTGAACCGAGCATCTTTCAGAGCAAATGTATGGATCAGCAAGTCGAAATGGAATCCTTGGCACTTAAATAGGCTGCACTTTGGCTAGGTCAGCCTTTCCCAACTAGTGGGCCACCAGATGTTGTTGGACCACAACTCCCATCAGTCTCAGCCAGCATTGCCAATGGTCAGGAAAGATGGGAATTGTGGTCCAACAACATCTGGTGGCCCACTAGTTGGGAAACGCTGGGCTAGGTCATATGTTGCCTATACATTATTATCAGATTCTCATTCATCAGCCGGCTGGGTAAAAACCACAGACATAGACACACATGTGCCCATGGTAGTTCTGGGTGAATGGAGACTGGTCCAGACAATTCCACCACCTATTTGGTAAATTATTTCTAGTACCAGTAGTCTCCTGGGTTCTGTTCTGCATTGCATGGCTGCTAGTGGCAGATGATGCCCATTGGCATTCCTGGGGTGAAGGTCAGGGCAGCTAACAGCAGGCCAAGCCAGGGGTCACAATATGTGAAGCCAGTGCTTTTTTGTGATGGTACTCACTAGTATGGAGCACCGCCACCTATTTTTTTTTACTGCCCATGGCAACCCTTTTATTTATTTATTACATTTATACCCCACCTTTCTTTCATCAGAAAACACAAGATGGCATACATGTGGTTTGCATGTGGTCTCCCATCCACACACTGACCAGACCCAGACCTACTGTATTTAGCTTCAGCAAGGGGTGGCTTCATATACTGTCAGACCATAGCTTGGGACCACGGCACGTTTATCAAAGTATGAGTACCAGCACCTCTTTTTTTAACCCCACCCCCAAATCACTGGATGGAGCTAATGGTAGGTGGGGCCAGCTAATTCTGGATTCCTTTCCATCCTCCTCTTCCACAAAGACAGTTACGGAGCCAATATCTCGGTGACTGTTTGCTGACTTCATTATAACGATGTTGCCTTTGGCTTGCAGGTTAGCAGGTGGAAATATAACAATCTCAGGACTCGAAGATCTGATGCACGCTTTTCCAAACTGCAATCAGCTGGAAGACATAAAGTAATTTTAATCTGTTTTATCGAGAGGGTGGTGTGCTGTGCTGGTGGAGTAGCCTGTTCAGGTGAATGCTTGGGAGGCATATTAACGAATAGCTGCCTTTTAGCTTGCAGGACAACAGACTGAAGGGGAACAAAATGATCCAGGTTACAGAATTATTTTCCACTGTAGAAAAGCTCAAGAAGATAGAGTAAGTACAGCATTTAAAAAAATATTACTAAGATGGTAGTTTCAAGTAGCTGGTCAAAACCTTGTTGAGAAATAGGCACTAAGAGCTATGTAGGGAAATCATACTATTGTTACCACACTGTCCTGTTATGCAAAATGGCCCTCCATTTTAACTTTGGACTGGTTGCTAATGGGTATGTGTGTGTACAATGCACACTAATGGGAAGTTTGACAATGACAAGAAGAAACTCTTACTGAATGATCTGGAACAGCCTTTGCCAACCTGGTGACCTCCAGATGTTTTGAACTACAACTCCCATCAGTCCTGGCCAGCACATGGGAGTTGCAGTCCAAAATATATGGAGGACCACCAGATTGGCGAAGGCTGTTCTGGAATGGGAAATAATGCTCGCATATCAACATAAACGCGTATCCCTTTAAAAATAAATTCCTTCAGGCATGAAATTTACTGGACCAGAGGCTACATGTGATCCAGATCACATCCACACCATCCATATAAAGCACATGGCTTTCCCCAGAGGATCCTGGGAACTGTAGTTTGTTAAGGGTGCTGGGAATGGTAGCTTTGAAGGGTTACAGGATTCTTTGGGGGAAGCCATGACTGTTAAAGTCAATAAATGTGCTTTCAATGTACGTTGTGGTTGTGACCCTGGTCTAGTCAATTTCAGCACACTTTCAACCGCATGGAATTAGAGGAACTGGTCAAAATAAGGAACACAGAAAACCCAGGGAAACAGGCGTTCTACCTTTCTGCCGCACAAACATTATAAGAGTCCTGCTGGATCAGATCAGAGCCTATTGGTCTAGCATGTTTCCCACAGTGACCAGCCAGATGCCTCTGTAAACCCCACAAGCAGGGCATAGGACCACTAGCCACTTTTCGCTGTTATTCTCCAGCAGCTGGTATCCAGAGGGATGCTACCTCTGAAACACTGGCTACCTATGAGCTACTGAGCCAATTTCAAGGTTTTGTTGCTGACATTTAAAGCCCTAAATAACTTGGGACCAGGAGGCCAAGTACCGACGAAGCTGATCTTGTGAGATCTTCCAGCCAGCCAATTGTCACGGTAGGGTTGCCAGTCCCGGCCTCCAAGAGGTCTTCTGTATTTTTAAAAGTTGTGCAGGGGGAAGGGAGAATTCCACCTTGTGGTTTTTCTCATTATAGTGTTTCAAGAAAACCTGCACTTGGCTGACTTTCTCTTCTCCTAAAGATACAGGATCAGTCTCAGCCCTGAACCTGGCAACCCTATGTCACGGTGACAATCTGGTCACAGGCCTTCTTGGTTATGGCACTCACTCTCTGGAAAGCCCTCCCCTGTGTTATTTGTGAGGCAAACACCTCTTAAAAACTTATAGAGGCATGCTTACTTGTAGTTCTCTGTTCTGCACATTTGTATTTTTATTGTTTTCATGTAAATTGTGTTGAGATTTTCCTTATGTATTACCAAGCAGCGTACATTTTTATAAATAACTAAATACATACATAAAACATGTACATCATGACTAGTAGCTACAGACAGGCTCTTCCTCCCCATAGATTTGTCTGTTGTTGATATATGCTTTCAAGTCGACCCTACGAATCTTTTTATGGATTTATTCATAGGGTATTCAGAGGTGGTTCACCATTCTTCTAAGCCTACGGCACCCAGTATTCCCAGGCAGTCTCTCATCCAAGTACTAACCAGGCCTGACCCTGCTTAGCTTCCGAGATCAGGCGTGTTCAGGGTAGTATGGCTGTAGGCCATACATTTCTGTAATCCCCCTTTAAAACCACACTTGAGTGTTGCTACTTTGTCTTCCTCTGTTATGCTTGTACATTTTGTGGGGTGGAGATGTTGATTGTTTGTTTGTTCGTTTATTTTGTTTAATATCATTTATAGACTGCTAAACCAAACAAGAAAAAAGATCTCTAAGCAGTTTACATAAAATAGCATGAAATGTTGTTCAAAACATACAGATAAGATCGACAATATTTAAAAACAAGTAGACAAAATTATGTCTGGGTAGGCTTGCTAAAACCACGGAGCTTTTGGCAGGTCTCTCAAATGCTACAGTGAAAGGGCCTGCGTGATGTTGATAAGCAGGGAGTTCCAGAGCATGGCTATTGCCACACTATGAAATTGATGCTGTATCGGAATTAGTGGATGTGAGAAGTTATGCCCAGGGCAAACCATCTGGGTTTTAATCTTTGCAGTCCTAATCAAGGCGTGGGGGAAAGGGTAGAAACCCTGAATGCCTACATAAAAGATCACACTATGGCATTGCCACAACATTTTTTTTTTTTAATCTCAAACAGTTTAAGCTACAATGAGATTTCGGTGAGCGCTGTTCTCGATTTCTTCAGAACTGCTGCAGTTTCTCCAAATGTTACCAAGCTCCACGTAAGGTACTGGCTAACAAGACCTGCAACAGAGATTGCTTTATTTTATTTCCCCTCCTTTTCTAGTTTGTTCCTTTTCACTTTGGGGCTAATAAACTCTGTTATAATCTATGTGCACAGTCTAACATTGCAGATGGAACCACTAATTTATACTCTTCAGAAAAGGTTCACTATCAAGCGCCCTTGGAAGAAGCAGAATATCTGGACCATTTCAGGCCCAGATTTAGCATCGAAATGGCCTTAGCTACCTTGGTGATGTCCGTTATCAGGAGAGGAAGGGGGGGTTGTGACCGTGTTATTCTCCTTGGTCTCTCTGTGACTTTTGATACCATCAAACATGGTATCCTCCCAGAGCAGCTCAATGGGTTGGAAATGAGAGGCATTATGAAATGATGAAAAAGCTGCAGAAGAGCCAATTGGTGTTCTAGCATATCTGGTATAAAAAACCTGGTTGAATGCGGTTCTCTCATCGTGACACATTTAAATGTTTTTTTCTTTTCTTTTAATAATGTTATTTGTTATTTAATTTTGAGAATTGCATTATATTATTGATGCATGTATTGCTATATTTGTGTTTTTGTAAGCCGCCTTGAGGGCCTTTTGGCCATAAGGCGCGGTATAAATAAATAAATAAAGACAATGATAATAATGATTCCATGCCTACCTAATCCATGAACCAAAACAATATGCAATATGACAGTGTTGACAGTGTTTTCCTATGTAGCATTTTTAATCTTATGCTTGACTGGTTTCTAGATTTCAGGTTGAAAAATCTCCATCTCAAGACAATACTGGATAGCATATTAGCAACTTTCAGAACAGGGCTCTCTTACTTGCTTTTTGCTGCTGCTGCCCCTCAACTCTGTTCCTGAGCAGGGATGGGGAGAACCTTGATTCAGTTCTCATTTGAAAAGCAGTTGCACCTATTTTGCACTTTTTGAAACAATATGAGAATTAAAACTCCACCATTCTTTGACATTTGCACTTCTCCGAATTTTTAGCGCACTTCTCCAGCTGAGCCACGTAATCTGTCCAACAACGAATATGCATAGAAATGCCTACATGCATGAAAATAGCATATAAATGCATTATATTAGGGGAAACCTAAATATTAGGGGAAATATACTCTGCAAAAACATGCACATTTAGCAAAATTGCACACAAAAATGTGTATATTAGGAGGAATGGGGGAATGTGACGAACTGAACTTAAGACTGGACTAGGGACGGGCGAGAATTTTGATTCAGTTCGCATTTCAAGCTGAATCTATCACACTGGCACTTTGCAAAACAATTTGAGAACCAAAACACGGCCATCTTTTGAAATTCGCACTTATTAGAATTTTGTGATACAATTCGCCAGCCAAAGAATGTGTACAAAAAGGCATATATTAGGGGAGAGTGTGCATACAAAGGAATATATGAATGAAAATAACTTGCAAAAATGCATTATATGATGGGAAACGGCTTGAAAAAATGTGAACCTTGATCAAGCCTGCCTACAAAATTTATTAGGATAAATTCTCACTAAAATGCTGGAGAAACTTCATGAGGATTTTTTTCCCTAAAAAAATGGCAACTTGCTGCAGAAATGTGGAGAACTAAATTTAAGAGTGGAAAAATGGGAAATGGAGACAACTGAATTCGACAGATCTTTCCATCCCTAGATTGGACAAATGGGAAATGGAGAGAAACCAAAACTGACAGATTTGCTCATCCTGAGGGCTTGAGGGTCCTCCAGAAGGGGAGGCGATTTGGCATGGAGACTATAGTTGGGGCCGATGAGTTGATGAAAGCAAACCATGAAATCAAAACGTGCGCGGCTCAAAGCTGTGTACTATTGGGAAAGATGCTGTTGAACAGCTTGAGTCCCTGTCAGAGAAACGACAGTGTGGGGATCAACTCACTATTAATAATGCCTCTTTAATCTGTTTTATTTTGGGGAGATTCAAGAATTAATTTTCCAATTATTTGCTACTTGTTTGCAGGAAAGACACTTTGATCATCACTGGCCATTCTGATACAGGTCCAAGGTTAGTTGTTGCTTCGAGTATTCACAGTTAATTCTGGATCATACAATAGAATTAGTTTGAGGGAAGGTTTGGCTGGGACTGACATTCCAAAGAGGCCCCTAAGGAGCGGAGAGGAGCTGCTGTATGGGGCAGACTGAAGCCTGGGGAAATGTCTGGGGATGGAGCAAAGGAGCAGGAAGACCCAAGGAAGGAAGACAAGAAAGTAGTGGAATGAGAGAAGAACCTGAGTGGAAGGGGTAAAAAACCCACAAAGGGCCAAACTACCCATGATATTTTGTATTTAACGTGCAGGTTTTTTACAGTGCAAATTGCAAAACCTGAGAGGCGGCTTATAATTATGGGGATCACAACAGATGTGAATATATGAATATAAAAAGAGCCTTGCTTTGAAGTTAGCACTTTCCTCCCTTTCCTTTCCTGCAATGGTCCTGAGAAAAATCCTTCCTCTGAAAATTGCATTTACTTTGGGGAAATAGTCCTTTGGCACCACTGGGGGATTTCTCATAGTGTAGCCTACCTAACTTCAGACAGCAGAGAAGGCCCTGCTGAAGGCTTTTGGAAGAATATCTTAAATAATCCTCCGTGGCGCAGAGTGGTAAGCGGCGGTAATGCAGCCGAAGCTCTGCTCACGGCCGGAGTTCGATTCCAACGGAAGGAGGAAGTCGAATCTCCGGTAAAAGGGGTCGAGGTCCACTCAGCCTTCCATCCGTGGTTGGTAAAATGAGTACGCTGGGGGGTAAAGAAAGGCCGGGGAAGGAACTGGCAATCCCACCCCATATATACGGTCTGCCTAGTAAACGTCGCAAGACATCACCCTAAGAGTCGGAAACCACTCGCACTACAAGTGTGGGGACACCTTTACCTTTTTTTTACATATTTTATTATCATGACTGTTGTTGTTTTGACATTCTGGTGTATTAAATAACATAATAAACCCCCCAAATATGTTATTGATTTCAGGTTGAAAGATGAAGGAATAAAAGAAGAAGAAAATGTTCATAAATCTAGAACTTTAATATTACGGTAAATATATATTATATATAGGTTTCTGATAACTAACTGATATACGTTCTAAAATGGGTGGGGGACCAGTGGCTCTCCAGAAGTTGCCCCAACCAGCGTGGCTGATGGTCACAGATGATGGGAGTTGGAATCCAACAACATCTGGAGGCCTGCAGGTTCCCCATTCTTGTTCTGACGGATGTCAGAGGCTGCATTTGACCTGGTTTGTTTTATTTTGATATGTGCTCCATCCTTCTGCCTTAGAGGTTGTTATTTTAAATAGTTCTAACATGTACAGTGCAATCCTACGCATTTTTACTTGAGGTCAATGGAACTTGCCCGCAAGTAAATATGTATAGGATTGCAGTAACCTTACATATACTTAGGTAAATAACTTTTAAAGGGGGGATATCAGCAGGGCCAGCCCCAGACATGCTGAACACAAGCCTGCCCAGGGCCCCTCTGCTCCCCTTCCATGATTCGCAGCAGGATTGCTGCCATGGATGACACGGCAAGAGCTCCATGGCCTGCCATTCCCTTGCTCAACGTACCCTTTTCAGCTGTTGTGCAGTTGCGCGCGCAGTACTGCCCTTAACCAAGATGGTGGCTCGGGTTTCCCTAAGGGGCTGAAGCCTCTGCCGCCATCTTGGCTCATGGCAGGGATGTGTGCTCATAGATGCATGCACGCCATCAGCCAAGATGGCGGCAGAGGCTTCAGCCCCTTAGGGAAACCTCGGCCACCATCTTGGTTAAGGGCAGCGCTGCACATGCATCTGCACAACAGCCGAGAAAGATAGGTTGAGCAAGGGAATGGCGGGGGCTCCGGTGCTCTCACCGTGCGATCCACGGCAGCAATCCTTGGCCAGGACCCCACCTGGCCGTCCTTTGGAGCTGGCCTTGGGTATCAGGCAAGTTATTTCATTCTGAAATGGAGTGGGATTCCTAAATGTCCTGCAGTCTAACACCTTTGTCTAGAAATGTGCCAAACTGCAGCAAAGTTTGGTATGACTTGTTCTAACACAAGTTGTCCCATAGTAATTTAGGCCTAAATCATGTGTTACTTGCAAAGGCGCCCTAATAGGAGCTGGATGGACCACTTAGATGAGGATGAGTGGTTTTCGAGCCCAAATGGGAAGAAGGAGATGGCTTGGGACAAGGGTGGGAATCTCAGGCCTGGGGGCCAAATGTGGCCCTCCAAGCCTTTCTATGTGGCCCTTGACACTCTGCCCAGGCTACACACTCCTTGTCCCTTTTTCACTCCTTTCTGCGAGTGTTTTTGCCCAGCTGGAATGTGTCCTTCAATTCTTCTTTGCTTGGACAGAGGAAACAGGGTTGTGTCTGTAGTAGGGATGGGCGAGGAGGTTATTTATCTCTGTTGTATAAATCAGGGGTGGGCAAGAAATTCAATTCAGTTCGCATTTCAAGTCGAATCTATCAAATTCACACTTTCTGAAGCAATGAGTACAGAAACACAGGCATCCTTAGAAATTTGCACTTACTTGAATTTCTGACCCTACCCTAAGCAGATAAACAAACAACTCATCCCACTGATTTATAGCCCACTCCTATGCATGCCTACTTAAAAGAAATTCCCATACAATGGGGCTTACTCCCATGGAACTGTGCAGAGGGTATCTTATATATGTTAACTACTGTTTTCCTTTTATATGGTAGACCTCTGAAGTTCTTGTTTTCTGATTGTATATAGAACAACAAGCATTGTAATTGCAATAAACTATGGTTTGTTTGTCATTTACAAATTATGAATTGAGTCAATATGAATGGTTGCTTGCTTGGCACAGAGGGTCCCCCCTCCTTGAAGGTCCACCTGTAACTCAAACCATGTTCAGATTTTGTCAAACTTTGAATAAATTTGTAAACTTCTATAGCAGGGGTGATTATCCCTGGCCTGGAGGCTGCATCCAGCCCCACCAAGCAAATTTTTCTGGTCCTCCCAAGACCTCACTCATTTCGCTGGTGGCAGGGAAGAAAGAAGACCTAGTGATCTGGATGGAGAGGTTTGAACCCTCTTCCCAGCCCTTGCCCTGGTGGAGATGCAAATCATCCCTCCCTGGTCATCAGACTGATCATTTGATGAGTGGGGAGGGAGCAATTGTGCTCCCTCCTCAGCTGAACTGCATGGATCCACTGAAGGTGGTCAGTGTGTGTGTATATGCATGTTTCTGCATGAGCATGAGCGGAGCACACTCACATTTGGCCACACCTACCACTGGCATGCAGCCCCTGGAGAGCTGGCCATGGGAGGATGCAACACTCAGACCAAAAAAAGTTATTTATCTCTGTTATATAAACTCCAGCCTGTCTATAGTGGCAGCAGAAGCTGTTCATATTTAATTTCTAAACTTAAATGTTGCTTTGTGAGCATATGAACAGAAAAGTGGAGTAACAATAATAAGTCATATTAAAAATATGAATATTTGCTGCCTCATTCTTGCTTGATACACAGATTGCAGGATTGCCAATTAGATTCCCAATGGGCAGAAGAGCTGGCTGACATTCTCCAGAGTTGTTCCCACCTTTCTGAAATTGAGTAAGTTCCCTCTTCTTCCCAATTGTCTGTTAACAGAATGAGACATTTGGATCAACTATGTTATTAAACTGGGAAAAAAATGTCAGTTTGTCAGGTAACCACCTTGGTGATGAAGGGTGCAGCAGGCTGATGAAGATGGTGCCCAGAATGTGCATTTCTGGCCCTCTGAAGTAAGTATTTCCTGATGCCTTGCTTGTTCATTTTCCCTTTCTCGTTCATTTTCTGTCACTCACTCCTACATCTTTGATATATATTTTGCACCAAGAGAATCTGCATTCAAAATGAATTTGCAAATTGCCAACTTATGCAAATATGATGTTTATCTTGCTTAAACTTGCTCTTTTCCCCTCTTTCTTTTGAATTCAGTTTGAATTTGCATGCTAGCTGGGTTTGGTCAGGGGTGTTTTTTCTTCTTCTTACAGTTATCAGAGGAGAGGAAGAGGAGGTGGTTGTCCTGTGGGGCCTGTATCACATGAAGCTGCTGTATATTTAGCCAGGCCATTGTTCTATCTAGCCCAGGACATTCTACTCTGATTGGCTCTCCAAAGAGGTCTATCTGATTGCCCTTAAGTGGCAATCCTGAGGATTGAGCTTGAGACCTTCTACCAGCCTTCTCCAGCCTGGTGCCCTCCAGATGGTTTAGACTATCACTCCCATCATCTTTGGCCAGTGGCCATGATGACTGAGCCTGATGGAAATTGTAGTCCAAAACATCCATAGGACATCACGTGGGGAAAGGCTGCTTTCTGCGTACAAAGCATGTGCCCTAGGAGGAACACTGAATATAGGATCCTGCTGTCGATCAGGTCACATTATTTGTACAGCTAGCGTAGTATTGCCTACTCTGACTGGGAGCAGCTCTCCAGGGTCTCAGGAAGAGGTCTTTCACATCACCTGCTACTTGATCCTTCTAACAGAAGATGCCAGAGACTGACCCTGGGACTTTCTGCATTCAAAGTATGTGTTTTATCACTGAGCTGTGGTCCTTTCTGGGCCAGATAAAGCTGGATTATGTAGGCATTGGTCTGTCTAGCACTCCAATTGGAAGGAACTCGCCAAGGTCTTAACCAGGGATGTAGGAAGGCCTTGATTTCCATCTCACTGGGATTCATCACATCCAGTGCTGTTTCCACACCACTGCATTTTGTCTTCGGCCAAAGACTACATTATTTATCTCACTGTCCACTGTGGCAAAATTGCATAACTTACATAATTTATGTAGTTAATTATGTAACCTATGTTGTCATTATGTTTTTCCACCCAAAGAAAACATAATGCAAATGGGGGGGGGGGACGTACATCAGTTACACGTGTTTTGTGGACTGAAAGCCAGAACAGCAGCCAATCCCAATCATACTCACTGTATACTGTTCTGCACAAATAGGTGAATATCGGCAGTTTCTGCTCCTGTGTCTGTTTTCATTGAAATTCTCTGACATTCCGACAAGCACAGCCGCCCCCCCCCCCTTAAAGCTCTGCTACCTGAAATTCTTTTAAGTGGAAATTCAAGAGTTTTCATCTAGGACCATCAGTGTCGTCTACTGTTCCTTCCTTGATGCTGCAAAGGCCTCCCTTAATGTGGCTTTTATTATTAGAGTGATTTTCTGAAGCGGATGTGTGGTTTTGGGCTTTTGATTGATTGATTGATTGATTGCACTTGTATACCGCCCCATAGCCAAAGCTCTCTGGGCGGTTTACAGCAATCAAAAACATGAAAACAAATATACAATTTAAAACACATATTTTAAAAACAATTTAAAACACAATTTTACCATTTTAAACAAGATAAAAACAATTTAAAACACATGCTAAAATGCCTGGGAGAAGAGGAAAGTCTTGACCTGCCACCGAAAAGATAACAGTGTTGGCGCCAGGCGCACCTCGTCAAAAAGATCATTCCATAATTTGGAGGCCCACACTGAGAAGGCCCTCTCCCTTGTTGCCACCCTCCAAGCTTCCCTTGGAGTAGGCACCCAGAGGAGGGCCTTGGATGTTGAGCGTAGTGTACGGGTGGGTTCGTATCGGGAGAGGCGTTCCATCAGGTATTGTGGTCCCAAGCCGTGTAAGGCTTTATAGGTCAAAACCAGAACCTTGAATTGAGCTTGGAAACATACAGGCAGCCAATGCAAGCAGGCCAGAATCGGTTTTATATGTTCGGACTGTCTGGTCCCTGTTACCAATCTGGCTGTTGCATTTTGCACAAGCTGCAGTTTCCGAACCGTCTTCAAAGGCAGCCCCACGTAGAGTGCATTGCAAGTAATCTTTTTGTTTTGTTTCCTGCAGCTTAAGCAACAACCAACTGTCTCTTAAGAGCATTTTCTGTCTCCTGGATGCAATGAGTATTTGTCCAAATATAGTGAAGCTTAAAATCAGGTAAGCATGGGTTTGATCAAGAAATGGTGCTCATCTCTTAATAACAATACCCACTGTCTTTTTTCCAGTTCATTGTGATGCTCTATGGCATATAGAAGCAGCTTTCAGAAGGCAGCGGACAGGGTGTAACACAGGGAAAGGGTCCACACTTTGGTGCCAGTTCAATTTTCTTTCCGTCGAACTTTCATTCAGTAGCACTTCATAAAGGGATCAATATTCACTATTTGCCAGAAATACCGATTCGGTTTCCCCCCCCCACACACAAAAATACCAATATTAATACTGATATTTTCTAAAAATTATTTTTCATAGATGTTTGTTAAAATATTGATATTTCCCTCAAAATATCAATATTTGAGGGAAATATCAATATTTCTGAGGTTGTTTTTTAAAAAACAAACAACACCCACTTCAGCTGCGGAAAACTGCTAGGAAAAAACCTGATCTGCGAGGACCCCCCCCCCCAAAAAAAGTGAATAAATAGGAAATCTGAGGTCAAATTTGAATTTTGCGAAATTTGAGCACATCCCTAGTGTAACAGCTCTCCTCATTTCACTGCTTCCCAGAACTCTCCAACCATCCCTTCCACTAGATGATAGGGCTCAGGGGGGAACACCCTGCTAGCACAGGGCTTTGTCCATTTAAAGCAGGGGTGGGGAACCCCAGGCCTAAGGGCTGAATTTGGCCCACCAGACCCTATCTGGCTCTTGGGGCTCCCTCCAGGCCATGCCCCCTTCCTCTAGGGCACAGACACACACCCCCATCCATCCCTGTTCTGCATCCTCTTTGAGTGCTCTTCCCTGGCCAGAATGTGTCTTTGAACTGTGATGATGCCTTTTGCGTGCCTGACTGGAGAATGGAGATGCTCTAACCACACTGGCTCTCCAACTGGCTCATTGACTGCTGAGGTGGATAGACCTATAGGGAAACAGGGAGTTTTCAGAGCTTGGAAAAGTTACTTTTTTTGAACTACAACTCCCACCAGCGCAATCCAATGGCCATGCTGGCTGGGGCTTATGGGAGTTGTGGTTTAAAAAAGTAACTTTTCCAAGCTCTGATGTTTTCTAATGGGCTGGCCAAGGTGAGGCAGTTTGGTTTGCCTAAGGAGGGTAAGGTCTGCAGTCCTTTTCAGAAAATGAAGAATATATGGGGAATGGGGTGGGATTTGTGTGGCCTCTCCTTGCACCAAAGTTCACTGGCTGCTGTTTCTTCTAGATCTTAATTATCTCGTGCCATTTCCACATTGGTGAGATTAGGGCTATCATCTGGTCAAAGCAATCCTGAGACATTAATTGCATTCATTTTAGTCATTTAAGCAATTACAGTGCAATTGTATCCTTGTCTATTCAAAAGTAAGCCCTACTGAATTCAGTGGGGTTTACTCAGAGGTAAGTGATGTTAGGATTGCAACCTCAATTAATCAAATTCGGTCTGCACCAGGGGTGTATGCACACCACCTTAAGAACATGGAATTTGGCCATGGTGAAGGGGCAGGTACAACAGGTATGATCCCAAATGTCTTTCCATGCATACATCTCACCTCTGGTCAAACCTTTGCACAGGGCTGGGAAAGGAAAGGTTCCCCTGGTTTGCAGACTTTTCAACCTCCTGTTCAACATGTGGACTAGGGGTTTGTGGAGAATGTTGCCGTTAAACATTATGGAAATCTCTCTCTCCTCCCTTTAGTGTTCATCATCAAACTGCAATCTTGACGCTTGTTGACAAAGACATTGTTGGTGCCAGGTATGTCAGCACAAACCATAGTTACAGCTTGCAGTTTGTCTGGAGCAAGACAAACGGTGAGCCTAGGTTCAGACAGCAGGCCAGTAAGACAAACCATGGCTTATTTATTTAAAATATTTCTATACCGCCCTTCTACCCTATAATAGGGCACTCAGGGCGGCTTACAAAAATAAGATCAAACATATACATAATAAAATTGTAAACAGTAAAATCACAAAAACATTAAAATAAATTAAAATACATAAAATACAATTAAAATACATAAAATACAATATAGCTCTCAGCACTACAGCAACACCACGATTGGAGGAGGAGCAAAGTGGATGTGATCTCCTCAAGAGAGCCCGCACACTCGCACATTCACAAGCCAGGTCAAGGACTCGGGTTCATGTTGCTCTTGCTAGCCAGTTGTGTCCCATCACAAACCTGTACATTTTGTCCTTTCCCCTCCCCCACCCCCAGTAACTTTTCCCCATTTTGGTCTTGGTACAGGACTGCTGGCCAGTTAAGTAGTGATGGACATCAGATGGTGTCAACATCAAGGAAAATAAGGTACAGTGACCTTAGTTGTATTTGCTTAGAGATTATTCCTCTTAGAGCCTTTATTGCTTTCTACCTAGGCATTTGATGACTGAAAGAAACTGTTCCTGGCAACCTAGAGATCACTGGATGATTGGCTCAAATCTGCAGGAAAGGAGAAGGAAGCATGTTAGAAGACCCGTCTCCGTGGCTAAGACACTCCCCTTTCAGGCTGATTGGCTCATAGGATGCTGGAGACACAGAGACCTTGCTAAGGCCCTGCTCCCAAAAAAGGAAGGGGTCTAAGACCTCCCCACAAAACCCCAGATGACTACACCCTTGCTGATTCCTTTAGTAACTACTTATTTGTTTTTCTCAGGCTTTACTTCCTTCTTCCTTTTTCTAGTCAGTCAGAGACAGCGCCTTTGAATGCGAGCCTCGTGGCTCTACATTGGCCACGTGTATATCTGTAGACAGAATGATTTTAATTTCCCAGGAGTAACAAACCTTCAGTTTCTTTATTCTTTCAATTACCTGTCTAACCAGACTATTCATTTCTGCACTCCGCTGCAGTAGATACCAAACTCCAATGGTCTTAAGGTTGGGTGAGAGAAAGAGGCTTGATGGTGGATGAGGGGAGAGGATTGAAGGAGGAGAGTGGAGCCTATGCATTGGACCTCTCTCAGTTCCCAAAATATCCCTCAAAAGGTCCAGTGGTTGCTACAATGTTGTACCGTGTTTTTCTGTCCATTGCTTATTTCATACTGTCGCTGTTTGCACAATATAATTGTGGTGAATGAACTGGATACATGTGGTGGGGGAGGAGCCACATGGGCCCCCCACAAGGGTCCCTGCAGACGTTCAAATGAGCATGTACACATCAAGAGTGGGGCATACCCCTGTGATTACTATCCTCCCCGTGCATGCTTACTTTCCACCATGGAGGTTGGTCCTTTCGGGCAAATGGGGATCTGCCCCACCAACCTTATTTTGCCAACCCCTACCTGCCTGCCTTATTACTCACACTCATTCCAGGGGTTGGCCCCGGCTGCCAGCTGCCTCCTCTTTTGTCTCAGTGTTGCCCTTGTAGAACTCAGCAGGGAAGAGGAAGCTGAACAAAACTAGAATGATTTGGCCCTTCCTGCAATTGGCTTTGGTGCGACCTACTGTTGGGCTCCTTGCATTCTGCCCCACCTGTTCCAAAGGGCAACAGCCATCACTGCTTACCACAGTTATGTCATATGTACAGAGAGACTATAAACACACCTGAAGAGCGTGTAAACCAGAATTACATGATGTGGTGTCCTCTAAGTATTGTTGGGTTCCTACTGTCATCAGCCTCAGCTAGCACAGGTCAAGAATGGTGAGAGCTTAAATCCGGCAACATGGCTGGGAAAGTGCCCCGTCTGAAGACGGAGAGCCGCTGCTAGTCAGTGTCAAATTACAATAGTGAGCTAGATGGCCCAGTGGTCTGACTCGGGGTAAGGCAACTTCCTGTGTGCCCTGGTGTTAGCGCACCTGGTTTTAGCGCACCTGAAGAGTGATTTGCTTTCTTTTCTAGCTTGGCGGACAATAATTTTCAGGGTGAAGATCTGAAAAACGTATGCTTGGCCTTGAGAAGGTGCAGTGATGTATCTGAGTTAGAGTAAGTTTTCTTTGGTTTCTTCTTTTTTGTAATTAAATTTTACACTGAATGCCCAAACATCAGTGAACACCGACATTCACCTGTGAACATGAATGATCCGGTATGAATTTCATGAAGGTCTGAAAATGGCACATGTGTTTCCCTACATTTTCAACATAGCATAGTAGAGTTGGAAGGGTCCTAAAAGGCCATCAAGTCCAACCCCCTGCTCAATGCAGGAATCCAAATCAAAGCATTCCCGACAGATGGCTGTCCAGCTGCCTCTTGAATGCCTCCAATGTCAGAGAGCCCACTGCCTCTCTAGGTAATTGGTTCCATTGTCGTATTGCTCTAACAGGAAGTTTTTCCTGATGTCCAGTCAAAATCTAGCTTCCTGCAACTTGAGCCCATTATTCTGTGTCTTGCACTCTGGGACAACCGAGAAGAGATCCCGGCCCTCCTGTGTGTGACAACCTTTCATGTACCTGAAGAGTACTATCATATCTCCCCTCAATCTTCTCTTCTCCAAGCTAAACATGCACAGTTATTTCAGTCTCTCCTCATAGGACTTTGTTTCCAGTCCCCTGATCATCCTTGTTGCCCTCCTCTGAACCTGTCCCAGTTTGTCTGCATCCTTCTTGAAGTGCGGAGACCAGAACTGGATGCAGTATTCAAGATGAGGCCTAACCAATGCTGAATAGAGGGAAACTATTACTTCATGCGATTTGGAAACTACACTTTTGTTAATGCAGCCTTATATAGCATTTGCCTTTTTTGCAGCCACATCACACTGTTGGCTCATATTAGCTTTTGATCAACGACAATTCCAAGATCCTTGTCACATGTCGTATTGCTGAGCCAAGTATCCCCCATCTTATAACTGTGCATTTGGTTTCTTTTTTCTAAGTGTAGAACTTTGCATTTATCCCTGTTGAATTTCATTCTGTTGTTTTCAGCACAATGCTCCAGCCTATCAAAGTCCCTTTGAATGTTGTTTCTATCTTCCACGGTATTAGCTGTGCCCCCCAATTTTGTATCATCTGCAAATTTGATAAGCATGCTCTGTACCTTCTCATCCAAGTCGTTAATAAAAATGTTGAAGAGCACTGGGCCCAGGACCGAGCCCAGTGCTAGCTCACTTGTTACTTCCGCCCAGTTTGAGAAGGAACTCTTTGAGTACGATTCTGGAGCCAGCTAGCTTGCTAATCAGAATATCATAGGACACTTTGTCAAAAGCTTTGCTGAAGTTGAGATATATTATGTCCACAGCATTCCCACAGTCTACAAGGGAGGTTACCCGATCAAAAAACAAGATAAGATTAGTTTGGCAGGATTTGTTCTTCATAAATCCATGTTGGCTCCTAGTAGTCATTGCATTGTTTTCAAGGTGCTTACAGATAGACTGCTTTATAATCTGCTCCAGAGTTTTTCCAGGGATTGATATTAGGCTAACTGGTCTCTAGTTCCCTGGTTCCTCCTTTTTGCCCTTTTTGAAGATAGGGACAACATTAGCTTGCCTCCAATCATCCAGCACTTCACCAGTCCTCCATGATTTCGCAAAGATAATAAACAGCGGTACTGAGAGTTCTTCAGCCAGTTCCTTCAATACTCTAGGATGCAGTTTATCAGGCCCAGCTGATTTGAACTCTTTCAAAGTGATTAGGTATTCCTTGACTGTTTGTCTATCAATCTCAAGCTCCAATCCTGCCCCTTCTATTTCATGTTTTCCGGGAGGGTCGTAGATCCTCTTTTTGGAGAAGACAGAGCCAAAGTAGAAATTGAGCACTTCTGCCTTTTCTTTGTCATCTGTTATCATTTTGCCATCCTTAATAAGTAGCTGTGCCACCATTTCTTTTCTCTGTCTTTTACTATGGACATACCTGAAGAAAGCATTTTTGTTGCTTTTAGCATCCCTCGCTAGCCTCAGCTCATTCTCAGCTTTAGCCTTCCTGACACCATCCCGGCAATTCCGTGATACCTGCCTGCACTCTTCCTTTGTGGCCTGGCCTTCTTTCCACTTCCTGTATGTGTCTTTATTTGTTTTCAGGTCATCTCTAAGCTTTTTGTGAACCCACATTGGCTTCTTCTGCTGTTTCCCCCCCCTTTTTTTCCTTGTTGGAATTGCTTGCCATTGCGCTTTTAGAATTTCCTTTTTTAGAAACTCCCACCCATCTTGGACTCCTTTTCTCATTAGGGTTGCTTGCCATGGAACCGTACTTACAATTGTTCCGAGTTTATTAAAATCAGCTTTCCTGAAGTCCACGGTGCATGTATGGCTACTCTCTGCATTTGCTTCTGTTAAAATCAAGAATTCAAGTATGGTGTGGTCACTTTGCCCCAGAGTTCCCATAACTGCCACTTCATCCACCAAATCATCTCTGTTGGTTAGAATCAAGTCCAGGATAGCTGATCTTCTGGTTACCTCCTCCACTTTCTGTAGGAGGAAGTTATCTCCAACACAATTCAGAAATTTCATGGAGGGGCCATGTTTGGCAGAATTTGTCTCCCAACAGGTATCAGGATAATTGAAATCCCCCGTTACTACTACATCATGCCTCCTCGAAACATTGGCAATTTGCTTTTCAAAAGTTACATTCTCGTCTTCTCCTTGATTGGGTGGTCGGTAGTAGACTCCACGCACCACACTCCTTTTATTACTTGCCCCATTAATTTTAATCCAGATACTCTCGGTGGAGCTACCAAGCACATCTTCCTGTATTTCTGTGCAGGGATATATATTTTTAACATATAGCATGACTCCACCTCCCATTTTATTCCTTCTGTTCTTTTTGAACAAGTTATATCCTTCAGTTGCTGTATTCCAGTCATGGGAGTCATCCCACCAAGTTTCAGGTATACCTATCAAGTCGTAATTGCCCTCCTGTATTAAGAGTTCAAGTTAGTCCTGCTTGTTTGCCATGCTCTGCACATTAGTATACAGACATCGAAGACCATGTGATTTATGGCTTGGCTTCCTTACTACATTTTTCTGAGGACTGTTACTGGCCCTATTAGAGCTGATCTCTCTGTTCCCTTTACTGCGCACAAAGCCTACATTCACAAGTAACTTCCCTTGAGGCCTGTTGACATTCACCTTGCTGTGTATCTCTAAATCATCCACCAGGCCCTCCACCAGGGACAAGGGAAATGAAAATAAATAATACATCATGTAATTAATTCAGTTTTTTTTAAAAAAAGTAATAGAAAGTGTAAATATAAAGTGGAAAATTAATTCATCTTCTTTTCAATTGTAGCTTGTCAAATAATTATCTGGGTGACCTAGGTGTTTTGAAGATAGCAGAGCTACTTCCTCATCTGAAAGCATTATGTTCTTTAACGTAAGTGAAGGTCCTGGTTGTCTATATATTTAGCTGAATGACACAAGATAAATTGAGGAAGGAGAAAGGGCCTTTCTGGTGACTGTCCCCAAGCTATGGAACTCCTTGATTTTATCTGACTTGTATATCACTTTATACTAAAAAATAATGTAACAAAAACTTATTAAACCATGCACAATATCAAAATAATAACAATTATAAAACACACACACACACACTAGCTGGATTGAGTAACTGTGACAATATCGTTCAAGCTGTCCATATGCCTGGGAGAATAGGCATTTTTTACCTGGTCCTGAAATGATAATAAAGTTGGCACCAGGTGTGCCTTCTGTTGGTCTCTGCCAGCTGCATCAAGGTGATTAATGGTGCTGTAAAACAATTAGCCAGCAGCTGCCTAAGTTAGGAGCTTGGTTGTAAAGCAGATAAGGCTTGAACAGAATGTGGATAAGCAAGGGGGGGGTAAAGGGGTGTCACTTTACATACCAGTTCATCTTCCAAGGCAAGGTCAGTCACAAAAGGGTCAATAATCTGAGAAGGCAATCTGGATATCAAGACTCAACAGGGCCGGGCACAGCTAGCAAGGGTCTGACACTGGTGTCTGGTGTTGCTTCCGGTGGAGGGCAAAAGGCCTCTCACTGCCTTTTAAGCTTCCCTCCCTGGTTCAGGTACCAGCAATCAGCCCTCTGACTCTCAGGAGCTTGTAGCCTTAAATGGCCAGAACGCCTGTGTTGCTCTGCTACTTGCAGGCATCTTTGCTCTGTAGGGGGCAGGGAACCTCCTGTTCATTCTCTGAGTCTGACTGAGGGGGTTCAGCTGTGTCCTGAACAGCTTCCTGCAGTGGGTGGTCTGGAGCTGCGTCTTGGGTGAGTCTGCTTGTTCCCTGTCCTGGGTCTGCTGTGCCAAGCCACTGCTCCTCGTCCTCCTCTGAGGACTCATCCGATGAAGGCATGATACCTTCCTGGGGAGAGTGTTCCAAAGACCAGGGGGTGAGGGAAGGTCTATTATAGAGAGTCTCCATGAGGCTTGGTTGGCCAGTGCTCTTGCTATTTTTCACCAGACAGTGAAGGCTTTAAAAAAATTCAGGTTTTTGTTCTACCGAGCACATCGTGTTTCTATCTTGTGATTCTGTTTTATCTGCTGGGTCTGTTTCTGTTTTGTTGTATATTTGATATTTGAATGTTATTGTATTGTGGTTGATGCCATAATGGTTGATGGGAGCAATGTGCACATTGAAATCAATCATGTTAGGGGGAAGGTAAGGCTACAATCCTTCCTTGATATGCTATGTTTCTACATGCAGGATATAATTTTTGTATGGAGGAGCATTCAGTCATGTGCCACGGCATCTCCAGGCTAATGTGAGACAGCCTAGACCCCGATTTGTCCAAGGGACAGCCCTCAGTCAGAACTAAGCCACCAAGGGCATATGCAGGATTTTCATAATGATGCCTCCCACGGGGTGATATCTAAGCATTGTCATACTCGTAACAGACCCATTGAAACAAATGGACTTAACCCAAGTTCATTGATTTCAGAGGCAGCATGCTTCTGAATACCACTTGTTGGAAACTGCAGGAAGGGAGAGTGCTCTTGCACTCAGGTCCTGCTTGCAGGCTTCCCATGGGCATCTGGTTGGCCCCTGTGAGAACAGGATGCTGGACTTGATGGGCCTTTGGCCTGACCCAGCAGGCTTTTCTTATGTTCTTATGATTTCAATGGGTCTACTACACTGAGAATGACTAAATTTTATATCATGCATTGTGAATAGCAGGCATGGGGGTGGGATGCTGATTAAGGCTGTGACAGCATAAAGAGTTAAAACATCTCCGCATGCCATGGTCCTGATCTGCTTCTCCACTGTGTTGTCTACTTAGGGTTGTGTTGTTTTTTTAAATCACCTGCACCAACATCTAATTACATGATGAGTCACATCTGGGTTTGCAGTTAGTGTTTTTCTTATGCCAAGCAGATGGCTGGAAATGTCTTTTTTGGGGGGCCATCTCAGTCTGTCCTACCTCCAGGCTACATCCCGGGACTGGCCCTGCTGTTAGGCAGAGTGAGGTGGCTGCCACAGGCAGTGTGGACTAGTGAGGAGTTGTAGGGCAGGGCTGGGTCGGGCCTCTGTACGATCTGCCCTGCACTTCCTAAGCTACCCTGCTACCCTCCGGCGCAGTGGAGAAGGCTGACCTGTCACCAGGGCTGAAGTAAGATTCAACTGCTAGTCCAATCAGCTTTTGTCCGTGCAGTGGCAAGGGCTGCCATTTTGCCCTTCACCTCAGGCAGCAGAAAGTCTTGGGCCAGCCTGGTGTGACAGCCATGTAAGTGGGGCAGGGCCAGATAAAAAGAGATGGCTTCTCCATTGGCTCTGCCCACATCCAGGCGCCCAGAGAGCTGACAGCTGGAGCAGCTTCATAAGGAATGGCCCACCCAGCCGGATCCTGCTTTCTTCTCGTGCAGTCATGAATTATAACCTTGTTAAAGGTCCTTCTTGCTTTCTCTTTCCTTTAGGCTGGATCATAATAACATATCCCTGAGTGGCGTCTTTTGCTTAGTGCAATTCTTCTCTAACTTGGAGAGTATGACCTCAATGCAGTTATGGTATGTCTGCTGCTTCTCTTGTCAGAGTAGTCTGAAAAGTCCACAGAATGTCTTTCTAAAAAGAATCAATAATAAAATCCCTGCATCGGCTCACAATTTTTTACTCATTCTACTCTCTCCCCCCCCCTCTCTCATTACAGTTTGGGAAGTACCCAGAAAGTTCATTTAACCTTTGGGGAAAGAATCAGGTAAAGGCCTTTACCATTGATGCATTGGGGGGGGACCATAGCTCAGTGGTAGAGCCCCTGCTTTGTAAGCAGAACATCCCCGGCTCAATCTATGCCATCCCCATTTAGAAGGATCAGGTGGTGAGTGATATGAAAGATCTCTGCCTCTGGCCCTAGACAGCCATCGCCAGTTAGAGTAGATTGGAGGTAGCAAATATGGGTGCCCTCCAGATGTTCTGGACTACAAATCCCCTCATCTCCTGACCATTGGCTATGCTGGCCCGGTTTGATGATCCCTCTTCTTAGGGTTCTTTCAGCCACACTTGGACCAGAGAGCCCTTCAAATAGAGGATGTTTTCAAACAGACTGGACTGTCCTCTGTAAAGTAGGGCTAGGGATGTAAGATGGCATAGTTTTCCATTCTGCCCTGTATTCATCACAGGCAGCACTGCTTCCATTCTGCTGCAATTTGTCTTCTGCCCAAAGCTGTGTTATTTGTTTCTCTGTCTGCTATGGTGAAATTACAAAACGTATGTGATGTACGTAATGCATAACATAAATTGGATTGTCATTACATTATTCCACTGCATTCATTTTAGTTCAAATGAAATGCAATGCAAATGGGCAAAAAACCTTCCATCAATTACATATCATTTGCAGACTGAAAGGAACAACAGCAGCAAATACCAATCCCATTAGCTAGATTGATTTTCACATGGGATGAATATTTATTTATTTATTTATTATAATAGACACTGGCAATTTTCCATTTTTGTTGGAATTCTCTGACATCCTTACGGAAGGAAATGAAACCCATGGCAAACAATGCTCTCTCCAAAAACCAGTGATTAAAAGTGGAGCAATGGAGGATCAGGGAGGATTTGTAATCCACTGGTTTGACTCCAGAAAGAAGACCAGAGCATTCAGATTTCCAATTTTCCTTGGGGATAATTTCAGAAGCATAATTGAGATGTGCCCTCAGGTTGATTAACTTGATGAAGAGATTTCTTTTCAGTCCTCAAAGGCACAGCATAATCAGTGAGCATCAAGAGGAGCTACTACAGGATCACACACATCACTTAGTCTACAGTCGCTGCTTTGGGTAAGGTGCCATTTTCCTCTCTGCTTAGGAACCTCAAAAGACAAACAAACAAAAATGTGGTTTTTGGTCATTTTTGCGTGTGGTATCACTGCAGAAGTTGGCTTTCCTCCTGAAACAACCGCATCTTGTCCAGTCTAGGGCTGAGTCAAAATGCCACCCCATTTGAAGGGTGTGAAGTTGGAGGGGTCATTTTTTTCCTCCTCCAAAAGGTGCATTTCAGCTTTTTTTTTCGAAGGTAGGGTCATGAAAGCGGGCAAAGTAATGCATTTATTGGATCGTGCAACAGCACTCCCGGGACTGTCAGTAGCTGGTGGCTGCCATTGATTTTTGTCCTGAAGTCCCCCTTCTCTGTTTAGATTCAGAACAATGCACTTTGTTGATAGGCATATATGAAGCAGCCTTAGTCCGAGTCAAGCCATTGGCCAATTGAGTTCAGTATTGTGTTCACCCACTGAAAGTGGCTCTCTGGGGTTTGGGGGAGGTCTATCTGGAGATGCTGGGGACTGAATCTGGGACCCTCTGCATGCAAAGCAGAGGCTCTAACCATTGAACTCTACTGCCCTTCATATTTATTTATTTATTTATTTATTATACTTGTATACCATCCCATAGCCAAAGCTCTCTGGGCGGTTTACAGTAACTAAAAACAAATACAATTTAAGATACATCTTTTAAAAAACAATTTAAAACACAATTTAAAACAATATAAAACACATGCTAAAATGCCTGGGAGAAGAGGAAAGTCTTGACCTGGTGCTGAAAAGATAACAGTGTTGGTGCCAGGCACACCTCGTCAGAGGGATCATTCCATAATTTGGGGGCCACCACTGAGAAGGCCCTCTCCCTTGTTGCCACCCTCCGAGCTTCCCTTGGAGTAGGCACCCGGAGGAGTGCCTTGGATGTTGAGCGTAGTGTACGGGTGGGTTCGTATCGGGAGAGGCGTTCCATCAGGTATTGTGGTCCCAAGCCGTGTAAGGCTTTATAGGTCAAAACCAGCACCTTATTCTGAAGCCAGAGTGAGGGCAATGCTTTCTGCCCTTACTCTAGCCTAGAGACTAGTTAGAGAAGGAAAAAATGGTGGCCAGCAGCCACTGGAACTCTCAGGACCATGAAAGAGGCAGAGGAGCAAGAAAAATCTGAGCTGGGGGGATAGGGAACCTTTCATCAGGACCATCCCACAACTCCTGAACTGCAACCTGTAAGTTTTCTGGAGGGGGTGAACTTTTCTCTCTGCTTCAGTCTGCTTACACACCATTCATTTAAAGCCCCCCCCAAAAGAACCTTGGGAACTGTAGCTTACCCCTCACAGAGCTACAATGCCCAGCACACTTAACAAACTACAATTCCCAGGATTCTTTGGGGCAAAATGTGCTTCACATGTATGGTGTGTGTGTACGCAGCCTTAGTCAGGCTTTCTCAGCCTCTCTTATTCAGGAGAAATCTGACTCAAACAGAGCCTGTGGAATGTGACTCTTCAGGAGCATGCCACCACTGGGCTTGGTTTCCTTTACATGACACAGCATCTTTGTAAAATGTGCTTTATTTTCAAATATGCAGAGACTCTTCTGAAACTATCAGCTAAGTACACATCTGCCCTCTGCCCTCAGCAAGAGGGGTGTTGCCTGCCCCCAAGCACTGGTGGATATCTCATTAAAAAACCTAGAGAGAACCCCAAAAATCAGGAGACTGTCTGCTAACCACTGACTCCCACTGATGAAACAGCAGCTGGCTATCCCTGGGCTACTTGCCAATGATCTACCTAACGAAAGAATGGTCAGCTAGCGGCCATAACAGTATCGCCTTCACAATCATGTATACTTTCAAAAAAATTCATATATTCCGCTGCTGGAATCCTACAAAGACAGACAGAAAAGACCTGTCTGTGTCTTTAGCAAAAATAAAATAAAAGGGATACGTTAGCCCTTAGACCAAATGCTAGCCTGGATCTTAGTGAATCAATGGTGATGCTATTGTTGCCACATTTTTCTATTTTATAAATTTATTTATAAATATATTTGGATGCCGCTATTTTTCAAAAGCATCAAAGCAGTTTACAACAAGTTTTAAAATATGTGTTATAAACGTTTTAAATTTAAAATTTTTTAAGGAAGCCCATTTTAATGCTGTTTGAATTGTTTTAAATATGTGTTTTATTGTATTTTGATATTGTCTGTTGTGAACCGCCCAGGGAGCTTCGGCTATGGGGCGGTATACAAATTTAATAAATAAATAAATAAATAAATAAATAAATAACCCAATACAATAAAAACATTAAAATACAATAAAAACAAAGGTCAACTGTTTTTAACCATTATATGGTTAACCATTGCTTCAACATTATTGTTGTTGTTATTGTGTTACATTCCCCCCCCCCAAAAAATTTACATTTCACTAAATTCCTAAAAATTCACTAGATTCCCAAAAAAGACGTTTGTGTTCCCTCAGTTTAGCTCCTTTCCTTCTCCAATTTACCCATCCGGTAGAACTAAAGCTGAATTAACTTTGATTTCAGTCTTTGAAGTGCTAAACAGGTTCTGTGTTTCAGTCTCAAAGAGTGCACAATGGACCCAAAGGACATTGACCGACTCTTTCAAATTCTAAGTAGATGCTCAGGACTGACTAAGATCGAGTAAGTGTTGTGAAGGTGTGTGTGTGTATATGTGTGAATGAACCAACCCCATTCATTTAAAGTCAGTGGAACAGCCTGAAGCTCAATTCATGCAACCAAATTAACACAATAAGAATGCAGGCAAAATTAAACTCTGATAGATATTCAGTGTTTTAATATAGTCCTCCCATAATGCATTTTGGGAACAGGTCCTCTTCAGGGCACAATAATAATGAAAATAGTATGTGCTTGCCTGAATCTTGAGATTTTTCCGGAGAGGTCCTTCTCTGGCCCTACCACTTTTTGAGGCACATTTCGTAGGTACATGAGACAGGGCCTTCACAGTGGCTGCACCCAAGCTTTGGAACTCGTTTCCTAGGAAGGGCCAGCTAGGCCCTTTTGTGATGTGGTTTTGCCATTAGGCATAGTTTTTTTTATTTAGATACCCTTTCGGCCTATTGAGGTGACTGAGTTTTCTTTTAACAATGTATGGCTGTCCTAATATGTTTAAATTGGTTGTTTGATGTTTTTGATCAGTTTTATGTTTTAATTGTTAATGTTTGTTTTAAAAAATGGATTTTATTATCTCTCCTGTTAGCCTCCTTGGCTGCCGTATTTAGAATGGCAGGATATAAACTGAAATAAATCAAGCACCAACAGAATGCAAGATTTTCAGAAAATCTTTATTTGAAAAAAATTGACTTTGAGAGCAAAGTGGGTTTCACACAGTTTTCCCCAACCTGGTGCCTTGCAGATGTTTTAGACTGCAATTCCCATTAGCCCAGCCAGGGCTGATAGGGGTTGTAGTCCAAAATATCTCTAGAGCCCCAGGTTAAGGAAGACTGCTCTGACAGACCTATGCTGAGTTTGGCATGTGATAAGATATCATGTCCACAGCTCAAAACATAAGTTGGATATACTGTGTCATTGCCTCAAGCCATTTCAACTGCTTTGTTGACCATCAAAGCTTTTCTCCATTATAAATGGTCATAGTCAATTTTATTTTGTGGATGTACTTAATAGTATTTTTTTTTTTTAAAAAAAAACCTGTTATATTTTAGAAACTTTAAAAATTGTAAGTTACTTTGAGACAACTTTTTTTGTAATAAGCAACGAATAAATATCATAAATAATAATAATGATAATAATTCTTACTACATGTTTGTTGAAAGTGTGGTGTAGCCAGTAGTGTGTAGTGTTTAGAGTTTAGACCAGGGTTCAAATCCCAACTCAACCATGAAGCTCACTGGGTGCCCTTGGGCCAGTCACTGTTTCTCAACCTAACCTACCTCACAGGGTTATTGTGAGGATAAAAGGGAAGAGAGGAGAATCACGTGCTCCACCCTGAGCTGCTTGGATGGAAGGAGGGATATATATGTCATTGTCGTCGTAGTAAATAATACTAGTAATTAAGAGTGGTGTTTCATATTTCCACCCTGGCTTTGTAGCTTGTCTGGCAACTCGCTAAATGATCAAGGTGTTGAACAGCTGCTGAAGTTCCTGCCCTGTCTCAACAGTCTGGAGCTCTTAAGGTGAGTCTGGGGGCATCTCTCCTTTTTGGCAGGTGGCTCTGCCTGACATCCTGGAGAACTGCTGCCAGTCAGAGGAGATAATACTGGGCTAGATGGACCAACAGTCTGACTCAGCATTAGGCAGCTTCGCAGGTTCACTTGACAGATGCCCAGGGCTGACCCAAGATATGACTAATCTGTTTTCCCCGCCCACGTCAAGGTGCATAGTACACCTGAGGCAGATAATCCCACAAGCACCTCTTATTCACTCTGAGCTCCCTTGGGAGGAAGGGTGGGATATACCTTGAATGAATGAATGAATGAATATTCTCTGGTGGTAGTAGTAGTAATAATAATAATAATAGAAATTATTCACAGTTTGTTGCACTTCCATGACATCCAAATGCAGCTGGCTGTAGAGGCTACCTCATTCTGCCTAATGGTAGGACTGGCCTTGCATAGTTTTAAGGCTGAAATGATAGTTGGCGTGTGGTTAATTAGTTACTCTAGTTCTAGATTTTCCTGGTGGAAAGGGGAGTGGAGTTCCATACATTTTGGAGGCTAATCCAACATAATAAATGTTCCCCTGCACCTGAGGTCCCCAACATGGTGCCTGCAAGCACCTGTGTATCCGCTACGGCCTGCCTTGGTGCCTTCAGAGGACCTGAAGCAAAAATTGGCAAGGTGGAGTTTTTCTCTCTCTCCTCCACTCTAACATGCTCAGAGCACATCCTCCTCACTTTCTGGCTTTTGCACAACTTTAAACATGCCCCCTGCCCCTTCTGACTGAATGTCTTCAGTGCCAGGGAGAGGGGAGGAGACAATGAGTTGTGATGGATGTTTGTGGTGATGAGATCTAGGGCCTTCTCAGTGGCGGCCCCCGAATTGTGGAACAGTCTCCCCGAGGAGGTACACTTGGCGCCAACACTATCATCTTTTCGGCGCCAAGTTAAAACCTTTCTCTTCTCTGAGGCATTTTAATCTTAGTTAAATGTTTGTAACTTGGTTTTAGATTGTGTAGTTTTTATATGCTTGTTGTATCAGATTCTGTAATTTTATTGTATTTTATGTTAACCGCCCAGAGAGCTATTGCTAGTCGGGCGGTATATAAGTTTAAGAAATAAATAAATAAAAAACAGAAAGGCAGGGTGTGTGTGAAAGGGAAATGGCAAGATAGGCAGAGGGAGACTATTTTGGGATGCTCTGTTTTTAAGTGATGGAGCAAGGTCATTGAATCTCTTTTTCTGTCTCGCCAGGGTACGGATGGGTGAGAAATTTGATTCAGTTTGCATTTCAAGTCAAATCTATCAAATTTGCACTTTCCAAAACAATATGAGAACCAAAATATATCCATCCTTCAAAATTCTCACTTTTTTGAACTTTGTGATGCACTTTTCCAACCAATGTTTACAAAAATGCATATATATTAGGGGAAAGTGTGCATGAAAATGAATATATGAGTGAAAATAACATACAAAAGTGCATTCTATGATGAGAAATGGCTTGCAAAAATGTGTAAGTCAAAACTGCCTAAAATGGGTTTATTAGGAGAAACGAGGACTAAAATGCTGGAGAATTTTCATGAGGACTTTTAAAAAAAAAACCAACCCTGCAGAAATGTGGAGAACTGAATTTAAGACTGGAAAAATGAGGAACTCCGGTAAAAGGGGTCGAGGTCCACTCAGCCTTCCATCCATCCGTGGTCGGTAAAATGAGTACCCGGCATATGCTGGGGGGTAAAGAAAGGCCGGGGGAGGAACTGGCGATCCCACCCCATATATACGGTCTGCCGAGTAAACGTCGCAAGAGATCACCCTAAGAGTCGGAAACGACTCACACTACAAGTGCGGGGACACCTTTACCTTTACCAGAGAACTGAAATTGACAGATCTTTCCATCCCTACTCCAGGGCGTGGTTAAGGGAAGCAGCATTTCCAGTCTTGGAAGCCTTCATCTCTCTTTTTCCCCCTCCACCTTTAATATGATGGATCGTGAGGATCTATGCCTTGGGGCTAGGGACAGGGGAGAAATTCTATTCAGCTGGCATTTAAAGATGAACCTATCTAAACCACACTTTCTGAAACACTATGACAGCTGAAACACACCCAACCTTTGAAATGCACACATTTCTGGATTTTGCAATGCAGTTCTTCAGCCAAGGAATGTGTATAAAATGCATATACGAGGGTAAACTGTCCATAAAAATGTGTATATCTGTGAAAATGTACCAAAATGCATTACAGTAGAGAAAATTGCAAAATGTGTATATTAAGCAAATGTTCATAGAAATGTGTATATTCAGAGAAATTCACACCACAAATGATGAAGTTTTATGAGCACCTTCTTTTTAAAAAATGCAAACTTACTTGGAAATGTGGAGAGCTGAACTGATTGGACAAATTTGATTTATTTATTTATTAAATTTATATCCTGCACTTTCTCCTAGAATGAGAAAATGAAATTGATAGATTCACCTTCTCCCTACTTGGAGCTGATAGGAATTGTAGTCCAGAACATCTGGAGGGTACCTCATTGGTTAAGGTTGCCCAGGTCTGCTGATTTACACAATCCATTTTACAAGGGCTTGTTTGTGGTCAACCATAACACATTGGCCCTCTTTTTGGCACAGTGACCTCTTTTGGGAGTGCTGTCTAACAGACAATCGCTGTAACTTGTCGCTTCCTAGCTAGGGATGTTCTAGAATTCCACCCAGTTGGAATTTGCTACCGAATTTCCCATTAATTCGCTTGCTCACTATCACGAATCAAATTTTTATGTTCCACGGCTATTTTTGGAAACTGATTTAATACAAAACAAAACAAAAAACTGTATAAAATATATATATTGATATTTTTATTGATGTTTCCTTTAATTTATAGGCACTTCCTTAAAAAATATCATTTCCTTTCAAAAATATCAATATTAATATCAATATTTTTTCCAAGGGGGGGGGAAGGATCAGTAAAAGCAGTGGTCTGCGGACAAAGAACAAACTTGAATTGATACCAGCCTGTTAGGTTGACAGAATGCTTTCAAACCGGCATCCCATCCCTATTCCTAGCTCAGCCTACATTTCAAAAAGCTTCTGAGAATCTGAGATATGTTGAGATGCCCATCTCGATGTGTCTTAATGCACTCAGAAAACTCACCATCCCCTCCCCTCAAAAACATGTTCTGGTCTTGTTAGTTACCCACCGTATGTGCAGTTAATCCTTTGCAATTTCTTTTTCCATGGCCTGATTTCCAGCTCAGCATTTTGACATTTCTGCTTTTCCCTGACTTTCTCCTACAGCATCAGAGAGAACAAGTTTTCATCAAACTGTGTTCGCTTGCTGGCCAACTCATTTAATCAGTGTAAAAGAATCTGTAAAGTGGAAGTCAGGTAAGAGATTCAAAGCTCATAACAGAACTAGGTTGATCTAAATTAGGGTGGACCCTGGCATATCCGGGCAGGGGAAACCTTTGACTCCTCTCCCCTTCCAGCTTGCTCCCTAAGAGTAAAAGGAATGGAGCCTTTGCTTTTGCAGCAATTTTGGGTGAAGTAGTCTCATAGTATTCATTCCCATCATGCTTGCTCTGCTTACAAGCCCAGATGAATGAAACCATCCATGCTCTTAGCCATGATGGCTATGTTCTATCTTCAGTGTTGGAAGCAATGTGTCTCTGTATACCAGTTGCTGGGAATCACAAGCGGGGAGAGCGCCGCTGTTGCATTCAGGTCTTGTTTGTGGGCTTTCCATGGGCATCTAGTTGACTACCATGAGAACAGGATGCTGGACAAGACGGGCCTTTAGCTTGATCCAGCATGGCTCTTCTTAAGTTCTTATGTTCTTAAACCTGACCCTTTATTTCTGCAGAAATTTTCTTTTCATTTCATCTCCATTGCATCCAATACCCACATAGATGCAATGGAGTGCATGGGAATGTACATGGAAAGGCAGGTGTTTTCTTTGCCTTCTTTGAGATGGGCATTTGAATGTGCATCCCCATTTATAAACCCCAGGCTTGCTTGTGCATCCAGCCGTGCGTACGTTTCCACACACACACAACAGAAAGCAGATTGGCTAGAAATCAGAGATGAGGTGCATAACTCTGACCTTAACCCTATCAGCCCTATCAGCATGGCCAGTCATTAGGGAGGACGAGAGTTGTAGTCAAATAACACCTGGTTGAAGGCTGAAGTCAAGATCTTTCCTTGTGTGTTTATAGATCAAGTGAAAATGCTTTTCTGCATTTTGTGGAAAGTCAAGAAACTCAAGAAATATACCTCAGGTATGTGCAAACCAGTAATCCTGATGCCATTACAATTTTGCTTCCTTCCAACATCCTGAAGGGCCCCTCCAGGTGGGAGAGTGGCGTTCCCGTTCTGCAATCCGTGGTAACTAACCCGCAGTAGGGCTAGTCCCATGCCGCCTGTATGGGATGAGTGTGTTGGACTATGGCGCTGTGGGCCCAAGGGAGGCTGGTGCCCAAGGGCCCAGTTATGCCTGGCCCTGGCACTGGGCCCAGTTATTTATGAAGTATTAATGGTACATCTGGAAAATGGTTTTAATTGTTTTTAGAATTTGTATTTTTTATATTTTAGCTTATTTTTATGTTGTTTTACATTGCTTTGATGGATTTAGGCTGTGAAGTAGTTTATAAATTTGTAAATTAAATTAATAACCGATATATACTTTTTGAATATGCAACCTAAATGGAAGATAAGGACTTTGGGTTAAACTAGGCAAGAGTCTGGTATAGGCTAGAGCAGCCTTCCCCGAGCTGGTGCCCTCCAGTTGGTTTGGACGACAAATCACACCAACCCTGACTATTGGCCACATGCTGGTTGGGGCTGATGCGAGTTGGAGTCCAACAACCTCTATAACGCACCAGATGGGGAGGTCTGGGCTAGAGTGGTTGATTTGGACTCATCTGTGATAGCCACTGGATGACAGGGTTGTCAGCATTTGAACTGTACCATGCAACTATGCTTGTAGCAATGGTGTAATTTGCAGTAATTTTCAGGTGACAACCATGTCCCTCCATAAAATGGTTCACTCTGCAGCTCAAGGCATACACAGGTTGCTGGAATTTTTTCTGGCCAGTTGGAAACCCTGCTGGATTCTGGCCTTAGGTACATTGCCCTCACTTTAATCAAAATAAAGTTGGAAATTATTATGTTCTTGGGTTGAGGGTAGGATATAAATGTGATGAAATTTGCCTTTATTATTTCCCCCCATTAATGTTCATCTTTTCTTTTATCATTTTCTTATTTTTCGCCCCCTAAACAGGCTGATTGAGTGTGGCATTGGCAAGGATGAGATCACAGGGCTCTATCCCATACTTGAGGAATGTAACCATCTGGCAGAACTGGAGTAAGTAGCATCTCTGTTGGTGTTACATCCTCAAATGCATCAGCCAGGATGAGCAAGGGTTATGTCTGAAATGCTGTTAATGGTGCATTGTTGTTGTTTTCTCTCTTATATATTGTACAAGTGTTTTATTTTTTTTAAAAAAAATAATTATAATTTGATTCCATTTATGAATCACTTCCATAAAATATCTCAAAGCAATTTCACAGTGAACACATCAATATTAAACAATTCCATATATTTCCAAACAATTCCATATATACAAACAATTAAAAACATCTAAAAACAATTACAAATCCAGTACAGATGTGGACAGATATAAAAGTCCAGCACATTCATGTACAGAAATAATTGTGTGTGAGAGAAAATAATTAGTTCAGCTTTGTTTATCAATTAATCAATCAAGTCCTTCTGTTTGCTGTTTGTACTTAGAGACCACCCTTTGTCTAATGGTGCCAGGGTGTGTTACAAATATCATCTTTAAAACAGGTACTGAATTATATTAAAATCATGACATACAACCACAAAACTAACCAATGACAAAGTAACAAAATAGCAGTACAGAACAGCCATGCCGAAGGAGGAGAAGCAGTCACCCAGCCAAAGGCAAAGGGGAAAGAGATGTGTTATGACGAGGGAGGGGAGGGGGAGTTGATTCATTTTGCATTTCAAGCCAAATCTATCAAATTCACACTTTCCGAAAAAATATGAGAACTGTCTACAACCAGCAGCTCAGATGGGCTAATTTTTTTCCTTTGCTTTTCAACATGTTTTAACCATGGCTGAGACAGTAACTGAGACTTATTAATGGGATGTTGTGGTGCATATATATACAAACCCAGCAGAATTCTCTTTGCTGATTTCTTTTTCAGTCTTTCTGGAAACCATCTTGGCGATGAAGGATTGAGGTGCCTCTTAGAACATTTGCCCAAGACCCAAGTTCCCTGCCTCATGAAGTAAGTGGGTACACTCCATTGGCCAGTGCCGGTTCAAAAACATTCCTTTGACCTAACAGGCTGGTATCAATTCAAGTTTGCAAGCCGCTGGAAAAAAAATTGATATTAATGGCAATATTTGTAAAGGAAGTATTGATATTTTAAAAGGAAATGTCAATAAATTAAAGGGAATATCTATAAGTTGAAGGAAATATTGATAAAAATATCAATATTAATACCAATGGTTTAGATGCGGATTAAAAAAAAAATCCAAAATAGCCACGGAAAATCACTACATAAAAATCTGATCCACAACGATAGAGAACAAGCAAATGAATGGAAAATTTGATACCAAATCCTTATTGGGTGGAATTCTAGCACATCCCTAACACACACACATTCTGATATTCAGATTGTGAGTGCCATTCCTTATGTAGCCAAAAGGGTTCTGCCATTTAGAGGGAGCAGGCTTGAGGGAACAGAAAATCCCTCGTGCCGCCCTGGGCTGCTGGGAGGAAGGGCAGGATATAAATGTAAAAGCAACTAAATAAAAGCAGCCCAATGAGGATTCAGTGTGTTCACTGGCCACGGAACCCTGTCTGACAGTTTGGGGTGGGGGCAGAAAAGGGAGAAGAGAAACAGAAGGGCCGGTTGGGATCCTTTTCAGCAGCACATTATCTTCCTGGTCCCACCTGTTGTCTGGGGGATCTGTGTGTTGGGGATACCATGCTAGCTAGCAACATGTTTGAAAGACAGCGGTGCTCAGTCCTGTCCAGAGGAGCAAGGGAAACAGGACTCTCCAGAAGATCTTCTTTTCAGAAAATGGTCCTTTTGGTAGTGATTTCCTCACTAGCCTAGAGATGTGTATTAGTGACTTTGAACCTGGAAAGAGCATAACTTGTGAGTGATGCTTATTAATAGATGGGGGAAGGATTCCTAAGTGATCATTCCAACACAATAAAATTCATCTGGTTGATGAATTTCATTAAGAAGAGAGTGAAATGGAAAATCACTCAAACTGAATGCACTATTGTAGACCACTGAGTCCTAATCCACACCATTTCCCCCCTTAGAATCAGCCACAATGGGATCTCACAAGAAGGAGTTTTCCATCTCATTAATATCCTCGCCACATACCAAAATATCGCTGAAGTTCACATAAGGTATAATTCCTTGTAATCTTTCTCCCACACATATACAAGGGTGTTTTGGGATATGAGGTTTAAGGCAGTTTTAGTTCAATCAGCTTTATCATACGAATGGCCACAATGTTCATTTATATTACTACATTTAAAATTTCCATATATTACCTCAGGTGTCACCAACATGGCACCCGTGGGCACCAATGTGCCCCTGAAAGTTCTTAGTAAATATCCCCTAAAAATGCACAGTGCATGAGAGAGTGTTTGCAATTCCTGTCCAGTACATGGCCTCTCCCACATGCCTGCATGCCATCTATTTTGTGTTATGCCACACCCTCCCTTATGGCAGCTATTTGTGACTGGCATCCATGGCACTTTCTAAAAATTCCAGATGTGCCCACTGCCCCCAAAAGGTTGGCAACCCCTGCATTACCTGTTCCATGTTTCAAAATTACCAACCATTTGTATTTTTGAACCTTGAGCGTTTGCAAAACAAAACTCTGAAATGGAGACGTGGAGGTTCAATTGCTGAATGTGAAATAAGCAAACCTGTTGCTTTGCTGAAAGAGCTTGTTATTACAAACCTATCTGACAGAGAAATATTATGGTTTGGGTTTGTTACTGGGTTTTTTTTTAATATGTTACTGTATGCTTTTTTAAAAGAAAAATATATGTTTAAATTTTGTCAGCCACCTTGGGAACGTTGTTGAAGGACAGGATAGAAATCCTCCCCCTAAAAATTCATTCTTTAGCTTCTTCTGAGTACTTTTTTACTAAAAGAAAGAAAGAGAGTATAAATTTCAAGCAGAGAATATTCATTCCAGAATTCAGCCCTAGAACCAACTGTCGTTCACCTGTCTGCATTTCCTGTCAAGTTGTGTGTGTCCTTTTCTTTCCAGTTTGTGCTCTGAGGCAATGCTGCTTATCACATTAGTGAGAGAAAATAACCCTCCAAAGATCCTGAGGTAATCTTTTTTAGCCCAAGGGCTGCATTCCTTCATGGGCAACCTTGGGGGGGGGCACATGCCAGTGGTGGACGTGGGCCAGAGGCAAAAGTGGGCAGAGAAACAGATGTGGCACTTGCCACACACATCACCTCTCCATCCAGGCAAGCAAGGAAGAGACATGATCACAGTTGGCAGACATATTCCAGCAAACACAAGCACTCAAGGAGGGCACGGAGCAGGGCTGGTAAGGTTTATGTCCTGGGGAGAGTCCTGAGGGCTGGACGGAAAGGCCTGGAGAGCCACATTCAACCCTTGGGTCTGAGGTTCCCGATTCCTGCTTTGTAGAGTATCCCCATCAGCCAGTGATTCACCTGGACCATGAAACTGGAGTGAGATTCCATTAGAAGATCCACACGCTTTCCACCAATCTTGTTTGACCAAACTTGCTTGAGATGTATGGATGGCTCTCCTGCCCCAGATCCCAGATACCATTTGTGAGGTCCAGATGGGCTCCACCTTATGCCATGGAACTTAGGAAGCTGCCTTATATGGAATGAGACTGTTAGTCTGTCTAGCTCAGTATTGTCTACACTGACTGGCAGCAGCTGTCTATGATTTCAGGCAGGAGTCTCTCCCAGCCCTGCCTGGAGATGCTGGGGATTTGAACCTGGGAACTTCTGCATACAAAGCACATGCTCTACCACTGAGCTATTGCCCTCCCCTCAAGGCACACAGTGCTTATAAAGATGGACAGTCTTTATAAATTGCTGCAGGTGTGTGTCCTGTCCCAAAGTAGCTAACTTGGCTTGTTCTCTCTTTGCTTCCAGGCTAAAGCATTGCAGTTTCAAAGCAGAACATCTGGCACAGCTTTCTACTGTGCTGGGAAAGTGCATCACTCTAAGCAATTTCTCGTGAGTTTTGTTACTTCTGTGATAATCACTATTCCATTCTGACTGACATGAAACTACTCCGGTTACTTATTCACTAATAGGCAGAAAACCCTTGCAGTTTAACACATACCTATAGCCAACAGATATTTTTATGAAAGTTGAAAAAGCGGGGAAACTGGGCAGCTATAGTGGATGAAGCAGGGGAGCAAGAGACCTGACCTCTCTGAGATATTGTACTGCCCTACCAATTTGGAGAAATGCAAACGTAATTTGGGTTGCTCATTCACAGTCCAATCCACTTCCTGTGTAGCTTGGAAGAATTTAGTAACAAGAATTTAAAGGGGAAAGGGGAGAGAGGGGAAGGGGGGGGAGGGGAAGGGGAGGTGGGAGGTGGTTGGGTGGGCACTGGGCAGAGGGAAAGCCCCTTTCCTGTCCAAAAGGAAAACATTGTGAACAGTATCATCATTTTTCAGGGTTTCCCCCACCTTTTTATTCTACAGCAGACACAGGTAGTCTCCCATTCAAATTTAAACCAAAGCTGTCCCTGGCCACATCTACATCAGACATTTCTTCCACTTAAACAGTCATGGCTTCGCTCAAAGAATCCTGAAAGTGAAGTTTGTGAAGGGTGCCAAGAGTTGTTAGGAGATGCCTTATTCCCCTCACAGAGCTACAATCCTCAGAATTCTCTGGGAAAGAGGGGCTGACTGTTAAACCTCTCTGGCCATTATAGCTCTATCAGGAGAATAATGTTCTCCTCACAACTCTCAGCACCCTTCACAAATTAACTTCCCAGGATTCTTTGGGGGAAGCCATGACTGTTTAAAGTGGAATAAAGGTCTGGCATGGGTGTTGCCTCCTGATTAGCCAAGCCACACAGCTGTGAGTCTGGCTTTTAGAAGACTGACAGATGGTTCTTACTGAGCATGCTTGCGCCTATCATGGACTCCAATGTTAATTTTCTTAAATTAATAAAAATCAGCCATGCATTTTTAAATATTTAAACTGCAGAAGAAGAAGGTCAGAGTATGGGGCAAGGTCAGTAATAGGATTACAGGTACTCTGTGAACATGGCTGATTTTTAATTAATTTCAACAAATTATGGCACCATTGACAGAAAAAAGCCCAACAGGGATCTGGTTTTTTTCTCTTGTTTTACACTTTGAACTCTCGATTCTCTCTGAGTGTTTTGTGTATCACCATGAAAATGTAGAGGGTTGTTAAGCAAGTATTTCTGAGTTTAGGACTATAGGTTTTGTAAGATTTTGTTTTGAAATGAGCTTATGGGAAGCAGCAGAATTGCAAGGGGGGTATTTTCAGTTTAACATGATGGAATGTGAAAAACCCATGCTGGCTATAGTATGCAGCCACTCTCATGGCTGTATAATGAACTACATAATAATAAGACCCCCACTCACATGAAATATCATGTTTGCTCTTAGGTCAACTAATAATGGCATGATGCTCAGCAATGCAGAAGATCTGCTCAGGGCCTTAAGGAAACCAAGGGGCGTGCTACGAATAGGGTAAGCATTTCTATTCTGTCATCTAATTGAATTCAAGCCATCAGAGGTTGCCCAGAGTTTCCATTCTGCTTCTGGTGCTTTATTTGGGGCTCAATTAAGTGTGACATGGATCACATGGCTGCCTCAGACCCGCATCTTCCTAGTAACATGTTGAAAGCATGTCACAGGATGTTGTGTTTGGAATTTCTGCTGCTCTTGCAAAAGTGTGTCATAAGAATATAAGAGGAACTATGCTGGGTCAGGCTAGAGGCCCATCTAGTCCAGCATCCTGTTCTCACAGTTGTCAACCAGATGCCTATAGGAAGCCCCCAAGCAGGACCTGAGCGCAAGAGCACTTTCTCCTCTCCTGACTCCCAGCAACTGGTATTCAGCGGTATGTGGCCTCCAAAACTGGAGGTAGAACATAGCTATTGTGGCCTGTAGATACCGATAGCCCTTTTCTCTGTGAATTTGTCTTATCCTCTTTTGAAGCTATCCAAATTGGTGGCCATCATTGCATCCTGTGGAGTAAGTTCCACAGGTGAACTATGTGCTGTGTGAAGAAGTTTTTTGTTGTAGCCTGTCTTGAATTTTCCAGTATTCAGCTTCACTGGATGGCCCCAAGTTCTAGTAGCGTGAGAGAAGAAGAAAGAAAAATGTCTACGCATCCACTTTCTCCACACCATGCATAATTTTATACACCTCTATTATGTCCCTCCTGCCTTGCCTGTTTTCTAAACGGAAAAGTCAGTGACTTGGAGCGGGGGGCAGCTATGTCATATGTTCGTTTGCTAGACATTGCCTGGGTCAGTGGCAGCCAGGTGTTCCACCCTTAATGACTAGATACTAGGAACTTAGAAAGTATTGTGCAAAGAATAAAATACAGTTGGGGGGGGGAACTGATCATTTGGAAAGGTCCAGAGAAATACTGAGGACCGGTGAAATGGGTGTTTGCCTTGGAGACCTGGCTCAATTCTTTGCTGATGGCCAAACACCATATCATGGGTGAGCCTGAAGCAGACACCAAAGTGGCACTCCCAGGTTGTGTTCCCCTTTCTCAACACATTTCACTTCAACTCTTTGCTGCTAATTGCAGATTTTACAGTCACCTCTGAGGCCACACCTGCAGTACTTACTTGGAAATAGAGATGATCAGTCTGTTTCCAGCCTCTGTCAATTTTACACGTGTTCATTCCTAAGTCCATTATGTCCCGTCTCCACATCTACTGGCAATTTTTTTTTAAAGCTGCACAAAAATTTACATTATTTTTCTACAATTTCCCCACACAAAATACACACTTTTATATGCTATTGAACCTAAATTATGCCATTTTTATATGCATTTTGGTACATTTTGGGGGCCAAGAACTATAAATTCAGAGAAGTGTGAACATTGAAGAGTAACTGTGTTCTGATCCTTTTATTAGCTCAGAAGCGGCAAAAAGTCAGTTTGCTAAAAATTAATTGCACCAAACAAAATCCTTGAGCATCCCCACTTGGGAATAAGGTCCATTGAACTCAGCAGGGTTTCCTTTGGAGTAAAGAGACATAGCAGGATTTTGCATTGTGGTGTTTTTCTTAAGAAGTCAGTTGAGGCCTCATGTGAGCAAATGTTCTACGTAAAAGGCAAATGATGTGTGTCTTTTGCACTGCAGCATAAAAGAGCCATGGGTGAAAGACAAAAGCATCATTGTCCTTCTGAAGTTAGCTACAGAAGTCCAGGGAAACATTACAGCACTTGCGTAAGTAGATTCTCTGTGTCTGTCTTCTTGAGTCGCTGTGCAGAGAGTTAAATATGTGATTGGAGGAAAAGATCGAGAATAAATGCATCACAAATCCTTTTGTGGCAACCTTTGGCAGCTTGGTCCCTCCAGATGTTTTGGACTCCCCATCAGCCCCTGTCAGCACATGTGGAGGACACCAGGCTGGCAAAAGCTGTCCCTATGGGAAATGAAACCAAATCAAAAAGCTACAGAGTGTCGGGACCCATCCACAGTTGAGTGTCTCAATAGTGTGGTGCTTCTACACATAAGCAGCTGCTCACATGTAGGGAGAGGGCCTTTTCTGTTGTGGCTCCCCATCTGTGGAAAGCTCTCCCCAGTGAGGTCTGCCTGGTATCTTTGCTGACATTTTTCGGCATAGGTGAAGACTTACTTTTTCTCCTCTACGCCTTTGGATAGACTAATATGATGTTGATTTGTTACTAATGCACAGCCAAAGCTTCCTGTGGCTGTTATGGGGTTTGTTTTGTTCTGTTTTTATGGCATAATCTACAATGGATTTATCTTCATGTTTTTTAAATGTGTTATAAATTGCCCAGAGACCTTCAGGTAACAAGCGACCCACACAAGGGTGGGGAATCTCCAGCCTCCAAACCAATCGTGACCCCCAAACAACATCCACTCACGCATCAGCTGACTCACTAGTGACATCAGCTGATGCGTGAGAGGACAGGGTTTAATCCTACCTTTTTTTCCAGCAGGGGACAAAACTGCACAGCCAAGGCAGTAGGATTTAATCTCCCCTCATCAGTTGAGTGGGGATTAAATCCCTGTGCAAAAGCTCCCTTTGAAGTAGTTCTCATGAGGAAGCTACTTCAAAGAGGCTTTTGCAAAGTCTTTAAAATAGTTCCTGCACACCTGTTTGCTCAAACAGGAGTGTGAGGACTGTCTTAAAGCCTTTTCCAAGTCTCCCCACGCTACCCTTAAGTCTCCGTGATTGGGAAGTGGGGAAAGACTTGCAAAGTGTTTTCCAAGTCTCCCCGCATGATAAGGATCTGGCCTGTGAAGCCAAAAAAGATCCCCACCTCTGGACTAACAAGTATTCATCATCGTCCCTTTGCACACAAGCACACTCAGTGCATGGGTTTTGGAGGGTGGGGTAATCCAGGGACTCAATGTTGGGGGTGGACTGTGACCCCACTCCAGTTTCACTACAGGCCTACCACACATGTGAGTAAAGCATGAAGAGGGCTTCCTTCATCTGTTTTTGTGGAGCAGTCTAAACAATGCAAGCCAAAGTCATTTCAACTTTTCTAAATTTTCTTTGGTTTTTTTTTGCTAGGATCAGGAGAGCCCAAGCCCTCTTCATGGTGGAGCAGGAATTTCCCCGTCAAGTGGAGAAAGTGGAGTGTATGGTTAGCCGGTGAGGAAGCCGTTGCCCTTTTATTGGTGTGAAGGTTGTTCATTTTACAAACTCATTGAATGTACTACTGAGCCATTCATTGCAGCTTGCATAGCCAGGAGGCCTTGACTGGACTGACAGGATGGGCTCTGAGCAACTTGTCTTACAATACAGTGAGCAGTTTTCTGTGGAGTCCCCATGTGGTCAGACCCTCCAGACAAACAAGTTCTCCTTGATTCCTGCCATGTGGCATCTGTAGAAGTCGTTTCTGATTCGTTGTCTGAATCCACCATTGGTGTGTGATTTACTGGAGTCATCTTCAGGGGTCCCTTTAGAGGGGAGGGCTGTAGCTCAGTGGAGCATCTGCTTTGCAGCAGGAGGCCCCAGGTTCAAATCCCCGGCATCTGCAGGCAGGGCTAAGAGAGACTCCTGCCTGAAACCCGGGAGAGCCGCTGCCAGTCAGTGTAGGTAATACTGAGCCAGATGGGCCGACTCAGTAAAAGGCAGATCCCTGTGTCCACACATTTTTGGCAGGCCCTTGTAACTTGGAGAAGGGGACATAGTCTGTCTCTGACATAGTCAGTATCAGAGGCACTGGAAGGTAGGGATGGAGAGATCTGCCAAATTTGGTTCTCTCAGTTTCTCATTGTTCCAGTCTTAAACTTAATTCTCCACGTTTCTGAAGCAATGTGCGTTGCTGTTTTTAAATCCTCATGAGAATTCTCCAGCATGTTAGTGCAAATTTCCCCTAATAAACATGTTTTCGTAGGCAGTTTTGACTAACATACACATTTTTGCAAGCAGTTTGTCCTGATACAATGAATGGGTGTATGTCACTCGTACATTCATTTTTATTTTATTAATTTTTTATTTTTATTTTATTAAATTCCTATACCGCCCCATAGCCGAAGCTCTCTGGGCGGTGTACAGACTAAAACTTCCATCTACAATTAAAACACATATTTAAACAATTTTAAAACTACATCCAAATTTCAAAATTGTAAACATTTTAAGACAGACAAAAACACATATTAAAATACTAAATACTAAAATACTAAAATGCTAAAATGCCTGGGAGAAGAGGAAAGTTTTAACCTGGTGCCGAAAGGATAGCAGTGTTGGTGCCAGGTGTGCCTCGTCAAGAAGATCATTCCACAATTCGGGGGCCACCGCTGAGAAGGCCCTCTTTCTTGTTGTCATCCTCCGAGCCTCCCTCTGAGGAGGCACCCGGAGGAGGGCCTTCGATGTTGAGCGCAGTGTACGGGTAGGTTCATATCGGGAGAGGCGTTCCATCAGGTAGTGTGGTCCCAAGCCGTGTAAGGCTTTATAGGTTAAAACCAGCACTTTGAATCGAGCCCGGAAACATATAGGCAGCCAATGCAAGCGGGCCAGAATCGGTGTTATATGTTCGGACCGTCTTGTCCGTGTCAATAGTCTGGCCGCTGCATTTTGCACGAGCTGCAATTTCCGAACCGTCTTCAAAGGCAGCCCCACTTAGAGCGCATTGCAGTAATCTAATTTGGAGGTTACCAGAGCATGGACAACTGCAGTGAGATTTTCCCTGTCCAGATAGGGGTGCAGCTGGGCCACCAACCGAAGTTGGTAGAAAGCATTCCAGGCCACCGAGGCTACCTGAGCCTCAAGTGACAGGGATGAATCAAGGAAAACTCCCAGGCTGCGAACCTGCTCCTTCAGGGGGAGTGCGACCCCATCCAGAACAGGTTGAACATCCACCATCCGGTCAGAAGAACCTCCTACTAGCAGCATCTCAGTCTTGTCTGGATTGAGCCTCAGTTTATTAGCTCTCATCCAGTCCATTGTCGCAGCCAGGCAATGGTTCAGCACATTGACAGCCTCACCTGAAGAAGATGAAAAGGAGAAATAGAGCTGCGTGTCATCAGCATACTGATGGCAATGCACTCCAAAGCTCCTGATGACCGTACCCAACGGCTTCATGTAGATGTTAAAAAGCATGGGGGACAGAACTGACCCCTGTGGCACTCCATATGCACACTTTCCCCTAGCACGGGCATTTTTGTAAAAAAAAACAAACCTGTTTGGTTGGCAAACTGCATTGCAAATTTCAAAGGATGGCTGTGTTTGCTTCTCATATTGTTTTGGAAAGTATGAATTTGATAAATTTGGCTTGAAATGTGAACTGGTTTGAATTTCTTGCTCATCCCTAATTGGAGATCTCCTGCCTTCCCTTCTCCATGCTCAGGAGGAAAGTGGGGGCTTGTCTCTGTTGCGTTGGCCTTTGAAGGTGCTTGGGAGGCCTCCAAAGCATTGAGATGCTGCATGAGACGGCTCATAGGAACATACAAACATAGGAAGTGGCCTTATATTAAGCCAGCCCACCATCTAGCTCAGTACTGTCTACATTGTCCAGAAGATGGGATGATGGCCTGTTCTGGGTGGGGTTGCACTCCCCTGGAAGGAGCAGATCTGCACCTTAGGAGTACTCCCGGATCCAACACAGTCACTGGAGGCTCAGATAGACTCAATAACTAGAAGTGGCTTTTTCCAGCTCTGGCTGTTTTGTCAGCTATGGCCCCTTTTGGACAGAGATGACTTGGCCACAGTACTCCACACTCTGGCGACTTCCAGATTGGATTATTGCAATGTGCTCTACACGGGGCTGCCCTTGAAGATGACTCAGAAACATCAACTGGTCCAAAATTCAGCATCCAGGTTACTGGCTGGGTTTTTTTTCAGAACTCACATAACTCCTGTTCCAAAACAGTTGCATAGGTTGCCCAGTTCATTTCTGGCCCACTTTAAGGTGCTTACACTAGCGTTTAAAGCCCTAAATGACTTAAGCCTCAGATATCTGAGAGACCCCCTATAAATGCTCTCAGGTGTTAAAATCAGCCCTTTCGGTAGTTCTGCCACCCTCCGAAGTTAAGGGGATGGTGGCCCGGGAGAGAGCATTCTCTGTGGCATCCCCTAAGTTGTGGAATTCCCTCCCCACATAGGTGTGTCTTGCAACTTCACTGTACAGTTTGGGGCGAATGCTGAAGACGCACCTCTTTATCCTGGTGGTTGACACCTGAGACATGTGTTTTCAGAACCCACCCTATTCCTGTGATTGTAATTTATTTTAATTGTTTCTAATATTGAATTTTAAACTGTTCTGCCATGGGATCTGCTGGTGAAGGTCGGGTAATATAACGATAATGCAGCTGCTGTCCAGGGTTTCAGGCAGGGGTCTCTTCCAGTCCTGCCTGGAGATGCCAGGGATCGGACCAGGGACCTTGTGCATGCAAAGCAGGTGCTCTGCCACTGAGCTCCACCCCTTCCTCCATCGCAGCTGCCAGAGGAGGGAAGGATGTTCACCATGCTCAACATTCCCCATAATTAATACGGCACATACATTTGTGGACTCCTGGTCATCTCGCACAATCTGGTTTGCTTCCTGCTGCATCTACTTTATGTGGGCTTGCTGTGCAGAAAGGCGATGTACTTTGGGAATGAGGATTAGACTTGTTGCTCTTTTGCTCTCTTCCAATACTGTGACCCCATCACTCCCGATTTAGCTGAATTTTCAATCATTCCAACATGTTAAAGGGGTTGCCAAATGACCATGGAGAAACCCTGCTTACCTTTCTCCTTTGACTTCATCACCTGCCGATGTCTGCAGATCAGGAGCTGCAGTTAAAGGCACAGATTCATTGGTCAGTTGAAAAGTTGGCAACTTTACACTACGGAACGGGGGGGGGAGAGAGCATTTTTAAGCGTCACTTGAAAATCATCTACTCAGTGGTCCTCACAGATTCCACACCGTCTGTCCAGGCAGAGGCAACATCTGCTGTAAGCTGCCCTTTGTGTTTTCTTTGTGTGTTTGTGCGACTGAGGCCTGCAGGTTCCACCAGTGTGAACTGGAAGCCAAAGGAGTCTGCTTGCTGCCCAGCCTCATTGAGAAATGCAGCCAACTCTGGGCTTTAAAGTAAGTGTGAGTTCCTCTTTCTCTTCTTCTGCAGCATTTAAAAAACACTGTAAAGAAGAATGAATTAATCTTCCTGCTTGGGGGAGCTGGGACACTGCTGTTCCACAGGGTCGCCACTTCCTATTTCTGTCTGGCCAGGCTCCTGTGCCGTTTGCACAGACCAAAATGTCAGTTTGCCACCGCCAATCATTGCTATTGTTTGCAGAGCTTGGGAAAGTTACTTTTTTGAACTACAATTCCCATCATTCCAATCCAGTGGCCATGATGGCTGGGGCTGATGGGAGTTGTAGTTCAAAAAAGTAACTTTTCTAAGCTCTGATTGTTTGCCAGGATAAGCTTCATCTGCTGATTTTCTGCTTGCCATGAAGCTGTGGGGCCGTTGGGCCATTATTTGTTTGGACTCGCAGCCATGCCTGTGCCCAGTGCTGGCAAGTCTCTGGCACAATGGGTGCCCCTTAGGGTGAGATGCCCAGTGCAAAAAAATATTTCATACTTCCTCCAGTTTTCTTGGGTGCTCTATCCAAAATGAAAATATTTTCCCTTTTCGGGGTGGTGGTAGGCTTTTTGTTGGTGACGATCTGTATCAGGTACCCGCCTGATCAAGGCAGGGTGATGGTTGCAGCACCATGGATAGCTCTGAGTGAGGCAGGAGGGGAAGTAAGATCAGATGAGCTTCTTCCTCCAGTCTTTCCTTCCCAAGCTCCATCCTCTTGACCTGAAGACTGTGGATCTGAAAGGGATGAACCCCTAGCATTAGTGCTATTCACTTTTGGGGGGTCTCCTACCTGGCCCACTCCCTGCACCATTTGGGCAGGCAAGATTGTGCAGGAAGCACTTGGTTCCTCTGGTAAGGAAGACTCAGAAGGTGGCACCTGAGCAGCTTCCAGGCCACCAGCTCCGGTTTAGTGGATTCCAAACCACCAGCGTATGGAGCCTGGGTCAGTTCCCCAGCTATGGTGGTACGTCATCCCCAGACTCAGCCAGCTTCTACTCCTACAAGCTCAGGGCTAGGACCATGACAGGTGCCCTATCAAATGACCAGCCTCAACACCATCTGGAGGCAGCCAAAGTCTGTGCCTGTATTTGCATGAGCAACGTAAAAGTTGGAACAAAGTGGCTGTAGCAGTGTCCAGGCTTTCAGTTTAAAGAGTATCAGAGATCACAGATGTAATTGTGGCTGAGATTCATAAGTTCACAACAAGCATGGCATATTACTCACAAATACAAAAATGAAACAATCCTAGCAAGCTCGACAGAACAATATAAGGGCCAAACCAAATCTGATCCATGATCTGAGCTCCCTGTGTGTGTGTGTGTTTGTTGTTTTACTTTATAGTAGACTACAATGTGGGGGGGGGGCTCCAATACTGACTAGAGCAGAGGCACTGGGGGAAGAGGGCACTTAATGTTCCCTACCACCTCCCTCCCTGTGTTTTTTCCTTGATCTAAATTGCCTGTTTGTGCTTTGTTTTGTGCTAAGTATTCCTCCTCTGTTGGGCTACGATCACCTTTAAATTGGCCAAATGACACCAGATATCCCCCTCCAGCTTTTTAAGATTGAATCTTGGCCTTTCAGATGAATCTTTGACTTAAGAGGTTGTAGGTTATAGGAGACATGAACAGGAACATTTTGGACACTGAAGCTTAATTCTGAGAGAATATTCATTTTAGTTGTACATAATCTTTCCTTGGGGCAACTAATATTTAAAGGCCAATGTAAATGTGACATTAAAGGCATCTTTTCATTTAACATACAGGTGTGTGTTTTTAAAATGCAAATAGCTTTAGCTGTGGTGAAGGGCCATAGCTCAGTGGTAGAGCATCTGCTTTGCATGCAGAAGATCTTCTGTTCAAACCTCAGCATCATCAGTGTAGAGTCTATGCTGTTCTGCAGAGGGGAAAATGTCCATTTATAGGTGCAGTTTGAATCCAGATGACAGCTGCAAATGGACTTCAAAACCACTGATCAGCTGTTTAGAGCAGTTACACCGAGCCCCTCTGAAGACACACTCTCAGTGCTAATCAGCCTTCAGCAGGTTGATGCTGAGAGTGAGCCCCTTTGAGGTTGTCACCTGATGTCATAATGATGCCAGGCGATTGACAGGTGGGTGACCCTACCCTTCTGTCAAAGCTGACCTGCGGGGGTTGCATAGGTAATGATCCAGCCTCTTGACTAGCTCCAGTACTCCACCATTGATATAGACAAACTGAGGTAAATGGACCACTGGTCTGTCTTGATATAAAGCAACTTCCTATGTTCCCATGATTTGTGGCATCTCTCTCTCTCTCTCTCTCTCTCTCTCTCTCTCTCTCATTTAACCTTTTCCTCTCCTGCTGCCGTGGTCCTAATGGGCAATTCTTCCCAAAGCAAATGCCAACTTCTGATAAGACATTTTCTTTAAGACCTCAGCAGGAAAGAAAAGGTTACAATTCCTTTTCTTTCTTTCTTTTTATATAAACTTTATTTATTTTTCTCAGGTATCATTACATAACATGATTCCTTTCCTGTGCCTGCTGTGATTACAATAATTACCAGGTCCTTCCCCAGCTGATGCTGTTTGCATTTTTAAAACCCTGTACATTAAATGCAAAAACATGTTTAATATCATGACTTGTTTGGCCCTAAATCATACCCCAATTTCAAATAAAATTTTAGAAATACAGGTATCTATTTTTTAAAAAATGCTGTCCTTAAATGAATGGTGGAACAAGATTACTGTCGGGATCTCTGCCAACTTTATCACTGTGTGCTTTTCCAAACGAATGTGTCTGAATGTATCCCACCTGTTCTGTTATTTGCAGCTGTTCACAGGTACAACTCACTGATGCTGAAGCAGAAACCATCTCTAATACCCTGTTGCATTTTCCGTCACTGAAGAAGCTTGAGTATGCCATTTCTGAGTAACTGTGTGCTTTGGATTGCATGCCTGAATCTGTATGCCTCTCTTAGTGACATCTCCCAGCATTTGAATCTCTCTAACTTCACACACTTTGCCTCCTCGTTGTGAAACTGTTCCATATTTTCATGCAAGGGTTTCTCATGCGCTGCTCTCTTCTGTGATCTAGAGAAAGATGAGTCCAGATTTTTAAAGCTGAAAACCAGTAATGCAAACTTATGCAAAGCCTCTCCAGCTTGGCAATTTAAAATGGGTGGGGTTATGTTTTATTATTATTTGAAAACTAATGATAATATCTTAAATAATATCTAAGAGAGATGCTGGTAAAACAAAACAAAAATGGTCAAAGGTATCCCGTGGAAGGGAATGACACATATGGGGAATCTGTTGGCCAGGGCCGGTTCGAAAACATTCCATTGACCTAACATGCACGTATCGATTCAAGTATGTTCTTTCTCCACTAGCCACTGGTTTTTAATCTGTTTTTTCCCTTGCAAAAACGATTGATATTAATATTATTTTTTAAAGGAAATATCAATAATTTTAGAGGAAATTTCAATATTTTGAATGAAAAAATTGAAAGAAAATTTCAATCATTTGAAAGGAAACATCAATAAAATTATTGTTCTTAATAGCAATATTTTAGAGGCGGATTTTATAAATCCTTTTTTGAAAATATCCCCGGAAAATTGCTTCATAAACATCCAATCTGCAATGATAGAGAATACATGAATTAATGGAAAATTCAGTACCAAATCTGAATGGGGTGGAATTCTAGCACATCTCTAATGTCACACCTCTAAAATGTGGTGGTAGTGTAATTTAGTACCCATGCTAAACTTTGCAGCATTTCTTAAGGTTCAGCAGAATTATCAGTACCCACGTCAAATGACATTTCCCAATATTCATTGGGAAAACCATGAGTTAAACTGATTTAAAACGGATTTAACCTAAAACTCACTTCTCTGAATTTTGTGATGCAGTTCTCCAACCAAAGAATGCATGTAAAAATGTACATATTAGTGAAAAGTGAGCACAAAAGTGAACATAATGAACAATGAACAAAAATGCATTCTGTTTGTTGTGGTTTGTTGTTGTTATGCGCCTCCAAGTCGATTACGACTTATGGCGACCCTATGAATCAGCGACCTCCAAGAGCATCTGTCATGAACCACCCTGTCCAGATCTTGTAAGTTCAGGTCTGTGGCTTCCTTTATGGAATCAATCCATCTCTTGTTTGGTCTGCACATTGTTGATAGCTTTCAATGCCCCCCTGGATCCATTACCCAAACAAGTTACTGTTTCATTTTTTGTATGGCTTGTGGGGGTTTTTGTTCCCTCTTTGCAATGAGGACAATTAAGCAGTATATCAATGTCTTAAAGAAAGAAATGCTTCATTCAGGGCAAGACTTTGTGGCTGTTTTACCACATTTTGAAGTTTGTTGTTATATGCCTTCAAGTCGATCACGACTTATGGTGACACTATGAATCAGTGACCTCCAATAGCATCTGTCATGGACCACCCTGTTTATATCTTGTAAGTTCAGGTCTGTGGCTTCCTTTATGGAACCAATCCATCTCTTGTTTGGCCTTCCTCTTTTTCTACTCCCTGCTGTTTTTCCCAGCATTATTGTCCTTTCTAGTGAATCATGTCTTCTCACTAACCTCAGTTTCATCATTTTAGCTTCTAGTGATATTTCTGGTTTAATTTGTTCTAATACCCAATTATTGTTCGTTTTCACAGTCCATGGTATGGTCAAAGCTCTCCTCCAACACCACATTTCAAATGAGTTGATTTTTCTCTTATCTGCTTTTTTCACTGTCCAATTTTCACATCTATACATAGAGATCTGGAATACCATGGTCTGAATGATCCTGACTTTAGTGTTCAGTGATACATCTTTGCATCATAGCTGCCCTCCCCAGTCCTAGCCTGCTTCTGATTTCTTGACTATTGTCTCCATTTTCGTTAATGATTGTGCCAAGGTATTGATAATCCTTGACAAGTTCAATGTCCTCATTGTCAACTTTAATGTTACATAAATCTTCTGATGTCATTACTTTAGTGTTCTTGACATTCAGCTGTAGTCCTGCTTTTGTGGTTTCCTCTTTAACTTTCGTCAGCATTCGTTTCAAATCATTACTGGTTTCTGCTAGTAGTATGGTATCATCTGCATATCTTAAATTATTGATATTTCTCCCTCCAATTTTCACACCTCCTTTATCTTGGTCCAATCCTGCTTTCCATATATGTTCTGCATATAGATTAAACAAACAGGCTGATAAAATACATCCCTGTCTCACACCCTTTCCGATTGGGAACCAATTGGTTTCTCCATATTCTGTCCTTACAGTAGCCTCTTGTTCAGAGTATAGGTTGTACAGCAGGACAATCAGATGCTGTGGCACCCCCATTTCTTTTAAAGCATTTCATAGTTGTTCATGATCTACACAATCAAAGGCTTTGCTGTAATCTATAAAGCACAGGGTGATTTCCTTCTGAAATTCCTTGGTCTGTTCCATTATCCAACGTATGTTTGCTATATGATCTCTGGTGCCTCTTCCCTTTCTAAATCCAGCTTGCACATCTGGCATTTCTCGCTCCATATATGGTAAGAGCCTTTGTTGTAGAATCTTGAGCATTACTTTACTTGCATGGGATATTAAGGCAATAGTTTTATAATTATGGAATTGCTTTCAAAAATACATATACCAGGCAAAATTGTGTACAAAATGTGTATATTAGGAGGAGAAATGCACACAGCAATGCACACAAATTGTCCTGGCTCCCAACCAAAGAAGCAAACTCTGGACTAGAAGACTGGATTTTTCTGTATGAAGCTTTATTCAGGAAGTCAATACAGGAAGACAGCATCACACTCTAGGCATGAATCAGAATATTGGAACACCTTTCAGAATATTGGAACAGTCTAGGCTTATCTCATGAACAAGTCATGGAGGTGACAGCAAGGAGTTGCTGCAACAGCCTTAAACAGGCATTATCAAACTTTTATATCAGATAGGGCCGGGGACTGACGTCTGTGGGTTAATTCTAGGGTTTTCTTGCTTTTACTGTAAGGTGAAGGCTCTTTCTAGGATCTGAAAGCATCTTCTGAAGCCATCACTTATCTAATATCCTTAACCTTGGCAAAAGTGTGAACTCTGGCTCAAACTGCTTTCACTTTGCTCTTTCATCTGTTAACTGAGTGTTAATGGTTCCACAGCTAAATCTGGGCTTTACCAGAGAAGATTGATCCTGGCAGGCACATTGCCCCCATTTTTTTGGTCAATTTTTGCTAATCTTCCCTGCAATGCACAGCAACCTATTTATCTATTTATTATATTCAATTTATATCCTGCCATTCCTCCTGAAGGAGCCCAGGAACCTAGGCATGTGGGTGTATTGACTAGAACACAGTTTGAGTCCTAGGAGGTCTCAACCAGCCTGACCACACCTCAGACAAGTGGCAAATATATCCATATATCCTCTGCAGTGTCCAAGGAAAAAGGTCTCATGGTGACCTAATCATAGGATGTTTGGATTTCCCTGCTTATCGCAGAACTCTGTGATTATTGTCCTTGCTTAAAACGGTTGAAAGTTACCTTGAAGCTCATCTAGTCCAACCCCTTACTCAGTGTAGGGTCTACAATGCAGGATACAATTACAGCACCGCTGACAGATGGCCATCCAGCCTCTGCTTAAACACTTTCAGTGAAGGAGAGCCTATCACCTCCCAAGTCAGTCTGCTTCCCTGTCAAATATCTCATTCCAGCCCTGTAGCAAGCGACGAAAAAGGCTGCTCCATCTGCTTTGTGACTGCTCTTCAGATACGCAAAGACCACCATCATGTCTCTCTCTCAATATTTGCTTCTTCAGGTTAAACAAAGGATTGTGCATGGAATGACAGAATGGCAGAGGAATCCAAAGCCTCTGTGCCAGGCTGGTGTTTGGTTTTTTTTAGGCCAGGCATTGGTGTTCCTCCACCCAGCCCTGCTGGCTTCGGCCTGCAAAGTAACACCAGTGTCACTCTACTAGCACAGAGCTGCCCCTTCCACCTGTCAAGTGTGCGGGTGGGTAAATGGGCCACTGGTGAGATCTCTGCTGGCAGTAGCCCTGAAACAGGGGTTTCTGGGGGGCAGGGAGGGGGTGAGGCTGAGCCGGTCTGGGATCCATTGGATCCCAAGATGGCCCTGCTGCTGTTGCATTGACAGCATCTGGCTCAATATGGGCCTGATAACTATGCTGGCATAGCAATTTGCCTGCTCCCACATTTTGCCTCGGCTGCCAGGCAAGTCAGGGCAGTGGATGTGATGGTGGCCCTGCCATTCTGTAAAGCTCCACCAGTCTGGGCGGGGAGGGCTTAGGATTCCTCTCTAAGTCGATCATAGACATTCATAAGCCGCTAATGATCAAAATATGGAGGGAGGGAGAAATTCCTCACTTCCATAAGGCTGGCTTGTATTCTTTTACCATTGCCATCTTGAAGCTGCAAATGGCTTGCTAGAACACAAGAGGAGCCTGCTAGAACAGGCCAAGGGCCCATCTAGTCCAGCATCCTGGTCTCACAGTGGCCAACCAGATGGCCCAATGGGGAGCTCACAAGCAGGACCTGAGCACAAGAGCACTCTCCCTTCATGTAGTTTCCATCGACTGGTATTCAGAAGCATCCTGCCTCCGACTGTGGAGGCAGAGCATAGGCTTGGTGGCTTGTAGCCACTGATGGCCTTATCCTCCATGAATATGGCTAACCCTCTTTTAAGGCCAAGTTGGTCGCCATCACTGCCTCCCATGGGAGCAATATTCCACTACATTTTATGTTTGATGCATCAACAGGAGAAAGTTGCTGGCTATTCTCAACCTGTACTGGTTTTGAATTTCCAGGTTAACCTGTTGTAGAATCCTTCCCACTGGAATGGAGCACCTGACTGCAGCATTGCGCCAATGCCACACCATTGACGACATTGAGTAAGTCTGCGTCTGTGTTAGAATGCCTTGTTAATATGTTTTTTTTAATAATGTTTTTAACCCTTTTTAAAAGATTTTTTTTTAAAGCTGTTTTTAACATTGTTTTGTTTTAATGTATTTTAAGGTCTGTTTTTATGATGTTTTAAAGTGTTTTTAGCGTTCCTGTTTGCCGGGAGGAAGGGCGGGATATAAATTAAATAATAAATAAAATAAATAAAAGTCTAACATCCAGTGTGTGAGTGTGTGACTGCTGTGGATGTTCCTGACATCACCCCTTTTTACTCCTGGGTACAAGAAAAGATTTCTGGGATGGTGTCAAGGCTAGGCATGGACAGTAGTATGTGGTGAATCAGGGACTGTGAGATGAGTCAGTGGCCAGAAAAAAATGAGCAAGGCAGGACTGAGGAACAAGCCATAAGGCAGGATCAAGGAATGAGTAATGACTGGAAGGCAAACAAGAAAACGGGAGCAAGGAACAACCAAAATTACAGGAAAATACCAGAGCTCCGGAATAACTTTTTACTTGAGCAAAGCACCACTGAGGCTGGATGCTTTCTTATACCCCTTCCTGCCCAGGGGGAGCCGATTCACACAAGGTAAAACACCATATTTAAAAACAATAGCATCCCCCCAAAAAACACCAAGCTAAAAAACAAAAGCAAATTCTAGAACACATGGCCAAATAGAAAAGTCTTTGTCTGGTGCTGAAAAGTCTGTAATGTCTGTGCCAGATGTCTCTCCTTTGGGGTGCCACCACAGAAGAGGCCCTCTCCTTTGTGCCTGTATAACATCCCTCTGTTTAAAAAGGTACTTGGAGAAGAGTCTCCACAGAAAGTCTTGAGACATGGGGGGCCCATATGGGAAAAGGCATCTGGGCCCCAACCCACTATTGCATCCCTCCAGGTTGCCATTCCTTCTTCTTTCTGCACTTTTGTGAAATGAAAGTGTAACTTTGCTACCTTCTCTCTAGCTTTTCCAAAAGTGAACTCGGTATGGATATCAGTGGTCTACTGAATGCTCTAGAAGGAAAGCCTCTTTTGAAGAGCATAAAGTAAGTTGACTTTTAATTGTTGTTAGCAGGAGTGTAGTCGTCCAGGGTCTCGGGGTCTTAGACCCCTTACTTTTGGGGGATCAGGGACTTACTCGGGTCCCTAAGTCTCCAACCTCCTACAAGCCAATCAGCATGGAAGAGGAGTGTGTTAGCCACTGAGAAGAATCTTCTAACATGCTTCCTTCTCCTTTCCTGCTGATTGGAGCCAATCAGAGTGAAAGGAGGTGAGCCAGCCACTTAGAAGACAGTTCTTAGTAGCTAACACATTCCCTTTTCATGCTGATTGGCTCCTAGGGATGTCTGTTCTTGTGGAAGAAGGCACGCAGGGGAAGGACTGAGGAGTGTGGTGATGGAGACCAAGCAAGCGAGGGGGTGTGGCATGACTCTCATGAACGGACCCTGCACTTCTGAGTCTGCCGCTACACTACTGGCTGTTAGGACTTAGGGTGACATGCAGGGCAATCCTGTATATCAGGTGGGAATCTCAAGCTGGGGGGCCAAATGCAGCCATTCAAGCCTCTCTGTCCAGGTCTCAGGACTCTCCCCATGCAACACCCCTCATCCTCCTTGAGTGTTTTTGCCTGGCTGAAATGTATCCTTGAACTCTGGCTGCCTGGCTGGAGTATGGGGAGAGATGTGTGAATGTGTGTGTAGAAGCTATCCTCCTGTACAAAAGTAAAATCTGCATTCGTTATTTTGCCCAGTGAATAGAACCGTACTATAGTTGTGCTGTGACTGATTATTTGTTCCAGTGTAAGGTAAAGCAGTTCAAAAGCAGCAATGTTGATCCGTGCAGTGCTGGCCAGACTGCTTGCATGGAGCCCCATGATCAGAGCCAGGATGCAACTGAATGTCAGTTGCTGTAGGCCCATTGCCTTCATGCCTTGCTTGCAGGATTCCCAAAGGCTTCTAGCTAGTCACAGTGAGAGGTGGGATGTTGGAGTAGATAGACTTTTGGGCTGATCCAGCTGGGTTATCCTTCTGACCTTAGGTTTGTCCTGATTCATGGTGATGACACCAGCAAGGGAAGTTGATGGCCCAAACAAAGCAGAGACTGTTAGGCACAGAGTTCAGAGATAGACTGGAAGATAAGGCAAGTTCAGGACCTTGGATAAGGATCAATGTGCTGATTGAGGACCATGGTTAGTGGTCCAGCAGCTGAGACAGAAAATACAAGTTGTCTCAGCAGTGCTGCAGAGCAACTTTATTGTCCGGGCTAGGTAGTCAAGATGGAAGCTCCACCCCTTGAGTGCTACATCTGGCCAGTTAAAGGGTCAGTACCCTTTTTCTGCAGCCACTGGCTTTTTTCTAGGCAGTAGGGATTCAAGATGTGAGGGCTGCCTTGGGAAAAGCTCCACAGGGCTCTCCAGATTCTCCAAGGTCACCTTTGTGGTCCAGTCATCAGAGTCCAGTGACAGAGATGTCTCCTTGGGTTGAGGGGATGAGAAGCAGGCTTCAGTGCCAGTGGATTTGCATGGAAAGGAATGGTTCCATCTCCTCTTCGGGGCCACTGTTGTAGGAGAACTGTGCCTCAGAGGACTGCTGATCTGGGACTTGGCACTGTTCTCCTAACATGTCCATGATAACAAAGGCTGAGTTAATGGCAGATTTTCTTCTCCTCCACTGGACTCTGCTTGGATGATGCAGGACCAATGTGGGCTGTACAGTTACATAGCTGAGTTCCTACTACGGATGTCAGAGTATTCTGATTGAAACAGGAGCTGAAATGGTTGATGTTTGCTTATTTGTCCCATGTCCAGAATGGAAATCAATCCAGCAAATACAACTGGTATTTGCTGTTGTTGCTTTCAATCTGCAAATGATGTGTAATTGATTACGTCCCCCCCATATTTGCATTGCATTTTCTTTGTATTGAAATGAATAGGGTGGAATAACAATGACAACATAATTTTCATAGTTTACATAATTAATTATATAAATTACATAATTTTGCCACAGTGGACAGCAAGATGAATAACATAGTTTTGGGTGGAAGGTGAACTGCAATGGAATGGAAACAGTGCTGCATGTGATGCATACAAAGTGCAACAGGAAATGATTTGTGCCTTACATCTCTAGTTCCTACTGCAAGTTCTCAGGTTTGCCAGATTAAAAAACGGATCAATCCTTCACCCAGGATAGTTTCTGTGCTGCCGATTGGGCAGCCCAAATATCAGAGTTGTTGCCACAGGGGGGTCAGATATGTTATTTACTATTCCTATACTGAGTTCTCATTTATGTCTTAGCCTTGGCTCTCTCAGTATCAACAATGCAAATATTCTGAATCTGACTTCAAGACTCTCAGCAATGCCTCTCCTGAGAAGGCTTATGTAAGTATGACTATGCGTAGAGGTCCAACCCAACTGCCCATGATATTTATTGTGTCATTTTTCAGACTTACCAGTTTCTGTGGCTGGGAATATGCAAGAGAGTGATGGGGCCATGTAAAAATTCATCCTAATATCTTTAACTTGCCCAGGCCAATGAACCAGGTAGTTTTTCATATGTAGGTAGATTAGCACTGTGCCAAAATCTGTCCTCCAATTTCTCAAAAGTTTCCTTTGCCTGTGAAAGAGGCTTCTATTTTCACATTCACTGGGCACTTTAGATTTTTTTTAGAATTAAAATAATTTTTGGTAGGTGTTGGGTTGGATTTAGGAATAAACATAACAGAAATTGGCATGGATCTGGAATAGTGTGATCCTTCCATTCCTGCTGTGAAGGCCACCATTAAAATGCTACTGAACAATAAAAAGTGTCCTGAGAAGCATTCCCCTGTTGGGACAGCTCACAATAATTGACTAATGTTTAGTATTTTATTATTGTTTTCCAGTTTGAACAATAACCATCTTGGCAATGAGCCCTGTTCTTGTCTGGCACTAGTTTTGAAGAATGCCATCCACATGGAGGAAATCAAGTAAGGTCATGCTTTTTCCTCTTGTTTTTCACTTTGGCTTTTTCTTCCCTGGTCTGGCTTCAATATCAGAATCAACACAGAAAATATTTTAATTATTTTTTTCCTTTTTTATATTTATATCTTCTCTTTCCTCTAAGGATCTCAACGCAGCATACATGCCTTGTCCCTTCTCCATTTTATCCTCATGACAGCCCTGTGAGGTAGGCTAGGCTGTGAGGTAGTGACCAGCCCATGACCTCCCAGTGAGCTATGTAGCTATGTGAGGATTTGAACCTATATCTCCCTAGCCCTTGTTTGATGTTTATAGTCACTGGCTCCAGCATAAAGCAATGGAATGCCAGTATGAAAAATTATGAAGAGGAGTGGGTTTTGTTCCCTTTCCCCACATATTCCTATTGTTGTGCACATCCCAATCTCCAAGCAGTGCGAGACTTCCAAGGGTTTCTGCGCTTACCCGGGGGTTGATTTCCTTGGAATGAAGGTCAGCAGCGACTGTGATGTCTTTAGGATATATGGTTTATTTACACATATATACAATTTGAGCATAAGATGGAGGGGTTCATAACATTAACAGTCCGACAGATCTCGCTTCCCCATCAGGCTTCCAGGGAGACATCACAGAACCATGTCTTGGCATTCAGACACAGAGAGCAGGAAGTCACTCTGTCTGTTTTCAGTTCTCAGCTTCGCCTCAAGACTAACCCTAACCTAGACCACTTCCTGCCTCAGGCAGGTGAGGAGGGCTAGGAGGGCCTCTGCCCTGAAAGGGTTCACATAATGATGGGATCTCTCTTTACCACATCCTTACATATTCAGATTGGTCCATCCACAAACAAAGAGACTGTCCAGGCCAGAGTACTTAACTTATCAAAGAAACTTTCGCTGCTACAACTCCATCTTTTACAGGCACAAGATTATAGGTTGGGAGGACCCTCAAAGACATCATCCAAACCAATTCCCAATCCTATAACACTGTTATTACTATTACTATTATTATTATTAACTCAGTTTATATCCTGCCCTTTCTTGCAAAGGAGCCCAGGGCAGCACACACTTCAGAGTTAAAACAATACTATTAAAAATAAAACAAAAGCATTTTGAAAACATCTTAACAACTTTCTAGTATAAAAGGTTTCCTTTAAAAAAACTACCTGGCTTTTATAGCTGAATCGGCAAGTGGTATGTTTACTCTGGTATCAGCTGCCTGGCAGGAATCCCATGGTCTGCAGACTCAAGTTCCTACGTCATCAAATTCTGCTAAATATAGAAACAGTGGAATGTTCCCTGCAGTTCAGCATACATGAACTAGAACACAATCTCATGAACAAAATGAATGTTTTCTTTGATCTTACGAGCTGTGGGTTTTCTTTCAAAGTTTAAGCCACAACAAGATTGATGATGCTGGTGTGAAAGAAATCGCTACAGCCGTTGCAGAAATGCAGAGCATAAAGCAAATCAAGTGAGTCTCTTGTGTCTGAATCAGCCCAGAAAGGGATCTACAGATTATAGGTTTTGGTTATAGGAAAGACTAGGGGTGGGAGTGCGGAATTCCTGGTGCCTACCCTCCAAAACAAAATCCAGCTGTCACAGATTAGCCCCCCTACCATGGGAGAAGATGGGGATTATGAGGTTCCAGGGCCCAACTGGGACAGAAGCGAGTGGTATGGTCCAGTTGGTCAGAATCCAGAGCAGGCAGAGAAAGGCTACGTGCAGATAATGTGGTCTAAGACAGGGTTGGGGGGTCAAGTTTAGAAGCAGGCAGACAAGGAGGGGAGGCAAGGCAAGAGCCTCTCTGGCATCTCCTCTCACAGATGCACCATCAGACTGAAGAACCAAGCCTGGAGCCAGCCAGTCCCCAAATGGCTCCTCAAATCATCTGGTCCAACTGGGCTGACAAAGCTCTAGTACTGCCACCTCTGTCCACTGGTGGTGCTGCAGCACAGCAGAGATCAAGCTCAAAGCTCCCTCTGCCTGAGATCCACCTTGGTGGAGCAGGAAGTCTGGGGCCCGGACCCTGCTGCCCAAGTCTCCCGTTCGAGAGCCTGCCTTGCAAAAGGGAGGTGGAGCTCTGCTCCCTGCTCTGGGCTGTCTATTCCCAATCTCATATCTAGATCCCGTTATGAACAAACATCAGCAGCCCTGCTACATCTGGCCAGTGTTTCCCAGTTGGGATGGTATCTTCCAGTTTGTCCTTTAATTGCACAGCGCATTAAATGAACGAATTAATGCTCCTCCTCCATTCTTTGCCATCCACTCCCTCACTCCCACAGTGGACAATCTGGGAACATGAGCTACATAAGGGCAGGTGCCTGGAGTAATTATGAGCTGCTGACCTGTCGTCTGCCATTTTCCCTCTCATGCCAATGCTGCAACTGAGCTTTCACGCACTGCAGATTGGCACAGGGTTGGGTGTGCAACGCTGATTAGATCAGTACTAGAACTGATTGGATATACATCTCGTGGCTTCACTTCTTGATGTCTTACGATCCTTGTCTACAGGAAAGGGTATAGGTCAGCAGTAGAACACCTGTTTTGCATGCAGAAGTCCTCAGATTCAATCCCTGGCATCTCCAGGTAGAGAATCCTGCCTAAAATCCTGGAGAGCTATTTCCAGTCTAGATGGACCACTGGTCTGACTCTGGATAAGGCAGCTTCCTGTGTTCCCAGAGTCCCTTGCAGGGCTGGCCAACCTCTTGAGGAGGAGCCGTAGCTCAATGACAGAGCACCTGCTTTGCATGCAGAAGGCCCCCGGTTCAATCCCCAACAACTCCAGGTGGGGCTAGGAGAAGCTCCCTGCCTGAAACGCTGAAGAGCTGCTGCCAGTCAGTGTAAGACAGTACTGAGCTAGATGGCCTGATTCCAGATAAGGCAGCTCCCTGTGTTCCCTTTGCAAGGGTGGTGCACCTTTGGGAAAGAGACATAAGCTCAGAAGTAGAGCACACACTGTGCATGCGAAAGGTCTCAGGTTCACTCCCTGCCATCTCCAGGTAGGGCTGAAAAAGACCCCTGTTGGAAACCCTGGACAGTCATTGCCAGCCAGCAGTATTAGATCAGCTCACGATCTGGCTCAGGATAAAAGCTTCCTCTCTTGTGGCTCCTATTTTAGCCTCTCGTGCAACAGCTTCGGCTCTGCTGGAGGACAGCGTTTTGCGGAGGCTCTGAGTGACAGCAAGAACCTGGAGGTGCTCAAGTAAGCTCAAACTTTCTCCCTGCATTTTCAGCAAATGCCTTTTAAAATAGAGCTAGGCCACGTTGCTCAGAAAAACTTTACCCAAGAACGTTCTATTGGGGGGACGGGGCTTTTGAAGAATCTGTATACACGCATGGGAGAATATTCTGTGAAATGCCCTCCTTTCCTCCTACAAATACAGTCAGGTTTTGGGGGGTATTGAGGTAAGGAGCCCTCAGTGTGCCCCCCTCTTCCTCCCAGTCATTTGCCCTCTTCCTTGGGAGCCAATCTGCGCAACTGCAGCAATGACAAGGAGCGGGACCTGACGGACCAGGAGGCTCACAGAAGCTGACTTCCCCAAGCATCCCCAGCCCAATGTTGAATGCTTTCTCAGTGGTGATTCACATTGCACTTCCCTTCCAGCCTATCTGGGAACAATATCGGAAATGAGACTTTGGAAAAACTGGCTCCAGTTCTGCCTAACATGCCCCACCTGAAAGTCCTTCAGTAAGTATCTTGGCTAGGGGCATTCTGTTTCTGGCCTGTGCCACTTTTCCGTTCCTTCACTTGTTAAGTCTGCTTCATCAGGGGTGTTGTCTACACATTATATTCAGCAAGTTTAAAATCTGTGTGCCGGCGTACACAAATAGTGGAGCTGTACAAATTGACAAGGGCACACCTTTTCATGCAAGCGCTTATTTGTAGAGGCAGCTGGTACCTGTGTTCGGCATAACATGAGAACAAGCCTCTCTTGTTTCTGTATTAGTCTGCATTAATGTTTTTAATCTGCACAAACAATTGCATTAACATATGCAGTTCTAAACATCTTGAAATGTATTTCGATACACTATTTGAACTGAGAAATGCATCAATATGTTCAGGATTGTGAAAGCTGGCGGATCACTTACCTCGAGGTAAGCCCCGTTGAATTCAATAGGGCTTACTTCTGAGTAGACTTGGTTACAACTGCGCTCTAAGTTCCAAACTGGAAGGTGTAGACCACGTCTAGAATTCAGGAAGGTCAAGTTTCTCTGCCCTGCTCAAGTTGTGAAAATGAAGTCATGATAATCATGCGAGGGAGGGAGCAGGACCTTGTTTGCCCCTCCCCCCCCACTGCCACATCTGACGTTGGACCCTCCCAAAAGCTTCCACAGGGTGTGTTTATAGTGCGGCATCCTGCCCAATATGCACAGGCTGTCCCAGTGAGCTAGCCCCTGTAGACATGCCCTCAACCCATGGACTGGCCTTGGGGAGGAGGCTCACAGCGTGTTCAATGAGAAGGGCAGGATGAGCTTATGCTTCCCATTCACCTTCCTCGCCTAATTATCATAACTTTTGGATCTTGGTCCCTGCCATGCCGCTACCATCTCTTATATCACACTGACTCCTAAACCGGTCCACTCACCATACTGTATGATTGTCATTTGCTAATAGTAGCACCAAGGAGAGATTTGCATGTATGAATTGTTTGTGCCAGATGATTAATGGCCGCAGTGGCTGGGGCTGATTGGAGTTGCAGTCCAAAGCAGATGGAAGGCACACCAGGTTGGGGAAAATTGGGGTGGTGTAATCTCAAGGGCGATTACTGCTCTGTTGGGGCTTGGTGATCACTGGGGAATTGGTAGCAATTAATAGCATCTGGCTTGACCTGGCCTTGGACAGCTCTCAGAGAGCCTGGCTGGTTGAGCTTTGGAAGATGTTGTCTCAGCAAAGGATCAGAAGGCTGCCCATGTTTTTCTTTCCGGAGAGCTGTCTGCAGTTCTTAAAGCTGGAGTAGCCAGTGTGGTCCCCTCCAGATGTTGTTGAGCTCTAGCATGGCCAATAGTGAGGGATGATGGGAATTCAGCAACATGGGTAGCCACATTGGCTACCCATGCCTTAAAGGATCTGTAACTGATTTCAGCAGTTACATGCTCCTGCATGGCTCTGGAGCAGGGGAAACAGCAAGGGGGTCATCCCCAGAGTCTGAGGCTGATGGGAGAGCCATGTCCTCAGGTCAGGGTGGTGTAGAAGGAGGTGCTGAGGGCTCCCACCCAACTCGGGTGACTTGTGGGTGAACTGAACCATGAGTCCTTCTCAAGAGAACGCTGGGATATGCTGCATTTCAGTGGAGTCATTTCTCACATATTCACCCATCAGACACCAACTCTAATCGAGGCCTTGTCCAAGATCCAAAACAGGCAGCAGCTGGAGGTCCACCCCACTCCTGGCACAGGCAGCAGACAGAGGTCTCAAGGGCCAGCAGCAGATGGCATGGTCCAAGACAGACTGGAGAGAGATTCTGGGCAGGCAGAGAAGGATCCGTAGGGTCCAAGGTGGAGTTCTTGGTCAAAAATGGGCTAGTCCAGCCTTTCCCAACCTTTGGTCCTCAAATGTTGCTGGACTACAATTCCCATCATTCCTGACCATTGGCCATGCTGGCTGGGGCTAAGGATGGGTGAGAATTTTGATTCAGTTCGCATTTCAAGCAGAATTTATCAAATTCTCAATTTCCAAAATAATATGAGAACTGAAACTTCTTAGGAATTTGCATTTATTAAAATTTTGGGATGCACTTCGCCAACTAAACAACATTTACAAAAATGCATATATCAGGGGAAAGTGTGCGTAAAAATGAAGACGTGAGTGAATATAACATGCAAAAAGGCATGAAATGACGAGAAGCGGCTTGCAAAAATGTGTACCTTTGTCAAAACTGCCTACAAAAATGTGTTTATTTGGAGGAATCGGCACTTAAATGGTGGAGAATTTTCATGAGTCCATTTTTTTAAAAAAAAATCGCAGATCACTGTAGAAATGTAGAGAACTGAATTTAACATTGGAAAAATGAGAAACAGAACCGAAAGAGACAGATCTTTCCATCCCTAGCTGGGGCTGATGGCAGTTGTAGTCCAACGACATCTGGGGACCCAAGGGTTGAGAAAGGCTGGACTACTCGACAGGTTCTGAAGTGGGCAGATAAGAACCCAGAGGCCAAAGGCAGATGATGAGCTGCGGGCAGGGACAGACAAATCTACCCAATTCAGTTTTGCTCATTTTTCCAATCTTAAACTTATTTCTCCATATTTCTGCCGCTATTTCCTTTTAAAAAAAGAAAGAAATCCGTCAGCATTTTCGTGTGAAGTTATCCCAATATACACTTTTTTGCATGCAGTTTTTGACAAATATACCTGTTTTTGCAAGCAATTTCCACATATAAAATGCACTTTTGTATACTTTCAGTACTGTATGCATTTTTGTATAACATTGGTTGGACACTCAGGGCTTAGTGCCTTGTATCTTGTGCCTTGGGTAGGTCCTCCACCATACATGTAAAGCACATCCAACACACATTGAAAGTACATGATTTCTCCCAAAGAATCATGGGAACCATGGTTTGAAGTTGTAGCTCTGTGAGGGAAAACCACATTTCCCAGAATTCTTGGAGAAGCCATGTGCTTTCAGTGTGCATTGGATGTGCTTTAAATGTATGGTGTGGATTTGCCTATAATAGGCTGAAGGAGTTCAGTCCTGATCTCTCCTGTGCTACGGAACCACCCATGTCATGGCCAGAGAGGGCACTGAAGCTCCTCTGCCCAGCCAGCCTTGCCAAGTGACCTGAAGAACCAGTGGAGACCTCACTAACTCAATATGACTGTTTCAGATGGCCAGAAGGTGGCTTTGTAGCAGCTACCAGGTTCAGAGGAGGGCAATGAGGATTATCAGGGGACTGGAATCAAAGCCTTATGAGGAGAGACTGAAAGAACTGGGCATGTTTAGCCTGGAGAAGAGAAGACTGAAGGGAGATAGGATCACACAGAGAAGAGCTGTGATCTCTTCTCGATCGTCCCAGAGTGCAGGACACGGAATAATGGGCTCAAGTTGCAGGCAACTTTGACTGAACATCAGTAAAAACTGCCTAACTGTTATGACAATGGAACCAGTGACCTAGGGAGGTGTTGGGCTCTCCAACACTGAAGGCATTCAAGAGGCAGCTGGACAGCCACCTGTTGGGGATGCTTTTTTGTATTCCTGCATTGAGCAGGGGGTTGGACTGGATGGCCTTATAGGCCCCTTCTAATTCTATGATTCTATGATTGTGGCAAGGGTCAGCTGACACGAGGGACCAATGAGGCTCCACCTGATTCTATAAAGCTGCCGATTCTAGCCTAGTGCTCTCAAACCAAGCAGAGGGTTTACTCAGCAGCTTGACTGATGTGCTCTCAACCTGCCCCAACAAACAGCAAGGTAGAGCCATGCATGTCTTTTAAGACCCATTTTTCTTCTTCACAAACTCATAGAACATAGAGAGCTGTTATACTAAGTCAGGTCATTGGTCCATTTAGCTCAGTATTGTCTACACTGACAGGTAGTGACTCTCCAGATGGGACATTTCCAACATTCGTGAACATGTTGGGCTTTGCACTTGAGACCTTCTGTATGCAAACCAGGTGCTCTGCCACTAAGCTAGGGCCCTTCCCACTGAAATATCCTTTTCTCTCCCCAGCCTGGCTTCCTGTGGTATTGACTCAGAGGGTGTTGCTTGCTTGGCCAGAGTCCTGTGCCAATGTCCACAGATAGAGGAGATCAGGTAAGTGCAGTTTGTGGGGATGGAAGCCAAAGCAGGAAGGAAAAGCCGAAATGCATTGTCTCTTGAAATGCTCTGACACAGAGCCGGCCCTACCATTAGGCAGAGCAAGACTTGCAGGAGAGAACAAGAGAGCCAGGGCAATTCCTTAATGCCAATGCCAATGATGTTACGGAATGCGGGGGGAGTGGGAAGGGGGAGGCATAAAATGTTGGAAAGCACAAGAAGGGAAATCCACGGTGAGAGAAAAACTTAGGACGAAGGAATTGACATTGGCAAGGGAGGGCAATTCTGTCAAGCCCCCTCCTGTGAGGATTCCAGCTGCCATCAAGACTCAGCCTGTGTGGCAGGAGCTGCCTTGGTCTCTGGGCCTGGACTTACTCTCTGCTCTTTGATCTGATCTGGTGGATTGGTGACGGTGGGAGAGCGCTTCCAGGGAGGGCAAGACATCTGGAACCGCCGTGGATATCGGTGAGGAGCTGCTCCTCTTCTAGAAGCCAGAATCTGCATATACAGAACTACATAACTGCATTATAAGAACTGCCACTTGAAGTGCTTCTGCTTCAGCTTGGTTTCTCCTCCTCCCTCCCATTACGTTTTCCTCCTGTTTTATGTCCTTTTAGATTGTGAGCCTGAGAGCAGGGGCCATCTTAGTACTGCTTTTTGAAAGCTGCGCTGAGACCTTTTTTGGCTAAAGGGCTGCGTATAAATCCTTTGAACATGAGAGAGACAGACAGACAGAGAGAGAAGGAACTGAAGAGTGACCACAGGGAGAAGAGCAGGGGCAGAAAAGAAGAGAGCTATATCTGGGGGGGCACCCCAGGTGATCACATTTTTCACAGCAGCAGCACTTTTCCACCTTGAGTTAAAACGGAGATTGAACGTCATCTTCCAGTTATAAACAATTGAGAATATTGTTCCCTCAAGTATTATGTTCTTAAAACAAGTAGCATTATTTAAAAAGGAAAAAGCACACAAATCCTTCAGTCTGTTCATACTTATTTTTTTTACTTTGCAGTTTGTCAGAAAATACCATTGGGTACAAAGGCATCACAGCCCTTGCAGAGCGACTGCCGCAGTCCTCGCAACTCAGGAAGATTGAGTAAGTTGGCAACTGCTATGATTTTGCTTAAATCTGACTAAGCAGCCTGTGCTGGCTGGGGCTGACGGGAGTTGTAATCCAAAATAACTGGAGGGCTCCAGGCTACAGAAGGGTGGTCTTACATTAGCAAGGGTACAATTTCAATAGCTTGCATTCTGTGGCTTGCTAGTCTTCAAAATGCTACAAGACCTGTTTCCTTCATGTGTTGTAACATACAAACATGACTCGCTCTCTGGAGTGCATCATTTTAATGATACCCTGAGGATCCCATCTTCATTTTCTCTATATATTTCCATCACAACTATACTTCCCTGTTCATTAAGAGACTTAGGATGGCATATGTGGAATATTTTATTTTTGTACATTTCTACCTAAACTTTCTTCCATGGAGCTCAAGGAGGCATATAGGGTTCCTCCCCATTCCCTGTTTTATCATCAGTACAACCCTGTGCGGTAGATCAGGCTGAGAGATTGTGACTGGCTCAAGGTCACTTTGGTGAACCATGGAGGGCTGAGGGGGGACACTTTCCAGTCAAAGTCCAAAATTCTCTCCACTCCACCACACCTGAGTCTCTTCTGGTGCTCCCTTCTGATGCTCTCTGAATTGATAGTGATATTGTGTTTATAGATATGGATAAAGTTTACATAATTGTTTTGGGGTTTTTAATGTAATTAATTATTCAACATTGTTTTTACTGTACTTATTGTTTTTATTTTTTGTTTTTTCCATCTTGCTTGTATAACAAAATACAGCAATGTACAAAAAGAATAGAAAATACAACATAGAGAGGAGCAAAAAAATGAAAAGTTCCAGTTTTCAAAACATTTAAAATCCATAAGCTGTACAAGGAAATAAGCCACATCTTCCCCCATGTTCCACCAACGTACTCCATCTAGACAAAACAGTATCCCGTCTGTAGTTTTTCTCCTTAAATCTAATATAATAAGTTGGTTTTGCCACTGACACATCATCCCATCTTCTACCATTCTGTAACAGATGGCTGTTCTCCACTTTCCCACATATAAAATTCTGGGAGCAATTAACAAACAGGAGGTTAACGGAGCTTTGATTATTCTCTCCCCAACCCCGTATTATTTTGCGTAAGGCCATTTCCACTACATATGAAAAAAGTTCCATTTTTCTTTCTGCTATTTCCAGCATGTGGCTGCATAGCTTTTTTAAAATCTTGTGTCATTTTTGCAGCTGTAATATACCACCTACTCATAATTTTGCAACAGTTTTCTGTTATGCCTGAGTTTTAAGGGAAACCTATGTGCCATCAACCATAATTTCCTCCATACATCCACTGGTGTGTGTGTGTGTGATTATTTATTATAAACTGCTTTGAGATCTCCAGTTAGTAAACAGTCTATAAATGGAAATAATAAATAAATAAATAAAGTGGATAAATAAATAAATAATAGCATGGTTGTAAAGTAAAGGCTATAAAGTGTTGGCAAACAGTAACACCCTTTCCTGGCTGACCTTCAGCTGGCATCCAGCTAGTGATGGGGCTAGTCCACTCATTCTCAAAAGCCCCATCACGCATTTGGTGCTGAATGTCTGAAGATCGATCCATTTTGACTGTCGAATCTGGGGTTTCTTAATGTAGGGTATGAATTTTTATTACGGTACATACACGGCTTTCATTCACAATTTGAGTAATTTAGGAATAGAAAAAGCTGCCTTAAGCCGAGTCCGGCTATTGGCCCACCTGGCTCAGTATTATCTACACATACTGGCAGCAGCTCTCCAGGTTTCAGGCAGGGGACATTCTCAGCCCTACCTGCAGAACCTTCTGCATGCAAAGGAGATGCTCTGCCACTGAGCCACAGTTCTTCATTTAAGAGTTTCATGCAACAAGGTTTGCTTGTTTTGGAATTATATATATTTTTTTGTATTTTATGCTGCGCTTTTGTCTGTCTTCAGCTGAAATGTAGCAGATAAAGAGATATTATCATAACATAGGAAGCTGCCTTTAGGTCAGGCTATTTCTCCATATCATCTAGTATTATCTTCCCTTCACCATCTGCTCCCCAGTCCTATTAACTGAAGAGCCTGAACAGAGGACCTTCTGCATGCAAAGCAGCTGCTCTGCCACTCAGCTATGGTCTGTCCTGGGAACCTGGCCTTGCTGTCCATCCTTTAGCTGCCCTGTTTATGAGTGCAAAGCAGTGTTCAATGTGCATTAAGGAGTAAACTAATCTGGGTTAAAAAGATAAAGAAGGATAAACCCCAAGAGAAATTTCTCATCCTGTGCATCCATGGTTTCCTCCAGGAAGGGCATGGCCATAAAACTAGTGTGGGAACTGACTTAACGTTTTGCGATGTGTTCTTTTTAGACTGAAGGTCTGCGGCATCAGTGACTGTTCTTCCAAGAGCCTCGCCCTTGGGGTCAGCCACTGCCCCCTCCTTGAAGAGATGATGTGAGTACCACAAACACAGGCAGGCATCAACCGTTCATGGCCCAGAGCTGATCTGAACATTGCTGCCATGACTGCTGCTTTTTGTGTTCAGTAACATCTAGATCAGGGGTGGAGTTCTTTTGGCTGGAGGTCAAATGTGGCCTTCCAGACCTCTCTCTGACCCTCTCTCAGACTCTCCCCAGGCCACAGCCCTGCTTCAAGATCTCCTCAAGTGCTTTCGCCTGTCTGGAATACGTCCCTGAACTGAGATAATGCCTCTTGCTTGCCTGGGTGGAGATATATATGTGCTTGTAAAAGCGTATGTCTTTCGTGTGGCTGGAATGTAGCACGCTATAGAAAAGGAAGAGCCATATCCTTTGGTCACCCTATGCTTGTGTTGTTGTGTAAATTTGAATATACGTTAAGCAGAGAACAACAGCAGTCTGAAATGCGTGTGTGACAGTGTGTGCGTTTACCTAAGAAAGCAGGCTTTTACCCGGCATTGGCATCGCTGAGACTTAGTAAAATAAGAAAAGCTACTTCATTTGTAGAAATACATAGTAGATAGAAAGGCATACCTAGTTCTAACTAACTAAGTTGGAGGCGCAATGCCTAGGCTTGGGAGTTGCCCTCAGGGCAAGGAGAGATAGAGCAGAGACAACTCCTCTCTCTCGGACAGTCGAAGAAGAGAAGAGAGGAAAGGGCGGAAGGAGGAGGGGCAGATAAGCTTCCTTAAGACGTATCAGTCTAATGACGGAAGGAAGTCAGTCAGAGCATCACAGGTAAAGGTAGTCAAGCCTATAATTCTATCTCCCTTCTGGAACACAAACAAAAGAACAAAACAGGAGTTGCTCTTGCCCCACTTCCAACAGTCTGGCTGTGGCCCCCAACCACTAGAGGCATGCAGCCCCCAGAAAGTTGCCAATGAGGGCATTTGACCCACAGGCTGAAAATGTCCCCCATTCCTGCTCTACATGCAGGAACCATATGGGTGAACTGCTGCTGCTGCTGCTGCTGCTGCTGGGGGAGACACAAGTTGTTTGCCCCACTCATAAGAACATAAGAAGAGCCTGCTGGATCAGGCCAGTGGCCCATCTAGTCCAGCATCCTGTTCTCACAGTGGCCAACCAGGTGCCTGGGGGAAGCCCGCAAGCAGGACCCGAGTGCAAGAACACTCTCCCCTCCTGAGGCTTCCGGCAACTGGTTTTCAGAAGCATGCTGCCTCTGACTAGGGTGGCACAGCACAGCCATCACGGCTAGTAGCCATTGATAGCCCTGTCCTCCATGAATTTGTCTAATCTTCTTTTAAAGCCATCCAAGCTGGTGGCCATTACTGCATCTTGTGGGAGCAAATACACACCAATTGTGAACTCAAGAGGTCCTTGAAATAGTGGGGACCAGAAGATCAAATATTTTCTTACGTTTCACGTGTTAATGCTAAAGATATGAACACACTGAACTCACACTCGCATGATACTTGCCTCTAGATCAGGGTGAGGCAACTTTTTCAGCCCGAGGGCTGCATTCCCTTCTAGGCGACCTACCAAGGAACACATACCAGTGGTGGGCAGGGCCAGAGGCAAAAATGGGTGGAGCAATGAATGCAAATGTGGCCTCTATACAGTACACTGGTTTCTACGCACATTCACACACCTCTCTCTATCCCCATCCAGGCAAGCCACAGTTCAAGGATGCATTGCAGCCAGGCAAAAGCACTCGGGGGTGAAGCAGGGGCAGTGAGGGGTGTGGCCTAGGGACAGGGTGTGTGGCCTGGGGAGAGTTCTGAGGGCCAAATGTGAGTTTGAAAATTGCTGGGCAGTCTGCCTCCCCCTATTTCAATATGTTCAGTGTGTTCATATCTTTAGCATTAACACGTGAAACGTAAGAAAATATTTGATCTTCTGGTCCCCACTATTTCAAGGACCTCTTGAGTTCACAATTGGTGTGTGTGTGTGTGTGTGTGTGTGTGTGTGGTTAACCAATCTCCTCGCTCTCTCTAGCCTGTCCTGGAACAAACTTGGCGACGAGGGTGCTCAGGAGCTGGCCAAGGTTCTCCCGTGGATGGCGAGGCTCAAAGTGCTGGAGTGAGTACAAGGAATTGCCAAGCCCAAAAGTCCCTCACCAAAGCAACAACAATTTAGAGGCTAGCTGAACGTGTGTGTGTTTGGAGAGGTTTTTGATCCCTTGCACCATTGCAGGGAATGCTGGGATGCCACTCTCCGGCTGCATGAACAGAGCTCCAGAATCCTTTTCTGATTCAATGGTGCTCTTAAAACTATTTCCTCTTTGAGAATTATTGCCACTGTGGAGGGGTGGGTCGGTCCCTTTCTGCTCTCAGTCAGTTTCTCATGTGTTGTCCTGTTCCCATGCTAACTTAACAATTTAAAATAAAAATATGCACAAAATACGTCTTTAAAATACATGTTTTTATCACAAAATACAGATTTAAATGTGTATTTATCTCCATGTGCACATTTCTAAACATAATTCAGTCTCCAAGTCCACATTTCTAAACATATTTTACTGTAATCTATGTTGTTATTTTTCATACTTTTGGGTATGTTTTTTGTATCAAGAACTGAGTTTCAGAATTCAGTTCCACAAAATTATGTTCTGATCCACACATTGGTCCAGGAATTGTGGCTCAGGTCAGTTAATGGAATTAACAGAAACCTAAATCCTCAAGCATCCAATTTTTAAGCATGCCTCCTCTCCAAAGTCTGCAGTCAGGGCAACACACTAATGCTTGTTTTACCATGTGGGCCACGTAGCACGGACAACTGGCTTCCCCATCCTGTGGGCTGCAGTTGCCCTGCAGGGAGTTTGCATATGGCAAATGTTCATCTATATCCAGCCAGCCATTCACTCTCTCCTAAGAATGAAAAGCACTGATATACGTGTGGTAGACAGGGGAAAGTATTTAGACCAGAATATCCCCAATGCATTGACTGATGTGTGTGCCCTTATTAGTCAAAGCTCATGCTTTCATTAAATAGTTAGATAAATAAATGGGTGTTACCCTGTAGTTACTTGGCTGCTTAATTCGCTTGTTAGAACTTGAGAAAAGCCTTCTCCGTCAGAAGAGCCTGACTGCTAGATCAAGCCAAAGGGGCCCATCTAGTCCAGCATCCTGTTCTCAGAGTGGCCAACCAGATGCTTGTGGGGAGCCCACAAGCAGGACCTGAGTGCAAGAGCACTCACCCTGCTTGCGATTCCCAACATACTGACTCCAACAGCGGAGGTGGAGCATAGCCATTGTGGCTAGTAGCCATTGATAGCCTTATCTTCCAGGAAGAGTTTGACACTTCCTCAGCTGGGGCTCCCTCTACCTTGCGGAGAGGGCTGTTAGCTCAGGTTACGCTTGAGGGCTTCCCATGGTGTCTGATTGGCCACTGTTAGAACAGGATGCTGGGATAGATGTGCCATTGGCCTGGCCCAGCAGGCAGGCTCTTCTGATGGAGGAAGAGACATAGGAAGAGAGCACCTTATTGTTCCTGCAAGGGGGGGATGCATCTTGAGATGGGGAACTTTGCCATTCGCCTATATGAAAATGCTTTTTTCAAGCCAGGTTGCTGGGAAAGTGAATGTGCAATGTGGGTATGCATGGAGCAGGGGTTTGACTCGAGGGCCTTATAGGCCCCTTGAAACTCTACTATTCCATGATTCCATGTGCTATTGGTTTGTGTTTGGTGTGTGCCGCATGTGTGCGTGGTGCATGCTGTGGGTGCATGGTTTGCGGGGTTGCACCCCTCCCCACTTTGGCCATGCCCATGTTTCTTTTCCAAATTGACCAAGAGCAAGGATGGAGAAGCTCTGGCCCTCGGGATGTTGTGGGACTCCAATTCCCATCATCCCTGACCATTGAGTATGCTGGCAGAGGGTGATGGGAGCTGGAGTCCCACAACATCCCGAGGGCCACAGGTTCCCCATATGTGGCTAACAGGAAATGTGGACATTGGAGCCCCCCAAAGTAAACCCTCCAGTCTAAAGCGGCACTAATAATTTGCAACTGGTTTGCTCTGCAAGGACCGGGAACAGTGGTCAGTTTCTCCTGTTACTCAGCCCTGTTCTGATAAAACTCTCAGCTACATCCTTGTCATTCTTGTGCTTCTTTTAAACAGCCTGGACAAGAACTGTATCACTGCTTGTGGTGCCAGAAGGCTTGCAAAGGAGCTTGCACACTGTCGAGGAATTCAGTTTATACGGTGAGTCCCCTACGAAAGGTATATCCGCCTCCTACCACTAGGAGGCGCCAGATTTATTTCTTGTGCACAAAACCAGTATGCCATGGCTCTCTGGATTCATTGCCTAAAACTTGTCATCTGACCTGGGACCCACCTTTAACCCAGACACGTGGTGGTACCTAGTGGATGGGATAGTAGCAGATAGGTCAAGGGTCAAAGCCTGGCTTTGCCTGGTGGAACTCATATCAGAAGCTCCTTTTCTGCCCCAGGTCCTGGCATCCTTACAGGATCCAGGTTGACCATGCTCACCCAGCATTAGTGTCCCCTGACCTGGTAGGGCCTTAATTCAATGGAGGGTAAGGGTACTGTCAAGGTCCGCAGGTCTCTGGGACCTGTGGTCACCAAGATTACTTAGATTCTCTTCAAACCCAAGTGTCCCAGCCAGCACCTCCAATGCTCCCCCTTGCAGAGGTTGACTAAACCCAGCACAACCTTGCAAGGGACCCAGTAGACTGCCACCCAGTAGCATAGTGGCAAATTCAGAAGTGCAGGGTCCCCCCATGTTAGTCACAGCCACGCCCCCTCCTTTTTTTTGCAGTGGGGTTGAGAATGAGATCCTTATTAATGCCTTTTCTGACAACAACAGACACTCCTAGGAGCCAATAAGCATGAAAGAAGAGAGTGTTGGCTACTGAGGAGAGTCTTCTCAATGGCTCACTCGCCTCCTTTCACTGATTGGTTGCTATCATCAGGAAAGGATGTTAGAAGATTCCTCTCAGTGGCTAACACATTCCCCTTTTGTACTGATTGGCTCATAGTACGCTGGAAATGTAGGGACCCTGCTTCTAAAAAAGTAAAGGGTCTAAGACACACACCCCGAGCCCCCAGATGACTATACCACTGCTGCTACCACCCCCTTAGCCAATTTCCCACCCTGAGTTAGGGGGAAATCCAAGGTGTCACTAGACTAGCAGAGATTCCCAAGAGCAAGAGCCAAACCTTACACTCACTGCTCTGGAGCCTCAAGCCAAACCCCATTCAGTAGCCACCCTCTTCCCAAGTAACACACGCCAAGTAATATGAGGTAGTTGATTGATTAACAAATATAAGTGCATATCAGAAAGAGGAGCATACAATTCCTTTAAGCCAAACACTCCAGCAGGAGTTCAGCATGAGCAACGCCCATACAAGAAATAGTGGGAAAGTTCAACACAGACACAAAGTAACAAATCTCATAGAATCATAGAAGAATAGAGTTGGAAGGGGCCTGTAAGGCCATCCAGTCCAACCCCCTCCTCAATGCAGGAATCCAAAATGAAGCGCTCCTATAGGCGGCTGCCCAGCCGCCTCTTGAAGGCCTCTAGTGTCGGAGAGCCCACTGCCTCCCTAGGGAATCTCACTAGCCTCAGCGACATCCTCGCCAGCAGCAAGGTGTAGAGGGCTTGTCCTCTTGGCTCCTTATACCAGCAGATGTGCCACAGGTAAGTCAGGAAGGAATGAGCCAATTAGCTGAAGGATAACCCCTCTTTTATGGGAATTTGCCGAGTAACAGCAAGAGGTCCAATGGGCCAGTCGCCCAGAAGGTCACCGCAAGGGCAGGCTTACTAATTTACGGCTACTCAGGCCTCCTGACCTTGGGTGCCAGACAGTACAGAAAAGATACTGTGGCCTCCCTTCCAGCCTTAACAGGCTGCAGCTGGATCAAATGAGGTGCCCTAATTTTTCCCAGGTTAGTGAATCCCAGAAACCCATGCAAGATGTTTCCCACAGTTCCACAGCCATTTTTCATTGGCCAGCTTCACTGTTCTTTACCGGTATGAATGGGTACTGGCTACGATGGCTATGTTCCACCTTGACTGTCAGAAGCAGTATGTGTCCATGTGCCAGTTCCTGGAAATCCTGGGTGGGGGAGAGTGCTGCTGTTGCACTCAGGCCCTGCTTGGAGGCTTGCCTTTGGAGCATCTGGCTGGCCACTGTGAGAACAGGATACTGGACTAGATGGACCTTGGGCCTGATCTAGCAGGGCTCTTATATAAAAGCTTCTGCCGAACCATAGTTTGGCATGACATGAGCAAGCCGAGGCAAATCCATGGGACTGTACACCCCATCCCTCCTCCCTCGGTGCAGGCAAGAGGAGGAGTTTGGAAGCTTTCACTTCTGTGTTTGCTTAACTGCTGCAGAGACAGAGCCAAAGTGGGTGGTACCTACAGCCAAGATGGGTGGAGCTCATGAAATGGGCGGAGTTTTCTAAATGAGTCCGATGGTCACATCCGGTTTAGCATGATATGTGAATGTGGTCTTGCGATCAGGTTAACACTTTGCCTGAGTAACAAGTAAATTGACTGCTAGACCTGGCTCTTGCACATACAAGTGCTGGTCTCCCTGCTGGCCTGCCTCAGGCTTCAGTGCAGAGGAGGGGATTCATGCCCTTGGCATCACACACTGCCAACTCTCTAGGCTGCCCCAGTGATGTTGCTTAAGCAATTACCCTCGATCTGCCTTTTGGATTATATTAAAATATAAAGTTCAAGTGGAATGTAGTGAACCTGTGTTGAATCTCCTAGCGGCAACTAGGTTAGGGTTTTTTTTTGCCAAAGAATCTGAAAATGAACTTATTAACTCTCCGAAAGAGAATGGTTAATTGGAAGGTCTGGGACTGAAGTTAGACTTTATGATTAAGGTCACCTTTTAAACTGCAAGGAATAAAAGAAAGCAATACGGACCTTGGATTTACACTGCATGACAGAATATCAAATGAATGAGATATCCCTACATTAGACAACAGTTCTTACTTAAACTTGTAATATTTGTAAAAGAAACAAACACATTTATAAACAAAGAGATAAGAATCTGTCTATAAATATTTATTTAAGCTGCCTTTTATTTATTAAACTAAATAGAAACAAAAAAGAATCACACCCACCCACCCACACACGGTCTGATCCAAACCAATTTATGATCCTGTATAAAAATACAAAACCTTTCCCCATATACTTCATGCTTACAAATGGTCTTGACCTTTAAAAACAGCAGCATTTGAAAAACCCTGTCCTGGGCAGGAAGTTGACGGTGCAGCACGTTTTGCATGGAGAAGGTCCAGTGTTCAGTTTTTGGCATCTCCAGGCAAGGCTGGGAGAGACTCCTGTCTGAAACCCTGGAGAGCCCCTGCCAGTCAGTGTGGACAGTACTGAGCTAGATGGACCAGTGGTCTGACTCTATCTTCCTATGTTCCTTTCAGATGGGCTGGGCTGTAGCTCAATGTTCCAGGTAGGGCTGGAGGCGTCCCCTGTCTGAAACTCTAGAGAGCCACTGCTGGTCACTGAAGGCAGTACTGAGCTGGATAGACCAATGGTGTGACTCGGTAGAAGACAGCCTTATGTGGTCGTTCCTTGTTTTATATAACGGCAAGCAACCTCCTGAAGCTTCATCTCACTAGGAAGGAGGTGCAGTTCAGGAAAAGGTTTAACTTCTTCTTTTCCCTCTTTAGGTTGTGGCACAATCTGATCCCGAAGGACGTTGAGCAAAAGTTGAAAGAGGAAGAGCCACGGCTGCATTTCTCTTTCTTTTAAGCAAGTAGGGCGGAGATAAGGCTCCCGCCAGCCATAGTTTGTTGGTTGAGGAAACGTAGAAAAGCAAGCAGGTGTCTGGCTGGATGCACAGGGAAGCCGGCATCTTCTAAAAAGAAACGGAAAGCGTCATGATTATGCTCCCTCCTCATGGCCAGAAATGAGCAGCTACTTACACAAGGGAAAAACTCTCATTTGGGAGAAGCAGGATTTTGGCCTTCGCCTGATGGAAGAACCTTGCAAGAAATCCCACATCCAGTTTTGCAGCATTCCTGGCAAGGTTGAGCACTAAATATTTATTTATTTTGCACTAAAAATACCAAAATCTTTCATCAAGGTTAACAAAATTCACTACTAAGAAGAAATGGATCCTGCAACATGTACTATAGATTTTGTTTGTGTTTATTTTATTTGTTTTGTTAACATTTATTTTACTTTTGCTAGTCATGCAGGAAAGCAGCAAGTAGCTATGCAGGGCACGGAAGGTCTGCACCGAATCTTCAGCCAATCTTCTGGCTTCTGAGGCTTCACCAAGCCCACACACTTTGAAGCCTGTTTCTACAAACCTAAGGGCTAGAAACTTCCAGGTCATTTTAAAAATGAAAATGAAAGCAGCAGTTATGAGGAAGCTGGATTGTGTGCCTGGCATCATATTCTGCATTGTTCATGTACTTGTGCAGAATACACACAATCCTATTTCTAGCCATTGTTAGTTTTCACAAGGGATGGGGAGAAATTCATTTTACACTGAAAGGCAACTCTACCTAATTTGCACTTTCCATCCCTCCTTCAAAATTCACACTTCTATGAATTTTGAAAAGCATTTCTCCAGCCGATTAATGTGTTTAAAAATGCATGTATTTGTGAAAATGACATTAAAATGCATTATATTAGGGGGAAATTGCTTTGCAAAAATATGTATATTGGGCAGAATTGCATACAAATGTGTGTATATTAGGAGAAATCTGCTGATGTTCATGAGTTTTTAAAAACCCTGCAAACTGATGTGGAAATACGGATAACTAAACCAGACTGGAATACTGAAAGAAACAAAAATTGACAGATTCACCCATTCCTATTTTTCACATACGGAACTTTGTCAGCTGGGCTCTTCTGTCACATTCACTGCCATTCATCACTGTTGTATCTTAGCTTGGTTGCCATACAATCTTGTTTTGAGGCATGTCTGAGTTAAGAGGGATAAAGGCAATATGTTGTTGTCATGTGCCTCCAAGTCGACTACAACTTATGGCTACCCTATGAATCAGCGACCACCAAGAGCATCTGTTATGAACCATCCTGTTCAGATCTTGTAAGTTCAGGTCTGTGTCCCTTATTCCCTAAGGGAAGGGCTGTGGCTCAGTGGCAGAGCATCTGCTTTGTGTGCAGAAGGTCCCAGGTTCAATCCTTGGCATCTCCAGGTGGGGCTGGGAGAAACTCCTGTCTTAAACCCTGGAGAGCTGCTGTCGGTCAGTGTTCTTCCAATTAATCATGTCTCCAGCACTCTGCAGCCTCCTCGCCCACACTTCCTGTCCTGAACAAGGCCCATGGAAGGAGTTACCTGATGATGCCTTTCCCAGAGCTTTAACTGAAGTATGGGCACCTAGGGAGGCTGCAGACCATCAGAGATCTGATTTGTAGGATGAAATGATGTTCGCAAACACCCCTCAGCCACCGCAAAAGTGTGACAAAACCCATGCACCCAGCCCATGAGAATTTTATCTATATTTCCCATCTCCTTTGATAATTTTCAAATGCTGTTTCTTTTCTCATTAAATGATGGAGAATGGTTTGGGGGGAAAGTTAAGATTTATGCTTTTAGGATTGTGTTTCACTAAATCCTACTCAGACCAGACCCACTGAGATGAATTAACCTATTCGTCATGTCCATCAACTTCAACGGGTCTACTCTGAGTACATCAAACTTTGTATACCTTCCTTAATTTACACTTTTAAAAATGTCAATTCAAGAGCAGCTGAACCCAGGTCCAAGGGGCTTCTACCTGCGTACACAGTAATATGTGAATACCCCCAATGTTAATTACATTCACAAATCAACATTGTATCTAGTTTGGGCCTCACAATCCCCTTTTTAAAAAGAGAACAAACTTCTAGTCTCAGGAATTTATTTTATTTATTTATTTATTTTGTTCGATTTATATACTGCCCACAGCCCAAGGGCTCTCAGCGCGGTGCACAACATGGATAAAAAACAATAAAATATACAGTATTAAACAAGTAAATAACCAAGATAGATTAAAAACACAAATAGGTTAAAATGCCTGGGAGAATAAAAAGGTTTAAACCTGGCGCCTAAAAGATAAAAGTGTAGGTGCCAGGCGCACCTCATCAGGAAGACTGTTCCATAATTCGGGGGCAACCACTGAAAAGGCCCTAGATCTTGTTACTACCCTCCGAGCTTCCCTGTGAGTCGGAGCTCGGAGGAGGGCTTTAGATGTTGAACGTAGTGAGCGGGTAGGTTCATATTGGGAGAGGCGTTCCGCCAGGTATTGTGGTCCCACACCGTGTAAGGCTTTATAAGTCAAAACTAGCACTTTGAATTTGGCCCGGAAACAAATAGGTAGCCAGTGCAAACGAGCCAGAACAGGTGTTATATGTGCAGACCGCCTAGTCCTCGTCAGCAGTCTAGCAGCTGCGTTTTGCACTAGCTGTAGTTTCCGAACTGTCTTCAAAGGCAGCCCCACGTAGAGCGCATTGCAGTAATCCAATCTAGAGGTTACCAGAGCATGCACAACTGAAGCGAGGTCGTCGCTTTCCAGATAGGGACGTAGCTGGGCTACCAACCGAAGGTGGTAGAACGCATTCCGTGCCACCGAGGCCACCTGCGCCTCGAGAGACAGGAGTGGATTGAAAAGAACCTCCAAGCTACGAGCCTGTTCCTTCAGGGGGAGTGTAACCCCATCTAGAACAGGTTGAACATCCACCATCTGGTCAGAGAAGGCGCTCACCAACAGCGTCTCGGTCTTGTCAGGATTGAGCCTCAGTTTATTAGCTCTCATCCAGTCCATTATCATGGCCAGGCAGCAGTTCAGCACATTAACAGCCTCACCTGAAGAAGATGAAAAGGAGAAATAGAGTTGCGTGTCATCAGCATACTGGTGACAACGCACTCCAAAGCTCCTGATGACCGCACCCAGCGGCTTCATGTAGATGTTAAAAAGCATAGGGGACAGGACCGATCCCTGTGGGACTCCACAATGGAGAGTCCAGGGTGTCGAACAATGTTCCCCAAGCCCTACCTTCTGGAGACGATCCACCAAGTAGGAGCGGAACCACTGCCAAGCAGTACCTCCAACTCCCAACTCCATGGGTCTCCCCAGAAGGATACCATGGTCGATGGTATCAAAAGCAGCTGAGAGATCAAGGAGAATCAACAGAGTAACACTCCCTCTGTCCCTCTCCCGACACAGGTCATCATACAGGGCGACCAAGGCTGTTTCAGTGCCAAACCCAGGCCTAAAACTGGATTGAAACGGATCTAGATAATCGGTTTCATCCAAGAGCACCTGGAGCTGGCTAGCGACCACCCGTTCCAAGACCTTGCCCAGGAATGGAACATTCGCTACCGGTCTATAGTTGTTCAAATTATCTGGGTCCAGGGAAGGTTTCTTCAGGAGTGGTCTCACTACTGCCTCTTTTAAGCAACTATGGACCGCTCCGTCTCTCAAGGAGGCATTTATCACTTCCCTGGCCCAGCCGACTGTTCCAGCCCTGCCAGCTTTCACTAGCCAAGAGGGGCAAGGATCCAGCACAGAGGTGGAATGGAGAGAGAGAATTGCAAAGGTGCAGAGAGTCATCCCATTTTTATCAGTTCCTGGTAGGATCAGGAGCTTCAATTTGCTCGAGTTCCCCACTGGGAGTTCTCTTCTCACATTGACAGATTCTATGGCTCCATGGAGGAAATAGAGAAGCCTGAATAATATCCTGCTTTAGAGCACCTTTCCAGAGTTTCTTTAGAAATATCCAAAAAAAGAGAATCCCTCATTCATTCTTCCTTAGATAGCTCCTTCCACTGCCAATTCTGAATTTATTTAAATTAAAATATTTCAGTCCATTTTTTATTTCTCAGTGCCCCAGATTGTTTAACATCCATGGAAGATCAGGGTGCCATGCAGCTGGAATGGCCACCTCCCATCTTAAGGTTCTTGCAAATGGTGTTTCATGGTGAGGAGAAATCTGTATAGACTCCTTCAGTATCTCCACTGACCAAGGGCTGGTTCACATATGAGCCAAGATGCACATTAAAAATGCTGCTTTTTCCATTGTGATTGATATTGACAGTTCACATACTTCCGCCCCGCTACGAATAAATTGGCTGTTTTTCTTTCTGGCATCCACCCGTGTGTGCGTTTATTGCTATCAGCGTTTCCTTGTTGCCATGCCCACACATTAGCATGTTAGCTGCGGAGGCGGGGAAGGGGCAGTGTTTCCCTAAACAAAGGGAGGAATAGGAACTTGAAAGAAAGGGAATGTACAGCTACCCCCTTCCCTGCGGTGCAGGCTTTCTCCTGTCCCCCCTGCTCCCACCTGTGGCTGTTAGGCTGTCCCTGTGCGAGATTGGTGTGCCTTTGGCACCCCGAGACAAGCCTCAGCATGCGTTCTGGGAAACATAAAAAAACCCCAAACAATTATCTTTAGAGAGACATTAAAAGCAGCTAGTAAAGGAAGCATTGACTGTTTAATATTATCGCTGTCCGTGAGTGGAGCAGATGCTGGGATGGGATGCCAAGGCAGCTCCCCTTTCCCCTGCGCTTTTGGGCGCTTATAAATTACCCCAGCAGTGCCTTCGCCAGCCTCCTCTTGCCGTGGCTGTGCGTGCTCCAAGCCTGGGTGTAGCTCCAGTGAGCGGCATGTAGTGGCTTGTGGACCCCCCCCCCCCGCAGCTCAAGTGAGAGACCTGGCCAAGGCTGAAGGGGAGTCTCCCTCTCTGGTGGTGGGGCGAGCAAGATTTCCCCAGGATGGAATTTCCCGAGCTCCAGCTCTTACCTGCTATCCTCGGGGAGTTGTTGGTGTCGCTAGAAGAGAGAGAATGAAGGAGTGGGGGAAAAACCTGCTCACATCACATGCAGAGAGCTTTCACAGAATTAGATATTCTAGGGTGAATAATTTGGATGAATGTGATTTTGTTTAAAGGAGCAGGGGAGGAAATGTATTGGGGGAAACGGGAGAAGGGAAGGCAAGAACAACAGGAAGTTGCTTCATCAATGACAGGAAACAAAATGATGCCCAGAGACAGTTAAAGAGGCGGAGAAAAGGAAGAATCTAATTGCAAAGAAACTGTGCAGCCAAAAAAAGGCGCTTAAAAGGTAATACACGGTAGAAGCGCACCGAAGCAGGTGTGGATTTTAAAAGGAAAATTTGGGGGTTTGTCGCATCGATTGAATCCGGAGTTAAAGGCAAAAGCAGCTGAATGTAATCGCGTTGGCAAAAACTTCATGCAAACAGTCCAAATTAAAAGGATCTGCAGAAAGCGTCAGAGCCAGATTATACCGGTATCTGATCAGGCCCCAACTAGAGATCTCCACTAGAGGGCAATGTGACCTTACAGAAATGTCAAAATTCTCCCAGTTCTGTCTAATGTAACCAGAATTGAAGATGGGTGTGGTATTGAAACAGCACAGGCACAAGCACTGTAAGTGGGTAACTGTCAATAAAGTTCCTGGAAATTGTCTGAAATTTCTTTCTGGGTGTTGTTTTGCTCTGTGTTAGTTATAATCTAAGCAGGGCAGTCAAGCGTAAGGCCATTTAGGTCCAGCAGTGGGCCAAGTGGGGTACTGACCAAGGGCCAGGAGCTTAGGGGGCCCCTCACTGGTCCCAGCCCAACCACGCCAGCAGATTCATGGATGGACTTATGGATGTTGCTATAATAGCAAATATGTATTTATATACATTGGCTGTACAAAAATGTTCCGTTTTTGTCTCCAAAGAAAGTGTGAAATGAGACTATAAATAGAGAGACCCAAGGGTTAATTTTAGATATGTCCAGTAATGAGTAAATGGCACTCATCCTTTCAAAAGTTCAAAGCATTACATTTGTTAAACACACCCCAATCTCCTGAGTGGTGAGAGACTTCCAGGGGTCCCTACACTTACCCAAGGTTTGGTTTCATTATAGAGCTGCAGGGAGTTGGACCTTATGGAGAAGCTGACTTGTTTAGTGAACAATTTCAACATTGGTCCCTCTAGGTGTCTCTCAGGCAGTGAGTTTGGTCCTTCAGTTCATTTGAGTTTGGTACTCCTGAGATGAAGAAACCTTTGTGACAAATGTCCTCCAGGGAAGGCGTAGGCAGTGTCAGGGAAGATGGCACTGCCAGCATTGTGCACAGCAACTCAGGGCTCATCCAGATGACTGTAAAATGTGTGACATGATCGCTTTGTGTTTTCATTATTTTTTGGTCGTCCATATGACACCGTGCTCATTTGCGCATTTTCGTGTGGTTAAATCCGCTCCTGCAATACAGCAAATCATGCGATTTGCTTTTTTAAACTGGGAATCATGTGCTGTACCTTCAGGCGCTCGGATGCAATACCGCGGACTTTACAGCTGTGGGCGTTTCATGGGCGGTTCTTGGGTGGTTCGTCATATCCCTTCCCTCATTCTCAGCCAATCACGTATTTCCACTGTTGTGCATGTGCTCGAATCCCGGGAAAAAGGAACCTATCAGAGCAATGGTGGTGTTGGGGGGCCCCCTGCAACTTCTACTGTGCAGATGCAAAAAAGTGCATTTGCGCAGAAGCAGCAACAGCTGTTAATTTTTAGCCAGCCTGCAAACTGGGCAGCCGCTAAGGGTGAGATCTGCAATTGTGGTTGTTTGGAAACTTTTTCAAGGGAGAAAATATTTATCTTTGCCTAACCTCCACCTCCCACCCCTCACCCCCCGCATCAAATGCCCTTCTTGAACTTATTGGTCTTTGCTTCCAGGCATCCAGAGTCAAGAGAGGGGGGGAAAAGAGAAATAGAGGCTTTCCTCTTGGATTACAGACACTCACGCACCCTTAGTCAATTTCACTTTCCTGTCTCCAAGGCTACTCTTTGAGTCTTGTCAGTGTCAACCACAGCCTGCAAGTTCTCAGCAGCCCAGCTAAGCTGAAAAGCATAGTCACTTTTGCAAAATATCGCAAATACAAGCAAAAAGCCCACAGGAATTATTGGCATATAAGTGGTTTGCAAGAGCGTCTCAGCCACCCACAACCATAGAGAGTGGTGGTCTACCTTCCTAGACACGATACATTGTTACTTGCTGTTCTGGAGAAATAAGTGGAATTGCAATCATGTGTATCTCCAGAAACGTTAAAGGTAGAAAAACATACAGTCGGTTTTGCAAAATATCGCAAATACAAACAAACAAAAATACAGGAGTTATAGGCATATAAGTGGTTTGCATGTTTCTTTTATCAGAGGGAACACTGCAAAGCCTGTGCTGGTCGCTTCAGCGCAGATTGACACAGCAGCACGTGGGGCTGTTTACCCGCATTCCCTGCCCGAGACAAGAGCAGCCACCCGTGGGGGTGTGTGTTTGCTTCTCTCAGGAGCAGCATTCCTGCCGCCGAGCTGCATAACAGTCCGGGGCTGAACCCTGCAGTGCATGAGCCCAAGGGTAACGGGGGGATTCGCCCGGCGATTACAAGTGCTGACCCCTTGCACTGCCCACAATCCCCCTGGATGGTCAGGGGCACCTAGAGACACCCCCCTGGCCGGCGCTGCTCCAGAGTGGTGAGCGACAAGGAACTCCATTACAGCCACTACTACCAAACCATCAGGAAATTCAAACTTTCGCGCTCGTACGTTCAAGCGCATGCGCCTTGTTGTGCTTTGTTGCAAAGGGGGAGAGGAGCATACGTCATATTTTTGCAGACCAATTGGCTGATGGGGGGAGTGTTATGGGCGGAGCTGGGAAAAAGCGAGAAGTATGGGTCCTCTTGCTGCGTGTGTGGGCACAAAAAAAGCATTTTTTAAAATTGGGAAAGAGCAAATAAACAGACAAAGTGAGGACTGTCAGATGACGAACCAGATATGGAAAACGTGGATTATCCTGCTCCATTTGGATGAGCCCTCAGGAGCACCAGGAGTGCTGCCCTCAGTCACCCTGCCAGGGGACCTGGACACCTGAGTAAGACACAACAGGGGAAAAGGGAGAGGTTCAAGTAATGGGTGGGCAGGAAGCAGGAAGGATAAAGCAATCTATTTTTTTAAAGATATGTATTCTTCCTTTCTTCCATCATGGGACTCATTGTGCTTCTCAAGAGGCCTCCCATCCAGGCACTGAATAGACCCTGGTCTCTTGAGCCTTCAGGTGTTGGGGAACAGCTGTGACCCTGGGGAAGGGCCATGGCTTAGTGGTAGAGCATCTGCTTTGCATGCAGAAGGTCCCAGGTTCCATCCCTAGCATCTCCAGGTAAGGCTCTGAGGCTCCCCTGTCTGAAACCCTGGAGAGCTGCTTCCAGTCAGTGTAGACAATACTGAGCTAGATGGACCAATGGTCTGACTCTGCATAAGGCAGCTCCCTACGTTCCCTGCAAGAGAAAGAACAGGAGCTGAAAGGAGGGAATATAGCTTACGCTATGCTTAACTGGGTCATGATGAGACAGAAGATCAGCTCAACGAGGGTGAAGAGACAACATGCCACAGGTCAGAACTCGTGGGAATGTTAACCCTAAGAGGCAGTGGCCAGGATTCAGAGCAGGTAGGGAATCCAGGAGCAAGGGTGATAGAATAACCAAGAGACATGAAGCCACCAACCACCACTGCTCAGCACCTTGGACAGCTCCCTGAAAGTTTGGACTAAAAAAAGAGCGGATTCCACTGCCCCACAGACATGGAGCTACCAGCCGCCACTGCATCCCAGACCTGGTTTGCAAGCTCAGAGAAGGAAGGAATCGTAGCAGAAGCAAATAACATGAGCATTTGTCAGATTAACCAATCAAAAGCAATGGTTCGTTTCTATGCAATTTTAATATTTTCAGCAAATCTGACTTCACACTGAATAATCTGTTGGTTTTGACTTCATTTTATTCCTAACATTTTGTTGAAAGTTGCAGTGACTTATCGAATGAAACTCCACCCACAGCAGATTACCTAACTCTTAGTGGCAAAGCTATGTCTGAGTTCAGATGCCCTAAAAACAAGGATGGGAACCTCTGGTCCTCCAGACATTAGACTCCAACTTCCATCAGCTCCAGCCAGCACTGACAATGTTCAAGGGCAATGGTGGCTGATGCTTACTGGGCCTAGTGAAGTGGCTAGGAGGTCATGGGGAGTGGACAATGAGGTCACAGGGGCATGGCCACCTTGTTCTCCTTTTCTCCCCATCCTCCTCCGTTGCAAAGATACTGTGGCCACTTACGCGCTGCAGTTTTACAAACAGCACCTAACTAAACTGAAAAGTGTCTTATAAAGGGTCCATGCTGTTGCAGTTACTTCTCTGCTGGGAGAAAAGGTGTCCAGCTTCTACCTATTCTGGTTCTTTTCCTATCCTCCTCCTTTGCAAAGAAAAAGTCTACACATAAACATTGCAGTTTTGTTCATACTTAGCACCTACGTGTCTTACCTTGGTTCAGAAGGGGTCCTTGATGTCCCCATTTCTGGTGGGGGATCAGACCTCAGTAACCATACTTTACTCAGGAGTAAGCCCCACTGAATTCCATGGGGATTGGTTCCTCATAAGTATGTCCAAGATGGCAGCCTGAATAGGTTAATCTTAAAGTGGCCACACAGGACTGTTTACCAGGGACCATAAATTTCCAGACCTATGGAAAAAGCTTATTCAGCTTCTCCAGTTTATTCACTAATACATTTTTTTTCAGGATGTGGAATAAGATGGAGTGATATTAAGTGGAATAAAACCTGGGAGATCAGGGTTAAAATTGGTCATGAAAGTCGCTGTGTGCCCTTGGGCCTGTCACTGTGTCTCAGCCTAACCCACATCACAGGGTGTTCTTAGGATAACAAAGGGACAAAGGAGACCCATGATGCCACCTTGAGCTCCTTGGTGTAAAGATGGAATGGATATAAATGTAATACTGATAAATAAGAAATAATCAAACCATTCTGCTCCAGCCCCCAATTTTGAATTGGGGAAAGGAGCAGATTTGGAATAATGAATAAAGCCCAAGCGAAAAATTAAAGAAAAAAGAATCTGGGACACAATCAGGATATTCCGGCCTACATATACTGGACTTTAGATGTACACCCTTGGCAAATCCAATGTGTGGCTGTCTGCTTGGAAAGATTTGCCTGAGTGGGATGTGCAGGCAGGGTTTGCATCTGAACCATCCTCTGTGCCATCCCACTTTTCGTAACAGCATTTTAAGTTTGCCAAAGTATTTTATAGCATTTTAATCTTCACAACAACCTTGTAAAGCAGACCCTACTGCAATTCTGGCAAAAAAAGAAAAAAGACACTATTAGCGACTTGAACAATTTTATTATGACATAAACTGTCTTGAGCTAGAGTCCATCAGATGCATCATTCTTGGTAATCCATGAAAGCTTATGGAATAATACATGTTGTGGCCTTTAAAGTGCTACTAGACTATTTTCCCCTTCTTCTGTAAGCCATGGCTTAGTTGGATGCCCCTTTGATTGACAATGTATCAGGATAAGGTACCCAGTGCCATTCAATCAGCCTGTGGAAGAGAGGAGGATTTCCAGATTAGGCCTTCAGATCTTCCGGTGGACTGTTTTTGCCAGTTGGCTTTCTGGGAAGGAAAAAGCGCAGGCAATATTCTGCCCAATGAAGGCATGACACAGCCTAAGGAGTTTCACTTGAGCAGGGGGATAGATGATTTAGAGTTATGAGACTCAGAAACAGGATTCATAATTGGATACACTATTGGCATAAAATGAGACTAAACTGAGGGTGCTGGGGAGGATATTATTAGGAAGGAGCACCAAACGGCTTTATTGCAAAGATGAATATTTTAATTTGCATTATTTTTTAAAAAGGACTTATCTACATTGTATGTTAAAGAAAGGAATGAATCCTCACATTTAATGGAGAAGGTTGTTTGATCTTAGGATAAACGACAAAATAGGAATATATATAGGAGGGGGTCATTGAGCCATGTAGCTCAGTATTGTGTACACTGACTGGCAGCAGCTCTTCGGGGTTTCATCCAGTGGTGTGCTGGAGCCGGCTTGTACGGGCTTGCGAGAGCCGATTGTTAAAGTTTTGAGAATTTTACGAGCCGTTTGTTAACAGAGGGAGCAGGGGAAGTCTTCCGCTCCTCTGATTGATGGATGAAAGACATGTGCCAGAAGCATGGGCTTCTGGGCAGAGCTTAGAAAAGTTACTTGTTTGAACTGCAACTCCCATCAGCCCAATCCAGTGGCCACACTGGCTGGGGCTGATGGGAGTTGTAGTTAGGGTTGCCATATTGCCCGGTTAGCTGGGTTTCACCCGGATTCTTTGCATGCCACCCGGTGCCCGTTTAGCCCCTTAGGTGGCCCGGATTCCCAGCTTTAATTTTTTTTAAAAAATTACGTTTCTAGGTGGTCCGGTTCTCGAGATATATATAAAAAAGTCAGCCACCCACTCACAGTTAAATCTTTTTTTAAAACAAATCTGTCCTGTATAGCACTTCATAGCTCAGTCTAACCCCGCCCATTCAGGATTGCAGCCAATCAGTTTGAAGCCAGTTTGGTTGACCTGGGCAGTGTCTAGAAAACCTCATTGCAATGCCAGAAAATGGTGGTTTCCCCCCGTTTATCTGAAAATCTCATAAATTGGGTAAGTATATACATTTCAGTTTTTTTTCCTCTTGTGTGCAGGAGTCAGATTCTGGGCAGTGTTTTGAAAACCTTCCCAATACTTCCTTTTGTGGGGGTAAAAGCATGCTAATCCCATATGCCCAGAGTAAATCCTATTGAATTCAATAGGACTTACTTTTGAGTAGACATGGTTATGAATGTGCTGAAAATCAATGGGACTTTGGGGTGAATGTAAAAAAGAATTGTGTTTGTGTTCTCTTTCTGTCCCTCCCTCCTCCAGTCCTATTTTAAAGCAAGTAGGCAGGACTTACTTAGGTATTACAGTTTTTATTCTGTAGGAAACGCATACTGATTTTTTTTAAACTAATACTGATTTTTCTGCAATGACCAACTGGTTTGACAATAAACTATTATATGGGCTGTATGTATTTATACATCTGCAGTGTGTGTGTGTGTATGGAGTCTTTCCAACAACCCTGTGAGGTAGGGTTGGGAAACCAAGGCAACTCACAATAAGAAAGAAATGCCTTTAAAATCCAATAACCATAAAGCAAGAATAAACAGTTGGAAAACAGCCTAAAGAGGATGATTCTGAATTTTGGGTTGGGTGAATGAAGTTTATTTATTTATTATTTGATTTATATCCCGCCCTTCTTCCCAGTAGGAGCCCAGGGCAGCAAACAAAAGCATTAAAAGCACTTTAAAACATCATAAAAAACAGACTTTAAAATATATTAAAACATCTTTGAAAATATTTTTTAAAAGCTTTAAAAAACATCTTAAAAAAAAAGGCTTAAAAAATATTAAAAAGCAATTCCAACACAGACTCAGACTGGGATAAGGTCTCAACTTAAAAGGACAAGTTGAAAGAACAAGTTCCTTATCACTTGAGGCTGTAGTTCTCTGCATACTTCCCAGTTTGACTTGCTTCTGAGTAAACAAACATCGGATTGCACTAGAAATATATTTACTGATTGTGTAATTCATAAACATATTTGATAGTCATGTTTATATAAATATTTCTTCATACTGTGTCCCACTAAGTATTTGATTTCACACTATGGTTGTAGATTATTGTTTCCTCTACATTTTAAGTGTGCCCTTCTTCCTAAGGGTGGTCATGGTTCTCCGTTGTTTTCATCCTGAGGGGAGGATAGGCTGAGAGATGGTGAGTAGCACATTTTTTATTTGTATTTATTTTATATTTCTACAATATTTTCCCCTGGCTGTTTTTATGTATTTTAAATATTTTTAGATTAAATAAATAGGAAATCATAATTGTGAACCTCCCTAAAAGCAATTTACCTATCCTTATGTTTTGGCAAAGTGATGGTGTGGAGGCATGGTGGTAGAACAAGAGACCATGTTTGAGGTATGTTATAAGGTGTTTGAGGACTTTGTCACACATTACTTTTTGAGACCTGTAGATTCATGTTGGAAAGAACACGTGCACGTATTGAAAGGTGGCTTGGGTGCTGTTTTTTCAGTCTACGCTGCATGCGTAGGGAAGGTGATACATCATCTGGCAGCTAGCTTCATAATGTGAGAATGAAAAACATTTGGATCACCATTCACTTGTTTACTTTTCTCACTATTGAGACTTCATATATTTCTTTTTCATACACGGAAATTTAATCTTTGTATAGGAAAAAGTATTTTGTAAAATGTGAAGGACAGTGGCTGCCCAGTCAGTATAACCACTGTACAAGATCTACTCGGCCACTGTAATTACCTTTTTGTTTTGAGTGCCCTTTTGTCTGGGTCTTGGTTCAGGTGTGTATCCAACTTTGATGTGCTTATGGAAGGGGTGTGCAAGTAGTGCCCCCCCCAAGTGTGGAGGCTTGGACAAACATTGTTTTATGGAAAACCAAAGTCTGTGTGAAAGTACATATTTGGGAATGCCATCAGTGTAATCCTAAACACACTTAATAAATAATATCGAACTTGCACGTCACAAAATATTTTACGGTCATGTCCATAAGCACCAGGAGGGTAGTCGCCCAGGGGGTCTTAGTCCCTCTGCTTTTTTGGAAGCAGGGTCCCTATCTCTCCAAGCATCCTACAATCAGCATGAAAAGGGAGTGTGTTAGTCACTGAGAAGAGTCTTCTAATATGCTTCCTTGCCTTTCCTGCTGATTGGACCCAATCAGTGAGTCAGCCACTGAGAAGACTCTTCTCAGTTGCTAACGATCTCCACTTACATGCTGATTGGCTCCTAGAGATGTTTGTTGTTGTGAGAGAATGCATTAACAAAGATCTCATTCTTAATTCAGGAGCAAAAAAGGGTGTATGTGGCTGCAACTATCATGAAGGGACTCTTCACTTCTGAATTTTCTACTAAACAACTGATAAATACCTATGTAACTTTGTGTCTGGAGACATTATTAAGAATCACTTTCCATAATTGTAAGGAGGTATGTCCACACACATGCATCCCAGGCACCTAAATGAGGGGTGAGAGCAGCATAGGGACATAAGTAGATGTCTTATACCAGGGGTTCCCAAACGGTTCTTCTACATAGACTACTTGAAAATTGCTGAGGGTCTGAAAGTATCTGAAAATTTACTATGGGCATATGCAAGATAATTAACTCCCATTAGTGATAAGAGCAAGAATTTATAATTATTATTTTAATTAAAACAAGAGGCTTATCAGTACTTTGAAGAGGTTGTTGTTGTTATGTGCCTCCAAGTCAACTATGACTTATGGCGACCCTATGAACCAGCTACCTCCAAGAGCCTCTGTCATAAACCACCCTGTTCAGATCTTGTAAGTTCAGGTCTGCGGCTTCCTTTATGGAATCAATCCATCTCTTGTTTGGCCTTCCTCTTTTTCTACTCCCTTCTGTTTTTCCCAGCATTATTGTCTTTTCTAGTGAATCATGTCTTCTCATTATGTGTCCAACTTTCTCATCCACAGATAGAGATTGGGAATACCATGGTCCAAATGATCCTGACTTTAGTGTTCAGTGATACATCTTTGCATTTGAGGCCCTTTTCTAGTTCTCCCATAGCTGACCTCCCCAGTCCTAGCCTTCTTCTGATTTCTTGACTATTGTCTCCATTTTGGTTAAGGACTGTGCCAAGGTATTGATAATCCTTGACAAGTTCAATGTCCTCATTGTCAACTTTGAAGTTATATAAATCTTCTGTTATCATTACTTTAGTCTTCTTGACGTTCAGCTGTAGTCCTGTTTTTGTGCTTTCCTCTTTAACTTTCATCAGCATTCGTTTCAGATCATTACTGGTTTCTGCTAAGAGTATGGTATCATCTACATATCTTAAATTACTGATATTTCTCCCTCAGTTTTCACACCTCCTCATCTTGGGCCAATCTCGCTTTCCATATTATGTGTTCTGCATATAGATTAAACAAATAGGATGATAAAATACACCCCTGTCTCATACCCTTTCCGATGGGGAACCAATTGGTTTCTCCATATTCTGTCCTTACACTAGCCTCTTGTCCAGAGTATAGGTTGTGCATCAGAACAGTCAGATACTGTGGTACCCCCATTTCTTTTAAAACAGTTCCATAGTTTTTTGTTATCTACACAATCAAAGACTGTGCTGTAATCTGTAAAACACAGGGTGATTTTCTTCTGAAATACCTCGGTCCATTCCATTATCCAGCATATGCTTGCAATATGATCTCTGGTGCCTCTTCCCTTTCTAAATCCATCTTGGATTTTTTCCCCCAGAGAGCCGGTTGTTAAATATTTACCAGCACACCACTGGTTTCATCCCATTATATTTTATATTTGTGGTGGACAAAGTGTAGATGGCTTGCATGGCTGAGATGAATTTAGGGCCAAATTGAATTTTTTTCAGTGCTTTTAATAAGAATGTCCAATTCACGCTGTCAAATGCTTTATAAATATCAAGTGCTGCTATGGTCAAAGGGGCCCCCTTGAGTCGGCATATTTTTATTATACTAAATAGACGGCGTACTGGGTCTGCTATGTATCTTCCAGGTATAAAACCGTATTGATCTGCATGAACCAATTTGGTAATCACTGCTTTCAGTCTATTAGCAAGAACTGATGCAAAAATTTTGTAATCAGTGTTTAATAAAGGTATCGGACGGTATGATTCTGGAAGAGTTGGATTTTTACCTGGTGTCAGTAGCAATACAGTGTGCGATGCAGACCAAGTTGGGGGCATCCTTGCCCCTGTCATTATTGTATTGTATAATCCAGTCATATGAGGGATGAGAATGGTACCATAAAGTTTATAAAAATTATTGGTGAATCCATTGGGTCCTGGTGCTTTGTTTACTTTTAATGTCTTTATTGTTGCCCCTATCTCTTCTTCTAAGATTGGATCTTCAAGCATTACTCTGTCTGTCTCTGTTAATGTTGGAAGTCTGACCCTGTCCATATAGTCTTGTATAGTCTGCTCTTCCACTTTTTTTTGGCTATATAGCTCCTTGTAGAATTTAGCTAGTTCCTCTCCTATTTGTGTATTATTATTTGTTAGGGCATTAGATTCTCTTAATTTTAAACAGCGGATACGGTTTTCCCTTCTCCCTTCTTTAACTCTCTTAGTTAAATGTTTTGTTCCTCTGCCTTCATGTTCGTAATATTTTTGTTTACAATAAATCAGGTTTATCATTGTTTTATCTATTTCTGTTAAATCAATCTCTGATCATTTCTTTTCCATCTCTTGTCTGATTGTTTGCTAACCCGTTGCTTTATAACGAGCCACTAAATCTTGTAGTTCCCTCTCTAATCTTTTTTTGTTCTTTGTGTGTACGTTGGATAACCCCCCTCGCTTATATACTGCCCCCTGATCACTGCTTTTATTGCTTCCCATTTAGTTTCTTCCCTGATTCCTTCAACCATATTATCTTAAAATAGTTCTCCAGCCCTTCTTGAATTTTATTTCTACTTTGAAGAGAGGAGAGAAGTGTTGGGTGCAACTTCCATTTTGGACAGATTTGTTTTTCAGATTTGTTACTCATGATTTCCACTGTTACTGGAGCGTGGTCAGTGACTTTAATTGTTCCTATCTCTATTTGCTGTACTAGTGGTAGTACTTCGTCTGAGACTATAATGGCATCCAACCTAGAAAAACTTCATGTGGTCTGGAATAAAAAGAATGGCTAAAATCTTCTGGATGAGTCTCTGACCATACTTCTCTTAAGCCTACTTTATGTATCAAAGTGTAAAAATTTACAACCTGCTTTAAATTAGGGGTCATTTTTCTCCCTGTCATTAAGTTTTTGGAAATTCTTAAAGCGTCCTGTCCTTTTATCAGTTTATTTGGGTTAAACCCCTGCATGTTTAAATTCAAGTCTCCTCCTAGAATTATATTTGCATCTGTGAATTTGTGTAGTTTTCTCAACCATTTTTGGAAGAATTGCATTTGTCCTTTGTTTGGGGCATAGCATGTCACAAATGTAGTTTTCATGCCCCCTTCCAACATTCCTTCTACAAAGGTAAATCTACCCTGAGGGTCTAGCATTTGCCTACTGGGTTCAAAATCAAGACTTTCATGAAAAAGCAGTGCTACTCCTCTGGCCTTGCTGATCCCTTTTGTCAGGAATTTATGTTTCCATTGAGTACCTTTTAGAAATCCATCTGCCAATTTGGTCTTATGTGTCTCTTGTAACATTAGTACATTAGATTGTAAGTCTCTTATTAGTTTGGCTAATCGGTTTCTTTTAATGACCGTTGTGATGTTCCTATATTAATGTATATATGGTAAGTGTTGTTGTTTAGAAGATACATGGTAAGTGGAGTGAAAGAGGAGGGGGAGTGAATGGGCAGTAGAATGCTAGATGATTGGCTGAGTGTTTAAAATGGCTGAACGTATAAAAGGAAGAGTGAGAGTGGAATCTGGGGGGAGAAGAGAAAGAGTGGGTTGTTTGGTGGGTTTGAGAGAGTGGTTTACCAGGAGAGAGTGGAGAAGGAGGGGGGTGGAGTTCGGATTAGTATTGAGTAAAACCATATGCTTATGTGCCTTAAGAAGAAATCTTGTTAATCTTGTTAGCTTTGTTATCTTTAATAAATACTTAATTTGGTTTACCAAAGGCCTGATCCTTGGCTGGAGTTTCACAGACCAGAAGGGAGGGTAAGGTAATGACCAAGGCTGAAGGGGAACTGTAACAAATGGTGGCAGCGGTGAAGAGAATAACAATACCAGTATTCAGAGTCTCTGGGAATACTAGTATTGGGACGTGACTGGTGGTTGCCTAGCAGGGGGATCTGTTGAGATCTGTGCTAGAGTGGGGAGAGAAAAAATAAAAAAGGACAGTCCGGACTGGTGGAGTCCCTGGTGGTGCCTAGTGACAGGCAGTAGCCACGTGCAGGTAGGAACCTGACAGGGAAAGCCAGGGAAGGACGCCTCACAACCGTGCCCATTCCTTTAATATTAAGTGTTGAGATTCTCATGTTATAATACTAATTTTGAATCTAATCTCACCTATTTCTTCTAATTTAACTCTCTCTTTTCTCTAAACTATAACTTAACTATATAAATCCTTCCCATGCCTTCCTTCTTTTACCTCTCCCCTCCCTTTCCCCCCTTCTTTTCCTATTCCCCCTTTTCTTTCCCTTGAGACCAAATTCTCTCCCTCTCAGGTGCACTTCTCTGTATCACCCAGTGAATTACTCTCTACTTCCAATTTTTGAAGTATTTGAAAAATAATTATACCTCGCAGGGATTCGACCTCATAGGACGATAACATGGGACAAGACCTCATCCCAGCCCTTATTTTCATTATTATTTTTATATGCCCTTAAAAATTTTTTTTAAAAATAAATAAATAAAAATTAAAGGGGGGAGGGGGAGTAAACTAAACTAAACTAAACTAAAATCAATGAGGGGGAATGGTTCACATTCACACAAACCAACCTGGACCTTTAGTTTACATTTTGCCCTAATTCAACTTAGATATAACTCTGCTTGAAACTGTTATGATGATCTGATGCTCCTCATCTGCGTCTGTTTGGAAGATTTCGAAGACTGCGTTGCAGATTTGAATTCTCAAATAGGGGGTGCATTCCTTTTCCTCTGTTTTCCAGTCTCCCTCTGTTCTGCCTTTTTCGTCTGATAGTTCAAAATCCTCGTTGTCCTCTTCTAATTCTGCTTCTCCAACCTGATCCCCTTTTTCTGATTCTCTTTCTCCTTCTGGTTGTTCCAACTGTAATATTTTGAATATATTTGCTACCTCTTTTTCTGTTGAAGCCGTGTGTGTAATCCCTTTGTAGGGAACTATAAGTTTAAAGGGGAATCCCCAGTGGTATTTTAGCGCCGCCTTTTGCAATATAAGTATATAAGGCCTTAGATTTCTTCTTCTCTCTAACATTTCTGGAGCAAGATCTTGAAGTACCATAATTGTGGAGTCTTTATATTTAACTTCTCCCTTCTCCCTGAGACTTTTAAGTAAGGCCTCTTTCTTGGGATATTTGGCAAAACATACTACTATATCCCTGGGGCTTTCTCTGCGTATTGGTCCGAGTGCTGTGTGGGCTCTGTTGAAGTCTCCCTCCTCCAGGGGAAAATCAGGCAGCAATGTCGTCAGTCATTTTGTAAGGAATTTTTTAACATTGTCCTGTTCCTCATTTTCGTCCACCCCCCCCAAAATGAAGGTTGGATCTTCTATTTCTGTTTTCTAGGTCTTCCAGTTTAAATTTGATAATTGTATGATCTTTCTTTAACATTTTAAATTTGTTATCTTGGTCCCTAAGCATCTCCTCCGACTGATTCATAGTTCTTTCCACTGCGTCTATTCTTTTAGTCACGCTTCCCAGTTTTTCCTCTAGAATTGACAACCAGCTAGCCATCAAGTCTTGTTTAAGAGACTGGAAGTGCTTTGAAATTTTCCCCTTGATTGTCCCTGCAATTGTTTCAGGGGTGCCCCCCTCTGTCTCTGTTTGTACGCCAATAGAGGTTTTATGCTTGTCGCCATTTTGTAGAGAGTCAGTAGTCTGTCTTGAGCTGGTCTCTAAATTAATATCTTTCCAGTCGGTTTGAAATATCTTGTGAGGTCCAGGTTTTTGTTTCTCTGCTGTCCCTAGAGCATACCCCATAAGGGGAGTTGGTTTAATCAATAAACGAGCTATTTTATACTGTGCTTAATGCTGTATTGGGCTGGGGAGCTCTCACCCTAGGCCACCATTTTTCTTGGCATCCAAGCCCCACCGCCTCTCTTTAGGGTTTCAGATGCGGAGATTCCCATCCCTACCTGGAGATGTTGGGAGCTCAACCTGGGACCTTCTGCATGAAAGCAGATTGCCTAATACTATGCAGTAGACGTCCCTCAGCTTGGGAGGTATGAGATTTCTAGTGTATTTAAAAGGAGGTTGGGATGGTCTCTCTTTAGAAATGCTGTTTAGTGAAGAAGAATCAGATTTTTGAGCGAAACAGAGATACGAAGATGAAGAGAGGTGCTTGAGGAAACCAGGAAACGGCAGGCGCCTCCAAGTTCTGAAGACGCATAATTCAAGACAAAGGAGGAGCCAGGATCAAGGGGGTGGGTTGTCAAGGTAACAGGGCCCACCCTCCTTTGTGACGCCTCCTGCTGCTGGCTTAAAAGTCGCCAACCGCAAATGTCCAGTGTGGGAGTTAGGAGTAGATCTAGGAGAGGAGATGAGGAGAGCAGTGGTGGTTAGTGAGCAGAGCAGAGGAGAGGGAGGTTTTGAATTTTCTATTTTTTCTTTATTTTTCCTAGTTTATTTATACTTTTTATTTTGTTTATTTATACTTTATTTTGTTTATTTATACTTTTTAATTTTCTTTATATTTTAATTTACTCTGTTTATATTTTGATTATTTTCTTTATTTCTTGTGTACATTTTTGTATACATTGTATATACTTTGTATATATTTGTGTATATATTTTATAGATCTGTAGGGCTAGGATTAGGGGAGGGGTGGAGTGTGTCAGGGAGGTATTTAGGTAGGTAGATTAGATAGGGCTTGGGAGTTTGAGAAACATCAAAATGTCCAAACTGTAAGTGGGATTTCCTCTGACTCTATTTATATTCTGGGGGGAGGGCCCAGGTTTCCCCCCATGGCCTTGCCTCCCCACCTGAGGTCTCTAGGCCGGTCGCTCCGCTGCTCTCCTGAGCTCAGGGGCTTCCCTTCATGAGCCCCTCGAAGCCTGCCTCCACCACCTCCTGAGCCACAGAGACCAGGAGGACTCTCCCTCTACAGTCTGACCTACGCAAGAGAAGCCTTCTTAGGTCCTGCCTTGAGCTAGCTGACTCCCCTCTGCAAGGGCTCCACTCCTCCAGACTCTTTCCCTGCGTTTCCCCTCTCCCTCCCGCCTCAGTCCCTCTCCTCCATCTTTCATCTCTCCCGCTGTCTACCTCAACAGACACTCCCGCCTGCCTGCCAGCCACTCTAGCTCCAGCCAAGACTCCTTCACATGCCTGGGTTGCCCAACTGTTTTGGCTCATCTTCTCTTGCACCTTCACGTTCCCAGGACACTCCAAGCGGCCTCCTCCCTCTCCTCCTAAAAAGGTTGTGCTGAGGATGCCTTTGCAGGCCGTAAATGCTTCCCTTTTCTTTTGGGGAGAATGTTAGAATCCCTCCATGTGGGGTGTCTTAGCAATGGAAGGGGCTATACACACACACAAGAGCTCACACCCAAGACAGGTACTCCAGAGACTGTGTCTGTGTGGAAAGCAGGTCAGTGTCTCTGTCTCCATAAAAGAGAAAAAAGCCTCTTGCTGGATTACAGCAAAGGCCTGTCTAGTCCAGTGGCCAGCTACATGTCTCCAAGAAGCCCATTAGCCCACTCCTGTTGCTTGCCCTCTAGCAAGTGGAATTCAGTGGTAGGCTGCCTTTGAACCTGGAGGTTCTATAGAGATATCATTGATAACAGCCTTGGATAGACTTCTTCTCCTTGCCTCCATGAATTTGTGGAATCCCCTTTCCAACCATCCAAGCTAGTAGTCCTCATCATATGAATTCCATAGGTTAATTACATGGTACTTGAAGACGCCCTTTCTGTGCTCTGTGCTGAATCTTTCCCATCAATGATATTTGATGACCCAAAGTTCTGGTATTAGATGGAAGAAACTCCCCCTCTAGCCACTTTCTCTGCAAGCCCTCAGTCACCTTGGCCACCTCTTTCCTGCTGTTTTCCCAACTGTTATGATACCCTACACGTCAATGAACCACAGAGGCAATGCATGAAATTGTAGGGCCATTTGGAATATATTGGGCCACCCACATTTCTATTCTGGCTCTTCTGGAATGATTCCTTGTCCTCTAGACCGCCGCCCCGGCAACAACATTTCTGATATTTCTAGTTACAACCTTCTGCCTCACCTTCCCCCCTCTCCCCATCTGTTCTAGGCTCAGGCGACTGAGGCGCTGTTTGCGGAGGAGGGGAAGTAAAGTCTCCCCCTCCGAGGAAAAAAAGGCAGCTGAGGCTACAGGTGAGCAGATTCCCCATTGATGGGAGGCAGGCGGGGGAAGGAGTGGGCTAAGATGGCAGCTCAGGGCATAGGATGGAGGGCAGCTCAGGGCATAGGATGTCCCAGAGCAAGACGAATATCAACAGAGGGCCAGGCAGAGAGGCTGGAGGGCTGCATTTGGCCCCCAGGCTTGAGGCTCCCCACCCCTATAAGAGGACTCAGAAAAGAGCAGAAGCAGGAAGGTCAGGAAGGAGAATGTTAGAATAATCAGTTGTGGCAAATACTAAGAAATGAACTAACCTGTCTCTATGTCCTTCCTTCTTTCTCCCATTGTAGCTTCTCAGCAGATCAACATTGCCCCATCGCCTGAGGTTAGTGTTTGAGAAAATACAAGAGTATAACCCTAACAACAGGAGCCCCCCCCCCCGGGAGCCAAGGGCAATGTCCTCTCGCGGTGTTTGGTCCCAGAACTCTCATTGCTTTCTGAGTTCTGCCGTCTCAGACGCAGAGAAGCCCTCCCCGGAATTCACTGTTTCCAACTGCAGAAACTCGCCAGGGACGAGCATCTCCTCCAGGGGATCACAGAAACCTGCTGGCAGACATTCCTGGCAGGCAACGATACAGTGCCTTTTTCAAAAGACCTCGCTGCCCAGACCATTTTGGTGAGTGAGATGCAGGCTTGGGGTCTGGCTGAGGGGCAGACCCTGCAGCCATTTGGAATGGAATGGCCAGTTCCCGGTGAAACCAGAGCCTGAGCCTGGGGGTTGAGACTGGAGCAGTCCTCCTGATGGTCCATGGGGAAGTGACTTTTTATCTGCTGCTCTTTGGTCCCTGTCAGGACATCACAGGAAATTGAAACAATTTTTCTCACCCAAAGAAGATTCTGCAAATGGCAGTCCACGCCGTCTTCAGATTGAGGTAAGCTATTTTTTTAGCAGATGGTGCATGGTGGTGGATCTTTATCCACAGCAGAATCTGACACTCTCCACTCCATCCCTCCAGCTTTGTGAAACCAGAATTCAAAGCAGAGGTAAAATCTTCAGTTGTTCACATGACTTTTGAAGCTGTGCTATAATATAAATCAGAGGTTAGCAAGGAGGTAAATTGTCAGTCTTGGGTTCTGACTTGCATTTATATGGCTTGAAGCATTTTCTCCATTGCTAAAAATCTGTTCTCTCTTTTCTCTCCTTGGTGTATCTTCTCCTCTGCTGAATCATGGACCCACTGGGATAACAATGGTCTTCACCATCAGGACCTCAAAGAGCATTTCAGTCTGATACTTCGGGGCCTCCTTTGCGAGGCCCCAACTCCCAGGACCCTCTGCCTGCTCACGAATGTAAGTGCATTGATGGCATCAGGGTTTGTTTCATCCAAGGACAGCCTTGCAGGGTGAAGTCACTGCCTGACCTATGTTTTGTCAGCAGAATCACCCAACCTTCACCGCTGGAGCCCTCCCCTTCTTGGCAGGCACATTTGTGGTGGTGACAGACAGGGATTCTGCATTGCAAAGGCCCTCATGGCGGAACAGCTGGGGGAGAGCCTCCGATGCAGACGTTAGATCTTGGGTTGGATAACCTGGAGGAACACAGTCCTTCTAGAACATTTGAGGACAACAAGCAAGGGATCTATGATCGTGGGATCAACCTCATGCTGGGTGGCGGCGGCCATCTTCCTCTGTGGTCCAAAGCAGCCTCCTGATTCTGAGGTACTGTTTCCTCCCACAGGATCTGAAATCTTATTTGATCAGCAGTAGCCAGAAGGAAAGAAAGCAGGTGGCCAACGGCTGCTGGCCTATGCCACAAGAATCCCCAGCCTGAAGGTTAGTGCCTCACCTTCCTTCCTTCGTTTGGAAGTTTTACATCCCACTTGATAGCTCCTTCCAGAGGCCCCCAAAGCGGCTTACAAAAGATTCTCACAATAGTCATCCCGTTCAAGTCTAGTATCAGGAATTATGTGGCGCTCCCAGGCTTATTCAGGCCCCGCTTCCTGCCCTCATCCTTGAAGTTGCCCTTCGACCTCTGCCTTCTAGGCTGCAGGGCCCACTGAGGTCCTCTGGGGCAAAAGGCCAGGGCTGAGCAGCCTGTAATGGAGGCAAGTCTTCCCTTCACGTCCTCACTCTGGCTTGTTTTGGCTGCCATGTTCTCTTGTACTCATTCTTTTTAAAGTATCTAATTCAGCATTTCCTTTCCTCTCCAGCAAACCACCCTCCCTCCAGAACTAGCCAGTCTGTAGACATTCCTGGCGGGCAACGATACAGTGCCTTTTTCAAAAGACCTCGCTGCCCAGACCATTTTGGTGAATGAGATGCAGGCCTGGGGACTGGCTGAGGGGGGGACCCTGCAGCCATTTGGAATGGAATGGCCAATTCCAGCTGAAATGAAAGCCTGAGCCTGGGGGTTGAGACTGGAGCAGTCCTCCTGATGGTCCATGGGGAAGTGACTTTTTATCTGCTGCTCTTTGGTCCCTGTCAGGACATCACAGGAAATTGAAACAATTTTTCTGACCCAAAGAAGATTCTGCAAATGGCAGTCGATGCCATCTTCAAATTGAGGTATGCTATTTTTTCAGAAGATGGTGCATGCTGGGGGTGGATCTTTATTCACAGCAGAATCTGACACTCCCCCTTCATCCCTCCAGCTTTATGAAACCGGAATTCAAAGCAGAGATGAACTCCTCAGTTATTAACGTAACTTTTGAAGCTGTGCTAGAATATAAAACAGAGGTTAGCAAGGAGGTAAACTCCAAACATTACCCATTCCGTTACAAAATGTGATAAGCTTATCCTTAGTCATTTCTACCCCATAATCCCTTTTAAACACTTTAAAATTCTGAAGCATGCATGCCAAAGGATCGGTTCCCTTCTCCTCTTGAGATCCCGCCACCCCCATATTCCACTCAAATGTGCAGCACCGCTACTTTAACGTCAATCGGCCCACACTACAAACGAACCCCGTCCCACTGACCGGATTCCCAAACCCAAATGAGTGTAGGAGAAAGAGGGTGCGCTTACCCTGCTGATGGCGGTCCCAAGCCGATGGGGTCCCGTCCCCAAAAGAACTCTCGCTGCTTCCTCTCGCTTTACAGGAGCCCCATTGGAAGTCAGGCTACCAGAACGTGGACCTGGCCCAAGCGGTGGGTCTCAACCGGACCCGGGACGTCCTCCACTCCTGGCATCCCTGTCACTGGCTCCCAAGTCACTCAGGGACTCCTGGCTGGCTCGCCAGTTTTTGTTGCAAAAATGCTGTTCGTTTTCCCTGGTAGGCTGTCTCCGATAACCAACCAAGAACGAGAAGTTAGCCAGTCGAGGGTTCAACTAAGTTTTATTCTCGAGAATAGAGACATTCTTACTATGCCCATGCATCAAAATAAGTTGTCTGGCCATTAGTGTGGCCAGCTTCCTTTTATATTCTGTTTCACTATGTATTTTGCATACTATGCTTTTTGGAAGATTTCAGCATTAGCAACAAAATGAAACTTAGAAAAGGCTACTACTTTTTGGCTGTATGTCATTCTCATCTATGCCAATAATATCTTCGTCAATAACATCTAATATCTACGTCAATAACATCTACCATCCACGTCAATAAAATAACAAAATACGTATGACAACTACGTCAATAAAATAAGTTGAACAAAATACATATATTCAAGCTAACATTGTTCTCCTAACAAGATACATGTATCTAAGCTAACCTGTTTTTCTTTGCCAGTTTGTCAGCATATTTCGTTCCGAGTTTTCTATAAAGCCTTGAGACCTCTAACATAGCTGTACTTTGGTTCAGCATTACATATCAATACATATTCTAATTATATTCTAAGCATAATTATAACCTGGATTTTCTCAACATTAGGATAAACACCAAAATAGGAATATACATAGGGTCTTGTACTGAGTCAAATCATTGAGCCATCTAGCTCAGTATTGTCTACTGACTGGCAGCAGCTCTTCAGGGTTTCAGACGGGGAGATTCCCATCCCTACCTGGAGATCTTGGGGGCTGAACCTGGGACCTTCTGCATGAAAGCTATAGACGTCCCTCAGCTTGGGAGGTATGAGATTTCTAGTGTATTTAAAAGGAGGTTGGGATGGTCTCCCTTTAGAAATGCTGCTTAGTGAAGAAGAATCAGATTTTTGAGCGAAACAGAGATACGAAGATGAAGAGAGATGCTTGAGGAAACCAGGAAACGGCAGGCGCCTCCAAGTTCTGAAGACGCATAATTCAAGACAAAGGAGGAGCCAGGATCAAGGGGGTGGGTTGTCAAGGTAACAGGGCCCACCCTCCTTTGTGACGCCTCCTGCTGCTGGCTTAAAAGTCGCCAACCGCAAATGTCTAGTGTGGGAGTTAGGAGTAGATCTAGGAGAGGAGGTGAAGAGAGCAGTGGTGGTTAGTGGGCAGAGCAGAGGAGAGGGAGGTTTTGAATTTTCTATTTTTTCTTTATTTTTCCTAGTTTGTTTATTTATACTTTTTATTTTGTTTATTTATACTTTTTAATTTTCTTTATATTTTAATTTACTCTGTTTATATTTTGATTATTTTCTTTATTTCTTGTATTCATTTTTGTATACATTGTATATACTTTGTATATATTTGTGTATATATTTTATAGATCTGTAGGGCTAGGCGTAGGGCTAGGATTAGGGGAGGGGGTGGAGTGTGTCAGGAGGGTATTTAGGTAGGTAGATTAGACAGGGCTTGGGGGTTTGAGAAACACCATCATGTTCAAATTGTAAGTGGGATTTCCTCTGACTCTATTTATATTCTGGGGGAAGGGCCCAGGTTTCCCCCCATGGCCTTGCCTCCCCACCTGAGGTCTCTAGGCCGGTTTTTTAAGCATCTAATTCAGCATTTCCTTTCCTCTCCAGCAAACCACCCTCCCTCCAGAACTAGCCAGTCTGTGGCCAAGGCACAGAGAATTTAAGTAACATCCACCCGCTGGAAGCACAGAGTGGGACTCCCTTCCCAAAATAAAGCCGTTCTCGGTAGCCACAACTGGGGTCTGGGGGTCCATCTCCGAGGTGCAAGGTCCATCAGAAGACCTCCCAAGTCAAGGGCTCTTGAAATCCCAGAGCAAACGTGGCTCTTTCCCTGAGGCGCCCCCACAGTAGGCTGGGAAGCAGTGAATGCCACCCACAGCAGGATCTCATAAAACCCAACCCCTAAAGCCCTCCTTTCTTGATGACACAGTGACACTCCTGCCCAGGCCTGGATCCAGGCTCAGTGGACGCCTGGAAAAGCACCATTGATAGGTCCCAAACACCCCATTCTTTTTGCCCCCTCTCCACCCCACTTACACATTGGTGCTTCTTTTGAGTGGGAGAAGGGGTGCTGGGGAGGGGCTGCCACCTTTTCTTTCCCCCCAAAATGCAGAACCACACATTGACATCAGGCATTGCAACTTGGTAAATAGAAGACGGTGGCTGCCTGGCTCAGCACCCTCCCCACCTTCCCCCTGAAAGCAGCACCAAGATGAAATAACCAGGCAGAATGACAGAGGTGCCATGTTTGCCAACCCCAAATGGTGGAGGCTGGCAGCCATGTCAGTGGTCATAGTGGGGGCAGACCCAGAGAGGTCACCTTGAAGCCAGCAGCTCCACAAGCATGGGCCTGGCTGCTAAGGAAAACAGTTAATTCCGGGTGTTTCTGCCCTGACACCTTCAAGGGAAGGGTGAAGTATAAATGTGAAATATATACAGTCAGCATCGTTCAGTCTCTTCTATTCTCTTCCATCCAGAAGAAATCATCATCGAAGATGTAGAGAACTATGATTACAGATGAATGCCACAGACTGGATCAAGTAGGGAGGGACCATTGTTTCTTGTTGACTTGCGTTGTTCTAAGTTGATTATTGTCGATTTTGTTGCTGTTATATATTTTTTAATCTTTTTTGTATAATAAACCAACTTTGTCAAGATTTTGAATTTGTCCTTCCTTTTATTCTCAAGCTTTTTCCTAACGATCCTCAACAGGAGATCCCCCTTTTTCACAGCTATATTTAACTGTGGTAGATAATACTTTTACCTACTGTGGTAGATAAAAAGATTTCCAGAGTTTCTTTAAGTACAAATAAAACCCATCCTCCTGTTGTTCAGAGAAAAGGTTGTGGGAGTTGGGGAAGAACAAGAAGCCAAAATGTTTGTGGGGGAAAGCAGTCTTTCTGACCAGTGATCAGCTCCAAATACTGCAGCAGCAAGTTCCAAAGTGAGTCCAGCAAATTCCTGGTATGTTACAGCATGCAACATACAGAACAGCTTGCTAGCCCCACGAGCTAGAGGGAGCCCCAGCTGACAAAGCGTCAAGGCGAGTTAAGCAGCAGAGCGAGGAGGCCAGGGCCCCCCACTCTGCCCGTCTGTTCCCTGACCTCAACTAAACCGCAGTCCCCAACCCATTGACGTAATAAACCTTAAAAAAACTATGCAGGTAAGAAGCCAGCAGGCGTGTGGGGGCTTTCCAGTGTTTTGCACTGCCTGCAGCATGTATGACTATCTGCCTGTTGGACAGAAGTCGTGGGTGTGCTCTCGGTGCAATGAGCTCCTGGCTCTCCGGGAACGACTTCATTTCCTCTGACCCCAGAGCTTTTAGTACTGGGGGATTTCAACGTGCATGCTGAGACCACCCTCAGTGGAGCCCCTCGGGATTTCCTGGAAACCATGGCTTCCTGGGAACTGCACCTTAATAATACTGAGCCCACCCATGTAGCCGGTCATGCTCTCGACCTTGTATTTGTCCTGGGAGCGGTAGGAAGTGTTCTGAAGTTGGGGGCTATTTCTTTTACCCCCGTGTCATGGTCAGATCGCTATCTGGTGAATTTTGACATCTCGATGCCACACTCCCTCCGCAGGGGTAAAGGACCTATTAGAATGGTCCGCCCTAGGCGCCTGATGGATCCGGATGGATTCCTGACTGCGCTGGGGGATTTGGAACCTGCTGAAGGTCGTCCGGTCGAAACCCTGGGGATGGAGTGGAACGAGGAAATCACCAGGGCATTAGACCGGGTGGCTCCGAAACGTCCTCTCCCCCTGAACAGAACTCAGACAGCACCGTGGTATACACCTCGGTTGTGAAGTCTGAGACAGGAGGTGAGACGACTAGAACGCCGGTGGCGGAAATTCCGCTCTGAAGATGCTCGAACACAGGTTAGAGCAGCAATAGCTGCCTACCAGGTGGCAATAAAGGCAACAAAGAAAGATTTCTTTGCTGCTTCTATTGCATCCGCAGAGTGCTGTCCCAGGAAGCTGTTCCAAGTGGTCCGAAGCCTGGTCGGTCCAGTCGCTCAGGAACCTTTGGAGCATTCAAAGGCTTCCTGTGACAAATTGGCAAGGCACTTTGCCGATAAAGTCGAACATCTGAAGAACTTGATTCTGTACGCTGTGGATGCAATAGAGGATCCAGAGTTAACCAGTTGCAATCCGGTTCAGTGGGATCGGTTCCGGCCTCTTCCTTCTGAGGATGTGGACAAGGTACTTTCAACGGTGAAGCCTACCACCTGTCTGATTGATCCTTGCCCATCATGGTTCCTTATGAACTGCAAGGAGAAATTGGGCGAAGGGATCAGGGCGGTGGTAAATGCATCCTTGAAGGAGAGTGTAATGCCACCGGCCCTCAAGGAGGCAATTATAAAACCTATTCTAAAAAAGTCCTGCTTGGATCCCCAAGTTTTGAACAACTTTCGCCCCATTTTGAATTTGCCATTTTTGGGCAAGATCATTGAGTGAGTGGTGGCTAACCAGTTGTCAGCACACTTGGATGAAACGGATTATTTAGATCCATACCAATCGGGTTTCAGGACTGGGCATGGTACTGAAACAGCCTTGGTCGCTCTGGTAGATGATATGAGGAGGGCACTAGACAGGGGAGAATCCACCTTTCTTGTCCTCCTGGATCTCTCGGCGGCTTTTGATACCGTCGACCACGGTATCCTGTTAGATCGCCTGGAGGGATTAGGAATAGGAGGCACTGTTTTACAGTGGTTCCGTTCCTTTCTCTCTGACAGGCATCAACAGGTAGCATTGGGAGATGAGGTTTCAGACCCTTGGCCCCTCACTTGTGGAGTACCACAGGGTTCTATCCTCTCTCCCATGCTATTTAACATCTATGTAAAACCGCTGGGAGCAATCATCAGGGGTTTTGGGCTGCGATGTCACCAATATGCTGATGACACACAGCTCTATCTCTCCTTTAAATCTTCACCGGAGTTGGCTGTAGAGACCTTGTCCAAGTGCCTGGAATCCGTGAGTGGGTGGATGGGAAGAAACAGGCTGAGGCTCAATCCTGATAAGACCGAGGTGCTACTTGTGGGTGACAGGGGAAGGTTGGGTGTTGCTGACCTGAATCTTAATGGGGTAAAATTGCCCCTGAAGGATCAGGTCCGCAGCCTTGGGGTTGTTCTTGATTCCAAGCTGTCCATGGAGGCTCAGATTTCGGCAGTGAGCCGGGCAGCTTGGTATCAACTACACCTTATACGGAGGTTGAAACCCTACCTTCCTATTCATCAGCTCCCACTGGTGGTACATGCCCTGGTTACCTCTCGTTTAGACTACTGCAATGCGCTCTACGTGGGGTTACCCTTGAAAACGGTCCGGAAACTACAACTGGTGCAGAATGCGGCGGCACGCCTGCTTACAAACAGCTGCTGCCGTGATCACATCACGCCGGTGTTATTTCATCTACATTGGCTTCCAGTTGTTTTCCGGGCCCAATTCAAGGTGTTGGTCTTAACCTTTAAATCCCTATACGGTCTCGGCCCAGTTTACCTGAAGGAGCACCTCCAGTACCACCAATTAAGCCGCCCGACCAGATCAGCCACACAGGGCCTTCTCTCCATCCCACCAATGAAAACAGCTAGGTTGGTGGGGACTAGAGAGAGGGCATTCTCAGTGGCGGCCCCCACTCTCTGGAACTCCCTCCCATTCGATCTTTGCCATGCCCCTTCCCTAGATACATTTCGCCGAGCCTTAAAAACATGGCTCTTTGGACAGGCCTTTGGGGTCCCCGGGGTGGGCTAATTTCTTTCTGTTGTTTTAAAATTGTCTATTGATGGCCCTGTACTGCCGCTTTTTAAAATGGTTATTGTTGACTGCATTGTATTTTATTATGTATTGTATTATTATGTATTGTTGAATTTAATGTTGTACGTCGCCTAGAGTGGTTTCGGCCAGATAGGCGACTCAAAAAATTTATTATTATTATTATTATCTGTGGGAGATGCTCTAGCTGTGGATTTCCTGCTGTGAGCAGGGGGTTGGACTCAATGGCCTACAAGGCCCCTTCCAACTCCATGATTCTATGATTCTAACCTCCCCCCTGGGATAAAGACCAAAGAAATGATGAAATTTTAAAAGGAGTAGGCCTAGAAGTAGGCATTGTGAGAGCAGGGGCACAGGATATAAATTCAGAAGGGCAAAATTACACAGGCCAAACCACAAGTGCCAAAGACACTTGAAGAGAGACACTGCTTACAAGTGCCTGTACGCTAATGCTAGGAGCCTCCGAACCAAGATGGGAGAACTGGAGTGCTTGGTCTTAGAGAAGAGCATTGATATAGTGAGCATAACGGAGACCTGGTGGAATGGAAAAAACCAGTGGGATACGGTTATCCCTGGATATAAACTATATCAGAAGGACAGGGAAGGACATATTGGTAGCGGAGTTGCTCTATACGTGAAAGAAGGCATTGAATCCAGCAAGCTTGAAACCCCAAAAGAGGCGGACTCCTCCACAGAATTGTTGTGGGTGGTGATACCATGCCCCAGGAGGGATTTAATACTGGGAACGATCTATCGTCCCCCTGATCAAAATGCTCAGGGAGACCTGGAGATGAGATATGAAATTGAGGAAGCATCCAAACTAGGAAATGTGGTAGTAATGGGTGACTTCAACTACCCAGACATAGACTGGCCGCATATGTGTTCCAGTCATGACAAAGAAGCAAAATTTCTAGATATTCTAAATGACTATTCCTTAGACCAGTTGGTTATGGAACCGACCAGAGGGACGGCAACCCTGGACTTAATCCTCAGTGGGGACCAGGACCTGGTGCGAGATGTAAGTGTTGTCGAACCAATTGGGAGCAGTGACCATAGTGCTATTAAATTAAACATACATGTAAATGGCCAATTGCCAAGAAAATCCAACACGGTCACATTTGACTTCAAAGGAGGAAACTTCACAAAAATGAGGGGATTGGTAAAAAGAAAGCTGAAAAACAAAGTCCAGAGGGTCACATCACTCGAAAATTCTTGGAAGTTGTTTAAAAACACTATATTAGAAGCGCAACTGGAGTGCATACCGCAGATCAGAAAAAGGTACCGCCAGGGCCAAGAAGATGCCAGCATGGTTAACGAGCAAAGTCAAGGAAGCTCTTAGAGGCAAAAAGTCTTCCTTCAGAAAATGGAAGTCTTGTCCGAATTAAGAAAATAAAAAAGAACACAAACTCTGGCAAAAGAAATGCAAGAAGACAATAAGGGATGCTAAAAAAGAATTTGAGGAGCACATTGCTAAGAACATAAAAACCAACAACAAAAAATTCTATAAATACATTCAAAGCAGGAGACCATCTAGGGAGGCGATTGGACCCTTGGATGATAAGGGAGTCAAAGGTGTACTAAAGAACGATAAGGAGATTGCAGAGAAGCTAAATGAATTCTTTGCATCTGTCTTCACAGTGGAAGATATAGGGCAGATCCCTGAACCTGAACTAACATTTGCAGGAAGGGATTCTGAGGAACTGAGACAAATAGTGGTAACGAGAGAGGAAGTTCTAGGCTTAATGGACAATATAAAAACTGACAAATCACCGGGCCCGGATGGCATCCACCCGAGAGTTCTCAAATGTGAAATTGCTGATCTGCTAACTAAAATATGTAACTTGTCCCTCGGGTCCTCCTCCGTGCCTGAGGACTGGAAAGTGGCAAATGTAATGCCAATATTCAAAAAGGGATCCAGAGGGGATCCCGGAAATTACAGGCCAGTTAGCTTAACTTCTGTCCCTGGAAAACTGGTAGAAAGTATTATTAAAGCTAGATTAACTAAGCACATAGAAGAACAAGCCTTGCTGAAGCAGAGCCAGCATGGCTTCTGCAAGGGAAAGTCCTGTCTCAGTAACCTATTAGAATTCTTTGAGAGTGTCAACAAGCATATAGATAGAGGTGATCCAGTGGACATAGTGTACTTAGACTTTCAAAAAGCGTTTGACAAGGTACCTCACCAAAGACTTCTGAGGAAGCTTAGCAGTCATGGAATAAGAGGAGAGGTCCTCTTGTGGATAAGGAATTGGTTAAGAAGCAGAAAGCAGAGAGTAGGAATAAACGGACAGTTCTCCCAATGGAGGGCTGTAAAAAGTGGAGTCCCTCAAGGATCGGTATTGGGACCTGTACTTTTCAACTTGTTCATTAATGACCTAGAATTAGGAGTGAGCAGTCAAGTGGCCAAGTTTGCTGACGACACTAAATTGTTCAGGGTTGTTAAAACAAAAAGGGATTGCGAAGAGCTCCAAAAAGACCTCTCCAAACTGAGTGAATGGGCGGGAAAATGGCAAATGCAATTCAATATAAACAAGTGTAAAATTATGCATATTGGAGCAAAAAATCTTAATTTCACATATATGCTCATGGGGTCTGAACTGGCGGTGACCGACCAGGAGAGAGACCTCGGGGTTGTAGTGGACAGCACGATGAAAATGTCTACCCAGTGTGCGGCAGCTGTGAAAAAGGCAAATTCCATGCTAGCGATCATTAGGAAAGGTATGGAAAATAAAACAGCCGATATCATAATGCTGTTGTATAAATCTATGGTGCGGCCGCATTTGGAATACTGTGTACAGTTCTGGTCACCTCATCTCAAAAAGGATATTATAGAGTTGGAAAAGGTTCAGAAGAGGGCAACCAGAATGATCAAGGGGATGGAGCGACTCCCTTACGAGGAAAGGTTGCAGCATTTGGGGCTTTTTAGTTTAGAGAAAAGGCGGGTCAGAGGAGACATAAAATTATGCATGGCATTGAGAAAGTGGATAGAGAAAAGTTCTTCTCCCTCTCTCATAATACTAGAACTCGTAGACATTCAAAGAAGCTGAATGTTGGAAGATTCAGGACAGACAAAAGGAAGTACTTCTTTACTCAGCGCATAGTTAAACTATGGAATTTGCTCCCACAAGATGCAGTAATGGCCACCAGCTTGGATAGCTTTAAAAGAAGATTAGACAAATTCATGGAGGACAGGGCTATCAATGGCTACTAGCCATGATGGCTGTGCTGTGCCACCCTAGTCAGAGGCAGCATGCTTCTGAAAACCAGTTGCCGGAAGCCTCAGGAGGGGAGAGTGTTCTTGCACTCGGGTCCTGCTTGCAGGCTTCCCCCAGGCACCTGGTTGGCCACTGTGAGAACAGGATGCTGGACTAGATGGGCCACTGGCCTGATCCAGCAGGCTCTTCTTATGTTCTTATGTTCTTAAAGGGAAATACTCAGAGCATGTGAAGTTTTGCATTTTAAACTCATTTAAATTACAGCTTCATCAAGAATACAGGAGGAAAACTGAGTTTGCATTTGATGCCCTGATGGTAAACATATTTACTTGGGAATAAGCACCATTTTGTGGTAAAAAAGGATAATCCATTTTTAAATTAAGTGGGCATCTGGAAACATGTAAGTGCCCAGCTGACTGCCCCCGATTTATATCTGCCTAGAGATCCCTGAAAGTTGATTCATTGGAGTGAATAGTTTGAAACATCTGGAAGGCACCAGATTAAGAGGGCTGGATGAGACCATTTCACAGGGAAAAAAGAGCTCTCGCGGGCTCTGTCAGCCGTCCTCTATTAAATGGAATTGGGCAGGCAAAGATCAAATCATTAGAGAAAATCATATTATGGTGACATCGAGTTTTCTGTTTATTGTTTCTATATTTGCCTTAAAATGCAATTAACTAGGGACAGTGAAGAAATTTGATTTTGCTTGCATTTTATTGAGAAACTGCATAATTTGGATTCCCAAACCAATATGCAAATCGAAACTCAGCTCTCACAATTCTCCAAATTTTGCAGGGCAGTCCTTCAACCAAAGTATAATAATGCATAAAATTAGAAAAAAGTTCTCCAACCAAGTAATATACGCAGAAATCCAAGTGTGCATAAAAATGGAAATATTAGTGAAAATAACATACAAATAATGCCTTCTATTGGGGAAAATTGCTTGCAAAAATGTGTATATTAATCAAAACTGCAGACACAAATATGTTTATTAGGGGAAAGTTGCACCAAACTGCTGTTTTTCATGAAGGTGTTTTTTTAAAAAAATCAGAAATTGCAGAAATGCAGAGAAGTGAATTTAAGGCTGGAAAAATGAGACACGGAGAGAAACCAACAAGGGGGGAATTGTCCACCTCGACCATCAACAGAGCAAACGGGGAGCCTCTTGAAGGGAAGGGGGCCTCCAAGGATCCACCTGCTGACTTTGAGGAATGATGCAGCTTGGGGAGCAAACCTTTGAGTATGAGAGCCACAGTTCCCTTCCTTGTCATGAATGGTCTTCGTGGCCTCATCTGCACATGCAGCAAGAGGAGACGGCAGAGCCCCAGCGGGTGCGAGGGACTGGCTGCACCCTCCTTGCAGGCAGGGAGACAGTTTCAAACACTCTTGCCTTTTTACGCTTTTGTCAGTTTGATGTAAGTCACCCTGAACACAATATGTGGAAAGGTGATTATATAAATAAAAATTAACATGATGTGTAAATGAAAATGAACATAATATGTGGAAAGGTGGTGTATAAATGAAAATCAACACTGACAAATGGCCCCTTGCATCTGAAGAAAAAACCTCCCTGCAAGAAGAAAACACATACAGCAAGGACATGTCCTTTTTTTTTTCCTTTTAACTTGTAGGGAACATTCAAAATTGGCCTCTTCTGCCTGCAGTGGCACAGTCAGAGGAACAGGAGCAGATGACACAGTGGGCAGAGGTGCCTATCTGAATTTCCAGCTGCTTACTGGGAGAGGCCAACATGGCGGGGAGGGTGGCTTGGTGCAAACAAACCAGCAGGAGTGCCAGATTGGCTCAGACGGTGCATTTGCACCTGGCAGACCATGCACTGCCTGCCCCCTCCCTGGAATCAGCAGCAACTTACCTGCCAGGAAGTCCCCTCTCCATCCACTACTGCAGAGGAACCTGCCTTTGCACCAGGTGAGCCTATTTGCCCATCCAGCCCAATACTCTGGGCTCTAAGTAGCAGCTGCTCTGCAGAATCACAGGCAGAGGGTCTTTCCCATCACCTGTTACCTGACCCTTTGAATTGCCAATGGCAAGGACGGAACCTGGGGCCTTCTCCATGCAAAGTGGGTATTCTACCAGGAGGGATGGAAAGATCTGACAATTTCGGTTCTCTCCGTTTTTCATTTTTTCAATCTTAAATTCAGTTCTCCAGGTGTGCGCAGCAATTTGGCTTTTTAAAAAAAAATATCATAGAAATTCTCCAGCATTTTAGTGCAAATTTCTGCTAATACACCCACGTTTGTAGAGAGTTTTGACTAATGTACATATTTTTGCAAGCCATTTCTTGTGATATAATGCACATTTGCATGTTATTTCCATGCATGCATTCATTTTTATGCACAGCTTCCCCCTGATATATGCATTCTTGTAAACATTGTCTGGTTGGCAAACTGCATTGCCAAAATCGAGTAAGTGTGAATTTCAAAGGGTGGCTGTGTTTTGGTTCTCGTATCGTTTTGGAAAGTGCAAATTTGATAGATTCAGCTTTAAATGCAAACTGAATCAGAATTCTTGCCCACCCCCATCTACCACTGAGCATTGATGGTGGGCGGGTTAGGATATGGTAAAGGTGTCCCTCCACTGGTGAATGGCTCTGCTGCTACAGAAGCCCTCACTGCACCCACCAAAACTGTGGCGGGGCGCATGAATTTAATCGAAATTTAAATATTCATTTTGTGTGGATTTTCATAGATCAATGCAGAAACACATGCAAAACTGCCCTTAGTGATCTCATTGAGAACTGAGTTTCACTATATAATAATCTGAAAACTTCAGTAATAAAAGGCATGCAACCAATTTGCCTTCCCCTCTCTTCCAGCCCTGTGGTCCTATGATGGTCAGCCCTATACTTTAAATCCATTAAATGCTGCAAATCCCAAACAAACTGGTGGCAATTATTGCAAATATGCTTCTCCAGCTTCTGGGTTCCTGCTTCTTGTAAGCCCTCATTGGCATCTATTTCTCCCATCCTGTGCTTCTCTAAAACTAACCCAGATCTGTTTACGCCTTCCTCTTGAGAAGCCAGGCTTTCTGCTGAGGTTTTGCAAGCAGGGACTTGAGCCAAAGGCACCAAGCAGAATGTTTTCTGTATTAATATGTATGTTGGAGACTATGACTTGCTTTTGCAGCAGGCCAAAGAAAGACCTACATGAACTATACAACAATGCATAAGAACCAGGGCAGAAGATGCATTCTTTAACCATACTGAGCCAGGACTGGGGCAAAGCATGCACATCTTTGGTAGTGCCATGCCCATACGGTTACCAAGCTTGATTCCATTCCTTTTGGTTGGTTTAGGTAGTTCATTATCTCTTACGGAATAGCAAAAACATGGAAACGGTTCTGAAATTCATTTTCCTCACTTGATAACTGTGCCAGCTTTGGAACATAAGCATCTACTTTATTCTGAGTTAGAATACTGTTCCATCCAGTCAGTATTGTCCACACTGACTGGCAGATCCTCACCAGGGTTTCAGGCAGAGGACATTCCCCACCCTACCTGGATACGCCAGGGACATCTTCAAGAATGCTCCTTCATAGTGCCACTTATCTAAAAGGCTGAGGCGGGGTCTGGAGATAATATGTTGGAAGGAATCGCCCCCCCCAATATCACTTGTTGAAAGCAAACTGTTATCTCAGTTTTGAAGTTCTTGGATTTTTTTTTAATGTTTCAGTGGAGTTATAACTATACAAATCTGTGATCTCAAGATATGAGAGCATGCTTATAGGTGCAAGGAAATTGCCATTTTGGATTTGATGTTTTGAAGCCTGATCAGCAGATGACAAAAGCATCCTCTTGAAGGTGTCTCTTGAAGACCTTTTTTATGTCGATAGGCCTATGCAGTTATCTTAAATTTTCTCACTCCCCCCCCCTCCCATTTGTTCCAGGCTTGGGTGATGGAGGGAATTCCTGAGGAGGGGAAGTGGCCCCCTTAGGGGGCCACTGGTGAGCAGGTTCCCTGTGTCAGAGAGGGGGAAAGGGGGCAGGAGTAGGCTAGATGGCAGGTTGGGGTATAGGATGGGGGGCAGCCAGGGCTCACGTATCCCACAATAGAGAGAATCTCAAAAGAGTCCCAGGGGCCACAGAGAGAGGCCTGGAGGGCTGTATTTGGCCCAGGCTTAAGGTTCCCCACCCTTGTAAGAGGGCTCAGAAAAAATAGAAGCAGGAAGATCAGGGAGAAGAATATTAGAAGAATCAGTCATGGCAAATCCTAAGAAATGAACTAACCTGTCTCCTTGTCCTTCCTTCCTTCTCCCATTGCAGCTTCCCGGCAGACCAGAAGCAAATCCAGCGAGGAGGTGGGCCTTGGGAGGCCTTGGGTGGGACTTGGAGAACCTTCTGGGGAAGGCAGGCCTGTGGGTCTGGCTGAGGGTGGGCCCTGCAGCCATTTTGAATGGAATGGCCAATTCCAGCTGAGGTTTGGGTCCCACCCCCTTCCCTTCAGGCTGTTGTGCCCCCCCCCGCTCTGCTTACACATTGGTGCTTCTTCTGGGTGGGAGAGTGGGTGCAGGGCAGGGGGGTTGCCACCTTTTGCCCCACATCAGCGTCAGGAGTTGCATCTTGGAAAATAAAAGACAGTGGCTCAGCCCCCTCCCTCCCCAAAAGCAGCACCAAGACCAAATAAGCAAGGGGGGGCAGATTGACTGACAGCTGCTGTGTTTGCCAGCCCCAAATGGCCATCACTACGGGGGGGGCGATAGTCCAGTGTCAGTGGTGATGGTGGGGGCAGGCCCAGAGGGGTTACGTTGAGCCCAGCAGCTCTGCAAGGGTGGGCTCGGCTGCTCAACAAGATATTTTATCTGTTTCTGCCTTGGGGCCTTCGAATAAAGAAGTACATTTCATTTCGTAAAGGCATAATATAGTCTCTTTTGCCTTCAATTCCATACAGAGGAAATTGTAACTGAAAATCTGGAGCACTACAGTGATGACCACTAAATGCTCCGGACTGACCCCAAGGGGAGACCATTCTTGGTTTGTTGCTCATTACGTTGTTCTACGTGGATTGTTGTTGACTGTGTTGCTCTCCTTGTATATATATTTATCTTTTTTTACACAATAAAACAAAGTTTGTTTCAATTTTACGTTTGTCCTTCCTTATGTTCTGATTGTCTTGTTAGATGATGATGGTTTGGCTGGGTATGATTGTAGAATGAGGGGCTGGAAGGGATCTGGATCGCGTTTTGCTCCAGGAAAGATGCCATTCGGTGGCTGTGGGTGTGTTTGTCCAAGAGGGAGCACCGCCCCTTCCAGAGCGAATGAGGGTGGGGAAACTGTGGCCCTCCAAAGGTCGCTGGACTCCACTCCCAACAGCCTGTGTCAGCATGTCTAATGGTCAGGGGCAATGGAAGCTGTCCGGTTTTCAGCTGGAGTTTCCGGCTTTTGGGGGTTCCCTCTGGGTCTCCGGGTAACTCACCTTAATCTCCAGACTCTCGGTTTCAATTTTTAAAAAAATTAAGTTTCTAGGTGGCCTGGTTCTCGAGATATACACCAAAACGTCAGCGCCCCCCCCCCCGGATTGTTATATCTGTTTAACAGATCCTGTTTGGCAGTTGCAAGCTCTAACCCCGCCCTTTCAGGATAATAGCCAATAAGTGAAGCCAGGGTTGTGATTTGTTGACTGAGGCAGTGCCTAGACTTAATTGCAACGTCAGGAAATGGTGGCTTTGAGATCTTCAGTTTGAGTAAGTAAGAATGTGGCCAGTGGTGTGCTGGAGCTGGCTCGTACGGGCTCGCGAGAGCCGATTGTTAAAGTTTTGAGAATTTTGTGAGCCCTTTGTTAACAGAGGGAGCAGGGCAAGTCTTCTGCTCCTCTGATTGGTGGACAAAAGACATGTGCCAGAAGCATGGGCTTCTGGGCAGAGCTTAGAAAATTTACTTGTTTGAACTGCAACTCCCATCAGCCCAATCCAGTGGCCATACTGGCTGGGGCTGATGGGAGTTGTAGTTAGGGTTGCCATATTGCCCAGTTAGCCGGGTTTTACCCGGATTCTTTGCATGCCACCTGGCGCCCGTTTAGCCCCTTAGGTGGCCCAGATTCCCAGTTTTAATTTAAAAAAAAAATTAAGTTTCTAGGTGGTCCGGTTCTTGAGATATACATAAAAATGTCAGACTGTTAAATTTTCTTAAAAAACAAATCTGTACTTTATAGCACTTCGTAGCTCAGTCTAAAGACCCTCCGTGGCGCAGAGTGGTAAACTGTGGTAACGCAGCCAAAGCTCTGCTCATGGCCGGAGTTCGATTCCAACGGAAGGAGGAAGTCGAATCTCCAGTAAAAGGGGTCGAGGTCCACTCAGCCTTCCATCCATCTGTGGTCGGTAAAATGAGTACTTGGCATATGCTGGGGAGTAAAGAAAGGCCGGGGAAGGAACTGGCAATCCCACCCCATATATACGGTCTGCCTAGTAAACGTCGCAAGACGTCACCCTAAGAGTCGGAAACGACTCGCACTATAAGCGCGGGGACACCTTTACCTTTAGCTCAGTCTAACCCCACCCGTTCAGGATTGCAGCCAATCAGTGTGAAGCCAGTTTGGTTGACCTGGGCAGTGTCTAGAAAACCTCACTGCAATGCCAGAAAATGGTGGTTCTCACCCCCCCCCCGTTTATCTGAAAATCTCATAAATTGGGTAAGTATATACATTTCAGTTTTTTTTCCTCTTGTGTGCAGGAGTCAGATCCTGGGCAGTGTTTTCAAAACCTTCCCAATACTTCCTTTTGTGGGGGTAAAAGCATGCTAATCCCATATGCCCAGAGTAAATCCCATTGAATTCAGTAGGATTTACTTTTGAGTAGACATGGTTATGAATGTGCTGTAAATTAATGGGACTTTTGAGTGAATGTAAAAAAGAATTGTGTTTGTGTTCTAATTCTTTCTGTTCTTCTCCAGTCCTATTTTAAAGCAAGTAGGCAGGTATTACAGTTTTTATTCTGTAGGAAATACTGATTTTTTTAAACTAATACTGATTTTTCTGCAATGACCAACTGGTTTGACAATAAACTATTATATGGGCTGTATGTATTTATACATCTGCAGTGTCTGTGTGTGTATGGAGTCTTTCCAACAACCCTGTGAGGTAGGGTTGGGAAACCAAGACAACTCACAATAAGAAAGAAATCCCTTTAAAATCCAATAACCATAAAGCAAGAATAAACAGTTGGAAAATTTACTTGCCTAAAGAGGCATGATTCTGAATTTTGGGTTCGGTGAATGAAGTTTATTTATTTATTATTTGATTTATATCCCGCCCTTCCTCCCAGTAGGAGCCCAGGGCGGCAAACAAAAGCACTAAAGGCACTTTAAAACATTATAAAAAACAGACTTTAAAATATATTAAAACTTCTCTGAAAATATTTTTAAAAGCTTTAAAAAAACATGTTTTAAAAAAAGAAAAGGCTTAAAAACATATTAAAAAGCAATTCCAACACAGACTCGGACTGGGATAAGGTCTCAACTTAAAAGAACAAGTTGAAAGAACAAGTTCCTTATCACTTGAGGCTGTAGCTCTCTGCACACTTCCCAGTTTGAGTAAGCCCCATTGAATACATTGGGACTTGCTTCTGAGTAAACAAACATCGGATTGCACTAGAAATATATTTACTGATTGTGTAATTCATAAACATATTTGATAGTCATGTTTGTATAAATATTTCTTCATACTGTGTCCCACTAAGTATTTGATTTCACACTATGGTTGTAGATGATTGTTTCCTCTACATTTTAAGTGTGCCCTTCTTCCTAAGGGTGGTCATGGTTCTCCGTTGTTTTCATCCTGAGGGGAGGATAGGCTGAGAGATGGTGAGTAGCACATTTTTTATTTGTATTTATTTTATATTTCTACAATATCTTCCCCTGGCTGTTTTTATGTATTTTAAATATTTTTAGATTAAATAAATAGGAAATCATAATTGTGAACCTCCCTAAAAGCAATTTACCTATCATGCTGGTAGAACAAGAGACCGACCATGTTTGAGGCATGTTATAAGGTGTTTGAGGACTTTGTCACACATTACTTTTTGAGACCTGTAGATTCATGTTGGAAAGAACACGTGCACGTATTGAATGGTGGCTTGGGTGCTGTTTTTTCAGTCTACGCTGCATGCGTAGGGAAGGTGATATGTCATCTGGCAGCTAGCTTCATAACGTGAGAATGAAAAACATTTGGATCACCATTCACTTGTTTACTTTTCTCACTATTGAGACTACTTCATATATTACTTTTTCATACACAGAAATTTAATCTTTGTATAGGAAAAAGTATTTTGTAAAATGTGAAGGACAGTGGCTGCCCAGTCAGTATAACCACTGTACAAGATCTACTCAGCCACTGTAATTACCATTTTGTTTTGAGTGCCGTGTTGTCTGGGTCTTGGTTCAGGTGTGTATCCAACTTTGATGTGCTTATGGAAGGGGTGTGCAAGTAGTGCCCCCCCCCCCAAGTGTGGAGGCTTGGACAAACATTGTGTTGTGGAAAACCAAAGTCTGTGTGAAAGTACATATTTGGGAATGCCATCAGTGTAATGCTAAACACACTTAATAAATAATATCGAACTTGCACGTCACAAAATATTTTACGGTCATGTCCATAAGCACCAGGAGGGTAGTCGCCCAGGGGGTCTTAGTCCCTCTGCTCTTTTGGGAGCAGGGTCCCTGTCTCCAAGCATCCTACAATCAGCATGAAAAGGGAGTGTGTTAGTCACTGAGAAGAGTCTTCTAATATGCTTCCTTGCCTTTCCTGCTGATTGGACCCAATCAGTGAGTCAGCCACTGAGAAGACTCTTCTCAGTTGCTAACGCTCTCCACTTACATGCTGATTGGCTCCTAGAGATGTTTGTTGTTGTGAGAGAATGCATTAACAAAGATCTCATTCTTAATCCAGGAGCAAAAAAGGGTGTATGTGGCTGTAACTATCATGAAGGGACTCTGCACTTCTGAATTTTCTACTAAACAACTGATAAATACCTATGTGACTTTGTGTCTGGAGACTTATTATTAAGAATCACTTTCCATAACTGTAAGGAGGTGTGTCCACACGCAAGCATCCCAGGCACCTGAATGAGGGGAGAGAGCAGCATAGGGGCATAAGCAGATGTCTTATTCCAGGGGTTCCCAAACGTTTCTTCTACATAGACTACTTGAAAATTGCTGAGGGTCTGAAAGTATCTGAAAATTTACTATGGGCATATGCAAGATAATTAACTCCCATTAGTGATAAGAGCAAGAATTTATAATTATTATTTTAATTAAAACAAGAGGCTTATCAGTACTTTGAAGAGATTGTTGTTGTTATGTGCCTCCAAGTCGACTATGACTTATGGCGACCCTATGAACCAGCTACCTCCAAGAGCCTCTGTCATAAACCACCCTGTTCAGATCTTGTAAGTTCAGGTCTGTGGCTTCCTTTATGGAATCAATCCATCTCTTGTTTGGCCTTCCTCTTTTTCTACTCCCTTCTGTTTTCCCCAGCATTATTGTCTTTTCTAGTGAATCCTGTCTTCTCATGATGTGTCCAAAGTATGACAACCTCAGTTTCATCATTTTAGCTTCTAGTGACAGTTCTGGTTTAATTTGTTCTAACACCCAATTATATGTCTTTTTTGCAGTCCATGGTATCCGCAAAGCTCTCCTCCAACACCACATTTCAAAGGAGTTGATTTTTCTCTTATCCGCTTTTTTTCACTGTCCAACTTTCACATCCACACATAGAGTTTGGGAATACCATGGTCTGAATGATCCTGACTTTAGTGTTCAGTGATGCATCTTTGCATTTGAGGACCTTTTCTAGTTCTCTCATAGTTGCCCTCCCCAATCCTTGCCTTCTTCTGATTTCTTGACTATTGTCTTCATTTTGGTTAATGACTGTGCCAAGGTATTACTTTTGTGCTTTCCTGCGTCCTGGGTAAGCATCTGCAAGGCACAGCGCTGCATCCCCCCTTTGTAGGGCCAGGCGAAGGGGGAGGCGCGTGGGTCCCTTGAGGAATGATGGTCTCTTGCTCGGAGCAGGGCCAGCCTGCCCCACGGAAGAAAGGACGGGGAAAGTGTGGGCAACGGGGTTGCCAACTTTCCCCCTAAGCCCTGCTCTTCTGCTTTTAAAAGGGCAGGCGCCTGGTGCGCAGGACTGGAGGAAGCGATTCGTTTATTTCAAACAAACATCCCGGAACGAATCCCAGGAAAGCCTCCCGCGCGCCCGACGGCAGTGCCGTCCAAAGAGCAGAGGAGCAGGCCCCGCTTGAGGCAGGTGGCAACCAGATCTCGGGAAAGGGTTAAGGCCGCCGCCTGGAGACGCCCGGGTTCGCCCTCCGGGGACTCGGCGTCGGCGCTCCGAGCCCTGCCCTGCTCCTCCTCCTGCTCCGCGGACGCGCCTTCGAGGCACCGCGAGGAGCGCTCCCAGGCAGCGGCCCCGCTCGCTCTCCGCGCCGCCGCCGCCCCCTTTCGCCCGGCCAGATCCCTCTCCCTCCGGGGGGCGCCGACTGCAGCAGCAGGATGCCCGAATTCCCGGCCAAAGTCAGCACCCGCACCAGCTCCCCCGCCGGGGCCCAGGCCGGCTCCCTCCCGCTGCTGCGCTCCTCCGCCGTCGACCTCGAGTTCCTCCGGTCTCTCGTCGGCGTCTTGATGATCGTGGAAATCGTGAGTACCCCCCTCCCTCTCCACCCCCAGGCGTCTTGTGGCCGAGGAACCTTACCCCCCCCCCGCGGGATGTGGCTTCTGAGCCCGCGAAATGGAGAAGAGGGTGCCTTTGAGAGTGTGCAGAGTGCCCTGGTCCCCGCCGAGCCCAGCTGCTCCTTCTTTCTTCCGCCTGCAGCGGCGAGGCGCTTTCCGCACCTTCGGACAGGTTCCTCGGGGCGAAGGCGCGTTTGCCGGAGGAGCGCCCTGGTGCCCTCGGAGAAGGACTTTGGGGCAGGTGCCCGGGCCCTCCCTCACCCGACAGGGCCGGAAGGCCTCCCACTCCCCCACCCCCGTTCAGCAGAACTATCTCCCCCCCGTTTGAAGGAACTGGAGTCATGCAGGCGCCTTCCAGTTGCAAGAGCGTTTCCTAAGGCCAGTTAAAGCCTAGAGTTTAAAATGGCCAAATTGACTGTATGCAGCGTGCGTGTGACTGGAAGGGCCCAGTTCAGCTGCAGAGCCACTGCTTTGCAGGCCGAAGGGCCAGGGTCCAGCCCTTAGCATCCCCGGGTGGGGCTGGGAATGACGCCTGCCCTGACCCCTGAACATCTCCTGCCAGTCAGTGTAAGGCAGTACATTACACTAGGGCCAGGCTCTGTAGAAGGCAGCATCCTCTGTTACCGATGGGGCGGGGGGGGGGGAGAGGGGCTGGCTGCCCCTTGCCCTGACCTCCTTGCCCCCAGGAGATTCAGGAGGGGTGGTTTGATTTACTTACAAATCAGCTGCTTCTAACAGAAATTCTCTGGGCACCTCACAAAGCAACTCAGGCAAGGAGCAGAGGGGTGGTGCTGATCTCTGGAGCAGAGCGCCTTCCTCCGCCGTCTGCCAGTGCTTCCTCAAATGTCTTGAATGCCAGGAAAGTGGCTTCTAAACTTAACTGTGTTTTCTGGGCTCCCTCAATCCAGTGCCAGCCGCCTATTTCACATGGGAGTTTGGAGACATCTGTGCACAGCCCTGTCTGTTCTTGTGAGCATACACTTTTGGGTTGTGGCTCTAGAGTCCAGCTCTTACATTAACTGAGGAATAGACTGGAACATTTCCTTTGCATTGAAACATTTTCATTCTGTTACAAGATAACAGAAGGTTTCTTAAAGATACATGTGTGTTCAAGTTTGCCGCGACTGGCTGTTCTGTCCCACAGGACATGGGGATGGCTCTACAACTGGAAGAACTCTTTCCCACCTTGACTCCTTCATGATAGGCAGCCCCTGAAAATGTATAGTAGCCTTCTCTCACCTGGTGCCTTCCATATGCTCTGGGCTACAATTTGTAGTAGCAGTCATGTAAAGCAAGAGGTGTCTCTAAGCATGTACAGAATGCCTTTTGCAGTTACGGAACTCACTTCTGGTGGATTTCAGACCGGCAATAATCCTTTGGGGATTTCAACAACTCTTGAAGATATATGTTATTCCAACAGCCCTGGTCACTGTTAATTTTGGGAGAGTATAATGTTATTTTAACAGATTTATATCTGATTAACATACTGTGTTTAATTTTTGTTTGTACGTCATCACTTTGAGGTTATTTTTAATATAAAACAATGTAAGAATATAATTTAAATAAATAAATAAATGTTCAGAGTTGCCGTCCAAAACTTCTAGAGGGTGTCAAGTTGGGGGAGGCTGCTGTGTAGAATTTGCCTCCTCTCTTGAAAGGGGGCAACCCCCCCCAGGCGTCACAAGCTACAAACGGCACCACAAAAGGAGGAAAGTTGTCAGGCCACTTCTGATTCAAACAAGGCAGCAGCAGCGGCGTCATTAGCGGGAGTGCGGGGGGGTGCGGACCTAGTATGTGGAAAGCTCTCCAATTAAGATCAGGCAAGCACCGAGCATGGAGTGTTTTAACTTGCAGGCAAGACCTTCCCATTTGCTCAGGATTTTCCCTTGACCCTTAAATGTTAATATAGGTTTCTGATGTCCTTGGTCAGTGTGAGGATTTGACTGATTGTACCATTGTTATTGTATATTGTTCTGTTTTATTACTGTGTTGATAGCTTTGATTTTTTTAATTAACAGCAGTATAGAAATCTTTTAATAAAATAAAAAAATAAATAACAGCATGATTACTCATCCTTATCCACAAAATAGGCCATGATATAAGTTCAAATGAATAATTAAGGGAGATGCACACTATACATTTAAAGCGCATCCCATCCTGCAAAAAAAATAAAAATAAATCCTGGGAACTGTGGTTTTCCCCTCACAGAGCTGCAAATTCCCAGCACCCTTAACCAACTACAGTTCCCATGATTCTTTGGGAGACATCATGTGCTTTAAATGTGCATTGGGGAAAAAATGGACTGCTTTCAAGTCTGTCCTGACTTATGGGCGACCCTGTGAATAGGGTTTTCATGGTAAGAGGTATTGAGAGGTGGCTTACCATCGCCTCTCTCTGAGGTTGAGAGGCAGTGACTGGCCCAAGGTCACCCAGTGAGCTTCAGGGCTGTGTGGGGATTCGAACCCTGGTCTCCCAGGTTGTAGTCCAGCACCTTAACCGCTACGTGAAACTGGCTCTCATGATACCTTAAGAGGTGTCCAAATGCATAGCAAACAAGCAACTTTCCAAAATACATCTTGCTTTTATTTCATCATGGAACTGTGCACTTGGTTCCCAGAACGTCTCACCATTCAGGCACTGACCAAACCTGCTTAGCAGTGTGGCTGCTGCCTTCTGTGTCCTCCTCACATGAATTACAAATTGACTTAGCTGAAGTCATAACAGGATGCAGGCAGAAAAGGAATTTATTTGATAATTACCTTCTGCATACGTCTCAAGGGGATGTACAAAATGCAATAAAAACGGCTAAAAAGCAAATTAAAATAATGCAGAAAATAGCAGCAGATGAAATTCAATACAGGATCGACACCCATGGCAGAGACTCGTTCATCCAGCTAGAAAGGTTTGTTGGAAAAAAATGTCTTCAATTATTTCCAGAAAGTGCAGATAGTGGGTATCTGTCATATCTCACAAGCAGGGCCGGTTTTTTTTTTTTTTAATCATTAATTTTTATTCAAAGTTTCAAAAAACAAAACAGAACAAAACAAAACAAAAAAAACCAAATTAATAACTAATACAATAAAATAAAATGTTGACTTCCGATTTGTCGCAGATCAGTTATAGATCTATAATATATAACAAACATGTCTCTTAATATATTACAAAATCACTTTCCTCCAGTAGTTATCTTAATTAATCATCAAATCTCATTAACATTACTTTATTCTTTCTGCAAAAAGTCAAAGAGAGGCTTCCACTCCTTGAGAAATATATCCATCGATTTTTCTCCAAATAAACATGTCAATTAATCCATCTCATCAAGTCTGCTAGGTCCAGTAATTTCAATAGCCATTCTCAGTGTTAATTCCATCTTCCATCTCCATCCTTGCACCCATAATAATCTTGCTGTCATAGTCATAGTCATATAATAAAAGTCTGATAGGAATTTCTTTCATCACAAATATTTCCTTGCCATCAATTCCGAATGTACCACTGAAATGTTGTTGTAAAGCTGCATTTCTGCTCCTCCTTTCCACAGAATGCACCATCACATCTCCCGAGAGTTTTTCCATTGTCACACATCTGGAATTAATTCTGTAAACTTTCTCCATTTCAAGTTCCATCAAATCCTTCCAATCCAGGAATTTTTTTGAACCGTTGATATCTTTATCTCTAATCTCTTCACCAATTCCTTCAAGGACAGCGCTGAATTCCAAACAGTGATATTTGTCTCCAGGATCCATCACAGCCATAAAATCCAAATCTTTTTCCAAGTCCATATTTGATATATCTATTCCAATCTCCAGGGCTTGAACCTTTTCTTTAATTTTTCTTTCATCTTCTTTTATTTGTCCAGCCATATCTTTGGTCTCATCCACCTCCCCTCTCACAGAATCCTGAATTTCCTTCAGCTCCTGTCTCATTTTGCCAAATTCACTTTTCATCTCTTGTCTGCTCTGTTTCAGCTCCTGTCTCACCAGCTTAATCTCATTCATTATTTTCTGAAACATATCTAGATAGAGAACCCCTTCCTGTACATCCAGGGTCTCAGCCACCTTCTTGATTGTCATTCTTAACTATTCCCAAGCAAAGAACAGTTTATTTCTTTTTCCAGTCACAAAGGAGTTAATCCTCCAAGCCTGCTGACATCACCCTCTAGACAGCACAAACCGCCTTATCTCTTATGTGTCCAAAAGTGCAAAACAAATTTTGTTCACAGCATCCAAAAAATTAGTGGCATAAAAAGTAAGCAGATTCGTCAAAAAAAAAAAAAAGTAGATCAGAGAAAATAGTCTCAAATGTCATAAAATCAGATTTCCTCTTTAGATTAGTTGCCCCTCATTCGTTTATATCTTTAAAATGCTCAATTCCATGCCAGCTTTTTGCAATAAAAAACAAAGATAGGCTATTTCAATTTTCTTCCTCCTTAATTCCGTGTATATGAGAGAAAGTTATAGCTCACCCAGGGATTCTTTGTTGCTGATCCTTTAACAAATCTCTTTTACTGTAACGATAACAAAATGATAAGAGTAGATAGAAGAATGCTTGCCTGTCAGAATACGTTTTTCTTTAAAGAAAAAAAACACGTCTTGCTTAATCAGTTTGAGCTTGCTTGAAATTCCCTGGCTCCGTCCGACGTTGCTGGCAGGTCCTTCGTTCCTAATGAATTCAAGTCCCCCAACAAACACAACGAAGCTTGTGGATAATCTCTTCGTTTCTGCCTTGCCTGGGAGAAAGTTTTTACCAGTAAAAAAAACCCTTTTGGCTGGTTTTAAAACTGAAAAACTTCCTCTGAGACGAGAGCTCGTCTCAGAGGCAGGCACAAGCTAAGCAATCCTTCCCGGAAGTCTCTCAAGCAGGGCCGGTTGTAAAGGGCGGCCAGGTGGGGCACTGGCCCGACGGCCCCTGGAGCTACAGGGGCCCCCTCAGCTGCCCCTCCGCTCCCCTTCCGCGATCCACCCCCCCCGTCTGCTGTCTTTTACCATTGCCCTTAACAAAGATGGCGGCTGTGGTTTCCCTAAGGTACTGAAGCCCCTGCCGCTATCTTAGTTGATATCAGAGATGCACGTGCGTAACATGCACGCATGCCATCAACAAAGATGGCGGCGGAGGCGTCATCCCCTTAGGGAACCCGCTGCCGCCATCTTTGTTAAGGGCAATGGTAAAAGACAGCAGACAGGTAGGTGGGGGGGTGCATGTGTGTGCACGCGTGCACACACACACACATGCTGGGGCCCAGGGCAAGCTGATGCCCAAGGGCCCCGGCATTCCTGCAGCCGGCCCTGCTCACAAGAATGCTGTTCCATAGAACAGGGGCCACCACACTGAAAGCCCTGCTCCCACTTACTGTGTAATCTTTGAAACTTGTAGCAGAAGCTCTGCTGAAGACTGCAGTGACCTACTAGGCATATGGTATAAGGATTTGGTGATCTCTTAAATCTTGAGCTTAAATCTTGAACTTGGCCCATTAGCAGATTGGCAGCCAGTGCAAATCCAGCAAGCAAGGTGTTATATGCTGGTGGTAGTTCGCCCCCATAAGCAATGTAGTTACTGTGTCCTACACCATCTGTGGACCACCTCAAGGATAGCCCCACACACAGTGCATTGCAGTAATCCAGCACTGAGGTTACCAGTGCATGGACAACTATGGTCAAGATATCCCGATCCAGGAACAGCTGTAGCTGTCATACCACCCAAAGATGGTAAAATGCTCCTAGCCACTGAGGACACCTGCACCTCCAATGACACAGCTGGGTCCAGGAGCACCCCCAAACTATGCACCTGCTCCTTAAGGGAAAGTGCGACTCCATCTGGGGCAGGCAACTTACTGACTTCCCAGACCTGGGAACCACTCGCCCACCGAGCCTCCGTCTTGCCATGATTCAGATTCGGTTTAGGAATATGTAAGATTACAAACGCACAACTGCCTTTTCACGCTGGGTGTCATTAGATTACCTGATGTAAAAAAAACTTGTCACATATTGCTTCAGAGGTCAGCGGAAGGCAACCTGGTGCAGGGAAATGCAAATCCAATGTGCTGCAGCCGGCAGGACTGGCCCAAGACAGGTTACTGGCTGAGGTGAGGGACAAGATGGTGCCCACTTGTTGTGTCCCAGGACAGGGAGGAGGGCTCTGACTTTGAGGACTTGACTGAGGGTTTGAGGGAGGAGGGCTTGCAGCGTCCCCAACTTCCCACTCTCCCTGTGGAAGCGCAGAGAGAGCTGTCAGAGGTCGCTGCTGAGAGCACGCCCCCTTCCCCACTGGCACAAGAACCACCTGATCATAGAATCATAGAGTTGGAAGGGGCCTTGTAGGCCATCGAGTCCAACCCCCTGCTCACAGCAGGAAATCCACAGCTAGAGCATCTCCCGCAGATAGCTGTCCAGCCTCTGCTTGAAGACATCCAGCGAAGGGGATCCCACCACCTCCCTAGGCAGTCGGTTCCATTGCCGAACTGCCCTTACTGTCAAGAAGTTCCTTCTAATGTCCAATCTGAATCTACGCTCCTGCAACTTAAAACCATTAGACCTAGTCCTACCCTCTGGGGCAGCAGAGAACAAATCTGTACCCTCCTCTATGTGACAGCCCTTCAGGTACTTAAAGAGTGCAATCATGTCACCCCTCAGCCTTCTCTTCACCAGACTGAACATGCCAAGTTCCTTCAACCTTTCCTCATAAGACTTGTTCTCCATACCAGCTATCATCCTCGTTGCCCTCTTCTGGACCCGCTCTAACTTGTCTATATCTTTCTTAAAATGAGGCGCCCAGAACTGAACGCAGTATTCCAGATGAGGCCTGACCAATACAGAATATAGTGGGACTATTATTTCCCTCGACCTGGAAACTATAGCTCTGTTTATGCAGCCCAAAACCGCGTTTGCCTTTTTTGCCGCAGCATCACACTGCTGGGTCATGTTCAACTTGCAATCCGCTACAATTCCAAGGTCCTTCTCACACGCACTACTGCTAAGCCGGGTATTTCCCATCCTGTACCCGTGCATTTTGTTTTTGGGCCTAAATGCAGAATCTTGCATTTGTCTTTATTGAATGTCATTTTATTAATTTCAGCCCAATTTTCTAGTCTATCCAGGTCCCTTTGGATTTTATTCCTGTCTTCCATTGTGTTAGCTATCCCTCCCAGTTTCGTATCATCCGCAAACTTCATAAGGCTTCCCTCTACCCCATCATCTAAGTCATTGATAAAAATGTTGAAGAGTATCGGCCCCAGGACAGAACCCTGTGGCACTCCACTCGAAACCTCCTTCCAGTCCAAAGCAGAGCCACCGACGACCACTCTTTGAGTACGGTTTTCCAACCAGTTGTGAATCCACCTGACAGTATTTCCATGTAGTCATCTAGATAGTTGCCAATGGACTCTTTTATTATCCGTTCTAATATCTTTCCCGGTATTGAAGTCAGACTGACCGGCCTGTAATTCCCCGGATCTTCTTTTTTACCGTTTTTAAAGAGTGGGATGACGTTTGCCCATCTCCAGTCCTCCGGCACCTCTCCCGTTCTCCAGGATTTCTCAAAGATGATGGCAAGAGGTTCCAAGAGTACATCCACAAGTTCCTTCAATACTCTGGGATGCAGTTCATCAGGCCCTGGAGATTTGAACTCATTTAGGTTAACTAGGTATTTCCTGACTATCTCCTTATCAATCTCGAACTGCAGTCCCGACCCCTTACTGAGATTGCTACCGATGCAAGGTTGCACACTGTTCTCTTTTTGGGAGAAAACGGAGGCAAAATAGGTGTTGAGCAGTTCTGCCTTTTCCTTGTTATCTGTCAACATTTTGCCATCTTCATTGAGCAGCAGTCCCACCGTTTCCTTGGTCTTTTTCTTGCTTCGAACATATCTGAAAAACCCCTTTTTGTTGTTCCTCGCTTCCCTCGCCAGCCTCAGCTCATTCTGGGTTTTAGCTTTACGCTATTCCTGCAAGCCCGAGCCACTCGTCGGTACTCTTTCTTGGTGATGCATCCTTCCTTCCATTCTTTATACATGCTCTTTTTTACTTTTACCTCCTCCACCAGTCTTCCGTGTAGCCACATTGGCTTTTTCCGATGTCTTCCATTTTTCTTCCTCTTTGGAATTGTTTGCAATTGCGCTTTTTGTAATACGTTCTTCATGAACTCCCACACTTCTTGGGCTCCTTTTTTCTTTAGTCTATCTAGCCACAGGATCCTACCCATCATTTCCCTGAGCTTGCTAAAATCGGCTTTCCTAAAATCCAAGGTCCATGTTTGACTATATTCTTTGGCTTTCCCCAGAATCCTGAATTCCAGCATTACGTGGTCACTTTCCCCCAAGGTACTGACCGCTTTAATTCCCGTGACCAATTCATCCGTGTTAGTTAAGATCAGGTCCAGGATTGCCGATCCCCTTGTTCCTTCTTCTACTTTTTGAAAGAGGAAATTATCAGCAAGGCCCATCAGGAATTTGTTGGAGGCTTTGTGCTTCGCAGAGTTTGTCTCCCAGCAGATATCCGGGTAGTTGAAGTCCCCCATCACTACTACTTCTTGCCTCCTTGAGATTTCAGAGATTTGTTTGAGAAAGGCCTTGTCTACCACCTCTTCTTGGCCTGGGGGTCTGTAGTAGACACCTACTACCATGTCGGTTTTATCAACTGGTAGATTCCCAGCAGATTCCCACGCCCGCCCAGACTACCAGCCCCCCTCAGTCAGAGGGGGAAAAGTTCCAGCCCCTCTCCCCCCACTCGCAGAATCCAGAGGCGTGGAGAGCAACTGCCGGCGGTTCGAAGGAGCAAATGTTTGCGTGCGAAAGTGAAACCTACTTAAGTGGGTGGTGACAAGGAGGGGGTGCTGAGTCAACGTCTGTGACCGGACGGAAGCTTAGTCAGCTCCAGTCGGGGAAACAGTTCCTAGAAAGTATAGTTAGTTGAATGAGTCGAAAGGCTTTTAAGATGGATGTAATAAAAAGGGAAACCCTTACTGGACCATGTGTGCCTGCGTTCTTCGGCTCCGAACGGGACACCACTCTCCATTCTGCATACAGAAGCCAACAACTGAATCTTACTTCAGGAATAGCATCCTTGACCACACTGTAGGCAGTGGGCCGGATCAGGGGCCCGAGACAGGCGACAAAGTGGCTACAACGGAGAATGTTCGGGGGCCGCAGGAGGAAGAGCCAGGGGCCCTGACGCAGTTGCTTCACTCTGCCTAATGGTAGGGCTGGCCCTGGCGGCAGGATGAGAAGGGATTGGGCGGAAGAGCTCAGTGGCAGGGCACCTGCCTTCCATGGAAGAGGCCCCGGCTCGATTCCCAGCATCTTCAGAGAGGGCCGGGAAAGACTCTTGCCTGGAGCCTTGGAGAGTCCTGCCAGTGGTCAAAGGCACTGAGCGAGAGGAGCCAGTTGGCTGGCTCAGGATGCAGCAGTTTCCTGTGCGAGAGACGTCTGCAATGCCCAGCGGTGTGCGCGGGCGTGCATCTCGGGCAGTGATCCTTTGTGTGAGAATAGCCCTGTGACAAGCAACGTCCGCCTTTCCGTTTTTTAAAGGCCTGGAATATCCTTAAGTGGGCTGGAGTGTTGGAGCCAAACGACACAGAAGAGTAGAAACCCTGAAATGAATGAACCTAAGTTAGTCTGTGTGCCCATTAATATCATTGGATGTGTTTATTTTAGACCATTTCTGTCCTGCTCAATATGCAGAACATCTCTTAAGTGATGTACAGCAAATTAAAAAATACAAATATTACAAAAATTATGCAATACGAAACATCAATATCAAGACAAATCAGTACAATGCTAATCAATATATGCTGATGGTAGCAGCGTAATTGAGTGCTGATGGTAACCCCTTCTCTTTGGGAACACATCTCCCCACTCAAGACCTCTCAGCCAGGACTCCCCCCCCCTCCGGCTCTCACGCAGGGCCCAAACAAACTCACAGCAGGTCACCCCCCCAAACAAATCTCTTACAACAAAGGGGCTCCCCTGAACCTGCTGGCCTCACCTCACCTGAGCCTTTCTCACTCTTGAGCTTATGGACCAAGGCACCAAGGTCTGGGTGGCGGGTGCCTTGCCTCCGGCTGCTCACAGCTGTGTCCCATTCAGCCACAGGTAGAGATGGGGGAGAATTTTGACTGAGCTCACATTTCAAGCTGCATCTTTCAAGTTCACACTTTCCTACACAATCTGAGAACCGAACACAGCCTCCCTTAGAAATGTGTATCCCAATTTTGCGATGCAGTTCATCAACCAACCAACATTTACAGAAATGCGTATGTTAGAGAAAAGAGTGCATAAAAATGAATAGATGAGTGAAAATAACATGCCAAAATGCATTATATGACAAGAAATGGCTTGCAAAAATATGTACATTAGTCAAAACTACCTACAAAAATGTGTTTATTTTCACTAAAAATTCACACTAAAATGCTGGAGAATTTTCATCAGGATTTTTTTTAAAAAAAGTTGCAGATTATTGCAGAAATGTGGAGAACTGAATTTAAGATTGGAAAGATGAGGAATGGAGAGAATTGAAATTGACAAGATATTTCCATCCATAGCCATGCACGCCATATACCCAGTTCCAGGCTGCAGGAGGCTTAGTCTACTCTGAGTAGGACTTACATTGACTAGATCCAGAGTCGCCAAGGCCTCCCTCCCCCCCCCCCAGCTGCGGACCTACTCACTACCTCTTCCGGCACGCTTAGAATGCAGTCAGGAACACATTTACAAGAGAGGAAGCCCCATTAAGCTCAGCAGAAGAGAAATTCAATTCAGTTTGCATTTAAAGCTGAATCTATCACACTTGCATTTTTCGAAACAGTATGAGAACCAAGACACAGCCGTCCTTCAAAATTTGCACTTCTCTGAATTTTGCAATGCAGTTCACCAGCCAAACAATGTTTACAAAAGTGCAAATATTAGGGGAAAGTGTGCATAAAGATGAATATATGAGTAAAAATAACATACAAAAGTGCATTATATTAGGAGAAATTGCTTGCAAAAATGTGTACGTTACATTAGCTAAAACTACATACAAAAATGTGTGTGTTAGGAGAAATATGCACTAAAATGTTGAAGCATTTTCATGAGGATTTTTTAAAAAAACATGGTAATTGTAAATTGCTGCAAAAATGTGGAGAATTGAATTTAAGACTGAAAAAATGAGAAACTGAGTGAACTGAAATGGACAGATCTTTCCATCCTTGCTCCTCTGAGTATGCACGCCGGGGATTGTGCTGTTGGCCTCTCAGCCACAGTCCTTGTTGAGCTCATCCTGGGCCTTTCTTGGCAAACCGCTAACCAAGTCGAGACAGAACCCGTGGCTTAGCTTTTAGAACTTCAGCCTGAGACGGAGGAGGGATAAAAATGTGGGATTTCCAAGCATTTGGACTATGCCAGCAACGAGAACTATTTGGAGAGGCATAAATGAAAGCAGAACAGAGAAGGCACAGAGTTTTGGTGTCATAGGCAAGGTCACCCAAGTTATCTCAGAAGAAGAAATGGGGACGGGGGAATGGGGAGTGAGGGGGCGCATCATGGACCCCAATGGGTAACATAAGGATAGTGAAGGGGGGGAACACATCTTTCCTCTGCTTGAATTTTCCTTCCGTTTTGAGTTGTTGCAACTGCTGCTGTTACGAAAGATGCTGAAAAAACTGAGTAGGCGAAGGAGGCTGCAGACCAACCATACATTGAAAGCATATTACTTCCTCCAAAGAATCATGGGAATTGCAGTTTGTTGAGGGTGCTGGGAATTTGTAGCTCTGTGAGGGGTAAACTACAGTTCCCAGGATTCTTGAGGGAAAGCCATGTCCTTTACATGTGCTTTATATGTATGGCATGTATGCAAGCTTTTGAAGTTAGATGGACAAGAGCCAAAGGGGTGATTGGCAGGTACCTGCTGGGAGGTGGGGGAGGCGACAACTTTTAGTTCAGTGGCTCCCAAACTTTCCGCCCCCACGTATGGCTTGAAAATTGCTGATGGTATGGGGGACCAAGTAAACATTTTTCTGCCTGTTGTAGCAGTTAGTGCTGTGCTAGATGCTGTATGTTTTTTAATTGCTATTCTTTGGTTCTTTCATTTCTTACGATTTATTGTTTGGCACATTTGTATGCGACAGACTTCACATCGTAATACAATAAAGCACAGTATAGGAAACAAAGATGCACTTTAAAAGGCATGAATATTTAACGCGGACAAGCCACGGATCACCTGAATGAAGTTCACAGACCATAGTTTGGGAGCCCCTGTTTTAGTCAATTAAATCAATTTAGACTATTCTTTTAAAAAAAAACCTTTTGGAAGGGTCAGTTAATCCGATATCGGCATTACCCAGTTTCTGCTGTCTGTTGTTTGTGGGACTTGCTAGGATTCTAGTTGGCTGTGTGGGCACATGAAGGGGTTGTGATGGGATCCTCCAGCACTCGTCGCAGCCACACACGTGTCCCTGTTTTCTGTTCTGCTGCCTCTTTTGGTCAAAGAGATTGTGTAGGGTTTTATAATGCTTTCAAACAGCACTGCAAAGAAGCTCATAGAAAAGAGTAGCCTGTCTGACCAAGCTGGGTGTGCCAATGTTTGCTAAACACATACTTGCCGGTCCTTCAATAAAATGAAGGTGGGGTGGCTAACAGTTAATATTAAAAGGAGCGTGTGGGGGATGGGATTGGAACATGGGAAGCTGCCGTATGCCAAGTCAGACCATTGGTCCTTTTAGTCCAGTGTTGTCTACACTGACAGGCAGCAGCTCTCCAAGGGGACATTTGCCAGGATTTCAAGGCAGGAGTCTCTCCCAGCCCTCCCTGGAGATGTTGGGGATTGAACCTGGGACCTTCTGCATGCAAGGCAGATGCTCTACCACTGAGCTACAGCCTTCCCTCCCACCTTACGTGCTCTCCCCATACCTGTTTCCCCTCCCAGCTTAACGTCTTTGCACTCCGCTGCTTTAAGGTTTCCCCCCAGCTCAGCTCTGACAACTGGAAGCGAGATGGGCTGTGGGGAAAGTTGTAGGAATATAGGTAGCCATCTCATATGCTGAGTCAGGCCATGGATTTATCTGCACTGTCTACACGGATTGGCAGGAGCTCTCCAGGGTTTCAGAGAGGGGACATTCCTGGTCCCACTTGGAGATGCCAGGGATTGGACCTGGGACCTCTTGCGTGCAAAGCAAGTGCTCTTTCATTGTGCTGTGGCTTAACACATCTGCCTTAGACCCATTGAGATAGAGCTGATCCAGTTGTCCTAACGTACTTGGACTTTCCAAAAGTTTTTGTCAAAGACTTTTACCCCAAAAATCCTAAATTTAACAGTCATGGAGTAAGAAAAGAGATCTTTGTGTGGATCAGGACTTGGCTAGGAAACAGGAAGCAGAGAGTAGGAATAAATGGACAGTTCTCCCAAGAAGAGGGCTGTAGGAAGTGGAGTTCCCCCAAAGTTCGGTATTGGGACTTGTGCTTTTTAACCTGTTTGTAAAAGATCTGGAGTTGGGGATGAGCCGTGAGGAGGCCAAATTTGCTGATGATACTAAATTGTTTAGGGTCATTAAACCAAAAAGGGATTGCAAAGAGCTCCAAAAGGACTTCTCCAAACGGAGTGAATGGGCTGTAAAATGGCAGTGTAAACAAGTGTAACCAAGTTATGCATATTGGAGAAAAAAACCTTAATTTCACGTATATGCTGATGGGGTCTGAATTGACTAGGAATGAGATCTAGGGGCCATAGTGGATAGCTCAATGAAGATGTCAGCCCAGTTTGGGACAACTGTGAAAAAGGCAAATTCCATGATTGGGATCATGGAAAGGTATTGAAAATAAAACTGCCGCTATCATAATGCCATTACGCAAATCTATGGTGCGGCCACATTTAGCATATAGCGTAGAGTTCTGGTCACCTCACCTTGAAAAAGATGGTGCAGAGTTGGAAAAGGTTCAGAAAAAGGCAACCAAAATGATCAAGGGGATGGAGCGACTCCCCTATGAGGAAAGGTTGCAGCATTGGAGGGCATTGGGGGCTTTCTCAGTTTAGAGGAAAGGCGAGTTAGAGGTGACATAAAATTAAGTGTATAAAATTATGCATGGCATGGAGAAAGTGGATAGAGAAAAGTTTTTCTCCCTCTCTTGTGGCTATCCAATGACGCTGAATGTTGGAAGATTCAGGGCAGACAAAAAAGTTACTTCTTGATGCAGCTTATAGTTAAACTATGGAATCCGCTCCCACAGGAGGCAGTGATGGCCACTAACATGGATGTCTTTAAAAGAGGATTAGACTCATACATGGAAGATAAGGCTATCAACGGCTACTAGCCATGATGGCTATGCTCTCCCTTGAGGCACCATGCCTCTGAATGCCAGTTGCTGGAAACCGCAGGAGGGGAGAGTGCTATTGCACTTTGGTCCTGCTTGTAGGCTTCCCACAGGGATCGGTTTGGCCACGGTGAGAACAGAATGCTGGACTAGATGGGTCATTGGCTTGATCCAACAGGCTATTCTTATGTCCTTATACTACTACCCCACTCTCTGCCTTCCCCTATCAGTGACTATCCCTGTTCCCCCCCCTCCCCCCATGTTTCAATTCATATTTGATTCTACTTGGTATTTCTGTGAATTGGCTTTCAGAACTTAGGGGTCATCCATACCTCCATTTAATCTGCAAAGTGAGCCCCTTCTGTTTCCATTAATTCTCCCTCTTCCATGTGTCTTGGCCTCTAATCATGGCCTTCCCACTTTCCTCTCCCTTAATCTGCAGTTTCTCATACCAGCCATACTGCAAAAAGGACCGAAACAGCAATTACAAAGAGTTGCTGAGGAGAGGTCAGTTGCATCGTCTCACATTTTCACCTCCTTCCATGCCTCCTGCTTCTGTTGGGTTCCCATTGGCTCCCTCACCCATCTCCCTTCTGATCTGAGCCAATCAGCAACACAACAAGATGAGAAGGAGGGAGGGGGAGCTTATAAACAAAAAAGGATGCCTACGGATGAGGAAAACGTTTGATCTGAGTACAAAGAAAGTGCAAAGTAGTCAGGGTTGGACTACTGCGGACAGTTCCAATAAGGAAAATGTGGATGTTTAATGTGGTCTGGATGAGCCCTTTGTAGAAATGTCACCTCTCCCTACCCCACCACACTTCTTGAAATCAGAAATGCCACCCTCCAAACATTTGCCATTAATGATGTCCCAAATCTGCAACCATCTTGCGGATTGGGTCCCCTCTAGTCATGTCAGGAGCAACTTTTGAGTTGTGCTTTTGGCCTCCTGTACCGACATTATTATTTCTTTTAAAAAAGCTATTGTGGGGGCAGGGAAAAGGAGAACAATAAAAGAAGCCATTGTCCGGAGTGAAGCAATAGGAGAGAGCTGGGCCATTTGTGCGGGAGGCAAACAATGTCTTTTTGGCTGCACAGCATCTCTCTCATGGCTGCGAGTGATGAAAGGCTTTTGTAGAGTCACTGGTGGTAAATCAAGAGCCTGGCCAGCTGCTTTCACCACGTCATTCACAGCCTCCTCCTCTTCCTCCTCCCTCTCAGAGGCCCCTCGAGGCACAGTCAGTTATCCTTGGAGCTACAGAGGGGGAGCTGGGAGGGGCAGGCACAATGGGGGCCACAGATTCCACTTGCCTCAATAGGCAAGAGGCAGGTCTGGCGTCAACACCTGGCATCCCAGAATAGCTGACGATGCTCCACTGCCCCAGCAAGGCCCACCTCCTCCCACCACCTCCTCCCAAGGCCCACCACCTCCCCAAGGGCCCTCTGGACCAGGCAACTGGGCTTGCTAGAGTCTGTTTTGATTTCCCACAATGCCCCGAGTGACACTACATCAACCGTTCTGGGGCGTTATGGGAAATTAAAGTTGCCGCTCCCAGCCACCCTTGGAGTGCTGCACCCACTATTGTGTAATCCCAAGGGAGCCCATTGATGCAAGAGGCCTCCCTCCCCACCCTCCCCAAGGTCACTTTGCCTGGGGCCTCCTCAAATCTGACTCTACCTCTTTCCTGCACCATGTGACTTCAGCCATTCTGAGGGTCAAGCTTGAGTGTATCTCCTTTCTTTTTTAGATGCTGTTATGTGATGTGGGAAGTACCGTTTTAGCAGAGGCATTCCCTTCTCTTTCTTGCCCAGGAAGAGATCCCTCCGTCCTAGAAGCTGCTCGCCACCTGCAGTTATTTCATCACCATTTCTATTAACAAGAATTTTATAATTTGATATAATAACAATAATAGGGATAGTAAACTCATATTATTTGGAGACATTCTTCTTTTCTTCTGGCACCTCAAGGTAACCCAAGAAGGAAGACCAAGCGGGGGTTGCCGCTCACTGGCAGAACATACACAACTGCTGTACCACACCACCTGCAATGGGAAAAGAAACAATAATAGTCATGATGGCAACCTCCCCCCCACCCCCCAGCACACATACTTTTCACGTTTAAATTTTATTCTTTTTCTGTTTTTGTGTTGGTGCTATTTTAGATTGGAGTGGGCAGAACAGAGAAGATCTCTGGGCAATTTGCAGTAGATCACCGAGGATTTCTGAATCCCTGGTTTTGTTTAACGATTGCTAATAAGGTTGCTGAAATGAAGGAAGCCTGAGGGAGAAGCCACAAGTGAATTTTTGTGTGAAAAGACTTGAAAGCAAATGTCTAGGCTGAGAGATGTGCTTTGAGGTGCCTTCTTCAATTCTAAAGGAGAATCTTTCTTAATTCTTCCTTTCTTTAAGCCACTGTTTTGCACTTGGCTCTATCTGGTGAACTCAAGGTTCTAGGGGGAAAAAACCAAGTGGATTGTGCAAACCTGAAGTCCCTCCACCTGTTTTGAATGGTTGCTTTTTGGTTTTGTTTAGGTAATGTTTTTCACATGCATTTTTGCTTCTTTATTGCTTTGCATTTCTTCTGTTGCGAAGTGGTTCCGAGCGCTTTATGGGCAGAAACCCTGCATATATAGATGGCTGGCGTGCTGACTTCCTTTCCAGCAGCCAGGCTGAGTTAGGCAAGGCAGGTGCTCTGCAACCCTAGGCCCCAGAGCCAGGAAAGACAATGGACTCCAAGCCTCGAGGGGGGTGTCATGTTGCTTCAAGTGGCTGGGAATAAGCCAGCATGGCGCGTGGGTAACCATGGACGCAGACACCACCCGGTGCTTTGCAGGCCCCTGAAGCACATTGCAGAGATTACTTGAGAGAGAATGAAGAGCTCGTCAAGTGGCTTGCATGTGAAGCACCTGCATGTCGCTACTAGCAATGAACCCAGAGAAACCACCGAACTGTGCGCTCCAGATAAATGTGCCAAATTGCATCAGTGCCTGTTATCCCTTGGAGTGTGGTACTGTGGTGGTGTTAGAGGTTACCTCCCAGTTGTGCCTATTCCAATGGCATTACTCCTAACAAACAAACCTGGAAAATGCCCCCTCCTAAAGTTGCTTTTCTGGGTTAAAAAGAAACGGGCCATCTGGCTACTGCTCCACACTCGTTTGGAAACCTCACAGTTTTGCTGATGTGCCCTAAAATTCTGAACCTTTGAGGAATGGGATGTGCATATAACAAGTGTCCACATCTATTACTTCTGTGTGAGGAAACAAGCCTTCTCTGATGCAGCAGAGTGTATATTTGCAGTTCTAGTATTTCAGAAGTTATTTAGTGCACACCATCAGATCCCAGGAAAGTGAATGGTCGCTAGCACATGATCTCTGGCAGGGGAGATGTGAAAACCTGAGTCTGGATGTGACATGGCTGCAGTGGAGTATGTAGAGCCTGTCCCTGCATAGCAAGGCAACATAATAAAAATGGGGTTTATACAGTGTTAAGACACAGACAGAGTCGCATAACAAGAAAGATAGAACCCTGCCCCAAGGCATTTACAATCTGAGTGGGGCTTCTTGTCAGATAAGCGTGCGTAGGGTTGCAGCCTTGTTTTGGCTGTGATGAAGACAAGGGAGCCAAGCCAAAGGTTTTGCAGAAAAGGTGGGAGTTTGGTTTAGCCGGGAGTAGGGTGGGGGAGGAATTAGATTCACTTTGCATTTAAAGGGAAATCTATTAAATGTGCACTTTCTGTTAAGAAATAGAAGTATGGAAACACAGCCATCTTAGGAAATTCAGATTTATCTGAATTTTGCAGTGCAGTTCTTCAACCATTGTTTGCAAAAATGCATATAATTAGGATTATATACGTGTGCATAAAAATTAATATATTCATGAAAATAACATACAAAAATAATTGCATTTGGGGAAGTTCCTTGCAAAAATGTGTGCCTCAGTTAAAATGCATGCAAAAGTGTTTTTTAGGAAAAATTAGAACTAAAATGCTGATGAATTTTCATGAGGATTTTTTTTAAAAAAATCGCAAGTTGCTGCAGAAATTTGAAAAAAAATGAAATTTAAGATTGAAAAAAATGATAAACTCAGAGAACTAAAACTGACAGATCCCTCTGTAGCTAGATGAAAGATCCCATGGGATTAAATTGGGCTAGTAATAGGTTGGCTGAATCCACCATTCATGCATTTTTGACGTACAGATGAGCTCCTCCAGTTGACCTGTTTATTGAGCACTCCTCCTGATTTGCTTCTCTAAAGCTTACACAGAGGTTATACAATGTCTGGCCTTTATTGAGCATTTCTTCTGATTTGTTTTGAGGACAGTTATACAACAACATTCATCCTGATTTGTTTGCAGGGCGTTTCTACATCTTCCTGTTAGTTGGATCATTTGTTTAGCCCAAATTTTTCCATGCATTTTCCCCTCACTTTCCTAACCGCAAAAAGTCTTTGTTTTTTAAAGTGGATTTGCTGTGCTAGGGCAACAGAGTGCTTTATTCCAGTTTAATTGCACAAACCTAAATTTGTGATATGGCTTGAATCCCTCTTATAAAATAGTAACAGTCTGGAGGCACCCTAAATAAGCATACATACATTTATTTAATATATTTATATACCGCTTAATATCAGAACAGTCTGTAAGCATTTACAAAAAGATAAGTTCAAGTGTGTGTATAAGCAAAGAATCAAGTTAAAAACTAACACCACCATATGAAACAATAAAATCCCAGAAAGGCAAAACCATAGCAGCACACTTGGAAAACACCTGAAGAGTCAAAGAAAGCCTGTTGGAACAAATAGGTCTTCCAGTGTTGTTTGAAGCTCATCACATATACCAGGAACAAAGAAGGGAGAAAAAGCACCAAGGAGTAGTCAAAACAAAACTGAGATAAGCTCTAGTGCTATGCAGATGATTTATTACGTGCTCTACGCATTTCAAAGAATATATCTCCTTCCTCAGGAGCTAAAAAAAGCATTCAATAATATCATAATGACAATACTGTAGTAATTGCTGTGAACATAGTTTTAGAACAATCCAAAGACCACTTCCATTGTTAAAACTATAACTTTCTAAAAAAAAATGTTTTGTTCCAAGTGGTTGCATCTGCAATCACATAGCATAAAATATTATGATGCCCTGACCTTTAGCTAGAGACATAATCTGAGAATTGCCATATTTTACAGCTGAATGGCCACTGGCAACTCCTACAAGATGGTCCGGGTGGTGAGTGTTCTGGGTCTAGTGATGCTCAGCGTCGCTCTGTTGATTTTGTCCTTCATCAGCTACGTGTCTCTGAAAAAAGATAATATCTTCACTACTCCCAAGTACGCCAACACGGGGCTGCCAAGAATGTACATGTTCCACACTGGATTTAGGTCCCAGTTTGCACTGAAGTTCCTTGACCCTTCATTTGTACCCAATACAAACACCTTGAACCATGACTTGCAGGATAAAGCTCCCAAATGGACATTTAACAGAACAGCATTTTTGCAGCAAAGGCGAGAAATTCTTCAGCATGTTGATGTGATAAAAAATTTTTCCTTGACAAAGAATATGGTTCGGATTGGACAGCTGATGCATTATGATTATTCTAGCCATAAATATGTCTTCTCCATCAGCAATAGCTTCCACTTGCTGCTTCCAGATGTCTCACCTGTTCAGAACAAGCACTATAATATTTGTGCTGTCGTTGGAAATAGTGGCATCCTTGTGGGCAGCCAGTGCGGGCAGGAAATAGATAAATATGATTTTGTTTTTCGGTGCAATTTTGCTCCAACTGAGGCATTCCACAAAGATGTTGGAAGGAAAACTAACATCACCACCTTCAACCCAAGCATTCTGGAGAAATACTACAACAATCTTTTGACCATTCAAGATCGCAATAACTTTTTCCTAAGCTTAAAAAAGCTTGATGGTGCCATTCTCTGGATCCCAGCCTTTTTCTTCCATACTTCAGCAACCATTACAAGAACATTGGTTGACTTCTTTATTGAGCATCGAGGGCAGTTAAAAGTCCAGTTGGCTTGGCCAGGAAATATAATGCAACATGTCAACAGGTATTGGAAAAACAAACACTTGGCCCCCAAGCGACTCAGCACAGGTATCCTCATGTATACGCTCGCATCAGCAATTTGCGACGAAATCCACCTGTATGGATTCTGGCCGTTTGGATTTAATCCTAACAACCGAGAAGACCTTCCGTACCATTACTATGATAAAAAAGGAACAAAGTTTACCACCAAGTGGCAAGAGTCTCATCAGCTACCTGCCGAATTCCAGCAACTCTTTCGAATGCACAGCGAAGGTCTAGCAAAGCTGACTGTCCCATTGTGCCTAAGGATTTAACACTTGAAGTGCCAAATGATTGTTGTTGTTTTTTAAGAAAAAAAGTGCCCAAAATGAATTAATCGGGGCTGGGGTTTTTTTCCTCTCTAAACAGAATTCTAAAAGACAAAGCAAATGGGGGGGGGCGAGGACTTTTTTTTCTCCTCTTAAATTCAGAGATGCTTTGAAAGCACCCTCTTATTGCCATCTTTTAAGGCATAGAAGGGTGGCTTCAGCATATTTAGCAGTGCAGAAACATTTCTTCTATTTGTGCAGTAGGACAGCTGTTTACAGCAAAAAGTTTTGCATTTCTGGTTATGCTGCCAAGATGGTTCTCTTTAAGGTATTTTCATAGTCACATATTTTTCACATTCTGCAAAATGTCTCGAAATGTCAGATGTTAAAACTCCTGTATTTATTAAGATCCGCTCATTTTCTTGGCTAACTTGCACAACTCTGATTACTAGTTGAAAACATTGGTATTATTCCGTGGTTAATTTGAGGACTGTCCCTAATGATCGGACTGAGTGATAATTTACACCAGTATTAACCCCATTATGGTCAATGGGAATCTGTCAGTGTAAGTGGCTGTTGAATTATTCCAAACATCTTTTGCAGTCCTTTTTGAGATCAAGCTCAATGGAGAGGAAAAGATACTTTCCATACATCAGCAGCAGGGATTGTCAAGTGGGCACCCAAAGAATGCATTTGGCCTATATCACAATTCATTTACCCTAATGGACAAGCCTCCACAGCATCTACCATTGCTACTTGAGCAACTCTGGACACAACCCAGAGCTGACCAAGCCTCTGTGCTAAGTGATGGCTACCAACTTAGATGGCTTTAAAAGAAGATTAGATAAATTCATTGACAATAAGGTTATTAGTGGCTGCTCACCATGATGGCTGTGCCATGCCACCATAGTCAGAGACAATATGCTTCTGAAAACCAGTTTCCAGAAGCCGCAGGAGGGGAGAGTGCTCTTGCACTCAGGACCTGCTTGTGTGCTTCCTATGGCCATCTGGTTGGCCACTGTGAGAACAGGATGCTGAACTAGATGGGCCACTGGCCTGATTCAGCAGGCTCTTCCTATGTACCTATGTACTTACGCCCCCCCCCAAACAAGCAACACCCTGTACTGGCTTGTGGAGACGTATGTTTTCTTCACTATCCAAAAGCAACAGTTAATTCATTTGTCTTGATGACTTACAAGCCACCAGACGTTTTACAAAAAACCCCAAGTAGGTTACATAAAATGCGTAAAACTAACAGTCCACTAAAAACGCACAAAACCAAATTACAGAATGACAATGACTAATTGCAGCAGCAGCAACTGGGACTCTTCTTCTCCAAATGCCCTCAGAAAAAGATGTGTCATAACCCCTTAGTAGGGAAAGAGGTAGTTTTGTGGAGAGGGTGGCCGTTCTGATGCTTGTCACTAAAACACACGCACGCACATATTATGTGACAGGATGGTTTGTGCAGTTGAATGCCTCCTGTAAAGAATTTTATTATAATAAATGAAAATAGAGAAAAGGCATGCTGTAAGTTGTTGTGTGTCGTAGGGAGAGGCGTTGTCTGCTGATGGTTGTAACTGTCACACAGTTTTTACAATTGATGCCTTAGCGCTAGGGGAGGGGGAGGAACCCCACAGGTTCAGCAGTGGGGAAAATGCAGTTTCCCTCCAACAAAAGTGAGGAGAGACATCTGGACTGTCTGTGCAATCAAGTAAAGAACAACTGTACCATTATTGTGTGAAGAGATGGATCTGACTGAAAACATCCTTGGGTAGCAAACACCATGGAACTGCTCTGTGTCAACAACACTCTTTGTGCTTTTTGTGCAGGTGCTGGGATGCCTGGTGTGGGCCCTCATTGCAGACACGTACTACCAACCGTACCCTTCCTACGGGTGGGTGATGTTTGTCGCCATCTTCTTCTGGCTTGTGACGATCATCCTTTTTGGAATGTACCTATTTCAACTTCAAACAAAGCTCTACATGATCCCGTGGCCTCTTGTGGTGAGTACTGAAGGTTGGGTAGAGATGGCCTGCCCTAGCCTTCCCCAACTTGGTGCCCTCCAGATGGTTTGGACTACAACTCCCATCAGCCCCCAGGCAGCATGTATGACACTAGTGTGTGTGTTTTCTGCCTTTCTGTCTCTTTGGGGGAGGAGAGGGGAGCTGATCTGGGAGAGAAGTGACCAGAGAGGATGGTGCCCCCATGGCCCTTGCTCAGAAATCCAGATGTGTCAATGGACCTACAAAGGGTTGGCCACCCCTGCGTTAAAGCTATATCACATCTTATTTGGGGTGTATGTTTGGCACTATATTTTATTCTCTTCAAGATGCTTTGAGTACCTATGGCAAAGTAGCCTAAACAATGTAGCTCAGTTGGCAGAGCATCGGCTTTGGGCGCATAAGGTCCCAGGTTCAATTGTTTATTTATTTATTACATTTATACCCCATCTTTCTTTTCATGATAGAAACCCAGGGCAGCTTACATGTGGTTCTCAGGTGGTCTCCCATCCAGGCACTGACCAGACCTGACCCTGCTTAGCTTCAGCAGGGAGCTGGCCTGATGTGCCTTCAGATCATAGCCTGGGACCTCCAAGCATCTCCTCCAAGCATCTCCAAGACCCCTCGCTGGAACCCTGGAGAGCAGCTGCCAGTCAGTGTAGTAGGCAGTAATGATCCAGGCAGACCAATGGTTTGAGGCAGCTTCCGTTTTAGTTTAAATAAATATTCTGCCTATCAAATTTTGATTAACATTTTTACCCACCCTGAACCCTTGAGCGAGGGCAAGCTGGCAACCCAAGTAGATTAAATAAATCAGTATTATGATTATTTTAATTTATTACTAAATTTATATCAGCACTATGTTTATGATTATTTTAATCTATCCTCCACCTTGAGGTCTCAGGACAGGTTACAGCTGTTGCAAATACAGCATTAAAAGCAATTAAAAACAACTTAAACATTAATGAGAGGCAATTCTTCTGTAAATATTATAAATGCAGTGCACCCATTCACCCCCCCCCAAAAAAAAAGTTACGTGTGAAGGCAACACAGTTGGGGCATTTCTACAGATGAGGTCTGCTAGTAAGATTGCAACAGTGCTGTTGGATTTAAGTTGCAATCCAGTGCACACTTTCTTAGGCATCTGCTCTGTGGAATTCAGGGGGACTTCTGCATAAAGATCCAGAGGGAAGGATTGTGTTCTGGCTTTTATTGTGATTTTGTGCTGCAAGTCATTCTGAGAGCTCTTTTGGTCATTGGAAATCCATGTCTGTGCTCCTCTTTAACTAAAAATATGCGCACCTGTGAGAACAGGAAACCATGGAAGAATTATAGGTTTATCTAACCTTGTGGTTAGATAAAGGTTTGGAGGGTTTTTTAAAACGTAAAATGGGCCGTAGTGAGCGTATGCAGAATTTGCAGTGATGCTGGAATCTGAACTGACAGAAGCAGTTTGCCGTCGGACCTGCCAACGGGAGCAAAAACGTCACTGAGAGGCTGGCAGGGAACAGTTAAAAGTTTTCACTTTTGCCACAGTTGAGCAAGTCCCTTCTCTTCTTTTGTGGAACAGCAAAGTGCCACCTCCCCTTTTTGCCTGCGTTGTGCCAGGCCAGAAGGCAGGCAAGGAAAGGAACAGTGCATTCATTGTTACACTTTCATAACCAGCATGACTAGAATTTATATGGCCATTTAAGCAGAAACTGTTGCCAAAATTCCAAAATTGAACAGGCGACACTTGTGGTTGGTTCTGCATAAGTCAGTGAAGCGCACACTTGTTTGGGCCAGAGAACATCCCATTCCAAATGACCTTTATCAGTCTGGAACAGACCCATCAAAGGGCACATCCGCACGGCTCGCTTATAGGGAAGTGCATGTCCTTTTTCCAAACACCTAAGAGTGAAGCTGGACTTTAAAATATTAAGGCTGATACATCACATAGATTGCTGTGATGCAAATTTGGCGTCCTTCTATCGTCACTGTTTAAGGGATACGTACCCCCAAAACTGAAACTTGGTCTTGTCTGTCCTCCAGTGCTTCAGGTGGGCTGCTTGTCTTTTTAAAAAATAATTTTAATTATCATGGCGTTAAAGTAGCATTATTCACCTTGTTTTTAAAACAATAGGAAAGTGTTTTTTTTTAAAAAAATACAGAAGAATTCTTCAGGGGAAGATGCATTTGTGACATCACAGGCACCAGCCAATCAGTGCTGCTAACATTTGGCTTCTGCTGCAAAGTTGCAGAAACCAGACTTATTTTTTTCTGGAGCTTGAAAAATGATTGGTATATACTTTGCATGCAGGACCCAGATTCAATTTACGTTTCCACGTAAAGGAATCGAATAATAGGTGATGGAGGATGCCCTCTACCTCAGGTGGGGAGCCTTTGGCTCTCCAGATGTTGCTGAACTACAATGCCCATCAGCCCAAGCCAGCATGGCCAATGGCCAGGGATGATGGGAGTTACAGTTAAGCAACACTGGGAGGGCCAAAGGTTCCCCACACTTGCTCTACCTGATCCTCTGGAGAGCTGCTGCTGCCATGAAATTACTTGGCTAGATGGCCTAGGTCAGTACAAGCCAGGTTTGTAACTCAATATAATAAGTCTGCTTCCAAACCAATTCCATCACTAAAAACATTACATCTGTCTTCACCCAATGTACACACTAATATTTGGCTAGTTTCATATATCTAAACAAGAACATTCCTCTATATCTTTTGCACTAGAGTGACCATACAGATTGTCTTCAACCTCTCCTCTCTGGATTTGCATTCTAGAGTTTTCACCAGATTGCCTGGTTCTTTGCATCAAACGCAGCATATTCCCAGTCTTAGAAATGATGCTTTACATCATGCAATCAGATATGGCCTTTGGCCTTTGAAGTTTCAGGGTGGTAGTGCTCTTGCAGCAAACTCAAACTCAAGGGGAAGATGGACGTGGATGTGGCAGAGGTTATTTGAAAGGTCTTGCTCTGGAAACATATGTCCATTTTAATCTGCTGGAACAACCTCTTGGGGGAGAAGATGGTTCTGTAGTTTCCCAACATGTCAAAGCCAGTTATGATGAGAACGGGCCTTCTCGGTGGTGACACCCCCCCACCCACCCCGTTCAGGTGCCAGGCAAAAACATTTCTCTTCTCCCAGGCATTTGGTAGGGTTGCTCAACCGCCTTATGAACTGTGTTTTTTTTTTTTAACTTTTTATGTATTTTTAAAAATCTATTGCTTTTTAATTTGGTTTTTTTATTAACTGTAAGTCGCTTTGAGTGCACGTTTGTATAGAAAAGTGACTAACAAATTTAATAAATAAGTATCTTTTGGCTGGCATCTGTAAGATCATATGTACTTCCCAGTTCCCGGAGCAGTTTTGCAAATTGTTTAAAAATGCTCATGAATATATTCTTTTCTTTGTAAGATAAAGGATAAAGCACATATACCATGTTAAAATAGTTTATAAAGAAGCAGTCAGCCCACCTGAAGCATCAGGATAAGAGGTGAGAGATTCAGCTTGCATGTGCAGCATCCAGTTCACCCTGCCAGTGGAGAGCCTCTTTGACAGCTGTCAAGAATCTTAAGAACATAGGAAGGTGCCTTATACTGAGTGAGGCCATTGGTCCACCTGACTCGGAACTGTCGACACGGACTGGCAGCAGCTCTCCAGGATTTCAGATATGGGTTTCTTCTACACCTACCTGGAGATGCCAGGGATTGAACCTGGGACCTTCTGTGTGCAAAGCGGATGCTCTACCACTCAGCTACAGCCCCTTCCCCAACGTTCTGTAGATCTTTGCCTTTAGGTCCCAGGCAGCCCTGCGGATTGTCCTCCGAGACTGTTCTCCTTTTTTTCTTCCAGCTAGTGGTATTCAACGTTGCAGCGGCTGTCTTGTACGCAACAGCTTTCATCACAAGCGCTGCGTCCGTCGAGCCTTACTCCTGGCCACACTCCCCAGATTATAACAGAAGAGCCTCAGCATCGGTAGGTTGACCTTTTGCACTTGCCGCTCTCTTGCACTTGTTGGAAAAAATGGTTGTCCCCTAGTTAAGGCTGGGCCTCCACCAGTTGCCTGTCAGCAAGAACCAGGGTGAAATTTGATTCACTTAAAGATGAACCTACCTAATTAACAATTTCTGAAAGAATGTGAGGACCGAAACACAGCCATCCTTTGGAATCCACACTTCGCTTTAGTTTGCAAAGGAGTTCCCCAGCCATGTGCCAAAAATGCATGTACTAGGGTAACGTGTGCATTAAAATGCATGTATTAGTGAAAACATGCAAAAATGAATTATATTGGGGAGAATTTATTTGCAGAAATGTGTATGTTAGGCAAAATTGCATATAAAAATGTAAGGGGAAATTTGCACTAAGATGCTGACAAATTTCCATGCGCACATTTTTGAAAATTGCACACTGAATTTAAGATGAGGCAAATGAGAAACAGAGAAACCAGACCTGACAGATTCATAGTCACATCAGATCTGCTGGACCCCTCTGTATGGCTCACTCTGCCCTTTTCTTTTGCCATATCTCTATGGTTTTATGACCTTGATTTCACCCAACAGTATTCTCCTGCCAGCCCCCTCCATGGCCATCTGTAAATAAATAAATGGGGCTGGCTTTCTAGAACATCATTTTGTGTCCTCATCCAGAGCTTGCAGTGCCAGCAATGAGCTCACGTTCAGTAACAGGGAAAGCAGCTGAAGCGACATCATGCATTCCCCCCGCCTCTCTCTCCCCCCTCCATACAGTGCCAGCCACCAGCATGACAGGCTGTGTGTAAGGCTCCTCTCGGACTGGGCTAACCTGTGCAGATTAGGCAAGGGCACACTGGGACACCATCTAAGATCCTCAGGCTACCTCCTTGTGGAACAACGGATCTAGCAGGAGGCATGCAGAGAGATTGCAGGGGGTACAGTTAAACATGCTTGTTATTCAGAGGATTTAGGATTGTATTCAGTGTTAGTCCTACTCAGAGTAGATCCATTAACACTAATGGACCTGACTAAATTAGGTCCATTAATTTCAATGGGTTTGGTTCCAGGTTTTGGGTGCAACCCATAGTCTCCGAGAAGGAGTTCACGGCTCGGATTGAAATATTCCACGCAGTGGAGACTTGTGGCTCAGATGTCAGTGGGGCAGTGGAATCTATTCTGGGGTTTAGTCTGAACTTTCAAGAAGCTGTCCAAGGTGCTTTTGCAATCTCCACTGATTCCATGTGATCGCATCACAAAACCACACAAGCCAACTTTCCAAGTTACATAAACTTTGGGTCCATTGGTAAGAAAATGAGTAATTGCTGTTCATTCCGGGCAACCTTTCAAGAGATCCAGACTCAGTGGCTGCAGTCAAATTTCTAGATTCCAGTCCAGAACTTTTGCTGAAGTTAATTGTAGGCTTTTGCTCTAAGGTAATTTCAGCAACAGATCACTTTTGATGCTGAAAATGACAGGCTTGTGTTACATGCAAATCCATTTAGGACTGATGGTTCTACAGTTCAGAGTGAAATGCTTCAGTACATCCAACCCACCCCTAGTGTAAGAGCTTAAGACAGCGGCTCTTAAATGTTGCACTCGGGTGCAGTGCCATGCCTTGGCTGGAAGTGTTCTCTTGCCTTACTGACAACCACAGGGTGGATTTTGCTTGGAAAGGCTTTCATTTCAAATCCATTTGTTCCTCTGCACAAGAGAGATCTGAACTCAAAGCCGGGTTGTTGTTTGTTTTTAAACAGCTGCTTTAGCTGTGTGCATGGCAAAAGAGGTGAGCCACTTTTCATATAATATTTTAAGTAACTTCTCATTTCCCCCTATGACAGGAACCTTTTTGGCCCGGGGGCAAAGATCATTCTCTTCACAAGCCTCATGGGCCAAGTTTGGCAGGGGGTGGGGGTGCCTAGCAGTTAATCACCTATCCTGACAATGCCTTTGAGGTGCACTTGGAAACCCCCTTCAAAATGGTGGGTGTGGTTTGGGGGAAACAGCCTTGTGGGCCAAATTAGGCCCATGGGCTGGAAGCTCCCCACCCCTGCCCTATGAGGAAAGGTTATACCATTTGGGCTTTTTAGATTAAAGGCGAGAAAGAGGAGACACGATAGAGCTGTATAAAACTATGCATTTTATGGAGAAAGTGGATACAGAAACGTTTTTCTCTGTCTCTTGTAGTACTAGAGCTCAGGGCCATACAGTGAAGCTGTATGATGAAAGGTTCAGGGCAGAGAGAAGAAAGTCCTCCTCCGCCTAGCACAGTTAAACTATGGAATTTGCTCCCACAGGAGACAGGGATGGCCACAACCTGGATGATTTAAAAGAAGATGAGACAAATTCATGGAGGGTAAAAGCTATCAATGGCTACTAGTCACAATGGCTATGATCTACCTCCACTGTCAGAGGCAGTTTCTGGGAACTGTAGATGGTGAGAGTGCTCTTGCACTTGGGTCCTGTTTGTGGGCTTCCCATAGGCATCTGGTTGACCATTGGGAGAACAGGATGCCAGATTAGATGGGCTACTGGCCTGATCCAGCAGGCTCTTCTTAAGTTCTTAGACCAGAAAAATCAGAAAAGTGGATTGTCTCTGCTTCAATCAGTGGAAATCTTAACTGTTGGGGTCTTCAGCATTTTCTTATTGAAACCTTAATACATATATTAAAAAAAGAGAACTTACACAAGTTCAATAGAAATAAGACCCTTTCTTGCCCGCAGGCTTACAATCATACTGTGGTTGGAAGATCTAGATACCCTGGAAGTGTACTTGGGCCCCGTGGTGATCTGCAGCCTACTGTTCTAAGCTTCTGATACAGTAATACCTCTCATTCCCATCTTTTACAGTTTTTTGCTTGCCTGGTGATGATCGGCTATGGGGTCAGTGCCTGTCTCAGCATCCGGGCATGGAGAGGATATGGAAGTAATGCAGCAACCAGCCAAGCAACAGTTTCTAATCATGCCTGAAAACTGTGGGCCATTTTTAATCAACGTGACTTGACTGGGGGCAGTGGCTACTGGGGCCTTTGGGTAACTTCCCCTCTCTCTCCCTTCCAGACCTAGTTGTCTGAATGCTATTCCTGGTCCCCAGCTTATGCATGGCCTATGCCATGTGCTTTTAATGCCATCTGTAGCTGGTTTAAGTGCCCACTCCCCCCTGTACCTTGCACTAATTGGTATCCTCAGACTGTTAATGGCTGAATCATGGAGACAAAGCACTTTGGAAAGTCAAGAAGACAACCGAGTGCTGGTTTACCCCCACATGATTCATAGCTTCCAGTATATAAGCACAAATGTAACACCCTAGCTAGAAATTTTAGTGTCTTTTATGCTACCTTCAACCTAGTTTTCAACAGAGGTGGTGCACACATTTCAGCAGGGACCCATGCCACGTACAGTAATTCCATGGTTGAAATGTATGTGAGCCGTCCCTTCGATATCTTGGCTGACTGCGATCTTATCACTGAAAACCACTGCATTGGGACCGCTGCAAATAATGTGTAGTTTGACACGCTGTGTACCTGGTGCACCCATGTATGTATATCGCTTGATGACTGGCAGTTAAATGTGTGAACTGACTACACTGAAAAAACATCAGGTTTAAGGTGACATGAAAGTACTCAGGTGTGTTTTGAAGTGGGGAGAGGCCACAATACTGTAGCAATCAAGGGATGAACATGCTTGTGTGAACCAGCCCAAAAGATGCCACTCTCCAGGGATGGCCAAGACAGCATCTCACCAGAATTAAATCCACTAAGAAGCAAAGCCAGCAGCCTCCCTTTATGCCAGCCACTTGCAGCTATTATGTAAACAATGTGTAATTATTAACTCAATGTGTTTTGTAGTAGCAGGGATGCTTCTGATATGAGAAAGCTGCAGGTATTTTATTATTTCTAAAAGTGTTTTGTTTTAAATTAAAAAAATTAATCTTTCACCTTTGTCAAGTGAGGGCTTTCCAGCATCTAATTTACTTGGTATAAGTACTGACAGCTTTCTTCTGTAATGTGAATCTGCAGGGAATGGCTGTTTTTTCACTACTTTTTAAACATTTATTAACATAGCGTCAACTATTATCCGGGCACTCATGAAGGCCTGTAGGTGTTCTGTTTCTACCTGCATTATACAAGTGTAGCATTCAGCAGCTAGCCTGTAATTTAACAGCTTGAGAAACCCAGCTTTTATTGTATGGGTGAATGGAAAGCAAGTTTCTAGTCCTTATGATAGTAAGGGTAGTGGAGGCCTGATGAAATTCCAGAAGGCAGATTTGGGCTTGGTGACCAAGAGTTAGGCGTTCCATGTATATCATGTACAGATAGCTTTTAAAATTTTACTACATGTATTGCAGCAGGCCATTTTCCCCCGATGAGTTGCCAGGCAATCTCCCATCCAGACAATGATTAGACCTGGACCTGCTTAGCTTCAACAAGAGTGCTATGTGGTCAGCTTTCAGGGTTATGTCCTGGTACCTATTATGAAAAGTACTAACTGTTCTACGAATTGGGAGTTCTGAACCTGCGCTCTTGCTTCTTCTGCAACCTAGCGCACCACCTTACACTAGAAAATGGCAATAGTCATTTCCAGCATCTACTGGAAGCACAGGAACTGGCTGCAGAGGAACACAGGACCACTGCACCTTTAATATCTGCCTAGAAGAGGGCACTTCAGCAGGTCCAGCTTTGCTTTCTCCTGCACCCACACTAGCCACCATTCCTTCTGTACCCATTTTTATTTTTTTTTACAGTTGTGTAGAAGAAACTCTGTCCTCTAACTGGCAAGAAGAAACTGCTAAAAAAAACACCAACCCAGAAGCAACAGCATACAGATAAGATTGAGAGCAGTTTTTTCAGAAGTTATTAGGGGAGCAGAATTGAAAGATTTCTTTGGGATAAAAAACTATACGTGCAAGCCCAGATACGCAGTTTTGCAAAGGGAAAAGATAAAGGGGGTTATAAAGGGCAATTAAATGTTAAACTCTTGGCCTGATTAAACTGCAGTAAACAATAGTGAGAAAATATGACAAAAGCAGGACTACAGCTGAACGTCAAAAAGACTAAAGTAATGACAACAGAAGATTTATGTAACTTTAAAGCTGACAATGAGGTCATTGAACTTGTCAAGGATTATCAATACCTCGGCACAGTCATTAACCAAAATGGAGACAATAGTCAAGAAATCAGAAGAAGGCTAGGACTGGGGAGGGCAGCTAAGAGAGAACTAGAAAAGGTCCTCAAATGCAAAGATTTATCGCGGAACACTAAAGTCAGGATCATTCAGACCATGGTATTTCCGATCGCTATGTATGGATGTGAAAGCTGGACAGTGAAAAAAGCGGGTAAGAGAAAAATCAACTCATTTGAAATGTGGTATTGGAGGAGAACTTTGTGCATACCATGGACTGCAAAAAAGACAAATCATTGGGTGTTAGAACAAATTAAACCAGACCTATCCCTAGAAGCTAAAATGATGAAACTGAGGCTATCATACTTTGGACACATAATGAGAAGACCTGATTCACTAGAAAAGACTAATGCTGGGAAAAACAGAAAGGAGTAGAAAAAGAGGAAGGCCAAACAAGAGATGGATTGATTCCATAAAGGAAGCCACAGACCTGATCTTACAAGATCTGAACAGGGTGGTTCATGACAGATGCTCTTGGAGGTCGCTGATTCATAGGGTCGCCATAAGTCGTAGTCGACTTGAAGGCACATAACAAAACAATAGTGAAGATTTGCTATCCCCAGCATCCTGTTTACACACCCAGAGAGAGGATATTATTTTATTTGGTCATTTAATCAAACACAAAACAATACAGTTTTAGTTTGTCCAGAGCATTTCCTTTGCCACCAGCACATGGATTGATTCTTAGCATGAAGCTACATTCAACAGAAGACAGCTAACGGTTAACACACCAAGAAATGCCAGCATTCACACGGAAGCTCTTGACCGATGGGGTTTCCGTAGTGATTGCACACATAATGCTTTTGATGTGGTCCTCCAAGGATTTCTTAGGACTATCCAGTACTGTAAGGGCATCTTTTGAAGTTCCATTCAGCCTGTATAAAAATAAATCCAATGTACCTCAAGCTGGTTTAGGTGAGATTAGAAAATGAAACGTCCTTTCCTTGCAGCTCTCCTCAAAGCAGCTCTGAATATTTGGGCACTGAAAGGCAATGCCTCTGAAATGAAGCTGGTGCTGCGGGAAAGGAGGAAGTTGCAGCTCAGAATCTGATGTCGCACTCCATTCCTTGCTACCCATTTGCTGACCAAGATTGGATTTTAAAAAGCAGACAGCACCAAGATAAATACTGTCATTCATATTTTCAGCATGCTTCTGCAGCACTGTTTGAAAATGCACTCCTTGCCCATTTCAATGTTAATAAGGCCAAATGCCAACAGAGCATTACCTTCAAGGTATGGGGATAAGATTACTCCTCTTTTAATATACATGGGAACCTGCGAGAATAAATGCTAGCCACACAGTTATCATACACATCCCTTGCAATGCATAGTTTGCTTCAGGATGAGGAGCTTGCCAATCCAATCTCAGACCAGTGTACAGCCTTACAACACTACAGAATACAATCGTGAAAGAAAAACACCAGCAATTGCAAAAGTAAAATTTCATTGGTTTAAAGACACCGTGCTGCTCCTGTCTCTCTCCCACAAGATTTATATCAAATTCAGGATTTGCCAGGCAAGTACTGTATGTCACCCAAAGGATCACAGTGTAAGACCGCAACTTCATTGCAAGAACCACTTAACTTTGCATGTACCAAAAAATAACAAGATTTAAAGTCTGAAAGGCTCCACGAGTACATCTGTAGGAATCAATCATTTTGGCCTTACTTCCATTATGTGGCTTTGGAAAAGGTCCTCCCCAGGTATCGCTGAGCCTTGGAGTGACAGGAGCGTACAGAGCGGTGGTACATACCAAATCCTTTGACTGCTGTATTGCCAATCAAGAGTAAAGGCAGGTTACACATGCAAAATGGGAACAACTGGGATTTGGGGAGGGCGGGTTCAATTTCCTACTCATGTTGGCTAGTACTCCATAATTCAAGATGGCAGCAGTCACTCCCCCTCTCTCAGCAGGAGTTCCACAGATCCATATTGAGGTAAGCAAGAACAGATGTGGATGGGGTAAACTGAGTTAATCCAACACTACTGGCATGTATTACCAGCTAATTTGACTAAGCCAGGATGCAGGGAGGAAGCCACCAATGTACACGACACATGAGGTTTCCAAAATGTCTAGCAAAGATATAGACCCACAGCAACATCTGCACAGGGAAAGTTCTCTTTAACCTCAGAAAACCAAACACTGATGAAATTCCAAAGCTCACAGGTGTAATCACATCACTCAGGACACATCCCCACAAACTGAAAAAGGGGAGTAACTGGCATCTGCTTTCCTGAAAGAAGCTTGGTAATTTTATTGAGGGGGAGGGAGGGAACAAAAAAATCAGGTAGAGTCAGTCCTAAACTTCTCACTGACCAATCGTGGTGGCACTGGTGGGGAGAATTATGATAGTTAAAACCAGCTTAACTATCTTTGAGGAACCTGGGAAACTAGTTCTATTTTTGAAAAGTAGGGGGAAATTGCAGCACCTCACAGAACTATAATTCCCAAAGCTCCCTGAGAGCCATAAAAGTTTGGATTTGGATTCAACCCCCCCCCCACAGTGCAGAACACTTCGTCCGTGCCAGAGTGCATACTGTTGGTAGTAACAAAATATGTTGTGCTGTTTTTTAGGAAGGAGAAAACTTGGGTTTCCAAAGTAACATTGCTACTTTCCAGCTCAAGTGGCAACCTTACAAGACCAACACCATTAAAGTCAGTTGATGGGATGGATACAACTTCACAATTACTAGAGAACGAATAACAATTTCATGCTAAATATATATTCACGTTAAACACTCACGTATGCTACTGTTAAAAGTCAAGATGTGGCATTCAGAACTATGCTAAAGATGTCTCACCCAATGTGTTGTGATTGTGAGCTTCAAAAAAGGCTGTTCAGTTAGAACTGCCCACATTCAACACTCATTTTCCATTACTATTGTCCTATGAAGTAGAAGTGCTTGTTTTCTTTTAAAGAAATCAGCAGCCCTCAAACAGATGATTGCACTGACTGACCTCCATGGCATAAAGTCCAATTTGGCAGATACAGCTGTAAGTTTGAGTACTAAGACACCATTATTCTAACAGGCCTGGAGTTCTGCTAGTCACTGATCATGCGGAGACACCCAATCCATATGAGCAGCTAAGATGAAGGACTGGGCCTGCCAAAATGTAGTTTGGTTGTAGTCTTAGGCATCCCACTACTGTCGTCTTCTGCCTTAGCATTCAGGATGTCCCAAGGAAACACAACTCTCTTGTGGAGGTCAGAGCTAGTGTTGCAGACTGTTCGGGGAAGGCAACATGGATGACTTGGTTAAGGGCGTCACCACTAATCCACTGCTCAAGTCCAGGCCTCGGCCTTCTTTTTCCTAGATGGAGACACAAACCAACTTCAGTTTAGTGGCATTTTTAAATGGCAAGCTTTCTGTCAGAACAGGAGGCATGTTCTTAACAAAACACCAGGCTTTTATTTCCTGCAAGGCTCTGGGCAAGAAATTCCACACGGAATCTGGCACCTGCTGTAGAAACAGCACCTTAACTTTCATTAGCAACGAGCGAGGATTTTTAAGATGTTTTCAAATGCGGACGATAGCAGTGGGTGAAGCCAGAGGAGATTGAGCAGAGGTGCTTGGTGGCTCCCTGTCAGTGGGGCAGGGGAATCTGCTCCAGATTGTACCTTGGACAGCTCCTTGAAAGTTCAAACTAAAACCCAGAGCAGATTCTACCGCCCCACTGACGGAGCTGCCAGCCACCACTGGGACTGGGCAAGATTTCTAGTGGCCAGGGCAAAGTTCTGATCTAACAGCGACTGGTCCTCTGTTATTTCCTGTTTCCCAGGCTCCACTGCTTGCCAACTGGCCTCCAAGATCCCCCTGCCATCTTGCCCTCTGGCATCCTAAAAGTCCTTGCCAAACCCTCATGAAAATCAAGTTAATAGGGGGGTGCAGATGGGCCTTTGAAATATCTGCATCTATTCACACACACTTGGCATACAAACGTGCACATTCTGTGTGTACACACGACACCTTTCTTGGTGCAAAGTACACAATGCTCTCCCTTGTTTGGTTCCAGATTCTGTGCATCTCCAGTGGACTCTCCCCGCCCCCAAATAAGGATTAATCTTGTTCCTCTCTGAGTATCTCCTGAGTTTAAAGAGATCACTGTATGACTGAAATACTATGCATATCTACGCGAGAGTATTTCCCACTGAATTCAGTGAGACTTCCTAGTAAACATCTGGCATCACATTATACATTACATCCTTAATTCCTCTTGAGGAAAGGCAGTTGGAATGTAGCCGAACTGGGATGTGAAGCTTTCCTTACAGTTTCTGGCTTTAGCTTAATCAGGCTTTTGAAATTGGTCTCTGCCATTTCAAGTACTCCTTATCCAGGCTAAACATTAAAAGACCAGTGTTTTTATATTCTACAACAGCAGCTTTGGATAGTAAAACACACATTATTGTGGACCACAGGCTTCCAAAGTTTCTAAAATAAATTTCTAAAGTAAAATCTGTGAAATGGACACACATTGATCTTTATTTATTTAAAGCATTCTCTTCATCCCCCACAAAAGACTCCCAGACCAAACTGAGATGTGGATCTTGCTAGCTATGCAGATTAACAAAAGTACTGTCAGATTCAAACTTTCATTGAATGGCTTTGGACATGTCCATTTTAGTCTCAGTTTCCCCATTTATAAAAGCAGAAAAAACAGCAACACCCACCTCCTGGAGATGTGAAAAATACCCTGCCCCATCCACAGTGCTGTAGTCTGACCAAGCTGCAGACTAGATCTAACCCTCTCCTGCTGAATTGGGGGATCCTCTTTCTTAATCTCGGAATGCAAAAGGAGGAAAGGAGTCACAGCTCCATGGCAGAGCATCTGCTAGCATGCCGAATTTTTTGCTTCTCTCATTAAAAGGATGCCGGAAGCAGGACTAGGAAGTGACCTCTCTGTGCCCAAGATCTGCAATGAGTCACTCCCAGCTGGAGCAGAGACCACCAGGCTTAGGTGGACCAACTGGTCTGACCAGTGTGCCCTTTCCAGGCTTTTAGAGTACTTACAGCTCTGTAATCCAGGAACATTTCCTTAAATGCCAGGAAGTCAGTAAATGTGAGAAGCATGTCAAAAATATCTCCTGCGATTTCATCCTTGTGGTGCCTGTAAGTAAGTGATTTATATCCATCACTAACATGGGAAGACATTCCAGATTTTAAAGGGCAGGGTGGTAAGGTGAGCTCCTAACGCGAAATGGGAAAATGCCTATTAAAAAAAATGGCAACTTATCCAGATTTCTCTTAATAAGCCACGCGCATAAAGGAATTCGTACTTAAAATAACAGAGCTAAGAGGGGCTTCACACAGAGTCCCCCAGCAAGTATCTGTGGAAACATAATACACACACTGATAAAGTGAAACAATGAGGCCTATACACATGCAAAAAGCAAAAAATTAAAGTGAAAACAAGTCCACAATAGAAAGTTACTTTTTAAATTATATAATTATCCAAGGAAAAATGTAGTTCAAAGCTGTGCACCTGCTGGATAAGTTTAATAAATTTTCTCTCTTACATCAGGGTATGTGTTAGGGTTTGTCTCCCCCCTTGTCTTTGCAAATGCACGGATAGCAGCCAGCAGCAATTTATGTGGCTGAACAATTTAAAGGAAAAACATGCTGCTGCAATAAGAGAAATCACTGTCGGCTGTATTCATGAAGGTCTAGTTTACACAGCAAGTTTCTTCTTATCAAGGGTGATCATGGAGGGTACACTGTATAAAAGGCTCTGATACCCAAACAAATGGAGGGATTTGTTTCCTAAGGATTTAACACCAGATTTCATTATGCCACCCTCAGGAATGATCAACGATATGAAATCTTTGAGAATAAATCCATAAATAGCACAGGATTGCATAGACCTTACATCTGCAGGAAGCTGGCATAGGCATCACTGGCTAAGCACAACAGGGCCTTCTCTTTTCATAGAACCAACCTAATAAGTAGTAGAATATAAGTCTACAGTTGTTTGGCTCTCCATTTGTACATATGACAACATTTGGGTCCCAATGTAAGACATATATGATGGATAGAAAGATGTCTTGTTGTTTTACATGACACCTAAATGAAGGGAAAGGGTGAGAGCCTGGTGGGCATCCTTAGGGGATGCTATTTCACAGCAGTAGTGCCATTAGAGAGAGCTTCCTGCTCTCCGAGTACTACAGAACCCATATCGGAGTAAGGGCAGCACGTGAGGCCAGGAGCCTGCAGCAGATCTTACATCTACATACACGTACATACATGTGAGAGAAGATGCTTCTAAATGCAATGTTCCACCTCCCTTTGAAAAACATTCCCCCTTAAAAATAACTTAATGCAACAAATATAAAAAAGAAATACAAAGGAAATATTCAGCTTACTGTAATGACAAGGTGAATGCGGACATGCTGAAACCAGGAATCCTGTCCAAGAGCTTTTCTTCAATATATTTCTCGACTAAGCAGATCTAAAGTGAGATGCACTGTATTATTATTTCCAACTCAGGGTGACATACAGCAAATCTTGTCTCTTACCATCTCAAGTGTTTGAGAGCAAAGAGATGGTTGAATCACAGATCACATAAAGCTTACTCGACTGCAGTGGCGTCACTACGGTTGGTGTCACCCGGTGCGGCCCGCAGTGCCTTCTCTCTGACTCCGAGCGAGCGCGCGCGCGGCTGTACAACAGGGCCCGGGAGCGGGCCGCCGCCTCGTTGTCTGCCGCCGCTTCCACCTCCTAACAGGAAGGCAGCCGGCGCGCCACATGAAGGCTCTCGTCGGTGCCTAGGCGGTGCCGGCGGGGGCAGCTCTGGGTGTCACCCCCATCTGGAGGTGTCACCCCCATCTGGAGGTGTCACCCAGTGTGGCTCGCACCTGCCGCACCCCCTAGTGACGCCCCTGCTCGACTGCCAATGGCTGGAGAAACATTACAGGTAATTTTTTTCAATCTCTGCTCATTGCCTTCAAGTTACAAGACTCTTATGGGCTTTTAATGAAGGCCATGTAAAAATTTATTTAGAAAACCCATACTTTTGGTAAGGAAAAAGGCTAAAGGTATTAGTAGAGAGAGACCAGACTTTCAGAACCCAACTAAAAACTTGCAAGCTACCATAAGTGTCTTTCAGAAGCCAGATATGCAACAGTGGCAATAATCAGGGTCGCCAACTTTTAAACCAGCTCTTGTAGCTGTGCCCTTAACAGCCTTTTAATTTACAGCAATTATGAAAATCTTTGCTGCTACTCAAGGCACAAGTGTTGGCCAGCCTGGTTGCTGTCCCCTCTCCCCTCCAGTCATTCAGAAAACTTAGGTACAGAAAAAACCTTCTAGCACAGTGAATAAAGTGACAGAATGGCCCTGAGAAGCATTTTGGGCAGCCTATAGCAGCTCTGGCTAACCTGGTGCCCTCCAGATGTTTTGGACTGCAGCTTCCATCAGCCCCAGACAGCACATCCGGGCACCAGATTGGCAAAGGCTGGCCTACAGCACCTGCACTGAGACTGCTGAAACACAGAATCCAACTTCTCTCATGTGATGGAAAACAGTTAGAAGACAAAAGCCCATCAGTGCATGCAAGAGACATGACTGAAGTAAAATACATACACTTACATATTCATTAAAAATAGGAGTGTAAATGAGCTTATTTTCCTCTGTATTGTCAAACTCTTGGTAGTATTTATCCATGAAGGTCCTTTGTATTAGCTGGAAGTCATCATCTGAAAATAAAGAAATAATAAATAAATCACAACAAAGTTGCATTCAGTGTGGCCATTCAGTGGAAAGACAGTAACCACATTCATTTATGTGATGCCCTCAGCTTGGAATCCAGCACATTCTGCCCCCCATCAGTGGCGACAACAGCACAGCTGCAACTAACTGGGGCCCAAATGATGCAGCGGCTTGCATTTCTTGCTAGCTTGCCAGGCCTCCTCCAAGAAGAGGAGTTCTTGTTACTTGTTACTTGTTACTTGTTAAAGAAGGCTGAGCCTTATTAAAAGACTTCTGGCAAGTGTCATCCGGGGAACAGAGCTGGATAAGCCACATATGACAACATCAATTCCCTGGAGAAGTCAACACGCACGCAATCACAATCCTTCATTCAGGATTAATTGATCTGGCATAATTTATCCACTGTACTCACAGCAGGGCTGCCAAGCCTTTCTCTGTTAAAGGGATTGTATGATTGTCTCAAGGCTCTTCAAACATCATCGATTTTATTGAGTGATTTTTACTGAAAGGCAGATGTCAATCAATAAGTGGGGACCCACAACAAAACACTGTGGTGCATTGTCAGGTCCTCACAGGGGTGCTCCTTATCACAACTCCAGCTGTACTAGGACAGGAATCTTCAGGTGGGCAGAGGGGAGAAAGGAAAATCAGACAGGATAAGAAGAATTTTTACATACGAATTCTGTTTCCATGTAAAAAGGTAAAGAGCACAAGTTCCACTTTCAACCAGACACAAATGCCAACAGTTACACACTTCCCCACATAACAATATCCACCATTTTCTGTTTTTCTTTGTTCTCTATGCCTTCTTTGGACCCCGCAGGTGCCCTAGCCAGCTTAAAGAATAAGATCATCTAAGACCAACTTTCCCCCAACCTAGCGTCCTTCAGATGGTTTGGATTACAGCTCCCATTATCCCTGACCATCGGCCAAGCCAGCTGGGGCTGACGGGAATCCAAAGTATCTGAAGGGCACCAAGTTAAGGAAGGCTGATCTATACCATCATGTATACACATATAAACCAGTACAGATAAAATCCACCCAATAGACAGATCACAACGGGATCGACAACAACTAATCTAAAATCATCAAATACCTTCAGAAATAAAAGTTTAGCCAGCCTTCTTAAAAAAAAGAGAGAGAGAGAGATGTTCCTTGGCAGGCCTTTTAGAGAAGTGCTACCTAGGACAGAACATACCCATTATAATGTCTTCCAAATAGCCGACAACAGCATCAAACTCAGCATCAGATGGTGAAGAGCTGCGAAAGACAGGGAAGTTGGATTCAGGTTAGTATCAAAGGTGAAATGCACATTAACACACCAGTCCAGGGCACACATAATAGTACTGGGCAATTTTATGGCATGCATGAACTTTCAAAGCACTTCCTACTTTATTTGCTGCCAAAGGTGAGCTTTCATACCAGAGACTACCTGGTTCACAACTCACTCTCTAAGCCACTGGAGTACATTTTCTTCTCCCTGAATGGATCTCTTCTCTTCAGTTTACATTCCATTCCATGAGCAGTTACTGCTTACTCCAACACAACAGTTACTGAATGATAGAATTATTTTATGGTGACATTTCTCAACACCGCAGATGAAATTTAACGAAGTACAGTCATCCTGATGAGCAGCAATTCTCTGCTACCCAACCACAATCCAGTCTAGTCTCAGACATGGACTAGGTTCAAACTGCACCTTAGCCACAAAGGTACAAGGCAAGATTCTGGATAAAGCATCATCCTTCAGCTTCTTCGTCACCAAGTGGGAATAACAGTGATGTGCCCAACAATGAATGTTCTAACGGAGAATGAGAAAGAGGCTGTTCTAAACCTGATCCTCACTGTGCAGAGACTTGTCACCTGCTGCCATCCAGCCACATGCAGAGGGGACAACAATCCCTCCAGATCAGAAGATTTTTGCGACTCAAAAACTGAATTGCTTTGACTTGGTTCAAGTATCATACTATTTTATTATTATTATTAATAATAATGATTTTATTTACATACTGCATTTTCCACAAATGCGTATGTGCTCAAGGCAGTCCACACAAGCAGCAAACAGTCCAAATACTGTAGCACAACAATAATGAAAAGTATAAACACTATGACACTAAAAAAGTTAATATACATCAAGGTGCAAATGAGCATAAAGCTCAACAATAAAGCTACAGAAAAAATATTGAAAACTAACCCTCAAGCTGATATAAAAATCTCTTCTGTCCCCCTAGCCCTTATGCCTTAACCCAAAAGGCCAGAAAGTCTACTGGAAGAAGCTTCCTTTGAAGGCTCCCAGGGCTGGAGGACGGGGCAATGCAGGTGGAAATAGCCATTCCCTGATGATAAACAGAGTGTCTCTCCCCTGTCTCCTCACTTATACTACTTATAATACTTATACTAGAATGCAGGGTCGATGATAAGAGTTAGTGTTATCTAATGAAATTGCCGCTCTGGGCTCCTACTGGGAGGAAGGGCAAGATAAACATCTATTAATAAACAAACAAACAAACCTCACTCACCAGCAAGTTCAGGACAGACAAAACAAAGTACTTCAGCAGACAATGCTTAATTAAATCCTCACATGATACAGTATTAATTTGGGGAATTTACCACAGCAAGATGTGGTGATGCCTACTAGTTTAGTTTTTTTTAAAAAAAAAAAAGATTGGATAAATTGATGGAAGATAGATCTATTTCTGGGGGGGGGGCAACCTGTGGTCCTCAAGATTTTCAACTCTCATTAGTCAGCCAGCATGGTTAATTGCCAGAAATGAATGAAGCTATAGGTATAGTCCAACCACGTCTGGAAAAACAGATTTCCCATCCCTGATCTGTATCAATGGTTAGGCTAGTGAGAAAGAGAAACCCTTAGGAAGCCACTCTTTAATAAGAAAATTAACCTTGAGACCAGTGATTTCTTGCCAACTACCTGTGTATCCTATACTACACTTATACTATATCAAAATTAGAAGCCAGTCTTAACACCTATCAATGACTACTGTGCTGTTGTCATCTTAAAGATCACCAGAAATGCTGTAGAATAAGCTTTTGTGGACTACAGCCTACTTCATCATCTGGGCTCCAGTCCATAAAAATATCTGCCATAATACATCTGGTTCCCTTTAAGATGCTAGTTGTTTTTGCTGCAACAGACTAACCACAGCTACCACCTTGGAAGCCATTCTCATCTTGATACATGTGAGCTTTGCATAGAGGCATCACAAACTGACTGTACCTCTTAAATTTCATGCCCCTGCCATGTTCAGTTTTTGATCTTTGTTCCCATCTATGCATACATGCATGCATTTATAATCTGTCTGTTGGGGATAACACTTCACACATCAGACAAAGTGGACTCTAGCTTTTTACATTTCAAACAATTCTGGGGATTGATTTGTTAAAAGTTTTAAAATGTCAATAAAGAAAAGGAAATATACTTACATAGACACACCAAAGCTTTCTTCTTCTAAGGTTTCCATTGCTGCGTTGTCACCTGTTTTACAAAGTAAACCTTTAAATATTTTGATTTGTCCCCTGAATGTCAGGGCTCAAGCCTATCTGAAAACAGGACACATCTAGAAACCCTTTCCTCTCTAATCATTTATTATGGTTTATTTACAGTTTCCTTGAAGAAAGAATGGGCCACAAATAAACACACAAGTAAACAGCAGAGCAGTTTTGCCTAAAATAAAACCAACCTACCCCTTGCACTGGGACTTGAGGAGTTCTGAAGATGTCGAATCCAAGAGTTTGGTATTAGAAATGGGCACAGGAGATCTACAGAATTTCTAGACTCACAAACCCATTGTGGGTATGCTGGACATCACAGCTAGGGGTGACAAATATATAAGAAGCCTTGTATGTTTGCAGTGACCAAGGGCCTCCTCCGTTATCGGATCCAGGAGCTTTTGAGTTCTCTTGTAGACAAAACATGACAGAATTCAGACTTGGCTCTGCTTACAGCTTTTGTGTGGGATGCTGAGCTGCTTCTAGAGGCACTTTCCTGAAGGGAAATGCCTTATTAAGGAGAAAAGGGAAGGGTGCAAGAGGAGGCCATGACTATAGCTTTCTCCCCTACCCACCCGTAGCGAAAGCAACACATTCTAAAGCTCTGGGACAAGAATTCCAAACTGATGAGAGTGCTCACAGACTACGGTGGCAGAGCAGATTATGGGTAGGGCTTGTATGTGTGTGACATTTTTGAATTCTCCCTCACCTTTAAAAAAAAAGAAGAGATACTCTGCACACAGTGAGTTAGCGCATCAGGCAGAAAGGTTCTAGCTCAGCCCATTTTCTACTCTGCTAGTTTCCCTGTTGCAAGGTGTTTTTGTTGCAGTTAATGAGGAGAAACATTCAAAAATGTAATTCTCCAGCAGCAGCCTGAAGCTACACAGTAGTAACCACAGGATTCTAACACCTAATTCTGTTGCATGCCTAGACCAGGCCTTTGGCACAGCACTAGAGAGAAGGGCACTCAAGGGTGAGGATTGTGGCATAAGAGAGGGTTAGAAAAGTATGCATGAGATTTTGTTTTTTCTTCCCTCTGATTCTCTCTACTTTCACTCTGGGTCACTCAGTGAGCTGTTTGGCACAAACCTCATGACAGACTAATGTATTTCTTCACAGAACACATAATGTATTGAATTCACATAATTAATTAATTATCCATTATGTGAAGAAGCGTTTTCTTTCCATGAAAAAAATTATGGAACCCATTGCCACAAGAGGTGGTGAGGGACACTTCCTTAGTTGGCCTTTAATAAGGAATACTAACCTTTCCACACCTGGTCCCCTCCAGATGTTTTGGACTACAACTCCCATCAGCTCCAGGGCCCAGCACATCTTGGGGAAGGCTGGAATCGACAAATTCTTAGAGGGGGTCTCTCAACAGTTAGCTACTAGCCAACTGTGGCTAAACTGAGTATTAACCATACTATACCAAATTCTAAGCATTAGAATTGAAGGCAGAGTGCTACTAAATACCAGCTGCCAGGAAGGAGGGAGTCCTGTGGGAGTTCTGACAGCAACCAAGTTGGCTTTTCTGTGGGAATCACGGATGTTGCTGGACTAGAGAAACTCACTTTGGTCTAATCCAGCAAGACTCTTCCTGTGTTTTTATTTATTTGTTTATTTAAGCATTTACATCTTGCCCTTCTGGTGTAAACATCTTCACTCAAGGCCAGCTTAAAAATGGAAATGGACTGCCTTCAAGTCAATCCCGACTTATGGCGACCCTATGAATAGAGTTTTCATGGTAAGCGGTATTCAGAGGAGGGTTACCATTGCCTTCCTCTTAGGCTGAGAGGCAGTGACTGGCCCAAGGTCACCCAGTGACCTTCATGGCTGTGTGGGGATTCAAACCCTGGTCTCCCAGGTCATAGTCCAGCACCTTAACCATATACATAAAAATGGCAGTTCCATAAAAATGACACAAAACAATTACAAAAGCAGTTAGATCATAAAAGTGTGGTCAGCCTAAAAAAAAAAAATAGGAAGGCTGTCAGAATTGAGAAGATGTTCAGTAACTGACAAACAAACAAAGTGTTCTTGGAAAGGGTGTCCTAAGTGCAAGGCAGGGAGATCCAGCCGTTTCACTGTTTGGCAAAACTGAGCATCCTTGTACAAAGGCAGTCTACCCCACCCCCAGGTATCAGATGCTAGAGACAGACAACTGGGGAGGGCTGCTGCCTTCATAACCTGCTCGTGGGGTTCTAGCTTGCCAGTGTGGGGAAAGAGGGGCATGCTAGACTAGACGGGCCCAATGCTGGCCTCATCTGGAAGTGCTCTTCTATGTCCTTAACCATGAGATGGAACCTCCACATTCACGTGCAGTCTACCTCTGAATGCCAGATACATGGTGGGGACGAGCAAAAAAAATCACCTGGCCCAGTAGTGTTGTAGCACTACTGCGGGGTCCTTCAGGATAGTCACATTACACTCCCATCACAGTCAAGCCCCCTTTTCCACTTTCCCTTGCTCTCCCTGTCGTCTTGCGAGTCCACACTCCGTTACAATAGACGACCCTAGGAGCCAATCAGCATGAAAGGGGAGTCTGTGTTAGCTACTGAGAAGAGTCTTCTCAGTGGCTGGCTCCAGGCAGCATGAAAGGGCAAGGACTCTTCTCAGTGCCTAACACGCTCCCTTTTCATGCTGACTGGCTCGTGCCTGGCTGGGACCCTGGACGCCTACACCCCTGGCCTAGCATAGTTACAGGGGACCCAGGCGTCCTAGTCGTGAACCTTCCCCTCCGTGCCCCCGGAACTAGACAGTTGCCCAGTCAACCCCCTTCGCTCTTACCGGCTCTCCAGCCAGTACCGGGACGTCACCGCGCAGGCCAACGGGCAGGGCAAAGGCCTCTGCCTTCCCCCATAGAGTTCGTTGCAAGCGCCGCTACCTCATTCTTCCTCCTCCCGTTGCCCAGGAAACGACTACTTCCGGTAACTTAGCCCTCCCCGACCAATCGTTGGTGTCGAAGGAGGGAGCCAATCGCAGAAGGCTAGGCCAATAGGAAGCCTAGAAGGAGGGAGCCGCTCAGAGGGGCGGGCTTTCTCTCCTCCTATTCTGGCCTAACCGACCACGTGGCGTTGTTGAACTTGGTTAGGTGTTATTGAGCCACTTTTGGAGAGGGGGAAAAAATGAAGGGGGATTTCTCAGGAAAGGACAAGAAGGCAGCAGGCCGCAAGTGAGGTGTACCCCCTTACAGAAAGCAGTTGTTGCACTGTGGACAGTTTGTGTACAATATTTATCTTGCTCGGGACTACTATCAGTTTGGGGGTGGGTCATACTGACTGGGGTTTGTTTGCTGTTATGCTGTCTCTAGAAATGGGACACACCGTTCTCTGGCACTGCTGGGCCTGCGGGACCCACTTTGTGAAACATTCTCTCCCCTTTTATCTGTCAGGTGACATGGGTTATCCTAGGATAAAGTCATAATAAACGTGTTAGTCTTTCCAAAGTCACCAGACCTTGTTGACTTTGTAGTTACAAACGGAGGACCTAGAATAATTTGTTACGCAACTATGACACAAAGTCATGTCTCCTAGACTCATGTGACCACCACACGAATAAATGGAGCACAGCAGATAAGGGATTTCATGGCAGGGACAGCTAGGACAGAGTTGTTTCAAATACTAATCATTTACATTCTATTGATCTCATTTTGGTTTGCTAACATTGTAGCATCTTGACTTTAGCACTTAGAAGCTGGCTCGAATTGTAAGATCAATTTGCTTAAGGACGCTCATGGCAGGGGTTTCCTCATGTCCTCCCTACCCCTGGGAACCCAGAAAAGAGGTACAGAAATTGCTCAAAATGTGCCTTAGATCTTATGACTCCTCCTCTTCTCAGCATAGGGGTAGGTGGAGGACTCTTCAAGCCCCCTCACCCCTAGTTAAGGCACATGGGGGAGATTTATCAGGGCAGCAATAAACTGTCTCCCACTCCCTGGATACTGCTTGGCAAGAACAAGAGTGAAAAGCACCATTCATCCAGAATAGTAGGGAGCTTTTTCAGAGGCCCTGTGCCGCTGCCCATGGTTCCAGCCATTAGTGAGCCAGTGGAAGAGGTGCAGCTGGACTACCTGCTAAACAACTAGAGGCCTTGGGGAAAGAGGGAGGGCAGGAGGGCAGCCACATTCCCTGTGCCTCCAAGTGAGTCCCAGTCCAGATCCCACCACCCTAAGGTGTCCCTAGAACCATCTCTCCATCCCCTCCCTTCAAGGATGACTCCAAGCCATATCTTACGGAGGAAGAGGGAGGCAGCCTCTATGCAGGGATGTTAGAAGAAATCCTGCTAGGAATGTAGGGTTGGGGGAGAACCCAGGGTCCCCAGCAAGGGCTAGGGAGAGTGGTCTTGAATCAGGGACAAACATCCATCAGTCCAAATCAGGTCTGTAGCTCAGTGAAGGACTATCTTAGCCAGCAGCCCTCCATACACTTGGAGGAGCTTTCCTGGATTAATGAGGTGAAAGCAAAACATCTGGCTCTGGATGTTGGAACTTCACACCTCGAGATGCAAAGGGTACTCAGATGACACAGACCATCGTCTCCCAAAGGGCCTCCAACAGTCAAATTTATGAATGACATAGGCCTTCACAAGTTGGTGCATGAGCGAGCCCATCTTGCTGACACGCATGTACAGTGTTCTTAAATTCCTGCAGGCTACACCAGGGTCAGGCCCCCATACACTCAACCAGCAGAGATCAGGAAGGCAATCTTCTTGCAGCTCTGGAAGGCTCTTTACTGGTCAGCCACTGCTAGGTTGAAAGTTTCCTTCAAAGGACTACGTTCATCTTTTCCCCAAGTTTGCTGGCCAAAGATTTATCTTAGTTTTCAAGACCTGTGATCCAACCCTAACTTCTTGCCTAAGGTGAAGTCTGCATTCAACAGGGCTGTCTAACTTATGCCTGGACCTGGCCCACCAGAAGGAAAAGAGGACACAAGCTTGACAGTCAGAGGGTCATCCAGATCAACACATCCCACACCAGGAACATGAGGAGTGCAGATGAGAAATCAGGGCCATAAAAGTTTCCAAGTCCACCATTAGTATGTGTCAGGGTCACATCCAGGCATCACATTGCATCCAGGGAGTGGCCATCATGGTGGCATTACACACAAATCCCCCTGGCACACATCTGGGCTGGGGTTCCCCATCCACCTTCATCAGGCATTAAAATCAAGTGGACAAGTATGCCTTGGCCAAATGGGGCATAGTAGTTAAGAGTGCTGGACTAGGACCTGAGAGACCAGACTTCAAATCCCACTCAGCCATGTGCCTTGTTGGGTGACCTTGAACCAGGCAGTCTCTCAGCCTGACCTACATCACAGGGTTGCTTTGAGGATGGGGGGGTAACCATGTATGCTACCTTGAGCTTCTTGGAAGGTAGGATATAAATGAAATAATAAAGGTAGCTTTCAGCAGAAAGGTACTCCAACAAGACCTGTTAATAGGGGTTCTCCTCCCACCTGACCTGGTGATACTGCTTCTGCACACCCCTTTCCTTTATGCTCCACTACTCCACTAACTGAAAATGGAAAGCTGGACTTACCCCCTCAAGTGCCCCTTGTGGTCAGCTGACAGTGGAACATACAGCCCTGCCCTCAAGTGGGGCAGAGGCCTTCTTCCGGCCTCTGCATTTTGTGCCGTTACTCTTGGCAGAATAGCCAGAGACTCCATGGACATTGCCCCCATTATGTCCATCTCAGGTTTGTGTCTAGTTTTTTTCTTGTTCTGTTCTTGTTCAACCTGGTTGTGTTATGAGGTCTCTGAGGGAGCTAATATGATTTTTGCTACGGCCAAGTTGTGGGGGACTGGCAGGAAGGTCCCTCCTCTTCTGGTGGCCACCAGAGTTCTTCATTTCCTGCGCAACTCTGCTTTCAAGAAGAGGAGTGCTCCACTCTGCACCACCCAAAAGGACTGTTCACGGTAAGCTCAACTTTTCTATTTGTCAGCCATGGAGATCGGAGATAAGGCATGAACATCATCCAGAAGCACTGCAAGGCCTTATCTGGGCAAACATGCCACTGCGTATGTACTTGAAGTGGATGCTGCACGCAGTGTTGTATCTTCCAGAATTACGATCTCCTTTTCAAGGAATCCATTAACCACAGTATGGCAGTCCAGAGCCAGCTGGGCATGGAGTATAGCAGGTGAGGAATAGACAAAAAATGACAGACATTCACTTTTTGCATTTGGTAGTTACCACTGAAGCTACTACAGCAGTGCAATGAAATGAAGCTACTCTTTTAGAAAAAGAAAGTGCTAATAGGAAGAATGCAAAGAACTTCTTTAGATGAACCCAAGGAGCTCTTTTTTTACCTTTTTCTTTTTGAGACTGATGACACATCCTCCTCTTCTCATGTTTATATCACAAACTGCTTTTAAAACTCCTTGCACATTTAATACTGGTTTGTCAGCTGATGGTGCAGGGCTTCTGTTCAGCAAGATAGAAGGCCAAAGTCCATCTGAGAAGCAGAACCAGTTGCATGGACCCCAGCCAATTAGCTGAAAATTTAATTGGAAGATTCCTTTCCAAACAAGCATATTTAGGATTGAGGTACAAATTACTGATTGAAAACTGGGCAGAGCCCTGTACAAGACTACGTGCAGTTGGCTGGTGATGAGTCTTGCCAGCCTTCAGGGCAGACTGAAGACTTACTTACTCACCCAGGCTTTTGGCTGAATCTGTGTCGCTGCATATGGATGTGCTCTCACCTGATGTTACCGTTTTACTGACTAATTTTATTGTATTTCATTGGTACTGTACCTGCTTTGGGATCATTTTATAAATAAAAGCAGGTAACAAATTTTATAAAAATATTCACTAATAGGAAAAAAAACCTTGCAATTTAAGAACATACCTACAGCCCACATATAGTTCAATCAAACTTTAAAAAGCAGGGAAATTGGGCAGCTATAGCGAATGTACCAGGGGAGCAGGAGACCTGACCTCCTCTCTGAGATATTGTACTGCCCTACACATTTGTCAAAATGCAAACACAATTTGGGTTGGTCTTTCACAGTCCAATCCACTTCCTATGTAGCGTGGAAGAATTTGGCAATGTGCCTCTGAGCATGAAATGGGATCCTGTGCAAGCTTGCTCAGAATAGATTGATCATTTGCATGCTTACTGAGTTCAGTGGGATTTACACCCCTGCAATCATGCTTAGGATAGGTGAAACTGACCACAGGGGATGAGGAGGGGAGGAAGGGGATGGGAGGAGGGGAAGAGGACAGGTTTGATCATTTGCATGTTTATTGAGTTCCATGGGATTTACTCCTGTGCAATCATGCTTAGGATAAAACTGACTGGGGGGAGGGATGGCTGGAGTGGGCAGGGAAGGAGGAAGAAGGAAGAGGGGAAGGGAGAGGAGGAGGGGAAAGCCAGGTCTGATCATTTGCATGCTTATTGAGTTCAGTGGGATTTACTCCTACGTAATCATGGTTAGGATAGGTAAAACTGACCATGGGGAGGAGCAGGGGGAGGGGAGAGGAGAGGGAAGGAGAAAGCAAGGGGAGAGGGAAGGAGGGAATTGGAGGGGGGAGGGGCAAAGGAAGGGGTAGGGGAGTGCAGGTTTGATCATTTGCATGCTTATTGAGTTCAATGGTATTTACTCCCGTGCAATCATGCTTAAGATAAGTAAAACTGACCATGGGGAGGAGGAGGAGGGGGAAGGAGAAGGGAGCATGGGTTTGATCATGTGCATACTTTCTGAGTTCAGTGGGAATTATTTCTGTGGAATCATGTTAGAAAATGGAAATGGACTGCCTTCAAGTCGATCCCGCCTTATGGCGACATTATGAATAGGGTTTTCATGGTGAACTGTATTCAGAGGTGGTTTTACCACTGCCTTCCTCTGAGAGGCAGTGACTGACCCAAGGTCACCCAGTGAGCTTCATGGCTGTGCGGGGATTTGAACCCTTGTCTCCCAGGTCGTAGTCTCTCTCAAGTCATAGTCCAACACTGACCTGGGGGAGGGGAGGAGGAGGGAAGGAGATTGGGTGGGTGGGAACTGGGCAGAGGGAAAGCCCTTTCCTTTCCAAAAGGAAAACATTGTGAACAGTATCATTGCTTTTCAGCATTTCCCCCACCTTTTTATTCTACGGCAGGCACATGTAGCCTCCCACCCAAAGCTATCCCTGGCCACATCCACACCAGACCTTTATTTCACTTCGGACAGTCATGGCTTCTCTCAAAGAATCCTGGGAAGTGTACTTAGTGAACGGTGCTGAGAGTTGCTAGGAGATGCCCTGTTCCCCTCACAGAGCTTCAATCAGAGCAGCTGACAGTTAAATCACTCTGGCCACTGGAGCTGTCAGGGGAATAGGAGTCTCCTCTCAGCACCTTTCACAAACTACACTTTCCAGGATTATTTGGGGGAAGCCGTGACTGTCTGACGTGAAATCAAAGTCTGGTGTGGGTGTGGCCCCCATTAGGCAAGCCAAGCAGCTGTGAGTCATTGACCAAACATAAGCTGAGCTTTTTGATACTGGTTTGCATAACCACAGAAGTTATGCTATTGGAGAAGCCCATGAAAAACCTGTGTTTATCTCCTTCACACAAATTTTGCCAGGTGTGTAGGCATGAACTTAGCCAAATATATTAAGTTTGTTAGAGCCTGTTTAAATGAATTAGGTTAACCAACTTAGTCTGACTTGCTATTCAAATAACATGTATTTCTTTCAAAACAATATTAACAGTTTCTCCACATTTTCTTTCCAGATCTTGAGATCTATAGCTCAATACTTTCAAAACATACAGAACTTGCAAGAACAAATAACGAATTAAAAAAAAAAAAGATGGTACCTTTAAAATACCCAGAATAGCAAACTATCTCCAGTCTGGCACTGTAGTTATAAGAATTCCTCCTGAAAATTAGTTTTCTTTTTGACAAAAACGTAGGTACTGAAAACTGAAGGAACTAGAAACACTATGAATGAAAATACCACCAGTTTTCTGCAGATAAAAAAAAGGAGGGTGGGGGGAAGAATCAATGTTCTTTGGAATCTCCGAGTTATCAAAACAATTTGGATTCTTCTAGAGTCTTGACATCCTTCTTTACAAATCAGTTTCTTCATGTAGAATTCAAGTCTGAACATTTTCAGGTCAACATTCCAAAATACAGAGGGTCTCTGACCAGCAGGAAGCTACATTAACCAAGAAATATTGGTATTCTGTTTTAAATGCATGACGGCTGCTGAAAATAAAGGCTTTAGAAGACAGGTATGTCCCCATTATAGGAAATTATGAACCGTATGTTTCCAGTGCAAAATCTTCAGGGTGTGATGACCAAGTGGAAGGAGCAGAGAAAGAAAGGAAAAGAGTGGATAGGGGATGAAATTGAGACAGAGACAGAGGGAGACTGACTCCCCAGCCATCTTGGCTGAAGACAAACCAACAGGTAACTCAAGTTTTACCACGAGCTTTCATTTCTGCTAAAAGAAACATTCCACAGCCCTGAGGCAGTGGAGTGATTTAACAGGTTTTCATCTACTGTGTGAAAGTGGGCCACAGTTGGGCTTTCTGTATGGGTGGGGCTTGGTTTGAGTTGCCTTTCTCCCTTCTGGCACTGGATGGAATGGATAAGAGGCAAGTTCACGAGGTCCAGTTCTCCACGTGTCATGAAATGTGAGCGATCTGTCGGACTCGAGTCTGTATTTCTTGTCGACACAAAGGGCAGGTCTCTAGCTGCAAGGCACACTCCATGCACAGGTCACTAAAAGGAGGGGGATGACACAAGGTGGGTTACTGTCATTCATTACCATTAATAATATTTGGAAATATTATTGCCAAATATTATTAATAATTAACAATTATTAATGATAACACTCTGTCCAGGTTATAGTATACATATATTTAAGTTACACAGAACTCCTCACTAGGAACAACAGAAATATCTTTCTCCTTTAAAAACAAATAAGTCCACTGACTTTTGTTGTGGGCATGGGGTTATTAGATGGATGTACCTCCAAGGGAACACTGATCCGTGGGGGGGGGGGGAAGAGGGGTCACAGCTCATGTTGTCTGGGCATGCCCATTTTGTTGTGGACAGTCAACAGTATACAGGTACTAAAAATATTTTAAGCAGTAAAACCCATCTTGCAACCTAGGCCTGGTGTACACATGCAGCACGGGAATGAGGTGGTAGAGTCTTACGGGAGTGGAATGGACTGTACCGCTTCAGACTGCAGGTACTGCAACTTGGAAAAAAAACTTCCCCATATAAATTCCCTGCAAGTAGAAATCTAGCACAGCAGGAAACAGGCTGGTCTAGAACCTCCCTGTTGTGCTAGGGTTTCTTCCCCCTCTTCCCAAAGGAAGAACAAGCGAAAGTGCAATTCCTCACTTTCAATCTGAAGTGGAAGAGTCCCCTCTACAACCTCACTCTACTGCATATGTAGACCAGTTCTAATCTGGATTGCAAGGCCTTTTAAAAAAGGGGAAATCTTATCATAATTAATTTATTAAAGTATTTCTAGCCCACCTTTAAGAGTATATACCTTCCAAGACTGGTTACAGCATATCAATAAAATACATACTAGGGCATTTCATGTAGGGGAAGCTACAAAACCGTAATACAAATAGTAATTAGCCTTAATACCTGTGACCACATGGCCTGAGTTCTGTGTCTGCTATTTCATCACAGCAAAGAGTGCAGCAATTTTCTCGGATGCTCACTTGTTTTAACAAGGCCAGGCGTCTATGTCTGAAGGTGAAAAATCAGGAGAAAAATACAAATTATATTGAACACATTACTGATTAACCGGTTCAGTATTTAAAGAAATAGTTACAGGGTAAAATGTATTTGATTATGGACATAGCCACCTTGTACAAGGATGAATCTGTTTAATATCTGTAAATACACACAGTGATTGAAATTTAATTACAATCACTGCTGAATGAGTGTTCTGCAAGCACACAGATTTGACACTGAGCATGCAAACTGGCATCTGAACTTCTCATTTAACAAAACCACCACCCCTGAAAAAAGAAGTTGTTACTCCTCTTATTTCTTTTGGAATGATAGGTGTTCATTTTCCAAGCTGCATTTTCACAACCAATACAGAAAGCAGCCCTGAGGTTAAGTGGTTATTCAACTCCGATAGATTGCACTGCATGAAACTGCAGGCTTTTGACGTAACTTCAAACGTGCAAAAACTTTACAGCATACTATGTTTTTATCATATCCAGATGTGTCAAACCCTACAAAAAACAAGATCTTAACCTAGCCCTTCAGTTTCATGCACTGAAGCAGAAAACATTACCTTGGTAAAATGATCTTCTCTTCTGCTGTCAGGGAGGCATAATCATTAAAGGTGCTAAATTTAGCTGGTGGTGGATATTTGAAAGGTTTTGCCCCAAAGTTGAACTCGCACTGTTGATAAGACATGAAACTAGCTGCAGCGAAGAAGCCAGACCTGAAAAGAGAATATTAGAGCACAACCATGCAAACTGACACATGAAGCCCCTTCCTATTGTTGGAGTGAGATAGACCCATGACTTGTAGAATCATCCAGCACACCAGTGCATGTGTGGAACCCGTGGCCCTCCAGATATTGCTGGCATACAGCTTCCATCATCCTTGACCACTGGCCATGCCAGCTGCTAATAATGGGCACCAACACCCAGATGCCACAACCCCCCCCCCCAATACTCTAGTATTTTGAATGATTGTACAAGTCATTGGTTAGGGTTGTTTCCCAGCCCGACAGGAATGGCTGGCTAGTTCAAATTAATAGATGGGGTCCAGTCTGCAGATCTTCCCGCCTCAGGTTTATTGTCCACTTGATCCTCAACTCACAGCTTCAAAATAATCCATTGCACATCTTTTCCTTGCCTGCCCCCAATTCACCACTTGAATTCCATTCCTCATTTACTCAGGTTTCCAGTTCTCAACTCACTGCATAATCTGCCTCTCAAACCTCTTCCCATTCAGTTTCCCAGCTCTCACCCTCCCCTTCTCTTTCCACTCCTTCCTTAGCAGCAGCACACACTTCTCCTGCTTGTAAGCCTTTTCAAAGCAACCCCCCCAGACCTTTACTGCCTTCTTGGTCCCATCTTCTCCTTGACTTTAGTGCCCCCTTTCTTCACATCACATCTCTACTTATCAGCACAATGCCAACTGTCTCCGCTCATTCAGCCATCCAGCTGAAGAGATTTACTCTTCTCTCCAGTATGTTCAACCCACCCAGCTTTCCAGTCTGCATCTTCCTTGCCATATAGTACATTGTAGGCCTCATGCATTGTTTTAATTCCAGCAAAGATAACATTCCATTCCCACATTCATGTGGCACAGTTGTCAGTTTGTTGACACATTCATCCTGAGCAAGTAGAATGTTTGTGGACAGCCTGCAAATTTATAGCAGCTCGGCAGTGGTTGGGGGAAGGTCTGCAAACAATCTTGTAATCATATCAGGGGAGTGATGTTTGCCCTGTAATAGATGGGGTGGTTCTCCCCCTGAGAACAATAGGCTTACAACTTGGGAGGTGCTTCTTGATCCGTAAGGTTGCTTCTATGACATGGAGTGCCTTTTATCAGCTTAGGCTGGTACGCCAGCTGCAACTCTACCCAGGCAGAGATATTTTAGCATGAGTGATCCATGCTCCGGTAACTTCCAACTGAGACTAATGTAATGTACTCTATGTGGGCCTGCGTTTGAAGACTTTTTGGAAACTATGTTTAGTTCACAATGTGGCAGCTGGGTTACTAACTGAAACTGGCATTATCATCACTTTACACAGGTGCTACACCAGTTGAATTGGCTCCCAGTCTATTTCCAGATCAAGTCAAAATGCTGGTTTTGACCTTTAAAGCCCTTTACGACTTAGTACCAAGGTTCATGAAGGACCGTCTGTCTATTTATGTCTACCTGTTAATACCTTCTATTGAGAGCCTTCTCTAGGTACCCCTCTGTGCCTTAGGTGAAGCATTTCAATTATGGAGATAGGTCCACTTTGGAGCCCTACTTTGTTTGATTTTATTTTCTCCAGACCTTTGAGACTTAATTTTAACCTGCTGGTTGTTATCTGGCTCTTAGGATCTTGCTGCTTTCCTGCAAATTGTTCACCGCTCACAAGAGGGCCACATACTTACACAGCAGAAGAAAAGACTTGCTTCTCAGCAGGGAGCTGATTCCCGTTTAAATAAAAGATCATTTTCTTGTCTTGTAGGTCTAGCAAAAATCCTATTGTATCACCTGCAGTCAAATACAAGAGAAAACACAAGGGTGTTGCATGTCTGAGTGACATCTGCTCCACTCCAAACATAGTGACTTGGTATATACAGTGGGTGGGAAACAGTCTAGGCATGTGAATAAATCTGTACCAGTCCCTCCTCCCTTCTCTCCTTTATGCTGTCTTCAATCCTGTTTGTGACCTTTCAATACCTCTTTTAGGGTTTCACCCAATGAAGATATAACACAGATTTCTGCAAATTGTTGCTTGCAAACCAAGAGCCGGCCTTGGGAATGTCAGCTTCTCATATCAGATATGAATCCCACGTCCCTTCTCTCATCAGCTTTAACTGTGGTTTAGCATTTCATTTGTACTCCAGGCTCCATCTTAATCAGAGCTTGTAAACCTTCTTCAGACCCTGGTTAGGATGGGAACTCAGGTTAGCACCAACCAGGGTTACCTCCTGTCACTCTAAACAATGGTTAAAACTGGAGAGGGGAAAATTTAGATAGGGGAAGGAGAAAGGAAACACATCCCTGAGGCTGGCTCCTGATTTGCAGGTAATGTTTTATTGGGAGCCAGCACTCTGTCCGCACAGAGCCATCTTTCGCACTTTCACAAATTTAAGACATTAGGAAGCTACACAGAGTTGAGGGAGCAAGAAAACACTGTGCTCCTTTTTAGCCAAACTTGGTATGAACTGATGCTGCACAAATTCCACACAATGCAGAGAAGATCATGATGAACAGAAGCACATTAGAACACAGACCCCAGAGATTGGATGCACATCTAAAGCAAAAGGAACCATGTCGCAAATAAGCTCTGAAAAATGCAGTTGTGCTTTCAGCCCTGCAGTACAGTCACCATGCTAGACATGTTATACTGCTTCTCTGCAGCCTTCACCACAGACTGCATGCTGATCCTGCAACTGTGTTGTAACAAATACTGGATGAATTAGCTCCATGACTGGCAGTGTGAGAGAAGCAACAAGAACCTCTGGGATGGGGCTTGAGGGAAGGAAGAGGGGATATTTGTTTTTTGCAGAAAAGTCTCTAGTTTACTGCTGCAGCACTAAACCAAGAACACAGGTAATATGTATGGACGTGTCCATAAAAAATCACCTGGGAAGGCGAGCCCATGAATCTCTGGGGAATCTGTTTCATTGTCCAAAAAATCAATTCCGTTTGATTCTGTTCTTGCTAGACTTGTTTCTCCCTCAGTGGCACGGACGGATGGAGAGGTGGAAGGAAGAGAGGATCCCATCCTGTTCAGTAGAGTCCAACCACAAAGCCTTTCTCTAGACTGTTCCAGTTTAGGATATAGGTGGGGAACTGTGTATCTGAACATTCCCCATACAAAATCTTCCCTGCATGTAGGGAGGACAGAAAAGAATTCAGTCTAGCCTTTCCCCTGCATGCAATTTATCTATGTCCTGGGAAGCATCGTACAGACCAATAAAAGGCTTTACTGTTGAGTTCTGCTGAATGAGCCTTCAAGAGGAAACACCGACAACAGAAGAGGCCCAGGGGCCAAATGTGACCCTCCAGGTCTCTCTATCTGGCCCTTGGGACTCTTTTCCCAAGGCACACTTCCTCTGCAGCCACATCCTCTTTCCCAGGCTACATTTCTCACTGACCTTGTTTCACATTCTCCTTGAGTGTGCCTCGCTGGAATGTGAACGTGAACTCTGATCATCCTCTGGATGGAGGAGGGAAGGAGAGGGAGAGAGTGTGCAGAAGGCTACCCTACTGTACAAAGATAAAATTTATATTTACTGCTGGGCCCTCTGGCCCTGCCGACCACCGGCATGCAGCCCTTGGGCTGAAAAAAGATTCCTCACTGCTGATGTACAATGTTAGGAGACGGTAGAAGAGATTCTAGGATGTAACTAGTAACCAAATCAATACATTTATTCCTTCTTGGGAGAGTCCTAGAACAATTTCTCAGTAAGGCAGAAGACAATAAATGTGACAAGATGGATGGCGTACCTTCCTTCCAGCATGGATGGGCATGTGGTTTACTTCTGGCATTATACCAGATCAGCTGCCGGCAGCCATCATATGCACAGGAGTACTCATCATCCCCGATGCCGTAACCTTCCTTCAGGGAAGACAGAACACAGCATTTGGTTTTCTTGGGACATGACAGAACTTGTGGAAATCTTGTTTTTAAAGCTCATCAACCCTTTTGCACAACCATAGGCATTCAAGGGTATCAATATTTTGTTCTTTTTTAACAGTTGGGGTTCTAAAGTTCTGATGCTGGAACTTCAAAGCACAGGCAAACTGAGCAAATTTGGATGCACAAGAGTGTTTCCTGCAGGAACAAAGCTCCCTGCACCTGGACCAAGCAGGATTGACCTCCCTTCATATCAGCCAATGTGCAGGGGGGTCAATCCTTCTCAGTGCTGGGTTCCAGTGCTGGAAACTCTCTCATACAGGAACCAAGCTCCCTGCACCTGGACCAAGCAGGACTGACCTTCATGCGCATCAGCTGATGTGCAGGAGTACAACCCTGCTTTGCGCAAAGCTTCAGAATCTTCCAATAACCAGCTGGTTTTGGGTGCTTTGGAAGCTGCGCAAGGAGGCAATGGTCAGCACCCGAAAACCCCTTGTGGCTAAGCTCCACCCTTACCTGTATGACATCAGGTGTAGGATGGGTGGGCAAAATGACCTTGCCATCTGTGGGCCAGAGATTCCCCACCCTCCCTTTTCCCCCTCACGGCAACCCTATAAATGATTGACACCAGCCAGCTCAAAGTCACCCAAAGAGCTTGAGGGCTCAATGGCCCTCAAGCTCCCTTCTCCTAATCCACTACAACGCATCAGCTTTTGCAGTCATGAAGTTTAACAATGTGGCCTGAAGATAACAACTGCTGAGACCATTGCTCCCCCAGGATGACTGCTGCCGCTACCACCATCACTGCTCTGTGGGATTTGTTTTACAGCAGGGGTGGAGAACTTCTGGACTTCCAAATGTTGTTGAAGTACAGCTCCCACCATCCTTGACCATTGGCCATGCTGGTTGGAGTTGATGGGCATTATAGTCCAACATCTGGACGTCCACAGGTCTCCAATCCCTGTTTTAAAGGGAACCTTTACTATTTTGCCTTTCTGAAAACAAAACTTTGAGGCTGGACCATTAACTATAGGAAAGACTAAAATCTAAGCAAGCAAATACCCAAGTGGAAAAAAACCTCAAATACTTCTGAAATGTTGGAAATAATCATTCACAAGACTGGTAAGTTACAAATTTGGATGAGTAACCTAGTATTTAAGATATTTATAAATAAGTAAATAAATAAATTTATAACCTGCTTTTCTAACTATTTGATTCCAATATAGCATACAATAAGAAGCCAGACATACTCACAGAACAATAAAAGTGAATCAGGAGAAGAAGAAAAAAATCAAATACTTAAAAGCCCAAACTAAAAACAGAAATAGCACATCTAACACAAATTACTGTAGGTATATTTAAACCAAAAGTACATGAAAAAGCAGACCTTTCACTTGGCTTCTATAAAGATGTCAGAGTAAGAAGAGGGTGGACCTCTAAGAAGGGGGGCTCCACAAGTTTGGGGGCCAGAGAAGGCCTTCTATCTGGCTCCCACTTGCCTCTCTTCCACAGGCACCAGGGATCCAGAGAAGGGCCAATTCAATTTGATGGGCACTTACATGATTGAGGAATTTGCTGTCTTTGGTAGCCCATCCTATTTGCATCACTCCAGAAGTAATGACTGTGACTTCATAGTACCAAACTCCAGAATCCACACAGAAGGTACATCGAACACTTTCAAAAGAGGATGCATCACACCGGGCCTAGGTAACAAACCAAACCAAATCAAAAACATAAAAATAAATATCTGCCTTCCAAAAGATGACAGCGATGTAGTACAGCAAGGGGAATTTAAATCCTCATAAATCCTCAGCTCCATTTTGAGGCAAGTGGCTAGCAGTTCAGAATGAATGTTTGCTATTCTACATTGAATACTGAATAGGTAACTCACCCACAGAGCTGAGGATGTGAGACTAGTGTCCTGCAGATGTGTGGATCTGAGAAAAGTTGTGGGGGGTTTTTTTTGCACAAGTCGAGCTGAGAATTTCTAGATGGAGTTCACTCTAAAATGGTGTGCAGCCTAGGGTGTGCTGTACAAGTTGCTCTCTGATGTAGGGGTCAGCAACTCTGCTGTCTTGCAGGAGATCCTGCTTTATTTGCTTTGCAAATAAAGCAAATCAGTAGTTCTTTCCCATATCAATAGCCAGTGATACTGGGGTGCGATTTGCATCTTCCAGATCCTGAATGCAAGACTTGCAGTCAATTCTAGTAAGTTTCACAGTCACCAATAGGTCTATTCTGAAATAGGTTTTAGTGTATCTCCTTAGATTTGACAACTTTATTATGTATCCCATTAAAACCTCTAGTTAAACTTCCTCTCCCTCTGCTGTTTCAGCCATTTTTTTATGTTTAATTTTTATATAAAAACTGCTGGGTTTGACTTAGGAGCATCCAAAGGTAAATTAAACGCAGATAATTCTACTGCTGAAGCATCTTACTGTTCAGGGAAGTGGAGAGTGAATAAAAATATAAAGGAATTAAACACACACAAAACTTACCTCCAACCCATGCGGTGAGATCTTAAGGTATTCACTGACATCGTTACTATTCAGCATGGCCTTAATGTTGCTCAGGTCAACTTTCTCGTATGTAAACTGTCTGCCTTCTTTCAAAACTGCAAAAAGATATATATGAGTTATAACTTTTCCTACAGAAGTGTCAACATTGCAGAACACGGATCTGGCAATCAAATGCAGCTGTCTTGCCTAATGCTGCTTTTTCTGTACAGAGTTAATCAAGCAATATACTAGGTATTATTAATTCATGAGTTGCTTTACACAGGAACAGTTCTGAAGTGACTTACACAACAAAAACAATTATACAAATTAAAAAATCAAGCATTTAATACAGTAATATACATGAAAAATGATCATCCAATCATTATTTCCAAACAAGCACTCTCTACAAAGAATATCTTGAACTGAAGGGGGCAGACCTGACATATAAAACACAGGCAACTGAAGCTACAGTTGGCGGTATTTCTCAGGGGTGGGAGGTTAGCCCTCATTTTACAGTAGAGATGGGCTACAGCAATCTGCAGTAGCTTATTGCTCACCCCTAAGGAGAATTCGCATTTAGCCAATGCACAGCCTTGCTGCCATGACAGATCTCTCTTGGTGCATCAGTTAAGAGGTAAAATGTAAGGTATCCTCCAAAACAAAGCCTTTGGGAAGGTTTTCTTTTAAACTTTTGTACTGTGCTTAGATTATAAACAAAGCAGCTAAATCATTAAGTACCACCCTCATAATGATGTGCCAATGCTCAAAATAGCCTATTTGAATCTCAAACAAGCTACTGAAGATTGACAGTCATGTGGCACAGTTTCCCCTCCTGGGCTAGACCTTGAACCTGGTTGCCTTTCCTGGTTGCTCAATTCAGGGTGAGGGGTGAGAAGGAGAGATGGAGGTGGGCTGAATGGAAAAGCACCAGGGGAAGAGTCTTGCCCACAGGCTACCCAGCAGGCCAGGGCTGAACAAATGGCTTGGAATTTGGCCGATAAGGAAACCCTCAACCAGGAAATTCAATATATAGTTTTCAAGCTAGAACTCCCTCTCTCTCTCCCCCCCCCCCTCTCACACACACACGGCTATATTTCACTTATAAGGTAAGTGGAACTTTTTTGCACTTGTCAAACAAACAAAGATGGAGCTTTGGAACTCACAGAACACAGAAGAGGGGTGATGGGGTGAAACTGGGAACCATGCTAAATTGTGTACCTCTTCTTCTTTAAAGGGACTATTCTGCCAGACCACCCCCTAGTATAGGGGTGTGAAAGTTCTGGTCCGCAGCCAAATTAGATCTGGATCTCAGTCTGGCCTGCAAGGCAGTTTTCCGCAAACCATGTCCACCTTTCTAACAGCTGACGTCATTTGTGACATCATCTGTGCAACAGGTAGACATGTGGTTGCACAAGAACAATTGGAAGCCTTAAAGTGCACTCCTGATTGTTCCTTGGCATGTGAGGCTTGTTGTCAGGGCTGATCAGCAACAGCAAGCCATGGTGAAATTGGCTACGCTACAAAGTTCCTGATCAGGAACTCTGTAGCTAACCCTATCCCTGCCCAAAGTGGGACTTGCTATAAGCACCAATGAACTACTCATCACTTACAGCAAGCCCCACTGGGATCAGTGCTTATGGCAAGCCCCAAAGCGGGGCCTGCTCTAAGCACAAATATTCCTTTGCATTGCCAGCTTGAATTCAAGTCGGCATGAGTCATGTTCCTTGCATCACCAGCTTGAATTTAAGCCAGAAATGCAAAGGATCTTCCTCTGCAGGCAGAGCTCAAGTCGCATCCAGAAACATTTTTTCTTTGCTTTGGGCCATCTGACATCAGTGGTGATGTCAGGTGACTAACAGGTAGGCAGCCCTGGGATGGGAGAGATAAAGACTCTGCCCACCAGCTGGATACTGTTCCCCACTTCTGTTGTCAAGTCAACAAAATATCACACTTTAAAAGCAGAACATAGCAATAAAATATCTCAAAGTAAAAATCCACAGAAGTAGCAGCACATCCACAATAAAATGAATCTTCACTGATCTGCTAAAGCAGCATCAAGAAGGCCTGTTGGAGGAGGGCGCCACCACCTCAAACTCTCTGCACCCTTTGTACCAGTCAATCTGATTTCAAATAATGCTGTCACTCAGAACAGGTGGCCCATCCAATGACTGCAGAGCCAGGGAGGCGCATACAGGAGGCAGAATTCTCTAGATGCTTTACAAATGGGTAATTTAGAGCTTTAACAGGCTCAAACCAGGCCTTTAGGCTGTACTCAGGAACTTACTGGAAGCCAATGCAGCCCTTTCATGAGCACAGATGTTCTTATGCTCCCACTAACATGTGGGCTGCCGCATCAGAGCCAAAGGAGTTCAGACTTTAAGGATGACTTCACTAGAGGCACCTTCCTTTTAAAGGCATCCATATTTTCAGACTTGCAGCAGTAACCAAACCTTTGTCAGAGACTAGATTCTAAACTCACAGGAAGTAGTAACACAGGGAACATGCAATGGCTACAGAAGAAACATATAATCATCACAGATCTGTTTCATATGTTACCCACAGCAATATGGTTGTCACTGTCCTGAGGATGCTTTCACATCACTCCTTGTAACCGCTGCAGCTTCCACCTACTTGGTTAGGATAAACTGCTTAACACCACACTCAGGGTAACTTGTAAAATGGGCCACAACCTCCCACTAATTATGATTTTTCTAAAGGGACGGCTAAATAAGACTGATTTAAAAGATGTCTGGACAACAAGCATAACAGTTTCATCAACCCATTTCCTTTCTTCTTGTAGAAGCAAGAGCTCACTTCTAACAATGCAAGGCAGATGTCTGCTGGGGCCATAAATTCTCTGCAGCAAGTCACAGCAAGTTACACCTACGTAGGTTGTACAACTCACTTACCTCCCTCTCTGAAAATTCCTCTGACAGACTTGTTTGACTTCAAAACCAAATGTACAAAAGAAAACGGCTATATTCTGATGTGCAGGCAGATTCAATTTTTTAGGGGGCCTCTGGGCACTCAAAGGCTTTGGAAGCTACCCCAAGGCACACCCCAGCTTTCCTTCTCCTTGGAGTTACATCGCCTCCAGGCTAATAATACATTAAAAGTGAGGTGTTATCATAACAGTGTAAGAGCCTGCTGGATCAGTCCAGTGGACCATCTAGTCCAGCATCCTCTTCTCTCAACTGTCAACCAGATGTCCCAATGGGAAGCCCACAAACAGGACCGGAGCGCAAGAGCAGTCTCCCCTCCTGTGGTTTCCAGCAACTGGCATTCCAAAGCATATGGCCTCTGTCCGTGAAGGCAGAGCATAGCCATCATGTCTAATAGACATTGATAGTGTTATTCTCCAATATATCTATCTAATCTGCTTTTAAAGCCATCCAGGTTGATGGACATCACTACTTCCTGTGAGAGCAAATTCCATTTTTTAACTATACACTGTGCAAAGAAGTATTTTCTTATGTCTGTCCTGAATCTTCCACCATTCAGCTTCATTGGAGGTTCACAAGTTCTAGTGTTATAACGGACAGAAACTTTTATCTGTCCACTTTGTCCATGCCATGCATAATTTTACATACTTCTATCATGTCACCTCTTACTCGCTGTTTCTCTAAACTAAAAAGCCTCGAATGCTGCAACTTTTCCTCATAGGGGAGTCATTTTTGGTTCCAGGAAGCTTATGCATTCTGATTCTGAAAGCTACATTATCTGTGTTATACATGCCACATCAGTTATTACACATGCCACAAACGAAAATATTTGCTTAAATGCCTAAATAAAACACAGTGATTATGAATGCAGAGCATTATTATTATTATTATCATTATCATCACCACCACCACCACCCGCCCTTCACTCAAAGGTCCCAGGCCAAGTCACAATTTCAAAACACAGCACTAAAATCAATCAAAAACAACTCACAATCACAAAATAGGGTGTTACTAGTGAAAAACAATACATTCTTACTTACACAGATTGTCTAAACTCCACTGGGCACAGAATCCAACTTGGCGTTTTAAGTAGTCTGGATTATCTGTCCATTTCTCTAACAACACTAGCTGGTCACTGATGCATGTGTCAGAAACTGTCATTTTATTTTCACCTAAAATGGTAACATGGAGTGATAATTGTGAAAAAAGGTTCAGCAGAAATAACATTTATTAATAAAACTGAGTACCAGAAAGCAAAAAGATTAGTTTCTCTTCCTACTTTCTCAAAGAAGAACCAGCGTTTTAAGTATTTAGTCACAAGTGGAACTAGTCACTGGCCACTTGGCTATTAATTCAATAAAGCAGCCTTTTCCAAGTAGCAACGAGGCTTTGGTGGATACTTATTTTCTTTCCTGCACTACTGAACCACAGCCCCCACCCATGTTATGTTCCAGGAGTGGGGAACCTTTTCATCCCAAAAGCTGCATTCCCTTCTGGGTAACCTTCTGGGGGTCACATGCCAGTGGTGTGTGGGGCCAGAAGCCAAAATGGGTGAAGCAATGAATGAAATGAATGTAAATTTTACCTTTGTACAGTAGACTAGTTTCTATGCACGCTCACACATCTCTCTATCCCCTATCCAGGCAAGCAAGAGTCATTATTAGAGTTTATGTGCATGATCCAGCCAGGCAAAAATGCACAAGGAGGCTGCAAAGCAGGGTGGGTAAGGGGTGTGGCTTGGGGAGAGGCCCAGAGCCACACAGAGAAATTTGGAGGGATGATTTTTAACCCCAGGCCTGAGGTTCACCACACCTGCTATGTGGCACTAAAGGGCTCAGCTTGAGGGCTGAACACGCTATGATCTTCCCCTCTCAATTAAGGCACCTCTCTTCAAGATATTGGGATTGCAGGCACGCAGATGCAAAACCAGAGGCACAAATGACAGTTCTGCTGCACCGTCTAGCCATTTTGTACTCTCTTTGGAGGAAGCTGTTAACTGACAAATGGTAGACACATTGCTCAGTTGTTTCCAGGCAACTAAGGAGTAAGAACACCCTCCAAATCTCCGCTGAAGCCTGGCAGCAGATGAAGGAGAGCAGCTTTCATGTCCTGTATTACCTGGACCAAGCAAGGGCCCCTGATCAGAGCCACATATGTGCTCCAGAACAAAAAGGGGAAAATCCACCATACAGACAACTAGGAGCTGTCTTGTGTTTTTCCTATAGAGTGGATTTTGTGCTCACACACTTACTTGTTTGTGCAAACTTTTCCAGGGCTATTAGTGCAAAAAGCATTACTGTTGGGTGGGACTGGAACTCCTAAGATAAATAAGAGAATTTAATGAATACAGTAGTCCCTTAAGTTGCCCTTCAAAACAACAAACTTCAGCTGATTTGTCCAATACAGAGAAACACATCTACATTGCCAAGACAAAAGCATTCACTTCTTATCATAACAGGAATGGTTTAAGTACAGGGCTTATTTCAGACATCTGGGGACTAATACAAAATGCTACACAAAAGAAAGGCGCAAGCTGTTTTGGGTTAGAGAAATATTTGTGGCTCAGCTCAGAGGTTCAGAAAACAAGCCACGGACTCACACAAATTCCCTACTCCACGTACAGGTTTCCTCCAACTGCAGCTTGCTGTGATGTCAAAATCAAGGAACCAAAACGTGGAGGCTACTACTCATCACAGACTGCATGATTCAGGTATCTGGGCAAATTATAATTAGAGCCCAATGAATGTGAGAGTCCTGAGGAGCATGGAATTCATACTGGCATGTTCCTGATCTTCCAAAGCATGGCTTGGAGGACTAGACTATGGCATCTGAACTGGGCCATAGATAGGATGGAATTTTCAAGGATTTCTGCAAAGAGATGTGTGCCCACCTATTAAGACCAGCATGGGATATTCTGCTCTGTGTCCTCTCATTTTTAGATATGGCAATGATGCTAACGGAGGCTCTTTCGATGGTGTTACCCCTACTGTGGAATTCTCAGCTCAGGGATGCTTGCCAGACTACAAAATTCTTTAATTTTTAAAAAAAGTTTCCCCCACAAAATAGAGGCCTCTAAATTCTGCTATTTTTTTTTACACCCATTGTGTGTACTAAAGAATATAGTGGTTTTACAATGCTGGTTTTACTTTAATATTTGTGTACATTGCTTTGAGTTTTTTCAAAAATGGAAAAAAGTTACTAGTAAGTTTTTTAATACTTATAAAAGGACAAATTCACACAATCACTTACAGACAGTGGGAAGGGAATGTGGATTAAGTGAGCATGCCTTCATTGCTTGCCCCAAGGACAAAAGAGGCAGATGGGCATGTGACTCTTCCACGACATGACATCTGAAGCTGCCTTGTACAGTCAGATTATTGGTCCATCTAGTCATGAACTTAGGGGTATCTGCAGCAGCAGTATAGTGGCAAATTCAGAAGTGCAGGGTCCCTTTATAATAGTCCCAGCTATGCCCCCTCATAGCCACACACCCTTCTAAGATTATATAACCTTCTATGAGTACGAAAGGGGAGCGTGTGAGCTACTGAGAAGAGCCTTTTCAGTGGCTGACTCACTTCCTTTCACTCTGATTGACTCCAATCAGCAGGAAAGGACAAGGAAGTATGTTAGAAGACTCTTCTCCATGGCTAACATGCCCCCCTTTGATGCTGATCAGCTCATAGGATGCTGGAAACACAGGGACCCTGCTGAGACCCTGCTCTCAAAAAAGTAAGGGGTCTAAGACCCTTGAAGACTACACCCCTGATCTGCAGCCAAGACATGACCTCTACCTCTATGCTACAATCCCTCCATTTTTATGCGTTCCCTCAACACATATCTTGCCAGTGAAAGAGGGTGTTAGTGGTGGAGACTTGACTCCATGTTGTGAGTCTTTCCTACCAAGACAAAACAGGATGGAATACAAGGCATAAAGCACAGCAGTTTAAGGAGGAACAACTTAGAATACAGATTCTAGATTGTGATACTCACCAAGCTCTGCAGTAAGTATTCCAAGATTCCTAGGCTGAGTAAACCTACGCTTGCAGGGCCTGCAAGAACACTAAGAATGAGACATGTGCATCGAAGCTGCTGCATGACGTTTTTTTTAAAAAAGTCACTTCCAAAGACATTCATGTACAACTCTGCCCTCCCTGCTATATTGCTTTGCAGGAGGAAGATAACATGCAAGAAAGAATGGGCGAAAACTGAGTAGATTTAGCTTAGCTTTTTTTTTTTTTTAAAGGCAGGAAATGCCAATAGTTTTCAAATACTTATAAGGACCTCAAAAAGCTAGAACCTACAGAGGAGTTTGCAAGATGGCATGAAGGTAATATTTATCCTCTAGCAATCAGATATATATTGGGTGCAGGCAGTGGTCCACAGTTTTGGCTAGGTTTGGCAGGCAAATATTGATCCTAGCTGACAGTGAGGTTCAGCTTTCTCACTTCCTGCTCCACAGTGTACATAAATCCCCTTTGCACACACGGCTCCCAGCAAGGGTGTTGTACACCGAGGAGGAGCAAGAGGGGGTGATGAATGTGTCACAATCCCTCCCCCACCAACCTATAACAGTAAGTGTGCGTTCTAGCCAATGGCACGGCATGGCACCACTTTCAAAGAAGCACCCTCTGCTTCCTGGTATTGCCAGCATTTTTCTAAAATATTACTACTGTGGAGGAATAGGTTGGAGGCTTTCCCAAATGGGCACCACCGATGATCTGGAGACCACAGCTGTGGATGCCTGGGGGCATCCAAACAAAAACTCTAAAAGACTCATTGATTTCAATGAGGGAGTTAAAGTTCTAAATAGTGCCACAGGATATCAAGGATGCACTCTTGATATGATGGTAGTTACATGCAACACATTTATTCCAGATCACTTGTGACCTGAGAAGTGGCTGGTGGGAAAAATCTAGAGGCAGAACAAAGGGGAGGGGATGAAGTTAACCATTTTCATAGTTACACAGAAACACTAAAAAGTCCCCTTACCTGCAAGCTTTTCTGCCAAACAGCCCAGCACTGCCGTTGTGTTCCGATGTTTAGCAGGATGACAAGCATCCTGGCGAGCAACAGCTCCACTTAAACTTAATATTTCTGTTAACTTCTGCAACGCATCCTAAACAACAAAGTTAACATGCAGTTACTGAATGATAGAACACTGAGGGATGCAATCTGTTCTGTTAATTTCAGCTCAACACAGAATCAGGAGATTATCTCCAACGTACTCTGACTGAAATGGAAGGAATCAGTTGATTCAGGAAATCAGAAAAAGTAACCACTGAAAAAACAATCTGGCTCCATATTTTTGTGTGCATCTTTCTTTAATAGCTTCCATTAAGGTTAGAGTTAGTTTAGAAGCCAGCAAAATGCATCTATGAAAATGTGAAGACTAGCAAGACACTAAACTGGTAGTTACAGGATTTTCAGAAGTAATCAGGAAATACTTCCAAACTCACATTTAGGGTGGAAGCCATACTTCCACAATATGGACTCCAAGAACATGGGCCGTTTCTTTTTTTACAAAAAGTAATACACTGCAAAACAATATATGGCTGCAATCCTAAAACTGCTTACTCTGGAGTTGTGCCATTGAAGTCTGTGGGATAAATCCAGAATAACCAATTCAAGAACCCTAGCCAAAAGAATACACATAAGCCAATCTGCAAGATGTTGTTTGCCTTTTACTTCAGTCATATGATGAAAAGAGGCTTAGTGAATCATCTTTTTGGAATGACAGAGGGTCCAAGAGGAAATTTAAAAGTGTGAGGATTTTGCACTATAACTTTTGGTCTCATGATAAATTTATATGAAGTTGTCAGCGGTTTCCAGGTACCCTCTTTGTTGTGAGATTTTAGGGGCAAGGCCCAGTCCTCCGAGCCTGAGCTGCCGCCCAACATGAACCACCACCACCACCACCAGTAGAAGCCCAGGGAACAGCAGCTGAGTGAGCCCGAGGACGTGGAGACAGAAGCAAGCCTATCTGGACCCTGGGAGAAGACACTGCTACCGAGGAATCTGTGACAGCCTTCTTTTGAAGGATATGGACTGTTACACAATGATGAGACTCTACTGTATATTTGTTTTCTCTCTCTCTCTCTCTCTATATATATATATACATATATATTTGTTTTTTCTAGATTTTGCAGACTAGATTGATTTGAGATTTCAGCCTGTTTTATTATATTTTGTGGTATTATTTATTGATACTGTAGTTTATTATTATTATTATTATGTTCTGTAGTGTTTTTATCTTATTTTGTTCTTGCTATGGAAGCCGCTTGTGGTGAAAAGCGGCATACAAATATACTAAATAAATAAATAATAAATAAAGTTGACTAAGCAAGGCACACTTGCAAAAAAGGAATTCCCAGTCCTAAACTCAGAAATGCTTAACAACCCTCTAAATTTTCATGGTGGTACACAAAACAGTCAGAGAGAATCGAGAGTTCAAAGTGCAAAAAGAGAGAGAAAAAACCCAGACCCCTTTTGGACTTTTTTCTGTCAGACTTCTCATAATCTGTTGAAATTAATTAAAAATCAGCCATGTTCACAGACTACCAAATTCTTCCAAGCTACACAGGAAGTGGACTGGACTGCGAAAGACCAATGTAAATTGTGTTTGCATTTTTACAAATTTGTAGGGCAGGACAATATCTCAGAGAGGAGGTCAGGTCTCCTGCTCCCTGTTGCATTCACTATAGCTGCCCAATTTCCCTGCTTTTTGTTGGCTATAGGTACATTCTTAAACCGCAAGGTTTTTTGCCTATTAGTGAATACACACACACACACACACACATATACATACATACACATACACACACACCAGGGCAAGCCTTTTGTCCAATGATTTTCAGTTTTGCTCTGAAATATTTCTTCAGAAAACTGTTGATGTAAAATTGACACACATCACCTGTTCTGAAGACATACTGTTTCTTCAGCTGGGCAGTGTTACTTTTGTCAGAATCAGTTATACAGCTGGGGCTGCTGTAATAAGGCTACCAACTACATGCATTGACTTTACTTACTTTTGTTGGCAATGGACACTCGTCCAATAGCAAAGTTATAACAGCTGGTCCCAGGGGATCTTCTAATGGAATAACTCTAATTAAGGATTGGACAACTTCAAGCCAGCCTTCATCTGTCAATCACAAAACAGAGGCAACTATCTCATACTCGCAACAATAGATGGAGACATTTTTTTACCCTAATCACAAGTATGACTTCAACAGCATTTTTACAATTCATCTGAACAACCCATCTCAGTTAACAATCAGATGCTAATCTAGATTGCAACAGTAGGACACTCAGTAGCTCCTGGAGATAGGACAAATATGCATAGCTTCAGGGATTTATGTTACAGCACACATGCATATTTTTTACTCAACTGCAATAGCAAGTGACTCTAGGGACTGACCCTGGAACCTCCTGCATGCAAAGCGTGTGGCTCTGCTACTGAGCATCAGCACTTCTCAGTGAAGGCAGTTCACAAATTCAGCTGCAATTTGTAACATGATGTTTGTGCAAAAGCAGCCCCGCGAATTACCACGGTTCAATAAATAAGGACAGATTTTGCTCACTCTCTGAAGTTCACTTACTGTGTCCCACTGAACTCAATGGGAGTCGCTAAGAACTGAACCAAACCCATCTCTGCATAACCTCCTCCTCTTGGTGTGAACAGTGATTTTTAACAGAATCTAGGAAGTGGCTTCTATAGGTATTAACTAGTGAAACTGGATGGGTTCCCTGCATATTACAAGGATCCTTTGTGGAGTCATCTTCTCCCCATGTTTATTTTGGGTGAAGATGAAAAGTGTGAGAAAAGGGTTGTCCCACCCATGCCACCCTGGAGCTGCCTCAAAGAAGATCAGGATGGAGGCAGTGAAGTTCTAATGCATTTTGGCCTTCTTCCTCACTTGCAAAGCCTCCTTCAGAGTCTTTTTTTAATAGGAGGCAAAAGATCAGAAGCATGTTGCCCTTCCTCCTAGAGCGACAGCTTAAGTTTGAGGAAAACACACAGGAGAGGTAACGCACCAAAGGTTCCCAAAACTGGTTCCCAGCAGTCTTTGTCTCCAAGAGCATGACAGAGAGAGGACTCTCTAAAGAGGTTACCATAAAGTGTTGCAGAGTAGCAAAAAGCACCTAGATGAGCTTTGTGTGTTTGAATCCTTGCTAAATATTACACCTTCTCTGAAATTAGGCACACTGAGACTTTAAGCTTCAAAATAAGAAAGAACTACTTTATTCTGGAAGTACATACTTGATAGGAAAAAGTTCTAGCTAAATTGGAGATGCAAACACTAAGCCTAGACACCTCTTTGGATTTCAATTCTTTCTGTATTGGGATTTAGGATTCTGTATTCCTTTTGTTTTGTAGAATATCCCACAAAGATTCCTTCCTTTGTACTGTTGTCCAATTGGTTCTCTTCTGATGTGGTATGTGACTGTACACCTTTGGTCCAAACGTCTTTAGATGAGCTAAACTAGGTATGCGTCCATGCCATAGTTCAAATGGAGACTTGTTGCCATTTGCTTTTGTTGGCAAACGATTCTGCAGATAGGTGGCAGTACACACTGCTTCTCCCCAAATGTTTCTGTGGGAGTTTGGCATCCTCTAGCACTGATCTCACCATCTCAATAAGGGTTCTAAATATTCTCTCCGAGATGCCATTTTGTTCAGGGTTATGGGGTACACAGTAGTCTGGTGCTCAATCCCATGTTCACGCAGAAATTCCTGGGTAGCAAGAGACATGTATTCCCCTCCATTGTCTGAATGTTGTATCTGTGGTTTTCTCTGGAATTTGATGGTCACCATGCCCACATACTCTTAAGTTTCTGAAGCATCTGCCCCTTCTCCTTCAGGATATAGATTACAGTGACTCTTGAATAATCATCAATAAAACAATGAATCAATTTCCACCCTGTGAACGCACTGGCATTTAACAAATGTCACCGTGAACCAACTTTAAGGGGTGCTTTGTCTTCCTTTCAGTTTGCTTAGGAAAACTTGGTCTTGTGCCTTTAGCGTTAACACAGCATACGCATCTTCCCTTTCCTTGGCAGGGTTCAACTTTCATGTTTTTTTTTACTAAATTCTTCTTTTGAAGGGTCCTAATGTTTGCATTATCTCCATGTGCAAGTCTTCTATGCCATAAACACAAGCACTATTTGTTACAGCAGTCCTTCACAATATTGGCCTCTGGACTCTGCTGGTCAATTCATACACCCCTCCTTTCTTTGAAGCAGTACAAATAATTACACCATCCTGAGAAATTCTGCAATAAGCTTCTTCAAATAGCACTGAACACCCTCTAGTGGTCGCCTCACTCACTGAAATTAAACCATTAGTAAGTCCTGGTATTAAGAGAGCATTTTTAAGGTAAGTCTCTTTGGTGCCATCTCGTGTCTGGCAAATTAACACTCCAGTTCCTTCCCCTTTTACTTGTACGTGCCGTGAGCCAGCAACTTTGACACACCCTGCTCGTGGGGTTAGACTTTTAAACAATGTTTTTGCATTTAGCATGTTTGCTTGCTCCGGAGTCAACATCAATTTTATTATCATTATTATTATCATTATTACTTTCTTCAACATGAGTAACTTGCAAACTGTTGCAATCTTTCTTGTCTGTCTTTTTAAATCCTTTATTTTGTCCAGAATTGCCTCGTCACATTGGTTTTTCCTGTGAGTTTGTGAACCATATAAGAAAAAGCCGTTGCCTTTAACACCTTTTATTTCGTTCTTTTGTTCACTAGATTTGCATGTGACAGACCTTCATCTGCTGGCAGCTACTTTGCTGAGAAATGAGGCATTTGCATTTTTGCTTAAAGCATTTTTCTCCTCTTGCTGAAAAAATTGTTCCCCAACATCTGATACTTTCGGTCAGTGATTTTCGTTGTTGCTGCAATATCAGACAAAATGGGAATCTATAAACAGCAATTTTTGTCCGGTCATCCAGCTTCGTACCACATTCAGCCACTCCCTGGGTCAATTCTATAAACTTAGTGAGATGTTCTTCAAATGAGTCATTCCCCTTCATTTACATGTTAATGAGACTTCTGAACATGCTTATCAAATGCCCTTGCCCTTCAGGTTGGTGGTTTTCCTCTAGTGCATTCCACATCTCTCTGGCATTTTTACAGTTAATAATCAAAGGGATTTGTGTATTGCTTACACATTTTACTATAAGGTCCTGAGCTTTTTCATCTTTCTCAGTCCAGATTCTCTTTGTTTCCTCTGAGGCTTCCAATCCAAGCTGGGTCTTTGATCACCTCCATCAGTTTCTGTTGTCTCAAGTGGCATCCCATTCAAAATGACCAGAGCTTCCACTTTCCAGGATAAAGTCTGTCAATGTTTACCTTTTCTTCTATGGCAGTCATCCTTAAGAAAAAGGCTTAACTTTTTACTGACTAAACTCCGAAGGTCTTTACCAGCTTCCTTGATTTGCAACACAAAAGCTCCTTTAATTACTCAGACTGGGTTCCATTAATGTGTTGCAGAGTAGCAAAAAAGCACCCGAGTAAGCTTTGAGTGTTTGAATCCTTGCTAAATATTACACCTTCTCTGGAATTAGGCACACTGAGACTTTAAGCTTCAAAATAAGAAAGAACTACTTTATTCTGAAAGTACATACTTGATAGGAAAGAGTTCTACATCTAGCTAACTAGCTAAGTTTTGGAGACACAAGCACTAAGCCTAGTGTTTGCCCTCATGCTGTGAGGAGAGACAGACAAAGAGAAGATGTCTCCTCTCTCTCTCAAGATAAATGAAAAAGAAGCGGTAAGAAGTGGTCAGCTTCCTAAAAATAACAGTTTACACAGGAAGGGTCAGCAGGAGAGCAAAGGATAGGTATAGCCTAGGAATCAAGAGAGAGCCGGTGTAGTGGTTAAGGTGTTGGACTGTGACCTAGGAGACAAGGGTTCAAATCTCCACACAGCCATGAAGCTCACTGGGTGACCTTGGGCCACTCACTGCCTTTCAACCTCAGAGGGACGCAATGGTAAACCTCTGAATACCGCTTACCATGAAAACCCTATTCATAGGGTCGCCATAAGACGGGATTGACTTGAAGGCAGTACATCATCATCATCAGGAATCAAGAGGTCTCCTCTCTACCTACCCTTTTTTACCCCATGCAGACCCAACCCACCAGTTTGAGTTGAATCACATATTCCAACATAAAGTGGGTCATGTACAGCTTGCTAATCCAATAGGAAAATCTGAACTCTCACAAGTTTCTCCTCTTGAAAAAACATACTTCAAGCAGCACCAGAACGGAGGAATTTGGACATCTACTGTTGCTCCAAGCAACAAAAAGGTGCAGCCTTCACCAACCTAGTATGCTGACTGGGGCTGATGGGAGTTCTCATCCAAAACATCTGGAGGGCACCAGGGTGGTGAAGACCAGTCTGGAGGTATCAACACACCTTTGGGAGCACTCCTCCCTTCTCCTGAAAGGCTCCTTAGTCTTGAATTGCCACTTTTAATTTAGAAGCCAACTGTTCCCTTAGCTACTCCAAGGTCTGTTCACCAGCTCATTGTATAACCAAAATAAGCTTGTTAGCCTGAGCCTCCTGGCAGTTGGCAGGCTGATTTTGTAACAAAGTACCTAATAAATTCAGGCAGATTAGACAGGTACACATATTAAGCTAATTACAATTTCACTGAGCTCATTGTCAAGTAGCGGTATTATTTAGATAATTACTGTAAATTGCCTCAACCCCAGGAAATAAACATGCAGTGTAACTTTTAAGCTTCTTTTCAGAGATAAACGGTTTCTTAGCAGATTGTAACTGGAATGCCATACAAGAGCATGGAGGTACCTGTTTCAGCCATTTCATGCAAAGTCATCATTGAATAAGGAGGTTCCTGATCACTGAAAGAAAACACAAGGCAAAAGGGTTATGTTAATCATTATCAAAGGCGATACACTCCTATCAGCATAAACTGAATTAAGATAGCCAGAAATGCATACCCATGAATTTCCAATGGCTGTTTTACAGCCAACAAAGTACCATATCAATAATGGAGAACAGCCATTGAAATCATTGTCTATAACAGTGGTTCCCAAACTGGGGGCCGTGACCCTCAAGGAAGCAGCGAAGTAATCCGAGGGGGCCATGAATAGTAAAGAAATGAATTATTTATTAAATTTTTAAAACAAAAAATTCATTCCTTGGATGCTGTCTGCTCCCCACTGTCGCTGCTGACAACACCTCCCCCTTGCTCCAAACAAGAGAGAGGACTTTTACTGAAGCGGCAAAGGGTCACATGGCAGTTGCCAAAGTAGACTGAGGATGGAGCTACCTGGAAGAAGAGGGGATTGCTATTGCTAGCCCCCATCTCCTCGCACTACCACTGCTGACAACGCCCTTGCTCAGAACAAGAGGAGAGGCTTTTCGTGAAGCAAAAAGAACCAAGGCTGCAAGGAAAAGCTGCTTTCCGCCTTCCTTCTTGGCAACCACTATGCCTGCCTTTCTTGTCTCCTGCTTCGCTGCCACCTCCTTTTAAAAAATGTTCTTATTTGCAAGGCTGCCCAGATCTCGCCTTGGGCCCAGATCTCGCAAGGAGCAGTGAGGAAGCTCAGGACTTGCTCACCCCCCACCTTTGAGGCTAAGTGTATGTACCAGCGTCCCCCATTTCTTCCACCTACACTCTGCCCCCCCATCATGCCTACAGATGCTTGCAGGAGGGGCAGGTGTGTTTGTGTGTGTGCATGAGCTGATTTGTCTTCTGCTCCCCAAATGAATGCTAACCAAGTCATCAGTGCTGATGATCATTCCAAGCCCTAAAAGCAATAACCACCCAACTTAATCCATCCACCCTGTTGTCTGCAGTGCACAATTTAGCATCCCCATCACCACCACATTGCTGCTGCTTCTTATTTTTCAAGAAAAAAAAAGCTCAGCAGCTCAACACTGTCAACCCATTGATGTTGGGAGACAGGACTGTACATCTTCAAACTGTGTGTGTGGGTGGGAAGGGGGATACCCATTTGTTTGGACCCTTACATTAAAAAAAAGAAAACAACACCTCCCTGCAGATAGAAGATTAGCACATCAGGGAGTTTCTAATACAATTCATGATTCTGGGTTTTTGTCTGCAGGGAGCTTTTAATGGAAAGGGACAGTAGAAAACGTAAGAAAGACTAAAGAAGACGGCTCAGCAAATGTAGGATGAATCAGGAAAATCAAAATTGCTAGGAAGTCATAAAGAGAGAAGATAGTCAGGTACAGAGGGGAAAGCAGTGAACCCCCCTCCTCAATCTATCCACCCTTTTGTCTTTACAATCACATTGCTGCTTCTTTATTAATTATTATTATAAAGTGCAGCAGGTTGGCGAGGCTGGGGTCCACATATGGTAGCTGAAATGTATTTATTTAATTATGATTGCATTTATATCCCACCTTTCCTCCAAGTTGCTCAAGATGGTACATATGTTCCCCCCCCCTTTTCAATTTTATCCTTACATCGTGGGATAAAAGTCAGGCTGAGAGACTGTGTCTGGTCCAAGATCTCCCAGTGGGCTTCATGGATTTGAACCTGGATCTTAGTCCAACACTGTCACCCATTGTACATCTTCAGACTGTCGGGGGGGGGGAGATACCAATTTCACTGGACCTTTGCATTAAGAAAAGAAGGTAACATCTCCCTGTCTCCAAGGAGCTCTTAATGAAAAGGTTTGTTTGGAGATGTGATCTTGCAATGCACTGTTTTTTCAATTAACATACAATTAGCGTGGGGGGGGTCATGAATTTTTTTGAGCTCACAAAGGGGGTCCTGTAACCATAAAGGTTGGGAACCACTGGACTATAGCATTTGTTGACTTATCAGGTTTTTATTCCACCTTTCCTCTAAGGAGCTCAGAAAGGCATACACAACCATCCTTGTACCTTCTTAACAACCTTGCGAGGTAGGTTAGGCTGACAACTAGTGACTGGCCCAGCATTACCCAGAAGATTTGTGGCTGATAAGGACCTTGAACCTGAGTCTCCCTGCTGCGATACTCTTAAGTACTACCTCATACTGCCTGGGGGAAAACTGGCCATCAGTGGAGCTGTTGTGAAATGGGTACAGCATGTCCCCAAGGATGAGCATCTACTGACAGGCTCAGTGCCTCAGCACAGGTTGCAACAATCAACCTTTAGGACAATGAGGCCGTGTAACACACTAATGCAAAACCTTTAAATCTTTTCCATAGTACCTAAAAGTATTCCAAGTGCTTTTAAAAAAAGACAAAAGTATACAACCAAGGTCTACATTATAAAAAGCAACTCCACTGATGGAACAAGAGGGAAGAGGGGAACAGTCCTCCATTCACAGCAGAACACAAATTACCTTGCACTCTGGCTCAAAGCCAGTGACTACACATCAAATGTTAACAGAATACTGCACCAAGGGGGTTACATGTCGACAAGTACTGAATGGCAGAAGGCATGGAAGACAGCAACAGAACACCTCCCATCCTGGAGGGCTGGGTATGGGGTGAAGTCACAAAACTGTAATAGGTCCAAGAGCAGCTCAGGTAGCAAGCCTGCTCCCAGCAGACCCTTTGTGCTTGACAATAAGTTCTATGTGCAGGACTGTCACCACTGGATGAGAATTCTATGGAAAGCTTTCACTAGCAACTTATGAGTGGGCACACCCTACTAGTGCTGACATGAGGTAGTAAAAGCAGAGCACTGGAGTTGGCTTGGGAAGACCTGGGTTCAAAATCCTCCTCAGCCATCAGTTCCATGGGTGGCCTTGGGCCAGTTGGTAATTCTCAGCCTAATCTATCTCACAGGGCAGCTCGGAGGATAAAAAGGGCTATAACTCCTTGGATACTTCCTTGTAGCATCTATAACTTCCTTGGAGGACGAAGTGGATCCAGGAGGGATGTACTTCTGCTGAAGCTATTGCTGGGAAACCCAGAAACAATTTACTGCTGTTTAGTCAAGGGTGCTTGGAAAAAATGCTCCTGAAAGAAGCCATAATGCATCCTACTGCTTTATTTTGTGGTGAACTTAATTACAAAAGGAATTTCTTTCTCAACACAGGATGAGTGGGAATAGGCACAGAAGTCATTAACCTCAAAGTGGCAGCACAGAAGAAGTATTTTACTGCTGAGGTTCAATCCAGGTAAACTATCATGCCTGAGAAGGCAGGTGCAAGTATATTGATGGGGCCCAGCAGCTTATGTTTATTTTTTACATTTATATCCAGCCTTTTTTCCATCACAGAACTCAAGGCAGAAAACACAGGATTCTCAGGCCATCGTCCATCCAGGAGCTGCTCAGACCCAGGCCTGCTATGCTTCAGCAAGGTGGGGGCACCATGTGCCTTCAGATCATGCCCTGAGTCCAACAGAAGCTCCATTCCTTGCCAAAAGAGACAAGAGAGATTTGAAGCTGGCAGGTAGCAAAGAATGAAACAATCACCTAAGGAGTTATGAAACAGCCATTTGACAGCAGCCTAAATAACGAAACAGGAAGGAAACTGTCAACACCCTTGTTGACAGTTAAATTACTACAAAGATAATCCAAACTGGAAATGAGAATGGTGGTTTTAATCATGAACGGAAGCATTCAGGATTTTAAGGACAAAACATTTTTTGTTGTTGCTACAATATGTAGCACTTGAAGGGGGTAATCACATCTCTCCCCCTCCCCACACACTTGGCTTGCCTGCGATATCCCTTCCTCCCCGTCTGCTGCTCTCTTCCCCTGACCACTCCCAATGTGCCCACTTTCCTCTATCTAAATCATTTCAATAAGTCAACAAACTACTATTGCTCTAGCCAATATTTGTTCTACTCAGAGTAGACCCACTGAAACAAATGGACATAAGTTAGCCAGATCCATTGGTTTCAATGGGTCTCTGAGTAGAACTAACATGGGATACCACCGTATGAATTTATTTAAAATTCTTTGCCCATTTAACAAAACACTACTACTTCCAAAGACAACCATGCACATGATTTTACTCTATGCTGAGTGACACAAAAGGAAAATGGTTCAACAGGAACAGGAACAGTTCACACTTGCAGGTGACCACAGGGCATAGTCGTATCATACACCTGTGCCACCAGAGAATCTCTTCTTTGAAAGTGGCCTTATGACTTCATCGGCTGGCTCCTCTCCACTCTGAACTCTCACTACCAGTGTCCTTTCCTCATTAACAGCAAGCATGTACATTTTGTAAAAACTGGCAAACATAACATTGTAAGATCAGCCCTGCTGGATCAGACCAAATGCCTTCCTAGTCCAGATTCCTGTTTCACACCGTGTCCGACAAGATGCTTGTGGAAATTCAGCAAGCTGGCTGTCCTCTTCTGCAGTAATTTCCAGCAACTGGTATAAGTGTGCTGTCTTTGATCCTGGTAGTATCATCACGACTGGGAGCCTGATCACCAGTTAATTTGCCTAATCTCCTTTTAAAGCCTGAAATTCCTTGTTTCACTTATCTCTCCCTATCTTTTTCCTTTCATGATGCGCCTATTAGATTGTATGCTTTGAGTGCATTGGCAGAAAGACAATATATAAATATAGTAATGGCATAAGTCAAGGTCTTCCTCCATGTAGAAAACTTAGGAAGAAAAGATGAAAAGGACTGTACCAGTGAGTGTGTGCACAACTGAAGCAGCTCTCAATCTGGCTTTTAGGAAGGGGCAGAACAAAAGACCAATCCAATGCATGCTTATTCAGAAGCAAGTCAACTTTGAAAGTCAAGGGAGAAGTATAGGTTGCTGTCCCTGTCCCTTTGTGAAGACATCCTCAAATACGAAGTTAGAAAAACAGTCAGAGAAAAGCCTCCCCGGGTAAACATGCACCACCCAATCTTACAACGCACTGCCAGAACATCAAGGATGTACCACTGCCAGTGTGTCACCTTCTCTCCCAAGGGAAACTTTTGTTTGACATCAAGGGTGGCAAAGCCACCTCTGGCCTCCCTGTGCAGCATTCTATATTTAGCTTTTGAGCCTGCTGAAACTGGAGTAGTCTCAAAATGACATAAAGACAGTTTGCCAATTGGCTCTCCTCCCCAATTAGTTCAGGCAGAGCACCGCAGTGACTGCAATTCAAGAGAACCAGGTAGCGTTAGTGTTACAGGACTGAGCTGCATTGCACTGAAATGAAAATTGGATGTCAAAATGAGCTGCTAAGGCGGTATTCAAAAAACATAACACCGAGGAATCTACTGTCTTATCCATGGGTTGCGCCTGAAAAATCTGCAGATAATTCCAATCCCAATCCGAACACAAAGTTGTTCACTTTTATGCTTCCTCAATGACTATTCCCACTGCATGCCAGTGGAGGGGACATTAGATCAGTCTCCCCACGCACTGCAGCACAGGAATTTGCAAGAAAAGCAAGGTACATCCATTGCAACATTGCTCTTCAGGAAGGACTTACTTGTCTACCAACGTCCGAATTACTGCCAGTGTGTCAAGTACCAATCCGTCTACGTTATGTTTTTTCCTTCTTGGTTCATGTGGCCCCCGTCCCCGACGAGGGGGCCTCACTGGGTCCCTCAGATGGCTCCTGGTTTCAGATACAGGCACTCTGCTGTTCTCTGTCTGGCGAGTTCTGGATTCTGCATTGTCTTCTGCACCACTGTCTTCCCGACAAACACAAGAGTTGCCCATGTTGCTAGCCCCCAAGGTTTGCAGCAAACAGGGAATATGCTGTTCAAGGGTCAGCCGTAAACCTTGGAGAAGGTTTCTGCTCGCATAGAACACAACCAAAGCAATGACAATCATCTAGACAGTTTAAAAAGCAATGTTTTGGGGATCATGAATTGCAGCCTTTGCATCCTACGAGTTTGTAGCAACTGGAATGGACAGGGAATGGCCGGTTTAGTTTCTGACATCATCACTGGAGATACACATTGGTCATCCAAAAGGAGGCCTGGAAGGAAAGAAAAAATGCAAACCCGTCAGTTTGGATTGAAACTGTCATATAATACAACTAGCAAGCAAGCGCCTTTCCAAGCAGGCAAATAATTCTCTAGCAAACCTTCATACTTTCATTCCCTAGATCAAATGGGGAACCTGTGGCCCTCCAGCAGCTGTTGGACTCCAGTCAGCCCCAGCCAAGTTCCTCCACTCTGACTTAAACCCAATAGCTGTTCCCCCAAAGAGGAAAAACTTGCTACTTATCCCCAAGTCTGATAAGGTCCCTGGTGTTCTAGGTCTATCACTTCAGTCAGTAATCTAGAGTTACATAAACACTGATCGGCTGCAATTCTCCTCAGATTATCCCCACCCTGAAGTAGGCTGACATCCTTTAAAGATCCGAGTTCTCAAAGTATGGTGATGCAGCTGGTGTCAGAAGTTTGTGCAGACGGTTCCTGGGGGAGGTTCAAACTTCATCTTGATCCCCTAAACCTGATATTGAACGTGAGGTATATCTTGAGACAACTAATAGTAAAGTCCTTCCCCACCCCTTCATGTGGGTCCAAAGCCAGCTGCAGGGGATGGGCGATGGAGGTAGAAAGTGCAGCCGGTCTAGAGGTAGAAAAAGGAGCCAGTCTAGAGTTGAAAATAAATAAAATCAATTTACTAGGTGGTAGAAATTTTTAAAGTCCCAGACAGACAGACACCCAAGGATTTTCCCTCAGTGCTTCATATAACCAGTTGCCTCATCTACCACGTTTTATTTAAAAAATAAGTATATCCTGATATTCCAGGGTGCTGGAAGGGGGGAGGAGTGAATTAACCATCCAGTAATGGGGAAAAAAACAACAATTCAAGTTGCCCAGTTAGTTTCCATTAACATTATATCCTGCAACAAACTACAACTTCTCAATTGATAGAAAGAATCAGCTTGGTGAGCTGTCAACCTCCAGCTGGTGGTCCCCCCTCCCTCCTCCAACTGTCACCACAGGGGCTTCTGAAGAACCACTTTGCCCAGAGGGGAATGGAGAAGAAATGGCAGTTACAGTGCCTTCTAAACAAACAATTGTCTTTTCAATTTTATTTTTTAAAAAAGCCAATGCTTATTGCTGTAAAAATCTTCTATAAATGCTTTGTGTGGTCAGCCGGAAAAGCAGTATAGAAGTACCTTAAATAAATAAATTAGTAATGATATTGGGAGAGAGTTGTTGCAGTGGGCTCTGAATTGGCCCTCCAAAAGATGGCCAGATGTGGGCACTGGGAATAAGCTGGCTTGCCATACTTGAGCATCCATAAAGCTTTTCTAAGAAGTAGTAGGAGTAGGAGATGTAGTCTGGCCCCTGACTTCATGAGGCATGGCCCTCCACTATGAATGATGGGAACATATCAACTGGTTTTATAAAAACGCAAGATGCTTTTAAATCTTAAAAAATAAATAAAATGAGAAAGAGTGAAATGGAGATATACTTTCCACACAGGTCCGTGCTTCTTTTCTTTAGACCAATTCACAGCATTACATTGTGAGAGGTTTAATTGTTAACTATCAAATAACTTCTTTTTGTGAAACCACCATGTTGCAAAAGCAAAGATAGGCAGCAAATCTGCTTTGGCTGGGCATTCTCAATATGTAAGCAAATTATTTGTGCATCAGCAATCATGCTTCCCATGTCACCCCCAACTGCCAATTCCTGTCTTAATGAACTGTAGAAATATACAGGTTTGAAAAGCAAATTTTATTAAGTGACTTTTTAGAGGCAAAGCCCTCCTTCCCACCTTTTTCACATAAACAGAAGTACATCAACCTGTGAAAGAACAAAGCTGGGCAGTTTTTAGCTTCTCGTTTGTTTAGCTCTGTCTCACGTATACCATATTTTCCCCTAATGCTGATAGAAAATTTCTGGAAATGTTCGAGCTATGGGGAAAAAACCCACCCCCATGGAAAGACATATGGAACAGGGGAATAAACTGAAATGTATGCAATACATTTTCTTACCAGCTCTAAACTTACTCTACTTTGTGTACTGCCTTCAAGTCGATTCCGACTTATAGCAACCCTATGAATAGGGTTTTCATGAGACTGAGAGGCAATAACTGGCCCAAGGTCACCCAGTGAGCTTCATGGCTATGTGGGGATTTGAACCCTGGTCTCCCAGGTATGGTATATTTATAAAATTTGTAAGCATGGTGGCCTTAGTTTTATTAAACAATAAATTACAAATATACCCCCTTTTAGATACAGAGTAATAAGCTGCTATACCTAAAATTATTTGATCACAGTGTGAATGCCTACTTCTACAGCAACTTGCTCTGCATTGAGGTCATCTTCAGAGGCTCCTGCCATCTGTGGTAAGGCAAGTGACAGGAAAAGAGAAAACCTTCACACTGGTAGCACCCAGTATGTGTGCTTCCCTCAATGGAGAGGTCCACCAGGCACCAACATTGTTATCCTTCTGATGCCAGGCAAAAACATTTTTTATCCCAAGCTTCTAAATATATTTTAATGTATTTCTTCCTCTAATGTGTCATTGTTATATTTTATTTATATCTTTTTTGTAAACTGCCCTAGAAGGATAGTCTATATATTGTTTAAATATTATCGCAACTTAGAAACAGTCTGATCACTACAGACAACACAACAGAGATAAAGAAGAAACCATACACAAATCTGTAATACCAATTCATCAGAGACAAATGTGGGATGAAGGTGCACCGCACAGGCAATGATCCCTCTCTCAAACTGCTTTAATAGCTCTGTAAAAATGGTGTTTGCCACTAGCCTAATAAGGACAAACAGTAACTCAGGATATTGAGTTACATTTTATAACTTTTCAATAAGATATCAACATCATACACAGTAAATATCATAGGTATTATGGACAAAGCCACATGAAACCCATGTCATGTGAAAGTGCTACCATTTCAAATGTCTTTGTTATCACAATTGGTGTCTGAAAGATCAACAGCATCCAATTCTGAACTTCCATTTTTGTCACCATGGCGGCTTCAGAGAAATGAAGATTTGCACAGACTGCCGGCCACACACAAAGGGAGCCTCAGGGATAAGACTGTTTCAGTAGTACTATGGGCCAAACTGTACATCCAAGCAGCATATACAGATCTGGAAACCCACTGCCACTTCTGACAACGAGCAGCAAAGGGAAGTGGCATGAATTGGAGAGGAAAAAAAGTCACTCACTCATTACTTTTCCTTTGCAATCCCTTCTGCTTAGCTGTTCTGTTCTCAAAGGATTCCAAAGTGACTGGCTGCGGCATCATGTGGGGAAAAGCAGCTGAGGGTGGGGAGGTTAAGCACACAGACTGGGATTTGTATCCATTGCCAAAACCTGATGGGCCAGTAATCCCCCATCCTCAGGTCCATCTTTTTATCTATTATAATGTACTGCTTTATATCAGAATATTTCAAAGTGGCGTACACATTAGTAAAATCATACATTGTAAGTCATTGCTTAAAGATTAAAACAATAAAACCAATAATTTACAATCCATCGTAATATAAAATACATGATAGTAACTGGCTGTATGCACAAGCCAGCATTAGTGGCCAGGAAACTCTTGGGGAAACAAGAGGGACATTCACAGTTCTGTAAAGTGCAACACAGCCCAACTTAGAAGAGAAATTTCTAGGTTTGAATTTGCACATAGTGCAGATTTTCTCAAGGGTTGTTCAAGCATGCAGTTAAGCCAAGATATGCAAAACTATCTTTATTTTGCTTGCTCTGACAGAACACAAATCCTGTAGGCAGGCTATCACTAGACCCGGCCTGGTCTGCCTGGCCAGAAACTCCCTTCAAATAGCCAGCATGTCGTAAACCATCACTACTTATCAGAGGAACTCACAGTGCTACTAGTGACGAAACTAGACTTGGGCTACTCTAGTTCTGTGAATCAAGGAGTCGCTACCAAGCTTTTTCAGCTATCTCTTAACTACCACATGTATTTTTAGCAACATGTTTGCCAATTGATTGCATCAGACACAAATTCTTCGAACAAGAGTTCTATTTTTGTGGCCTCAAGGCACAACACTGGAAAGATACTCAAACACTTTTTGACACCTGACACACTCCTTTTCTTAGTACAAAAAAGACTCACAGCACTTACTATGAGCCAGCATAATGCACTGAAAAGACTAATACAAAACACTGGATTTTTCTGTAAAAGACCCAATTTCTCAGAATCTCTAGGACTTCACTGACATCCCTTGTGCAAAAAAGGTCCCATTAAATAACAGCTGACCTCTCCCGATATCCAATTCCAATTCCCAATACTAAAAAGTGCAGAATTCTAGCTTCTGCAAGCACAAGCACACACAATTTGCAACTGAATATAAAGCATGCAAGTTTGGTTAATTTGCTGAATAATTCTAACTGTAGAATCCAAATTCCCCTTGTGAAATGCCCTATATATAAAAAAAGCTGAATGGGCTTGCCTACAGGTCTGTCCACATAGTTCTAACATGTGATCCAAATGTCTGGAGATCCAAATGGGAGACAGTCATCCCACCACCACCTTTCCCTAGTCCAACAATTCAGCGGAGAAGGTCAGCTAAAAACTTGTCTGGAAACGCTTTCAGCCCAGTTGTCTGTATAATAAGTAGCGAAGGAATCAATGATTCACAGCCTCAAGCATTTTGTTACACTCAACCATAATCACCTCACTGTGGACAGCCCCCTCCCTGCCTGCTCTGAATTCTTGCCAAGAAGTCAAAGTTGAATACAGGAATGATTTCAACTTTCAGTCTCCATTCTTAACTTAGTAATAACTGGATTTCCCCCTCATCTACCATAAATAGATGAAACCCATAGCTCTGGAGATTACCACCCTCAAAACGTTATGACAGAGATTTTGTTGGCATTTTAAAGGAAAACATATTGGTTTGACTATTTCTGCCAAGAAAACAAGAATGCCCAAGTGTGAACGAGAGCTAGAGTCTGGTTAAATCATACCTTCCTATCACACTATGCCAGAAATTTCTTTGTAGTCTAGTATTAACCTAGGAAGAATCAGGAAGAGCTTGGCAATTTTCTGAAGTGTATAAATTACTGTTTAAAAACCAAACATAAATGTACAACTTCTTCTAACAATCTTAATTTTTTTTATAAGTGCAAGTTTGCAATTGCCACTTGTCAAGTTGCTGTTTTGTCGCACTCAATAGTCCCCCACTTAAAAACATTTCAAGACCCCAAACTAGCTCTGTTGACAAAACACTAGCTGGTCATTTGCTTTATGACGAAGAATACACTGCAGTCTTTAGATATAGGGTTACTCTCTAGTCCCTACTTGGGGGGGGGGAACACTAATGGTGAGTGAGCATTGCAAACAATTTTCCACGTCTTATTGACATCCCACCTATCCACAATGAAAGCTAATGGTTTGCTGAAGTGCAGGCTGTAATTGCAAAGGCATATCTTGAAGAAATACATCTGCATGCCTACAACTGTTGAGAGCTTGCTGATCTCAGTATAGAAAGGATGTGTTACAGGTGAGGCGCACAGAAACAAGAAGTGAGAAAAAACAGGGTGAATCAGGATGATGGGTAGAGTGGAATTTATTGGGTTTGGAGGAAGCAATGCTTGGCATTGAATTGGGCAAGCAGGAAGTTTATAGTTTGGGCGCACACAGTGATATGTGGCAGAACATGTTCCAGCATACCCCCCCGAATTTTTCCCCGTTGTATAAATTCAATAGGAACAATGAATGGATGCCAATTACAAATACAATTATGAGGCAAGCTTGGCCATTTCAAAGTTTTTAGCTTTGTTTATGAAATACAAGTAAAATAAACAGGCTGTTAGATCACTTTCTAGGGAATCAGAAAATTTCCTGATGCAAAGTGAAAATTTCCTGGTGCAAATTATCCTGGTTTGCATAGGAATTTGTTCCACAGAACCCTCATCAGTGGATACACATGAACATGAGATTGAGCCAAAAAGTTTAGAAAGGGACAATTTCACTAATGTTTTGAAAAGTATGTGTGCATGCAAAGTTTTCACTGCTGCAAGTTTTCAGAGCTTGGCAAAAATGAAATGGACTGCCTTCAAGTCGATTCCGACTTATGGGCGACCCAATGAATAGGCCTTTCATGCTAAGCTGCATTCAGAGGTGGTTTGCCATTGCCTTCCTCTGAGGCTGAGAGGCAGTAACTGGCCCAAGGTCATCCAGTGAGCTTCATGGCTGTGTGGGGATTCGAACCTAGTCCAGCACCTTAACCACTACACCACACTTGGCAAGACATTGACAAATTGCTTAACAATTCCCATAATCTGCAGGTGTCTCTATAATCTCATACAGAAGCCAGTTCCTAGGTTTGGATAAAACAGAGCTGAGGATGGGGCTATGCAGGTAGGTAGGAGCAGGTGTGATTCTCAATGGTTGCTGTTGGGGAGTAGATTTAGCCTCCATTTTACTGCTGTCCCCTCAATGCACCCTTTTATTTCCAATAGCAATGAATAGCTGCCATAAAGTAGAGAAAATAAACTGCTGCATGCGGTGATATTTTTGCAGCAAGATCAAACTCTGCCCACCCCTGGGAGGCCAGACCCCCACTCACAAGTAGCCTATGGGTGGCTGTGAGCACACATACACCATTCCAGAGGAGCGCAACCCTATCCAGGACAGGCCATCTCCCCACCTTGCATACTCAAGAACTTGGAACACATCTGTCTTTTCAGGATTCAGCTTCAATTTATTGCCCCACATTCAGCCTGTCACCACCTCCAGACATTGGTCTTTTTATGGGCTATCACGAACTTCTAGGTACCAGTTACTTAGCCTGAAAAGTTGACTATAAAGAATCAAAATGTTGATAAAAATAAGTCACCCCGTTGATCCTTAATGTTGACAAATGACACAAAGGGGCAAGACATAGTCTCCTGTACTACACCAATTGCTAGGAGTCGGAAAGGACCAGGCAAAAGAGTTCATGTGACACTCCGTTCAACATCAAGGAGCAGCTCTATACAACTGAGTGACTACACCCCCCTAGGAAGGCCAGCCTCACACTCCAAAATCCTTTTTTCTACAACTCTGGTTTTCAAACCACAAGGTGTGCTTTGCTGAAGAGATGCAGGCAGTAACCAATAAGGCTAAGCTTCACCACTACAACCCTATTCAATACAAATCCTGACTGGGACAAGAGGATGAATTTCTGTTACCCTAGTCTTTTAAAATGTAGCAGCACCACAGGTTACAAAATCAACTACGTAGTGAGAGCTTCATAGGCTACAAAGCTATTTACATGCAAACCTGATCAATTGTGCTTAGGCCAATGGACCATCCTGTCCCTGTGGCAAAAATGTGCTCCTGCCTGAGTAGTCATTAACATTTTATTTATCTAAGTTACCACTGGGGAATCCCCAGAACTTTTTTTCATTACAGGAGTTCTTCGCAAAGCAACCAACCCAAATAAACTGTGTGTGTTGATTTTAGTCACACAAAACAGCAGGCATGACTAAAGGTTGCTCATGTGAGTCACGAGCAAAAGGATATAAACTAGAGACCTTATTTATACAAATATTGCTCATTTGGGCCCATATACTGTACATTCTCCCCACAGTACTACCTCCTACCAAAAAAGAGAGGCTGTACTTGATTCGCTTTCATCAACAGAGTGCATTCCAAAGAGTGGTCCCTCAGACTAATACTACTAATCACTTAGTACCAAAATGCATTATGATAGGCTGCCTGCAAGGATCTACGAAGAAGGATGCAGCGTCTCTCTGTATGCTCTGTACACAGAAGCACATTAAACTTGACTGAGAGATCCCTGCCAGTAAGGAGCAGAATATCCAACATGAGCGGTGGAAGGCAGACTCCACACAAGCTGTAAGCTTGAGCTGTAAACTAAGAACACCCCTCGCTCATCTGGTTTGTCCGAAGTAAGACAAACCACAAGCCCAGGTGCAGATGACACGCTAAGCCAAGCTATGGCTTAGCTCACAGCAGCACTGGAGGAGCAAAGCTGCTGTAATCTCCTCTCTGAGAACCCACACATCCATGCTAAGCCATGGTTTGGCTTAACATTATGTGCAAATTGAGCCATTGTCCCACACTGAGAGCAATTGTGAACACTATGCTGCCTCTAACATCTAGAATAGCGATTCTTCATCTTTACCACTGCAAGCACCCCTTGGATTTCCAAAATATGCTCTCGCACCCCCTCAAAAAATATCATTCATTTTTAATTTTAATTCCAAAATCTTTGGTTGTATAGCTAATTTTCTGCTTCAATTTAAATGAATTTTTAAAATCTCTTGAACAACACCTCACACCTCTAGAAAAAGTGTCTTGCACCCCAGGTTAAGAACCACTAATTCTAGAGGGAGAAGGAGCCTGCCTGCCACTAATGTCCTTCAGAAATTGCCAGGCTCATCTAGACAGGAAGGCAGAATTTCCGATACTATTGATGGCAGAAGTACACTTTTTTTACTGAGCTCAAACTGAAGACATGGACACACATACACTTTAATCTTATACTTCAAAAGGTTTCGCGTGCAAATGAGTAAGAATTAGGCTGTCTTAGTGGAGACCACCATGTTCCTGCATGAGCTGTGCCTCTGGGTTTGCTTTTGGTCAAGAGGCAAAGCCAGAGCAGTGACTCACAGAGAGACTCAACAAGCAACCTCTTCAGGGAGTCTCAGGGATAGATAATTTGGCTGCATCAGAAATGACCTGAATGATCCAAACAGAGCTTAGTAAAGAGGAGACAGAATTACCAACCTCCAGCGGAGGTAAACTAGAAAAAGGCAAGGCAGAGCAATGAATCCTGGAAGCTGCTTTCTATTTGTCTCTTATGTGGTTAGGTACTCTGGGCTCTCAAAAATGTTTCTCCAATTAAGACAGAGTGCATACAATTAGGGAATTGCTAATTTTAAAAGGGAGAGGAAATCAGCCGCTAGTCTCCCCTAGAAACTGATTGGCTCATCACAACATAGAACAATCACTCCAACCCACCAATGCCTATCATCCTCACCCACCGTCCCTCCCCTTTGTTGCATACCTCCTCCACATATCTTCCCCCTATCATCTTATCTTCAGAGAAGGATTCCTATCCTCAGGCTCTCTCATAGATACCATTTCTCATATTGTTTCAGGTTTGCACTAGTCTTGGAACCTCTTACTCATCGGAAATACACCCCCAGGTCTCTATCCTACCATTTTCAACTCTGGGGGAAATCACATATTCAAGATTATACAGCAGGGAAAGGGAACTTTTGGCCCTCCAGATGATGATGGACTCCAGCTCCCATCAGCCCAGCTAGCTTGGTCAAAGATGGGGAATTATGGAAGTTGTAAGCCAACAACTTCTAGAGAGCCCTAAATCTCCCATCCCTGTTACACAGTGTGGTTATCTATCCAAGCATTCATTCATTCTAATTCTAAACCACCACCCAAAATGATCCCAGGGTGGCTTACAAACAAAAATCTCTACTTTAAAACAATTTAAAAAAACATACAGCAAACACAAACATAATCACAATATTTAAAAAGTACAGTCGAGCAGCATTCAAATAAATAAATACAATCAAATAGCGTTAAGGACTGGTAAAACTCATGATCTTTCCTCTTCCATGCTCCACAATTATGTCTGTCTACCAACAGAAACATGGCAGTAGTTACTCCTCAAAGAGCAACAATCAGCCTCATTTGTACTTCCGTTTAGCTGCATTTATCACAAGGATAGAGGAGGAGTGAAAGTGTGCTAAGTTTTGTTCTATAGCGAAGGACTAAACTGAGAAGAAAAGTAGAATCACCACAGATTTAAGCATGGTCTTGTAAATATACCCTTGGAGTGGCTCAGCTCACGCATTTAAAAATGCGCCTATCCAGGGTGTTATCTGTCTTCTCCCTGCAAGTGTGCAGATGAACAAACAATGATCCCATTATGTCCAAGCCTGGGAGTGTGGTCTGCTTTGCTCCACCAAACCATGCTCAGTAAGTCAAGAACAACCCTTGGCTACAGATGGAGGGAGTGAAACAAACAATACACCCTGGTTTGTATGCAACACAAAGTCAGGGATTTTTATAGCAGGGAGGAGCATGCAGGTGCAATTTATTTGTGCATGGTAAACCATGCCTACATGATTCTAAGACATTGTTTCACCCTCTTCCAAGGCAGCTAATACACATTCAAATATTTCCATTTCTTAGGCACAAAAATGACAAAGACCATTATCATTAGTTAAATAAGCAACAATGCCCACAACTGTATCATTATTCATGATAACTGCTACTACTTTAATTATAGTGCTTTAACACATTCGAAAGACTTCACATAAATTTATCTCAGCAAACCAAGGCAGGTAGTCCCTGACAAGGAAGAAACATGGCAGCTCATAATCTTCAACTACAGCAACCAAGAAGAGTAGAAAAGCCAGTATTAACACTGCTATTATTAAATAGAGCCCAGATAACTGTGCTAAGGGAAAGCGGGTATGTGCATGTATGAGCCAGAAAACCACATTTCAAAAATATAGTCTGATTTGTCAGAAGGGCTTTTGCCTGTATGTTTAACAGTCCCAATGACATATTTCAGGGTATTCTGAACTGTGAATATTAGCCATCAGGTTCTCTCCTTGTGAGAGAAGCATACGTGGAGTCCTCTGAACGTTCTTTAGAACTGCACAAAAAACAGCAGCTATTATCACTGCTATTAATGTTGTCATAGTTATGATTACTGTTATCATAAGCAACATCTTAAAGACTAACCTGTCTTGTGATGGCAATATTTACTAGCCTTTAAAGGTGCCACAAGGCTCTTTTGTTGTTTTTGCTGTTCCCATAATATAAACAATATTAATATTAATAATGTTAATAATTGTTACATATGATTTTCATGTTCATCAGGGGTGGCTAATCTTTGTGGGCCTGAGGGCTGCAATCACCCTGGCCAACATGGCAGTGGTGGGTGTGATCATCTCATACTCTAGGAAGCATGTTCGCGTGCACACACAACCCCTCTCACCTAATCCACACAGAACAACCGAGGGTATTGCTAATCTTCTCTGTTCATCACATTTGCACCCCATCAGGGTGCTGGCCTCAGCCCCACCTCAAATGCTGTGTCTACTTTAACTCTAGTTTTCTGTTTTGCCACCCCACCCAAATTAATAGGGTCTTGTGGGGCGGGGGAGAGAAAAAAGTGTGTGTGTGCAGATCAGGCCCCCGATTTGGGATTTAGCAATACACCACACATTAATCACGTAAGGAGGGTGCGTGTCCATGACATACGTGCACACGTGCGTTATCCTCGTGTACGAGCGTTAACTGTGCACATTTTGTTATCGCACTGAAGGAGAAATCATCCAAGAGAGTTTCGTATTGCACCAGGGACTATACAAAGTGAGGGTCCCACACGCCCCTTCGCCAGCTTTCCCTCAGCCCCAGTGCCAGGACTTTCCCAACAACTACATTTCTCCTCTTCCTCCTCCTCCCCTCCCGTAGGGCTCGTTTCGCCCCACCCTCACCCTCACCCTCTTTCCTGAGTCTACTTCCTCCTCAGGATCAGGTCCTTCCCCCCACCCGGTTCTCCTTCCTCTTTCTCCTTCCTCCTCCTCCGGACCCCTCTCCTCCTTTCCTGTCAGGCGCGCCGCCCTCAGCTCACCACGACTGCTCCACACTGGCTGGCGCCTTCCCTTCAGGCCGCCAGGCCGGAGAGGCAGCGGGCAGCGGCGTTGGCGTTGTCGCCCCTTTGTGCTATCCCCTTCTCCTCAGTCAGCAGCTGAGGGGCGGAAAGACCAACGAGGCCCCAGCGAACCTCCCTATTCAGCGCGCGCGCGCGGTGGCTCCGCCCATTTCGCCTCCAGGCCGCTCCTAGCTCTGTCTCCCCGGGCAACTAGCCACGCCCCTTCTCTTCTTCACCCCCCCCCGCGTTACCCGACCCATTCTCAAGTTCCCAGCCGCAAAACCCCGCCCACCGCACGGAGGGAGGTTGACCAATCCTAATGCCCGCCTGTCCCCCCTCTTTTAACCGACCCAATCCCAGCTGCGGTGTCATGATTGCCGACTGGTTTGTCACGAAGGCCTCGGTTGGTTGGATGGAGGGTTAAAGCCCCGCTGAGGGAAAGGAAGGCGGCGTCTGATTGGGTGGCTTGGCGGCGGAAGAGGCGGGGAGGTGGGGGTAAGGAGGCGTGTCATTGGTGAGGTCCCGGGTTCTGGTTACAAAGGTGGGCTTAGAAGGAAGAGGAGGCTCTGCTGAGGTGGTCCATGGCGGAGAGGTGGGTATTACGGTCCGTCCTCCCGGTCAGGAGGCCGTCGTGTGGGACCGGCCCGTGGGGAGCGCATCCCCGAGCTGAGCGGGGCTGTTGAAATGGGCGGGGGGCTGTTGAAATAGGAGGGGGTTGGGGAGGCATGAGGGTCATAATCAGAATATTATTGTTTTATAATATTATTAATAAACAATAGTTTCTTAATAGCATATTCGATTATATTGGCCTAATTAATGGGCCATGGTCCTTCCAGGTTTTTTTTTAAAAAAACTGATTCTATATGCACTTGATTCCACGCAATGAGGGGAAAGAGAAAATTAATAAAATAAAATAACATTGTTGTTCGTAATACTAATGCAACTTTACAAACAAATAATTATGAACTTATATGTTGCCTTTCAAAACAGAGTTTTCTTAAGGTGGCTTACAGTTAAATATTATAAAGGTATTCAAAAGAAACAGCTACATTTATTTTTAACTTTAGAAAACAGGAACTTGTGACAGTTTGCACTCAAGCCAGTTAAGAAGTCATGTTACAGTTTGAAGTGGAGAGGAAAGACCATTTGAGATCCAGGTACTAATTTCAGTAAAAAGCAAAAAGATTGAAATAAAAAGGTCATAGTTGGAAGGGGCCTATAGAGTCATCAAATCCAACCCCTTGTTTAATGCAGAGTACCAATGTAAAGCATACCGGACAGGGAGTCTGTAAAGCTCACTTGCAACCGAGCAAGAAGGGGGCCAAGCACACTTCCCTTGGCAGGGAGTTCCTCATAGGAGGCCATCATAAAAAGGTCCTGTCTGTTGTGACCTCCACCTAATTGACTTTACTGGTAAGTCTGTATATAAAGGTTAGTGTTGTTAATCTTGACCAGGGCAGGGTCATACGGGTGTAGGCAACCCTTCAAGTAGCCTGGTCCCAAGCTGTTTAGGGCTTTAATAATCTATACCAGCACTTTACATTGAGTCTAGAAGTGAATCACTACTACTGTTCCAGGGGTATGAATAGTAAGATGGCAAGTTATTGACCTCATCATGTTGAGCTCATAGGGATTTCTGAGTGAAATAATTCACAACTTTGAGAGACTTGCTAGCTGAAGAGATCCATAAGGAGCCAGGAGGTTACCTTCTCCTGTGCAAGCTCTAGATGTCTTTATTCATGACTTGAGCCACCTACATGCGCAGGACAGTAATGACCTTGAATTTAAAATTGCTTGTTGGCTCAGCTCTTGCTTTTCACTACAAATATATCCTGCCCTGTGTTTATCACCAGCAGATGTGTGGCTAAAAATCAGTGATGTAAGCTGTGCTGTTTTGTTCAAAATATATATAATTTAGCCCAGCTTCCATTTTGGCATAATGCAGAGTAAAATTATATTGCCATTTATGGAGGTGAGATGTGGTAATGGCTACCATGTTAAGATGGCTTTTAAAGAGGATTAGACCATTTTATTGGCAGATGAGAAGTCTATCAAAGCTCAGAGCTGATGTGCCTCTTAATATCAGTTACTGGGGAATGATAGGGCTTCTGTCCTAATACCCTGCTAGTTGACTTCCAATAGGCATCTAGTGGGCAACTGAGGGAAACAGGATACTGGAGTAAGTATTATCTAGCAGTGTTATCCAGCAGGGCTCTACTTATGCGGTACATATACATCAAGAAACGTGGCACGAATTTGACTCTATGAAGACCCAGTTAGAAATTATATGACTTTTGTTATGGCAGACTTATCCCTCTGCTTTGCAGATGGTGAAACTTGTAGGTGATAGCACTGGCCTTTCTGTTAAGAAGAAACTGCTGTTTAACGGAATAAGTGGGAGAGTGAGTTTAGCACTTCAGAACAGAACGAGAGAGAGAGAGCGTGCATCGGATCCTCCACTAAACTGTCCCCAAAACATGTTCCCTCTCCACATCTATTGAAGGCAGCAGATGCCTGGAAACTTAGCAGCACTGTGAGGTCACTTACTGTTTGCATAATTCATTTGTGGCAAATGTTGCACAAGTCAAGTCCAAGCAGGATAAAGTGCCACTTGAGTGCTTGCTACAGTACATAAACAGACCTCCTTCCAGTACTTGATTGTATTTGCCTCTGGTCTAGTGAGGCAGGGGAAATCAGCAGTGGCACAACATGGAAGCTGTAGGCAGGAGATCAGGGCTGCCTCTGGCTCTCTAGCTTGCTTCTCACTGCGGTGGTCTGCCTGTATCTGGATTATATCACTTCAGATTGCAGAATGGGAGCTTACTTTACTGAATGTTCCTCCATACAACATCACACATGCACACACACGCCCCATAGAAAACTGGCGGGGTGGGGTGGGTGGGAAGGTTTTAGCTTAATCTTCCCCCTGAAAACTAGTCTTCTATGTGCATGAAAGGTTTTCATGGAGGTACACCTTTTGGCTAGTTCTGTTCTAGGGAGTTCAGTGTATGCTTGTTGTGTATGTGTGTTTTTAGGGGCTAGAAAAGGCCCTGACCCTGAATCTTCCCTGCACAGGCTGCTCCACAATGGATGGAGAAGGTAGTGCAGACCTTGTGATTAACAAAAGGTTTGTCTCTGAAGCGGAGATAGAAGAGCGGCGCAAGCAACGACAGGAAGAATGGGAGAAGGTTCGGAAACCCGAAGACCCCGAAGGTATTTGACTCTCACTTGCAGAATTGCAGGAAAGAGGCAGTAGGAAAGCTTTGGGTATGGTTACAATACCAGTCAAGCCTTCAATGCCTACTCTACCTGAAGCACATCCACACAAGTGGTAGGAAAGCGGGTAGGGCACTGTCAACCAGAAGTAGTCTTTGGCTAATAAGCCCACCTAAAGCTTAAAGACCTCCCACCCTGCTTAAATCTCCAAAACCTACTTGTCCAGCTCTTAAATGAACCCAATAAGAAAAACTCCAGGGAGAGGGATTCATAGGGCAGATCCAGTTTAGGCAATTTCAACCAAGTCAGCATGAGAAACTTAAAATATTGGGTGGCACCGTTAACACAGTCTTCTTCACCTTTGTCTTCCTTGTTCATTATCTGGAAAAGAAATGCAAGCCTCCCTGCTTTTTCAGTTCCCAACTTATTTCTCAATTTAGAACGAATTAGTTCAAAGGAAGAAAAAAATCACTCTATACCTGGAGACGAGGCTACTGCTGTTGAGAGCTGGATTACCACTTCAGTGGTCTCCTTGTTTAGATCTACTCCATTTCCCCAAATTCTGTATTCATTGATGTTCTCTATCTTTGCACTTGAGAGAGAGAGCACACTTCATGTACACCACCTGCAGATTATGACTGATCAGGTTATCTTCCATCTCCATAAACTGCTGTTAACATATTCGTAGTTTATTAGAAGTTGTCTAATTAGTATTCATGATGATATCTTTGACTTAGGCTCTTTTTTTTACTAATTTTTTTAATAAAATTTTGAAACCTGATTTAAATTTTAAAAATCTGATTTTATTTTTTAAAAATAATTGATTTTTATCAGCCCTGCTTCCAGAGGGTACTTCAGGAGGAACATTTTTCTCAAATACCTTTCCAAGCGGTCTCCTATAAAGTCTGTTTATTCTGCATCTTCCAGAATGTCCCGAGGAGGTGTACGACCCCCGGTCGCTCTACGAAAGACTCCAGGAACAGAAAGACAAGAAGCAGCAAGAATTTGAGGAGCAGTTCAAGTTCAGTAAGTTCCAGTAAGCATCTCTGTAGATCCTGCCAGGGGGAGGTGCGGCAAATGGCTTTGTGAAAATCTTGTCCTGAGCAAGCATACCTTTATATCCCTGAGCTTCCTGTAGAATTTTGTTCAAAAATAGGAACAAGACCACTTCTGGTGAGAATGGGCCTGTCTACCAAAGCACTGGCTTAATGGGGTGTGCCCAGAGTCCTGTCACATAGTTAGCACAGCTGCCTACCTGTCCAGTTGGCTCTATGAGAGGTCACATTTTCCCAGTTCTGCAAGGGGAGGAAGCACAGTGTGCTCAGGGGCGCTAGGGGGGCTCTTCCTGACTGTGTGGATAGTTGCAGTTGGGGGAGTGGGTTCTGGTGGGACAGGCAGGTGGCGGCTCCTGTTCTGCATCTGCTGGTATTCCTCCTCCTTGAGCACTGGAAGCTTTTCTTGTCTCCAGATTTGGGGGCAGAGAGGCCTTTGAACTGGAGGTGCTTGGGACTGAACATCTTGCATGCCAAGCATGTGCTGCACCCCGAGCTATGGCAGCCCCCACTCCACCTGCCTCCGAGAGGTGCTATTGGCATTCCTAGCCTCTGAAAAGATAGCAACAGGGTCAGTGAATCTGCAGTGATCAGGTCAAGCCCATATCCTGTTTCAGCACTGGGCTATTGCAGCTTTTCTGTGATGCTTTGTGACAATCTGTCTTGGAACCTTCCAGGCCCTGTTTTCCTTTCCACCTCTGGCTAGGGCAGTGATTGGCCAGTCAACGCAATGATTATGTTCATGTTTGTTAGAAATGAAGTGTGGCTTTCCTGGTGGTGGTGGTTGTGCAGGGTTCCGGTGCATCACTGTGAGATGCTGCATGGAATCCTAAAGTTGGAGGGGACCTTGTAAGCCCATCTGGTTCAACCCCCTGCTTGAGGGCAGAAAGCTAGAGCATTCCCAACAGATGGCTCTCCAGGTTCTGCCCGAGGACCTCCCATGAGGGGAAGCCCATTGCCCCTCGAAGTGCTTGTCAGAACTGCCCGTGCCATCAAGTTGTTTGTCCTTAGGATCCACTGAAACCTACTCTGCTGGAAAGCGGAGCCCAGTTTTTCTGTGTGATAGGCCTACAGGTCTTGGAAGGAAGCTATCATATTACGTGCACACACACCCTCTCTCCTCCTCCCCACACACACACCTGACCGTCTTTGTTGTGCTCCTGAACCAATTCCAAATTGTCTACACCCTTAAAAGTACAGCACCTGTGACTGGTCCCAGTGCTTCCGATGGAAACGTGACCAGTGCAAACTAAAGTGGGATGATAGCTTCCCTTCGCTTGAAAATGAAGGATATGCCTCCATTGGCTTGCTGTGCAAGCACAGAATTTGGCATCGTGGAAATTAAGGTGGTGAAGACAAACTTTACTCTGTGCACTGTCCCTTTAAAGTCAGAAAACTGAGGCGTGGGGAGAACCTCTGCACTTCAAGGTGTAGCATTTTGGGCTCTGGTCCTTGCTACTATTTACTATGGCTTAGTTCTTACTGAGAGAGTGAACTTCTGTCTGAAGAGCACTGCTTCAGATTGGAGGTGAAGGCTCATATGCTCCTGTGAAAATTCCCTGTAGAAAGCTAGCGTGTTGTGGAAGAAAGGTTGGGCTTCGAAGCCTTGACCTTGACTTTTAGTTTTCTATGTGGAGGGAATGGTTTGTGTGGAGCAGGATACTAATAATGTGAATGGTACAGTCCAAACCCAGGCTCACTCTTTCATTGGTAATTGGGCCTCTTCCCAGCCTCCACGTAAGGTCAAAGCAGCTTAGCTTCATCAGTAGACTTGTGTTACGTGACTTCAGGCCTTGAAGCACACATTCAGAGTCTCAAATAAAATTACACACAATTAAGTTTGTGTGCACGCCTTTGAGTTACAGCCATGCTTATGTAATCTATTTTGGCTGTTTTAAAATGAAAACCCGTCCTGGGACCTCATGCTGAAGGGCCAGTAAGAAATCGAACAAATGATATTGTCTGCCTCTTAAGCACTGTAACATCATGCTGATCAGAATGAGACTGTGCTGGAGTGCGAGGCAGCAGTGGGCTGGTAGCCAAATGGCTGATCAGAGTCTGTTTCCTTCTCTTTCAGAAAATATGGTCAGAGGCCTGGATGAAGATGAGACCAAGTTCCTTGACGAGGTCTCTCAGCAGCAAGCACTGATAGAAAAGCAGCGTAGAGAAGAAGATCTAAAAGAGCTGAATGAGTACAGAATATCCTTTGCACTGAAGCGCTTTCTCTTGTTCTGACTTGTAAATAAAAGGACAGGCGGCACTTACTTATTTATTATTTAATTTATATCCCACCCTTCCTCCCAGCAGGAGCCCACTTTAGGTTGTCCTTGTGATCTGACATAACCAGTTGCATTAAAAGGTAGTGCACGTGCTTATTCTTTTATAATGTTATCCTAGCGCGGGTAGAAGCAAGAGAAGAGTTTTTGGAGAAGTGGCGACAGTTGGGCGGCTAGTACAGGGCCCCCCACAATGTTTAGTTTGGTAGTCTGCCGTTGTTTGTGGTCATCTGATCCCTCCACATAGCTTTGGTGAGCTCGTTGCTGTTCATAGGTAACTTCAGGAAGGAACACTTTCCTACTTGGTGTCCGGGATGTGGGCAGGCACTTAGAAGCCCAATCTAGTGGCCCTGGTAGCTGGGCACCTCCTTCCAACACATGTGTCTGTCAGGGATGGGCAACCTCTGGCTGTTGGACTATAGCGCCCATAATCCCTAGAACCATTGGCCATGTTGATTGAGGCTGATGGAAGTTGGGAGTCCAGCAATATAGGAGGGAGCCTTGCATGCAGTTGGACTGTTGGCCCGTCCAGCTTAGTATCATCGATGTTTGATTGGCTTCAGGAAGGTGTTCTCAGCTTCATCTCTTGCTGCCAGGATTGAAGCTGAGACCTTCTGCATGCAAAGCATGTGTTCTACCACTGAGCTATGGCCTATCCCCAACATCTACAGGTTGCCGCCTCGTATGTTTCAGTGCAGGGGTCTCATCATCTTCTGTTCCCTACTACCTCTTGTGTTCTGATCACAACCTTTGCTTGTCCTTGTTCCCCTTTTGCTGTGTTATCCTTGAAGCAACAAACTCAACTCTACCTTCCGTGAGCCATCCCCTGCCAAACGTTCCCCCTTGAGGTGGATCCACAGGGCTTCTTGTTGGGCATTATAGCAGGCAACCAGAAGCCTGGTAGACAAAGGTGGCTTGCCTTCTTTGGAGGTCTCTGCACTTAACTTTCAGGAGGTGGTTCTCCAGTTGAGCACAAGTGTGAGCTGAATCATTCTGCACATCTTAAATGCCAGGTTTGGAAGCTCTAGAATGGCACAGCTGATCTCTCCCCCCCTCCAAAAATTTGAGCCAATTGGTCTCCAAGGCAGTTACTTTTGCCCCCTTGTTCCTCTACTGATTGTCTACCTTCCACAGGCTTCAGACTGTACTCTCAAGCGCCAAATTAGAAATGGAGTTAAGTGCAGGAAGGGAGACCCTGTCCACCCACACACACATTCTCTTTCTCTCTCTCAGCCACATTGCAGATAAGCATTTTTAAAAAAAAAAAAAATCAAGAGGGCAAGAGACCAAGGTGAAACATTGTCCCAGATGGAAATGTATAGTAGCTATCGGCAATGTCATAGGGATCTTATATTAACCAATACCTTTGTCCAGTAGGTCCTCTTAAATGCAGGGTGCATCACAGGTGCAACTATATATGTTCAACAGATTTGCACGCCAACATTGGTTTCGCTAGATCAATCAAGGGCAACAACTGAGTGTTTGTGGGGGGTTATCTATAGTTGCTGCTTCAGGGTGTGCCAGATACTAATGTGGAGTCTGAGGGCAAAGCAGCTACTGTGCTCTGGGTTATCCAAGTCCAGCAGGAAGTTGCAGTCGGCCACAAGGGGGCGAGCTTGATGGCTTAGTAGGCTGGCTCAGGAATGCACACATCCTGGCACCTGCACAGGACAGATTCCAGGTTATTTTTGTGGGCTTCATTAAATGCATGTACAGTTTTTCAGCATAGAAGAGATGGCTGCAATGGTAGGGCAGGGCAGACTTGCATATTTTTGGTACATGAATATAATGGTGTGTTGCCTCTAGATGATCAGACATTGCTTTTCGGCCCCAAACTATAGCAGGTGAACATGCTGCATTAACTCTATAATAAGCTGTTTTTCAATTTGTTTTTGCATAAATTATTCTAAATATTAAAGCCAAGGGTCAAGCACACTGAACCAAAATGTACAAGTTTTCATTACTTTGGTGTGCCACAGCCAAGGGCAGCCATTGGACCAGCAATTATTGGGTTGGCCAGTAAAGCTGTGTTTGGTGAGGTGACTAGTGCTGGGGGTCTGAAAAGCTTAGTTCCACTGGATCATGGGTAGCCAACGTGTTGCCCTCCAGATGTTGTGAACTGCCAGGATCCTATCGTCCCTGGCCATTGGCAATGCTGGATTGGGCTGATGGGAGTTGAGAGTCTAAAACATCTGGAGGGCATCCTGGTTGCCACTGTGACAGTAGATCCTGCCTTCTCCCATCAGCTCCATTTTGCCCTGGCTCTGCTTCAGACTCTACCCTCACTCCACTCCTTTCTTCCAGATGTTTTTCCTAATTTCTGTCCTGAATTGCTTCTCTGGCCTTCTCCAGATCTGAAAATCAAATGTTGATCACCCTGTCGCTTAGACTGCGTCAGGCCACTGGTACATCTAGCTCAGCATTCTCCACGCTGACAGGTGGTGGCTCTACAAAAGTCCTTCCCGGCCCTTCCTGGAGATGCTGTGGATTGAACCGGTGGCCTTTTCCATGCTAAGCACTGAACTCCCACTTTGCTGATGGCCCTTCCCTGCTGGGTTTATGCATGCCCAGTTTCACTGTTCTTGGAATGGCAGGTGCCTCTCGCCCTTGAAACTTTCTTGGTTATAGCTATAGGGAAACATGGCTGTATGCCCTTTCATTCTCGACTTCCCTTGGCGTTTGGCAGAAGCTGCAAACATGTTTTGTATACAGAAAATCCCAGGTTCAATCCCTGGCATCTCAAGATAGGCTTGGGAGATACTTCCGCTTGAAATCCTGGAGAGCTGCTGCCAGTCAGTGTAGACGAGACTGAACTAGGTGGACCAATGGTCTGACTCAGTATAAGGTAGCTTCCTATATCCAAGTGTGTTTTCCTCCTCGTCCATGAAGGGTATAAACTTGTGTTGATCACTCTGATGGTTAGCTACCAGAGTCACCCATTCTGCCCTGGAATGTTACGAATTTCACCAAATAATGTTGGAATAGAGTGGAACTGTGTGTGTTTGGAAAAAAACCCAAAAGTTTCCAACTGGCACTTCTGATACTGTTTGTGAGACTCTCCACGAGATAGCACCAGAGAGCTACCTTTAGCAGTAGTGTCAAGCATAATAAGATCCATTAATGTGCAAGTTTTAAAAATGCAGGGAGCATCAGCTTGCTAGGAGGGCAGGCAGTAAACATCTCCATTTTTTCTTTAAAAAATAGAAAATATGCAATATGTTTAATGTCACATTTAGTATGCCCCAAGTAGCTGCAGGAAAGTGGCTGGTGTGATGAACATCAGAAATGTGACAGGGTGGGTATGTAGCTAGGCAACTGAACATTGCCAAGGAATATAAAATCCATTGGTGTTAGATTAAAGGTTTGAGTGAATCATAAGTGGATTGATCTTACTGGTGTGCCTGATGTAAAAACTTGGAGCCTAATGGAAAATACATCCAGGAAGATTGGTTCCTATCTCCTTCTGTGCAGGCTTTAGTGTGCGTACGCAGGCACCACCCTCATTTTCTTGCACTCCAGTCAGTCCTTCTCGAACTTCATTTGATCCTTAACCCTTGAGTTCACAGCACTTTGTCAAAGGTAGGGGTCAGTGCTGACCCAAAGAAGGAGGCGGAGAAGAAACTGTCATTGAAATCGGCAGAAAACAAGAGCAAGTTCTCTCAGGCCAAGCTGTTGGCAGGAGCTGTGAAACACAGAAGGTAAGTTTCATGCCTCTGTACCTTTCCAGAGGAAAGGCGTGCCCTTGGCCGTAGAAAGACAAAAAGCTACCTCTGGAGGCTCAAAAGTGAGGCATAACAATGGTGGCGGAGGTGGGGGTCTGAATGCTTGTCAGGAGGAAAATGCCAGGCATTTTCAGCGATTCCATCTTGAAGGTGGCAAAAAGGCCATGGTTTGTACACAAGTCCAGGAATGAAGCTCCTCATAGTCAGAAGCATCTGAGTGACTGCAGCAGTTAGTGGTACTGATGCCTGTTATGGCCATCAGCAGAAAACTCCCTTCCCAAACCCTTTTGAAGGTGCCATATAAGTCGTGAGTCCTTGTTCCTCTCTGCCACTCAAAGATAAAGAAGACAGGTGCGCTGAGGGTTGCAAAAGGGGATAGGGATGCCAAAATTGCAGGGGGAGCAACAAGTGGGGTGCCCATTCTGGGTTGTGTTCAACTAAGTCCTATTCAGAGTTAGACCCGCTGAAATGAATGAATCTTACTTGGTCGTGTCCATTAACTTAAATGGGCCTGCTAGCATTGAATACCACTCTCTGAAAGTGTTTGCCTATTCAGTCTGCTGGATCACTGACTGTCCTCATTCTGATCTCCAGCGTGACAAGTTCAGCAGGCATTGCCCTCCTTGAATTGGCTTGGTTTGCCCTCAGTGACATCTTCACATAGCCATGCACATGATTTGGCTAAGTAGTGCCATAATATCTGCATATTCAACATATGATCCTTGGTTGTTACTATTATTTATTAGATGTATTAGTCGCTTGTTACAGAAAGGTCTCCAAGCGACTTAAAACAATGTTAAAAACAAATATATCATGCAATAGAAACAGAACAATAAAGCAACACATGGTTGCCTCAGATCCTTCTAGGATGAAGGGAAAAAATCCCAAGAGAGGGGAAGAGCAGCTGAAAAAGGTGATTTGGGAGGAGTCAGGAAATTCTACAATTAACTTGTACCCTCCAAATTAAAACAAGCAAACTCTCAACACAGCCTTAGGAAGGGAGCTGTTGGCAGGTACCTGTAGCAGCTGTCAGATCTGCTGCAGGTGAATGGAGGCTCCTCCCTATGTGAACCATTCCTTAATATCTTGATTCTGTAATCCATTTGTTTACTGTTTTTTCTTTTAAAACAATCACATTTTACAATCAGTATGACTGCATTCATTGGGCAGATACACATTTTATTGAAATAGTTGCCCACACACCCCTTGCTACAAAGATGTAGACGTCTTCAGATATCTCCTTTTGCATAAACTGGGGGGAAGAGGGACTTGGAGGGTCAAGGAAGGGAGAAAGATGAGGAACTGTGCTGGGAATTGGAGGTCCACCTCCTGGCCAGTGCTGGTCTTCCACTGAGCCATTCACTCCTGAGTTGCTGGGTGTGTCGTTTTTTTTAGGAAACTACTTTATACCAGGTCAGACTATCCATCAAGTCCCATATCCTCCACTCTTGCAGCAGCTTCCCAGGGGAGTGACCTCGGCTGAGCTTGCTTCCTGCTCTTTTTTTAAACTGGGGGGGCAGGAATTGGACCTGGGACCTTCTATAGAGAGCATGTGCTCGACACCTGAGCTATAGCCCTTCCTGGTGCAATGTCCATGTATGTATGAGATTTCTCCCGCCATAAGAATCCTGATTTTGTGTTTGCCTTTGCATCAAACGCACTGAGTGAATGGCTCAGTGGAAGACCAGCACTGGCCAGGAGGTGGACCTCCAGTGCCCAGCACAGTTCCTCATCTTTCTTTCTCCCTTCCTTGACCTTCCAAGTCCTTCTTCCCCCCCAATTCGTGCAAAGGGAGATACCTGAAGGCATCTACATTTTTGTAGCAAGGGGTGTGTGGTCTGCATGTGCCAAAGGCCCGTTGCTTTCTGAATGCTACCAAGTCAGCTGAGATTGGTTGGCTTGTGATGTATGGCAATCTGAAATCTAGTACTCCTTCTTTCAGTGCTGGGATTAATATTCTGTGGAATTCAAACTGCAATACAATAAAATACAATATAAGAAATAAAAGAAGCAATAAAATACAGTTTGAAAAATCAATATATTTAATGCGGACATGCTGCAGACTATCTGAATGAAGCTCAGAGACCACTGGTGGTCTCTGAGAACCACTTCTCTAAAGTGCTGAGTCAGTGTTGAACATGATCATCAAATCTTTGTTCCCCACAGCACACCAATTCCTACAGCTTAGACCAGAGATAGCGAATCTCAGCGCCAAATGTGGCCCTTCAGCTCCCTCCACCTGGCCCCTGACACTTTTCCTCAGGCCACCGTACTGGCCTTGCCCTTTTGGGTGTTTTGCCTGCCTGAAATGTGTCCTTGAACTGAGATAATGCTTCGTGCTTGCCTAGATGGAGGCTAGAGAGGGGTGTCCATGTGTGCCTGTAGAAACTGGCCCAGAACACAAAGGTAAAATTGATACCGGTTGCTCTGCCCACTTTTGCTTCTATGCCCCCCCCCCCCACTGGCATGGATCCCCCAGAAGGGCACGTGGCCCTCTTGCTGAAAAGGGTGTTCCTCACCCCTGGTTCAAAGTGCTGGTTTTGACCTATAAAGCCCTACACGGCATGGGACCACAATACCTGGTGGAACGCCTCTCCCAATATGAACCTACCCGTACACTGCGCTCAACATCTAAGGCCCTCCTCCGGGTGCCATCCCATCGAGAAGCCCGGAGGGTTGTGACTAGAACTAGGGCCTTTTCGGTAGTGGCCCCCGAACTGTGGAATAGTCTCCCTGATGAGGTACGCCTGGCGCCAACGCTGCTATCCTTTCGGCGCCAGGTGAAAACCTTTTTATACTCCCAGGCATTTTAAAGTGTATTTTAAATTGTATTTTATAGTGTATTTTATCAGTATTTTCATTATTGTTGTATTTTGACGTTGTTGGTTCTTTGTTATTGTTTGTTTTGATCTTTGATTTTGTTATACTTATTGTATTTATATATTGTGCTTGTTTTATCTCTTATGTACACCGCCCAGAGAGCCTTTTTGGCTTAGGGCGGTATATAAATTAAATAAAACAAATAAATAAATAAACCATGCAAGGCTTGGGAAAGGCGAACTAGAGATCTCGCCTGCACCTCCGTGGCAGCCTTAGTGGGATGCAGCGGGCCTCGACTAAGCCCACATACTGTATCCTCTCTGGCTTTTTCTGGACAGTAATTGGGGACTCAAATTAGGTGACTTCCCTGTTTGGTCAGTCACGCCCAGGAAGGCAGCTGAGCCCCAGCAGGAGCTCACGACAGCCGTCGGGGCATCCTGAGGAGAACTGGGGATGATGGAAGTTGTCTTGTCCTGTCCAGCAGCCCCATGGCAGTGGTGCTGGGGAAGGAGAGGCAGTCAGTTGACCAACTCCACTCCCGTTTGCAATTCCTTTCAGTTCAGAAGGTGCCAACAGTGTGAAAAGATTGAAGCTTGATCTGGATCCCGACCATGACAAGGCTCCAGGTACACGTGTGTGTGTGTGTGTGTGGTGTGGGCCTTCTAGTTTGCTGCGCTTTGGCCGGGTTACCTTTCCGAACATCCCATCAGTCGATCAGGAGGGGGTGCAGGAGGGGGCGCTGTTTACTGTTGCAGAATATTGGGCAAAATGTTTTTCTAAATGTGTGTTTGCTTGATGAGGACCATATCATTTGACTTGTCTGTCTTAGCCTGTCTGTGGCACTAATGTCAAGGCAGGAGAATGCGGAAAGCATTGCCAGGCTGAAGTCGTTAGCCAAGTGGGGCTTTCTGCCGCTTCTGATCATGGGGACGCAGGAAGTTGGCCCATCTAGCTCAGTCTTGTCTACACTGACTGGCAGCAGATCTACGGGGTTCCAGGCAGAGGACATTCCTAGTCCTACCTGGAGATGCCAGGGACTGAACCTGGGACCTTCTGCATTCATCTGTGTTCTACCACTGAACTATGGTCTCCTGCCCCCCTCCCCCTTAGTGGCATTTCTTAAAATTGTACACGTGGGGCAACAAATGGCCAAGAGGTCATGACTCCATGAGCTTTGGGTTTGAGTGCCGCATCTCCTCCCTGTCCCATTGGTGACCATCAGCAGAAACCAGGCCTGTGGCTTCTTCTTGCCCTTTCCTGCTAAGCGCCTGCCCTTTTTTCCTCTTCTAGAAAAGCCCTCTTGCGTTCCTCTGAGCAGCAGCTCCCTGAGCGGCTCTGCCCTCCACTGTCCTTCGGCTGCCGTGTGCATTGGGATCCTGCCTGGCCTTGGGGCCTACTCTGGAAGCAGCGACTCTGAGTCCAGCTCAGATAGTGAAGGTACCATCAACTCCACCGGCAAGATTGTCTCCTCTGTGTTTCGGGGAAGCAACTTCTTTGATGCCCCGCTGTAGGATTCTTCCCAGCCCCCCTTGAAGCTTTGGGGGAGGGGCTGTGCTTTTCTTTTCATCCCAGCCACCCTCTAAGCTTGCAACTTTTGCTCCTGTCTCTGTTTTTCAGATAATACCAAAATAATGTACTGAATCTGTCTTTGTGGGTGTCTCTCTTCCCCTCCCCTCCCCTCTAAGACTGTGTTCAGTTTGGGAGGGAATTCAGATGGGGGAACGTCTCCAATAAGCTTCCATCCAGAAACGCATCGATTGGAACAAAAAAGACTTGAGGATTCTGAGGTTCAAGTTACAAGGACAGAAGACCCTGCTGTTAAAAAAAAAAAAGATTTCATGAATGGAAAGATTATGCTGGGATGTTGCAAGTTGGTTTTATAAAGACACATTCTTGGGGCATAGATGTCTGGCAGGCATCGGCATGTGGGTTGGCTCTCTGTTTTTAAGTTTTTAAATCTTGTTTTTATTGTAATAACTGAGAAACAGGGAGAGAGCAAAATCGAGCAGATGGTAAGATATGGATTGCCATGACACTGTAACAAAGTTTTAGTGTTGCATCTGAATAAAGAAATCCTGAATGCATTTTTTTATCTTGGATCTTGCCATTGATATTTATTTATTCAGTCATTCCTTATGGCTTATTTAGCTGTTTTTCTCTTTGACTGAAGTTCTTGGCCAGATGTGTCTCAGGTGGCCCAGTTCCTCATACAGTGTTTGTCAATTGGGGGGGGGGGGTCTGAAGAACCCAGGCCTCCCTTCAAAAGCTAGCGGGGGGAGGGATCTCAGTAAAATCAGTAATAGCCCTTAGTTACTGCTTCATTTTTAGCTTCCTAAAAATTAATGGTGGTGCAGAGTTTGGGCACTAATGCCAAGTGGTAATACAACTGCATACAAGTCTTTTTCAGAGCGATCATGGGGATGGATGATCTTCCTGCCTAGCTTATTGGCCAAGATGTTGAGCAGAGACATGTTCCATGTAGATTTAAGGTAAATTCTGGAATAACTTACATAAACATGAAATAGTATTGAAAGATTAGCAGTGCTGCTGTAATTCATAAGGCAAATGACTAAGCACATGGGGCCTATTCTTCCCTGAAGAACAGTCTGTTTGTCATTGCTGATTTTGTTAGGTATTTGTTAGAACAGTATCTGCCAACCTGGTGCCCTCCAGATGTTTTGGACTACAACTCCCATCATAGGTGGTTGGGGCTGCTGGGAGTTGTAGTCCAAAACAGCTGGAGGGCCTCAGGCTGGCATAAGCTGTTTTGGGATATGCATTCAGTTCACCCAAGATATTTGCTGGTGCCTTAGAACGGAAAGTGCACTGTAGATTGTTTATTCAGCACATTAGCAAAGTGGAACGTTGCATCTCCAACCAAGTGCTGATGTCTTGTGGCACAATTGCAGGGCTTCCTCTGCAGAAAATTGTCTATGGAAAGGTTCTTTGAGAGTTGGCTGCTTGAACATCCAATGTCTCAAGCCTTGATTCAAGGGAGTGGCTGGAAGGAGAATTAAAAGCAGCTGCTGCCCTCAATGCACTTGTGTGCTAGGACAAAAAAGCCTCACTCTTTTCCCCCTCTCCATTGCTATCAGCTGTTAGGAAGACAAAAAATCTTTCTAAACACTGGTTTTTATATAATGTTTATCCTCTAGCCAAAATGAGAATTGGATATTGTACATTTGTGTTGGATACCATTTAAAAAAGACTGGAATACTAGAACTGGGCAGATCCAGAGGGGGGAGAAGGGGGGAGAAGCAAGCTGCCGAGTCTGGAAATGGTGTGGGAGGAGGAAATGGCCTTCATTGGCTTGCAGGGGGAGGGGGAGAGTGGTGGCTGTTGGGGCAGGGGAAGAGGATGGTGATGGATGTTGCGGAGGGCGCAGGGGGAAAAAGGCACTACAGCATGGAGTGCTGATGAGGAAGAAGCAGATGGGAGGATGGGAGAAAGCTGAGCCTTGCAACTCTTGAACATTGGGTGGTTGAATTTGTTTGGAATTGGGAGGGGTGGCCAAAGCTCCCTCCGCCTGTTAAAAAAAAAAATCATCACAGACACTTTTAGCAACAGCAAGAGTCTCCTTCCAGAGCTCCTTGGTTGCATTTCCTGGTCTGCCCATGGGAGCGCTATATATGACATTTTCTATACGTTGGAAGGGCCACAGCCCATTGGTAGAGCATCTGCCTTGCATGCAGAAGGTCCCAGGTTCACTCTCCAGTGGCATTGCCAGGTAGCGCTAGGAGAGAATCCTGTCTGAAATCCTGGAGAGCCACGGCCAGCTTTGTCAGAGCTGGACGGAACAATGGTCTGACGCAGTATAAGCCAGCTTCCTGTCCTAGTTTTCCTCCAAAGAGCTCAAACTGGCACACATGGTTCTCCCGTCTTTCCCCCCATATTTTATTCTCACAACAACCCTGAGCTATAACGACAAGCCCATGATCACCCAGTGAATGTCATCTGTCATTGGGGATTTGAACCCAGCTGCACAAGGTCCTAGTGTGACACGCTAACTACTACATCAGGGGTTACCAGTGTGGCCCCCATGAAGGCCTTTATTCCCCCCAACTCACAGGTAGGGACCCCCAACTCTTCACTTAAGTATCAAGCCCTCCTGGAAAGAAAGTTATGAAGCAAAGTGGGCAGGTACCCTTGTAAGTGATTTCTGTGAATGAGCCAACGTGGCTGCTCCTGCCGGTCCATGCTATTAGCCAATGAAGTCAGAGCTGTGATTAATAAGTGAGTTGTTTGGACACCAGGCAATAGGAATCCCTGAGGTCTACAGAGCTCCTGTTTTTCCCTCCCCATTAGTGCACTTCTCCTATCGTCTTATTTTCTAGTCCTTGGAATCTGTAGTTTGCCCTACCTATTCCCCTAGCAAACAGGATGGATCTCTCCTATAGTGGTTTTGTCTGAGATCAGGTGCTCCCTAGAAGTTATTTTCTGTAAGTATAGCTACGCATAAGCATGGGTGTAAGTTAAAGAATTTCCCCTTCCCCACCTCTCCCAAAGGCAAATGTGAAAAATTTGCAGAGATGCTTAGATGTATCTCCTATGCAGGAGCTGATGTGCAGGCACTCATTAAGAATTCACTGTATAATTAACTTGCAGTACAATTGTATAATGGGGCTGACTCCCATGTCAGTGAGTACGGGGTAGTGGCCTAGGCTTCGGTTTAGGGATGGCATTGGGGGAAAACCAGGGTTCTTATGCCTTTAACAGCTGTATGGCAGGCAAAAATTCAACAGGTTAAGCCTTTTCTGGTCTGGAGATACAATTATGGGGGAAGCTTCACCATGCATATATTCTCTCATTTTGTTATGCCATGCTCCATGGTAGCCATGTTGTAACTGGCGCCCACATCACTCTCTCAAAATTCATAATAAGCCTACTGGTCCAAAAAGGTTGGCAACCTCTGAGCTATGCAGTGGTGAGCATCCAATTCAATATGTAGAACCTCTGAGCTATGCCATGTCACATCTAGTTGACAGGCAATGGTATTGTTCCTATGGGTATTCCAGGCACCATGGCCAGGAATAGCACCTGCGTGTTTTTTTTATTGAGCTAGGGATCTTCCTTTGTGCTGAATACTGAAGCCACAATTACACAAAGGCTGATGTTGCTGGATGGTGTTATTTCACCAGTAAGCATTGCCATACACTTTGTGGCTGATATTTGCAGTTTTCACTATGACTACTTTGGATTGGGAATCCCCAAGGGTCTGCTCAGCACTAAGGTCCACTGGGTTTGTTGGGGTTACTTCTCAAGTATATTGATTATTATTTATAATAAATTGTTTGTAGCCATAGGCTGTTACAACAGAAAAACCGTATACATTGACACATTGTAAAATAATCATCCTGAATTAAATTGAATTAAAATTCCAAGCAAATTAATTTTATCAACTATTCCCAGAATAAGAGGCTCTCAGTTTCTTTGCCGCTAAAGCAAAGTTTGCAATAGAAATTATCATGTGTGGCTGTGTAGCAGATAATAACAAAATCAAAGTCTGAGACTTATTGTCATTATTATTCGCTGGGATCAGTGGTGATAAAAATTTTGCTCGTGGGGAAGAAAATAGAGGGCAATCGAGCATATAATGAATTAGGTCTTCTGGCACTCTACATCCTGCTATGCATAGCCTTTCGGCATATGGGATACCAAGGTATCGACCATACAGATAGTTCGAGGGCATCGCCTGAAATCGTAATTCGGTATAAGCTCTTCTGAGGGGGGCGCTTGTTAGAACATCTAGGTAAGGAGGCCATGTATGATTAGGTTTAATACGGGTAAACCATTTGGAAAAATGGGAGGTGGCGATCACTGCGGAATCTTGTTGTGCGTCACTATCATAGATTTGGTTAGACAGAGCCTTTGAATTAAAACTGGCGAGCAGAGAAGGGGTCAGAAGATACTGAATGCCCAGGGCATAAAATTTTTTTGCCCAACCCCCTTTTTCTAGCTGAACCTTCCAGCAGAGTTTGGCCAGTGAGGATGGATTGGCCTCCGAGAATTTTTTCCATAAGCGTAAAAACGCTCGGTCGGCTCTGGCCATTAAGGAGGGAGAGTTAAGTTCTATTCTCATATGGGCCGCCGGCGTGCCTTTGGGTAAGCCTAAGATTTGCTTAAAGAAGGTGTTTTGAATAGATTCTAGGGCTGACCGTAGAGAAGGGCCCCAGATCTCACACCCATACATGATTTTTGGAAGAATTTTTGATATATAAAGTTTGGACATGGGTCTCGTCAGTTGGCCGCCCTTGAAGTAAAAAAATTTCTTCAAGAGGCCGAGGGCCTTGAGAGCTACGAGTTTAATATGGGCCAACTGTTGAGCCCATGACAATTTGTTGTTAATATATATACCCAAATATTTGAAAGTGTGGACCTGTTCTATTGTATGCCCATTTAAGCGCCAGATGGATTTAACTTTACCATACTTTCCGCAAATCATTATTTTAGTTTTTGAGTAGTTAATATGAAGACATTGGGCGGCACAGTATGTCTGGAATTGTGAGAGCATTCGTTTAAAGCCTAGCCTATTTTGGGAGAGTAGGAGTAAGTCATCTGCATATAAAAGGACCGGAACTTTTCTGTCTTTGATTGAAGGTGGAAAAAATGATGGAGAGGACATTGCCGGGACTATATCATTGATAAAAAAGTTGAACAAGAAAGGGGCCAGTATGCAGCCCTGTTTTACTCCTCTCCTCATTGGAATTTTTTGGGATAGAAGACCATTGTGACCTAAGCGAATTCTTAAAACAGTGTCTTGATGTAAGGATTGGAGAAGTTCTCAAGTATATAAGGTGTATGTTTTTCTACGCTAAATATAGCTACTATTCTGGAAAATAAAATGTAAATGTGCTGCCTTCAGGTCGATTCAAGTGATACTAATTCCTTTCTTGCTTTAATGTGCTATATGTTCATTCCCGTACACATATATGGCAGACACTTACAAATTTGTTCTCATACAGTGGGAAGGGGGAGTTATTTTCTACAAAGCCATATGCAACCAGGATTGTTTTTTAAAAAAACCGCATCAATTTATTTTTTCAAGTAAAATATTGGGCCTTCCATGAAACTGCATAGAAAATGGGAGAAAACACTCTTAAAAGCCAGAAAAAATAAAGAGGAAATGAATAGGAAGGAACTCTCATGGGATGGGGCGCTTTAGAAGGCATCAGACGCTACATAAAATAAGATTAGGGGGTGCAGGTTGCCTACTTGTGTTCTTGAGCAAGGGTAATTCTGTCTCACAGGACAGATGTGGCCCCTGGACCCTCCATCTAGCTCGCAACATCCTTTCCTTACCCTATTCCTCCCTTAGTGCAGCTAGATGTGTGAGTGGTGGTGGGAACTTCATTGAAGGCTTTTTACAAGCCTAATTATGCATTTTTTAAGAGATGTTAGAGCTGCTCAGGGAAGGGTTAATCCTCTCCTGTGATGCCCATCTCTGCTAGAAACTCAGACAATCTGCACTGCAATTACATTGCCTCTAATGAAGGCTTCTTTCAAAGCTTAATTGATGTGGGTGGAGGGAGGGCTGCAGTCTTCCTGGAGGGCAGAGCTGGGGAGGGAAGGAATAATTCTTAGCTGTGATCAGAAAGATTTACCCCCCACTGCCCCTGCTATTAGGACTGAAAAAAAGCTAACTTTTTTAAGCCTGTGTACATGTATTTATTTTTGAATTTACATCTCACCTTTCCTACAAGGAGCTCAAAGTGGCGTACAAGCAGGGTTCTCCGTTTTATCCTCACTGCAATCCTGTGAGGTAGGTTAGACTGAGAGGCAGTGAGTAACCTAAGGTTGCTAAGTGAGGATTTGAACCTTGGTCTCCCAGGTCCTAGTGCCACACTACATATATGCCGCTTGTTTGCTGTGTACATGAATGTTGATGTGTGTTCTGTACATGCCCTGGCTAACCCCACCACTGGCATGCGTGCCCCAGCAGATTGGCCAAGAGGGAATGTGGCCCTCAAGTTGAAACAGCTGTCCCATCCCAATTGCAGACAATTGGGCCCAGGTAGCGACTGCTATTCCACCTACCAAACCTTGAAACGGCAGAGCTCAGGAGAGACCACGCCAGGCTTCCGTGAAGCTGTGAAGAGTCCAAGTTTGTTTATTAACCTGAGTATAACAAATATACCATGTACACAGTATAAAAATGAACATTGAGCATGAGAAGTAGGACACATCCATGAACTGTCCACGTTTCTTTGGGCAATGGGATACTGAGAACTTTGCGCCTTCAGGCGGAAAAACAAAAGTTCTGGTTGTAAAAATTCTTCTTCCACAAAAATCATACGAAGTACATTGAAATACTTAACAGCTGATTCTTGGGGCTACGGATGGGAGATGTCCTGCGTCAACAACACTTTTCTTGGCCCAGGAATCTCAAGCGCGGGCCCAGGTGCTTTTTATGGTCCAAAGGTGCGCTATTGGGGTGGTCTGGGTTGTTTTGATTTTTGCTGCTGTTGCTGCTTCTCTTAAATTAAATTATTAATTAAATCAAAAAGTACAAATTGTTTGAAACCATGAGTCATGCAACCTTCTGTCATTGATGAGTTTGGGATACATGCAGGCAAAGAGCAGCAGACTTGGCCCTAGGCAGGCTCTGAGTTGACAGGCGGCAGGTTCTGGTGCCGGAAGTATTGAACAACTTGCTGTGGGAGCTCCGCCAGCACGGCTTTGGCTAAGGTCTCCTTCGGTGCCTGAAAAAGAAGAAATGCCGGCACGATTCACCTATTCATGTTCTTACTGTTTGGAGACGCTGGCGTCAAATGGCACCTTGTGAAGGCAAGAGCCATCTCAAAGCGAAGGCATCGCGCGGGATCTTTCAATAAGCCTCCCAAGTGGAGACTTTCAGTCCAGGCGGTATCTGTACTGGATTTGAAATTGTTTTATATCTGTCTTTATTATATTGTGAAATTGCTTTCAGATGCTTCACGGGAAGTGACTCGTAAATGAAAATATAACAATACAGCAGCTCAGGGCTTTTCACTAAAGCCAGCACACACATTCAGCTGTAAGCCAGCCATTGCTGCGGTGGCGGCTGGTAGCTCCATGTCACTGGGGCTGTGGAATCTGCTCCGGGTTTTAGTCCTTCAGCACCGTAGACAGTTTGGATTAAAACCTGGAGCGGATCCCACTGACATGGAGCCACCGGCCGCCACCGCAGTGCCGAGATACCAAAAGCAGTATCTATTGCCTTTGCATCCCGACAGTGAAATTCCTGGAGGCTTCTACCACTGAGCTACGGCCTGTGTGGTTTTAATGGTTAGAACAGCCTTCATCAGCTTGGTGTCATCTGGATGTTTTGGACTACAACTCCCATCAGCCCCGGCCATCACATGCTGGAGGTCACCAGGTTGGGGAAGGCTGATACAGAGTGAAATAGACCAATGCTTTTAAGCAGAAATCAGTTTTACATGTTCTTAAGAGAGGCTCTCTCTCTCAAGTGCTTTAAGAACAGAACAGCCTTGTAGCATCAGACCAAAGGTCCACCTAAGCTAGCATCCTGTTTGGAGCCACAGGGCTTTGGAAGCTCATGCGTCTGTTCTCCTTTGTGAATAGAATTTATACATGATGCGCTGGGTAGTGTACCTTTTAATTCCAACGGGAATGTGGCTATTTCATCTGAACGTTCTTATGAACAAGCATTTCTCTGTTCCTATGAGCACAGATTGCCATCTTTGACTACCACCTGCAAGAGGGTCAGTTTATACACAAGGCATACTCCTTGCCTACAGACCCTCTCAGGTGCTGAGTTCAAAAGAGGGGGCCCTTTTGGTAGTCCCGCCATCCCCAGAAGTTTGGGGGCTGGCAGCCCAGGAGAGGGCACTCTCTGTGGTAACCCCTAAGTTGTGGAACTCCTTCCCCACTGGCACCCCTGCTATACAGCTTTAGGCAAATGCTGAAGATGCACCTCTTTGCCCTGGCCTTTGACACCCGAGACATGCATTTTTAGGATTCACCCTATTTAGGCTGTTTTAAAGTTGTTTTTAATGTTGTGTTTTAATATTGTTGAAACCTGCCCTAGGACCTTCGGGTGAAGGGTGGGTAATTGATAATGATGATGATGATGATAATAATAATTAATAATCCCTGGAAGGTACCACAGCATATGGACCTAAGAAGAGCCCTGCAGCTGGATCAGCTAAAAGGCCCATCCAGTCCTGTGTTCTCTTCCTACAAGGTGCCTATGGGAAGCCCCCAAGCAGGACATGAGCGCAGCTGTGCTCTCCCCACTCATATGCCCCAGCAGCTCATATTCTAAGGGACGCTGCCTCTGATAGCAGAGGAACTATACAGCCATCCCGACTATAGTAGCCCTTTATAGCCTTATCCGTGAATTTGTCTAAAATATGTCTAAAAGCCATATAAATTGTTGGCAATCGCTACAGTGAATCCCATAGTTTAACTCTGTGCTGTGTGAAGAACTCCTTCCTTTTGCCTGTCCTGAATCTCCCAACATTCAGCTTCCCTGGATGACCCCACTGGGTGCTAGTGTTGCAAGACAGGGAGAAATAACCCCCTTCTCCTTGCTGTCTTTCTAGTTTCTCCATACTGAGCTTGAGGCTGGAGAGGCCAGGGGAGGGAAACATCTTTTAGAACCAACAAATATTTCTATAAAAAGAAGCCTGAGGGGGGCACTACAGATGTTCTTCAGCATTTGCACCCTAGAGATGACACTTTATCCAGGTTCAGCCTATCTTGCACCCTGCCCTTCGTTAGGGCATGCAACACGGTCTGCACTCACACTGCGGAATTCGCGGAATGGCACAAACTGGACAATGTCGGTCACGGCCTCCTCCCCCGTGTATGACCTGAGCACACGGCTGTCCCCATCCAGAAACTCCATGGCTGCAAAGTCCGCGTTCCCCACGCCGACGATGATGATGGACATGGGCAGCTTGGAGGCCTGTACGATGGCGTGCCTTGTCTCATCCATGTCGCTGATGACGCCGTCGGTGATGATCAAGAGGATGAAGTATTGCTGAAGAGACAGAGCAAAGGAGCAGGAAACAAATCAGACCTGGGATAGGGTGGGTGTGTTTTTGCTGGGCACGAGAGCGTGCGTGTGAATGTGTCTGAGATGTCTAGCGAGGAGGATCAGCAGTCCTGCTCAAGAGTGGTGGCCCTCCAAATGAGGCAAGCTGAGGTGGCTGCCACAGGTGGCACCTGCCTGGCACTCAAGGGTGGCAAAATGGGAGACGTGACAGAGGGGGCATAATCCACTAACATGTTCTTGCGCGAGGCCCACTAAACTGACAACCCATATGATAACACTCTTCTGCAGCTCCCTTTAGTTTTAGTGCGGCTTTTGCAGAAGGTCCCAGTGAATTGTGTCCCATAGTAATCAAGGGAAGAAGGGCCAAATTTGGTGACATTTGGATGGTTTTCCTCAAGCACCAAAATGAATGATGCTGCTCCCACTGGCTTAGCAGGGCTGGGGTTTTTTACCAGCTGCAATGGCCATTTCACAGACATCCTGCTGCCATCACTGAGCCCTCCTCAACCTGAGTGAGCAACTTGATTCTCCAGTGCTGTGAGGTGGAAACTCTCTTTCATAAGTTCATTCATAGCCATGAATGGATGCCAACTGCAAGTAAATGTTTGGCAAGCCTGGCAGTTTCCAGTTTTTAGCTTTGTTTACTAAATACAAGTAAAATAAACATGCTAAATGAAATCACTCTCCCTAGAGCATCAATAACGTTTAAACTACATCATTTTCTCCTAGCATTTTAACAGATAATTTTGTTTCTGCAGCTTTTCCATTTAATTGCTGTTTTTAGCATTGACTTCCTGTCTTTTATTGTTACATTTGATGTTAATTTGTGTTACACTTTCATTTTAAATGTCGTTAGCTTCTTTGGTAGGTGGTCTAGACATATCTTCCCCAAGCTGGTGCCTCGCCAGATGTTTCTGACTACAGCTCCCATGAGCCTCAGCCAGCACAACAGTGCTGATGGGAGTTGTAGTCAAACAACATCTGGAAAGGCACCAGCTTGGGGAAGGCTGTTCTAGCTGGTTCTTCCTGTGTCCTTCTCAATAACGCCTCCAAGAATAAAACAGCATGCAAACCTCCAACGCAGGGACTAAAACATGCAGACTCAAATAAATTAGTAATTACATTTAATTCCTCCCAATGGATTTGCGTTGCTTCTTTTAATAAAGACCCCTCAAGCTGCCGTGAAAAATCAGTGGCATTTGTTTATGGTTATTTGTACAGTTCATTAAAAATCTTCTACCTGTCTTCTTTTCAGTGATCCTCCCTCCAAAATCATTCTGTCAGTTCCCAGGCTGGGTGGCTTAAAGAAGAGAGAGGAGACCGTCTTTCATGTAGCGTAATTGCTCAAGATCATACACATACAGGGGGCAAAGCATTCCCCAATCATGCGCAATTGCGTAGAGTGCAAGGAAGTCAGCATCCTGAGAATGAAGTAAGATTCAGCTGCCAGTCCAGTAAGTTTCTATACATGAAATGGCTGGGTGCCATCTTGTCCTTTTCCCCAGGCAGCAAAACAGCTTCTGCCAAATTCTAAGGAGCTTGTGTGCATGTGTTTTTAAAATGACAGCCAATAATACTGATGATTAGGGATTGACAAATATGTCAGTTTTGGTTCTTCAGATTTCTCATTTTTCCAACCTCATATTCAGTTCTGCACATTTCTGCAACAATTTGTGATTAAAAAAAACATACCCTCATGAAAATGTTATGTACAGCGTTTTAGTACAAATGACTCCTAACATACATAAAGAGCTTGGAAAAGTTACTTTTTTGAACTACAACTCCCATCAGCCCCAGCCAGCGCCTGGCTGGGGATGATGGGAGTTGTAGTTCAAAAAAGTAACTTTTCCAAGCTCAGGTTTTCCATGCAGTTTTGCCTAACATACAGTTTTGCAAAGCAATTTCCCATGTCATTACTTTTTGTATGTTGCTTTTCCTAACGCATGCACATGCACACTTCGTTTCAGCATATGCATTTTGGTGCATGTGACTCAGCCAGCGACCTAAACTGCAAAATTCATAGAAGTGCAAATTTGAAAGGAAGGCTGAGCACATACTGTTTCAAAAGTGCAGATTTGGTAGGTTTGCCATTAAATGCAGACTGAATCGAATTTATCCTGCATCCCTACTGGTGATAGGACAGCATCTTCCATCATACTGAGAGCAGCAAACTAACTTAGGGGGTTCAGGGCACACACACACACACATCTCACCAGCACTGCCCACCCCCTGGCATATGCAACCAGAGGCAGCTGCCTCACTCTGCCTAATAGTAAGGCCGGCCCAGTGACCAAAATCTGGAGGAATATCTGAAGCCAGAGAGAGGATTCAGGTGCTATATTTTAAAATGGCAACACACCTCCCTCTAGGATTGTTTGTAACAATGAAGAGTGACTACCAGTTTTTAAAAAATAAATAAAATACATCATGGTAGTAAACTGGATAAGCACAGAAAATGAGTGGCAATCATGGCGCCGTTGCTCCTTGAAGACCCTCTGTTTTGAAGAGAGAGAGGGGGGGCTCCTTCGCATTTCATATTCTGCAGCCATGCGGTCTGGTAGGAATCCTTTGGGGAGGGAGGGCAGTGGCCCCACAGAAACACTGTGGCTGAGGTCCAGGCCGTAACTGACAGGCCGTCTTCATATGGCTATGTCTCTGGAGCAAATGTTTTCTGCTCTCACTTGTTGAAGAGCAGTTGCTTCCTTTTGTATGTAATTCATGTTGCTATGGTAAAAGCACAGACATCATGCCTACGGAAACAAAAAAGCCTCGGATAGATGGCATGCTGTGAGGAAGTCTGGCCTTAGGTAAGTTAACAGAACAGTTGATTCAATGGGAAAAAGCAGAGGCAGCAAAAGTAATCACAAATATTTTCTGGAGACCACCCAAAATGGTTATCATTATTGTTATCATTAAAAAGGAACTTGGAAGAGAAAAAAAGGAAACAAAGACCTCAAGCTTACTCCATGTTGCCCTGAATCAGCCACAGGGGCAAAGAATCTTATTAATTTATTTGTATTTTTTAATACATATTTCACATTGTTCTGTGGAAACCGCTGAAAGGTTGTCATTGTCGATTAAGCAGCATATAAATTTCGTTAAATAAATACCATTGCTTATATGGTGCCATCAGTGTGTGCACAGCGCTTTACAGAGGATGAGAGGGCAGGTCCCTGCCCCACAGAGGCTGACAGATTTGACACAGGGAAACGACAGAGGAAGGGGAGGGAGGTATGTATGGGGAGTGCAGGGGTAAGCCCGGAAGCAGGCTGTTGCTTAGGCATGCGGAGTTATAGTAGGGCATGAGAACCAGGAGAGGTGAGTCAAAGGGTTTCGTGGAAATAGCATGCTTTTGAAGAAAGTAAGAGAAATGTTCTGAGAGGCAGATCCATGCATACCGGCAGCAAGGAGGAAAGGGCAGAGACAGGCCCGGCCCTCCCATTAGGCAAAGTGAGGCCTAACAGCAGCAAATGCTGGGTGGCAACGGCAACAGCTCCCTAGATGCCCTCCACCCCAAGCCTCCTGGTCGTTCACCTCACTTGGAGGATAGACCTGTGCATGCTACACGGCCTGTATCAACACCCCCCCAAACTACCTGCTGCTTAAGGTAGTAGAGAACATTATCTCATCACCAGTGACAAAATAAGATTCAATGGGCGCCATCTTGTCCTTAAGCTCAGGCAGCAAAATCTCTTGGGATGACCCTGGGTGAAGACAGTCTTTTGAGAGAGCAGGAGACCTTCTGATGGCTGAGAGGGGTGGAGCTGGAGGAGTGAAGATCATGGGCCAGGAAGCATTGGGAAGGAAGAATACAGCAGGTGCGGGAAACCTTTGGGCCTCCAGACATTGCTGAACTACAGCTTCAATCAGCCTCAGCAGGCATAGCCAATGGCCAAGGATGATGGGAGTTGTAATTCAGCCACATCTGAAGGGCCAAAGGTTCCCCCCGCCTGGCAAGAGAGGAGGCAAAGACATAGAAGGCTCTGAAGATAAAGGCAGGGATTTTGTGCTGGATCTGGGAAGGGGCAGGGAGTCAGTGTAAGAAATGAAGGAAGGCCTCATGTGAACAGAGCAATGAGAAAAGTGAATGACTTTGACAGCAGAGTGCTAGATATAAGCGAGGGGAGGAGGGATGGACAACTGTGTAAATTTCAGAGGCTCTTTTGTCCAATTTTTGCCACATTTCCATATTGGTTTGCAATTTTTTAAAAAGTCCTTGCCATTTTAGTGTGCATTTCTCCTGATATATTTGTGTGCAATTTTTTTAAATGTGCAATTTTGCCTATATACACATTTTTGGAAAGAGTTTTCTGTAATATAATGCGGTTGGTGTGTTATTTTCAGTTACATTTCCCCCCAGTAATATATGCATTTTATGCAGTTTCCTTGAGTATATGTATTTTTGTATACATTTTTGGTTGAAGAACTGCATTGCAAAATTCAGAGAAATGTGAATTTCAAAGGAATTGTATGCATGTTCGTATATTGTTCCCAGAAGCACAAATCAGGCAGGTTCTCATTAAAATGCAAACCAAACCAAATTTCTCCCCATCTCTAGAGGGCCCTGATGTGATCAGAGAGGAGACAACAAGCAGTCTCTCAGACATGAGACAAGGGTAAAGGCTTGGGCCAGGGTTGTTGAACTTCACTGGTTTCAGTGCAGAGCCAGAAATGTATGATGGCAAATCTGTCCAGACCTGTGTAAGGCAACTTAAAGGTTTCTTTTAATGTTTTTAATAGCCCCAGCCAGGATGGCCACTGGTCAGGGATAATCCAGCAACATCGGGAGGGTTATAGGTTGCCCATCCCTGCATGACATCCATTATGAATTGAGGCAGTTTGCACCTTAATAAACAAGGTAGCCATTCATGAGTCATCCTGAAGCGCTTCCATTGCATTCCCTCTTGCAAATTGCCAGGAAGGAAACAGCACCTCCCAAAAAACCCCGAGCATGTTCTTAATTCACAGCCACCCCAATTAAAATTGGGCCCTCCAGTTAATCAATTAAAAGGTTTAGAGAAGCATAAACTTTAAGTTTGCAATGGTAATCACTATTATAAGTGTGACCTCCTGAACATTACTCATTTTTTTAAATAGAGCTGTAACCTTTAACATATGAATCAGTTAGATGGATCCAATGATGTGCAATGGAAAGTTTTCCACTATATTTTTACTCAGATTTTTTAACTTTTAGAAATGCATCTTCCATAAAATTAATTAGTAACATAATGAGCAAACACCACACAAGTCAAATTGAATAATGCTAAAATCAATTTTTTCTGGGTTACTGTTTTATCTGTTGGAAGCACATATATTTATGGCCACAGTCCTTCAGGCAAGCGAAAATTAGTTTGTTAACTGGTTTTGGTGTCTTCATTCTCCCCTACACCCCCAGGACATGTGCGCTATTGAGCAGCCACATCTTAAAATATTTCCATGTATTCCAATAAAAATAGTCTTTAAATAAAGGTTTGAAAACATTTAAAACACACGGCATGTAACTGATTTACCAGATGTTTCAGTTCAACTGATTTAGACCACTGAAAAAACTTTCCAGATATTTACACACCATGTAAATTGAGCAATGACATATTTCATTTTTAAAAACTTTCTCTTGACTAAGGGTGCAATTCTATGGCCCGGGATAGACTAGAATAGGGTAAGTTGGCCACCCTGCACCTACATCAGAGATGGAGCTCTGATGTCCGATAGGGAGGCCTGATTTCAGATTCTTCCTCTGTTCTGCTGCTTGAAGCCTTTGATGCCTGACCAAACAACTTTGGCACTTTGGTATCAGTAGAGATGGGAGGATCTGCTGGTTTCCATTCCACAGTTTCTTTTTTCCAGTCTTAAATTCAGTTCTCCACATTTCTGTAGCAATTTGTCAATTTTTAAAAAAGTGAACTCCCTGCGTATTGATATCAGATAGGCATCTTCACTCTATTCTTTTGGCTGCCTGCTGAAAACATTTCTACTTAGGCATGCCTACCCAGATACACAGATGTTGATGTGTTTTAATCTTTTTTTTAGTTTACTGCTTTTTAAATCTTTTAAAAATGTTTTATTTACTGGTTTTAAATTGTTTTAATTGATAATTTTAATGTTTCTTGTAAACTGATTACAGTTTTTTTTTACAATCAAAATGTACCACCTTCAAGTCGATTCCGACTTATGGCGACCCTATGAATAGGATTTTCGTGGTAAGCGGCATTCAGAGGGGGTTTACCATTGCCTTCCTCTGAGGCTGAGAGGCAGTGACTGGCCCAAGGTCACCCAGTGAGCTTCATGGCTGTGTGGGGATTCGAACCCTGGTCTCCAACAAATTTTATTAAATGAATTAAATAAATAAATAAAAATATATTTTTTAAAAATCCTCATGAAAATTCTTCAGCATTTTAGGGTGAACTCCTAATAAAATACTTTTTTGTATGCAGTTTTGACTAATGTACACATTTTTGCAAGTGGTTCTCATATTGTTTCAGAAAGTGCAAATTTGATAGATTCAGCTTCAAATGTGAACTCAGTCGAAATTCTCCCCCATCCTTAGGTGTCAGCAAGGACAGAAGAATGGTGTGTTAGGGCATTCAGTGGCTTCCAGGGGAAGTGGAAATGTTTTAGATGCAAAGAATCCAAATCCATCGCTTTCCCCTGACACCCCACACACAAACTGGGGGACCTAGATTGGAGACACCTCCAATATTTGCTTTGTGTTAACAATAAGACACCAAGATCTGGCTCAGGCTTGCTCATGAGTCTATTCTCTTTCTGCATGTTATATTTTAAAGTTTCCCTAGATTGCCATATTAGTGCTAAAACGGTGGTACAATTTACACTTGGAGAAACCCTGCAGGTTGCTCCCTCCCCTCCAAAGGCTGTCAGATACTAACACGGGAGATTTAAAACTAATGGAGTGATCCAAATCCAGAATGAATTAAATCAAGACCAGATTATTGCCATTGACAAGATAAGCACATGACTGCTACTCGAGACACAGGGCATTATGGTGGTGCCTTAGGAAATGTTTCTATACAGGAGGAAGTCTGGAAAGTAGGAAGCAGGGAGGTGAAGCAGAGGAAGGGAGCTTTACCAAAGCTCCTGCCAGAGCTCTCTCCATTTTCCTAAAAGAGGGCCTGTGCGTTACAAATTGATGCCAATGGGAGCTTTTTTCTGGGGTATGAAGCTTTGCACTGTGTATGGTTAGGGGGAGTGATTTTCCTCAGGACCACAGCCGGAGATTCCCTGCATGTCATGTTCTGACCCTAGAGCAGGACCTGGGAACCTATGGCCCTCTAGATGTTGATGGACTACCATTCTCATCAACCCTGACTGCTGGCCATGCTGGCCGCAACTCACATTAACATTTTTTTTAAAGGCATCCTCCCATCCCCTCCAAGCAAAAACCAAAACACGGACAGCACAGAGACAGTATTTACCAAGGTAGGGGCAGCCCAATTCAAAGTGCTGGTTTTGACCTATAAAGCTTTTTACGGCTTGGGACTCCAATATCTTCTGGAATGCCTCTCCCGATATGAACTTAGCCAGACCTTTAGAACTTCTGAGGCCCTTCTTCAGGTCCCCTCCCTTTGAGGGAGGCTCGGAGGGTGGTGAGAGGGAGAGGGCCTTTTCAGTTGTGGCTCCCCATCTGTGAAAAGTGCTCCTCATGAGGTCCACCAGGCACCTTCATTGATATCTTTTCAGTGCCAAGTAAAGACTTGCCTTTTCCTCCAGGCACTTGATAGACTGAGATGATGTTGTGACATTAGTGTACTGCCAAAGCTTTCTGTGGGGGTGATTATTGTTCTTTTATTATTTTGTTTTTAATGGTATGGTATGGTATATTTCCTTTTGCTTTTAACAATGTTGTAAGTCGCTTGGAGACCCTTGGGTAACAAGCAACTAATAAATCTAATAAACAACAACAACATCAACATAGTGCCTCCAGATGTTGTTGGACTACACCTCCCATCATTCCTGGCCAGCGGCCATGCTGGCTGGGACTGATGGGAGTTGGAGTCCAGCAACATCTGGAGGGCACCATGCTGGCTACCCCTACAGAATGTTCCTGGTAAATAAGGACAGTTGAACTGTATCTCTTCCTTTGTATTGCCACCAACACATTGCAGTTATGGAATTAATCCTTTCCCTCCTGTTCCGCAACTTGTATGGTACAGCCAAAATACGTTCTCTTTGAAACACACATTTCTGGAAGTCTTTAATACTGGGTGATCCATCCAGCAAGCTTTCAAAGCAGAGTCAGTTTGTGGTCCGTTGGAGCATCCAAAGGCTCCAAGCATCCAAGGGCTTGGTTCTGCAGAAGCATTCTCCTGCTCTTGCATGATCTGATAAGCCTTTCCCTGTCTCTCCTTCCTGCAATCTCTGCCCTCTAACAGACCAAAAAGCGCCCCGCCTGAGACACTTCATACTGAAATCCCAAGACAAATGAAAAAAGTGCTCAAACTTACAGTTGCAGATTGCTGCTGGGTGGCCTGCGCTGCAAAGCGAGCCACATGGTTGATGATGGGGGAGAAGTTGGTTGGTCCGTAGAAGCGTATGTGAGGCAAGCAGGTGGAGTAGGCTTGGACAATGCCTTCTACACCTTTTAGGCCAATGAGAGAGAAATGCAGGGTAAGCTTTGCACACAAATCCAAGTGAGACCCATTTCCTATCCCAGGGTTTTGATTAACACTGTATTCCTGATAAGGTGCAACCCCATGCATGAAGAGATATGGGAGAAATTAGATTCAGTTCTCATTTAAAGGCAAACTTCCCTAATTTTCACTTTCTGAACCAACATACAAACCCAAACAGAGCAATTCTTCAAAATTCATGCTTTGCCAAATTTTGCGATGCCTTCTCCAGTCAAGTAATGTGTGCAAAAATGCATGTGTAAAGTGTACACATAAATGCATATTAGTGAAAATAACACACAGCATTGCATTATATTAGAGGACTCTGCTTTGCAAAAATGTGTATATTAGGCAAAATTGCATACAAAAATTGTATATTAGGAGCAATTTGCACTAAAATGCCAATGTGTTTTCATGAGGACTTTAAAAGATGCAGAGATGTGGAGAACTAAACTTAGGACTGGAAAAATGAGAAAAAGAGAAAAACCAAAATTGGCTCGCCGATCCCTACCTGTATGCTTACTCAGAAGAAGTCCCACTGAGTTCAATGAGACTTATTCCCAGAAGATAAGCATGCATAGGATTCCAGCACTAAAAGTCACACAACTGACTAAGATTCCTCTAATTGGGGGGTAGCCCTAAATATATCTAATCTAATTAATAACTGGAGACAGTCTCATCCTTATCTCTGGGGGGTAAACTGTTATAAAAGAGACAACCTTTTAAAGCTTCTTGTAAAGCTGTTTGGGATTTGCGGGGGGCCCTCCTCCTTAGCTCCATCCGGAAGTGTGTGGAGTTTTCAATTTCTGCATCCCTGCTATATTTACTTCTCACCCTGTTAACTCATTTGACCCTCCTATCACTCAACCAACATGCACAAACACCTACTAACTCCCAGGCTGCTTTTATGTCTCTGTGGTGTCATAACTTTCAGGGAAAACACATGTGACTCAGTAGTGTGACTCACTACCAACAACAACTGCTAACTAGAACTAATCCTCCATTTTCAGAGGCAGTATACCTCAGAGTAACAAAAAGAGAGGAAGGCCATCCTTGCCAAGCCCTGTGAGGGAGGCTGCCAAGAGGTATTTTCCTGGTTGCTACTGAAAACAAGATGATGCACTAGGCAGGCACTCAGTCTTACCCAAAAAGGCAACTCCTAAACTGGAATCAGAGATGGATGAACTGATCGATTTCAGTTTCTTATTTGTCATAAGAACTTAAGAAGCGCTCTGCTGGATCCGGCCAGTGGCCCATCTGGTCCAGCATCCTGTTCTCACAGCGGCCCATGGGAAGCCCACAAGAGGACCTGAGTGCAAGAGCACTCTCCCCTCCTGCAGTTTTTGGCAACTGGTTTTCAGAAGGATACTGCCCCTGACTATGGTGGCAAAGCACAGCCACCATTATAGCCTTAACCTCCGTGAATTTGTCTAATCCTCTTCTAAAGCCATCCTAGTTGGGGGCCATCACTGCCTCTTCTGTGGGGGCGAATTCCATAGTTTAACTATGTGCTGTGTGAAGAAATAGTTTCTTTTGTCTGCCCTGAAGCTTCCAGCATTCAGCTTCATTGGATGTCCATGAGTTCTAGAGTTATGCCATGCATCATTTTATACACTTCTGTAATGTCTCCTCTGACCCGCCTTTTCTCTAAACTAAAAAGGCCCAAATGCTGCAGCCTTTCCTCGTAAGGGAGTCGCTCCATCCCCTTGATCATTCTGGTTGCCCTCTTCTGAACCTTTTCCAACTCTACAAGAACCTTTTTGAGGTGAGGTGACCAGAACTGTATTCCAAATGCGGCTGCACCATGGATTTATGTAATGGCATTACGCTACGGGCAGTTTTTATTTTCAGTACCTTCCCTAATGATCCCTAGCATGGAGCTTGCCTTTTCACAGCTACTGCACACTGGGTCGACATCTTCACTGAGCTATGCGCTATGACCACAAGGTACCGTTCCTGATCAGTCTTACTGCCAGTTCAGACTCCATGAATGTATATGTGAAATTAAGATTTTTAGCTCGGATATGCATACCTTTAGATTGTCCGATCTTACATTCACTTCAGTAGTTTTTGTCGATATGTTTGCCTCCTTCGGGAGGATGGGTGGGATTTAAATTCAATAAACAAAGAAACGAACAAATTTTCCACATTTCTGCAGTGGTTCATGATTTTTTTTTTTAAAAAAAATCACCATGTCAGCATTTTAATATGAATTTCTTCTAATATATACATTTTTGTATGCCGTTTTGACTAACAAAACCCAGTGCCTGCAGGAAGAAGAAACCATCGCCCCAAGGGAAGGAGAGGCTGCTGCTCTTGCTGCTCTTGCTGCTGCTGTGCTGCTCTTGCTGCTGCTGTGCTGCTGCTGCTGCTGCTGCTGCCGCTGCTGCCGCTGCTGCTGCTGCTGCCGCTGCTGCCGCTGCTGCTGCCGTGGGACCACTACCTCCACCACCCTTCCCTGTGGGACTTCTGCCTGGCAGGACCAGGCCCCAGGTACCCAGCCAGCCAGGACTGATTCTTACCACCTGTCCCTCTTTGGAGGGATACATAAGCCGGCTGGCTGAGGTGGCCTGGGAGACCCAGTGCCTGCAGGAAGAAGAGACCATCGCCCCAAGGGAAGGAGAGGCTGCTGCTCTTGCTGCTGCTGCTGCTGCTGCTGCTGCTGCCGCCGTGGGACCACCACCTCCACCACCCTTCCCTGTGGGACTTCTGCCTGGCAGGACCAGGCCCCAGGTACCCAGCCAGCCAGGACTGATTCTTACCACCTGTCCCTCTTTGGAGGGATACATAAGCCGGCTGGCTGAGGTGGCCTGGGAGACCCAGTGCCTGCAGGAAGAAGAGACCATCGCCCAAGGGAAGGAGAGGCGGCTGCTGCGGCTGCTGCGGCTGCTGCGGCTGCTGCGGCTGCTGCGGCTGCTGCGGCTGCTGCGGCTGCTGCGGCTGCTGCGGCTGCTGCGGCTGCTGCGGCTGCTGCGGCTGCTGCGGCTGCTGCGGCTGCTGCGGCTGCTGCGGCTGCTGCGGCTGCTGCGGCTGCTGCGGCTGCTGCGGCTGCTGCGGCTGCTGCGGCTGCTGCGGCTGCTGCGGCTGCTGCGGCCACCACCTCCACCACCCTTCCCTGTGGGACTTCTGCCTGGCAGGACCAGGCCCCAGGTACCCAGCCAGCTAGGACTGATTCTCACCACCTGTCCCTCTTTGGAGGGATACATAAGCCAGCTGGCTGAGGTGGCCTGGGAGACCCAGTGCCTGCAGGAAGAAGAGACCATTGCCCAAGGGAAGGAGAGGCTGCTGCTCTTGCTGCTGCTTTCTTTTTTCTTTTTTACTTTTTTGTTGGTGTGTTGATGCAATTTGAGATGAATGGGTGCCTGATTATATGAATGTATGTCTGAGTGAGTGTGTATGTTTATATGCTGTATATATGGCTGTATATATAGCTGTTTTTATACGTTTAATTGTTGTATATTTTAGTTGTATTATGTGCTTCGGAGAGAGTTTTATCCATCAGGCGGGGAGACTTGAGGGGGCCCCAATTGCCGTAGTGACGGGCAAAGGAAGGTATGGCGCTGTGAGAAGGACGTGCCAGGTAAGGGGAACGCGGTCCAGACATGTTGTGGCTGTGCCTTGTTCCGGTCCTTCCCACACCCGCAAGGTCGTTGGTAGTCCTATCAGCCAACTCTCAGATCTCCAGTTGCTGTTATTAAATGCCAGATCGGTATATAATAAAACCTCCCTTGTCCACGATTTGATTGTGGATGAGGCAGCCGATCTGGCATGTATAACCGAGACCTGGGTGGGTGAGCAGGGAGGAATTGGTCTGTCTCAGCTCTGCCCACCGGGGTACTTGGTTCAGCATCATGGTAGATCTGAGGGTCGGGGAGGTGGGGTTGCTGTCGTCTATAAGAGTTTCATCTCACTCACCAAGCACCATGTTCATGCAGTTACTGGCCTGGAGTGTTTGCACCTTGTGTTGGGCCAGAGGGACAGGCTGGGAATCCTTTTGGTGTACCGCCCACCTTGCTGCCCAATGGCTTCCCTAACTGAGCTGGCGGAAGTGGTCTCGGATATATTGTTGAGGTCCCCCAGACTAATAGTACTGGGGGATTTCAACATTCATGCCGAGACCACTTTGTCTGGCGCGGCTCAGGACTTCATGGCTTCCATGACAGCCATGGGGCTGTCTCAATATGTTAGTGGTCCAACACATGTATCGGGGCACACTCTAGACCTTGTTTTTGCTACTGAGCATGGGGAAAGTGATCTGGATGTGGGGAGTTTTACAACACTCCCTTTGTCATGGACAGACCACTGCTTGCTGAAGTTTAGACTTTCAGTAACCTCTTCCCTCTGCAAGGGTGGGGGACCTATTAAAATGGTCCACCCCCGGAGACTAATGGATCCTGAAGGTTTTCAAAGGGCTCTGGGGGATTTTCCGGCTGATAGGACTGGCGCTCCTGCTGAAGCCCTGGTCGCTCTGTGGAATACGGAGATGACCCGGGCTGTAAACACGATCGCTCCTGCACGCCCTCTCCTGTGTAGAGCTCATACAGCTCCATGGTATACTCCAGAGCTGAGAGCGATGAAGCAAGATAGGAGGAGGCTTGAGTGGAAATGGAGACGAACTCCCGACGGATACAATTATGTGCTGGTTAGTGCTTCGACTAAGCTCTATGTAGGAGCAGTGAAGGCAGCTAAAAAACATCATTTTGCTGCCACTATTAAATCATCTCTTTGCCGCCCAGCAGAGCTCTTTCGAGTTGTCCGGGGGCTTCTCCATTCAAACCCTCCGGACACGGTGGAATCATTGGAGGCCCGCTGTAATCAGTTTGCCGATCACTTCCAGAATAAGATCTCATGTATCCGCCAGGACCTAGACTCTCAAGTTATAGCAGTAGATCCTAGTGAGATGTCCGGAGCACAGTCTTGTCCTGTTTTGTTGGATGAGCTTCAGTTGGTTCAACTCGAGGACGTGGACAAGGTACTTGGACAGGTACGTGCAACCACTTCGGTACTGGATCCTTGCCCCTCCTGGCTGATAAAAACTAGTAGGAATGGAACAGGTAGCTGGGCCAAGGAAGTGATAAATGCCTCTTTACGAGAGGGAGTGGTCCCGGGCTGTCTGAAAGAGGCAGTGGTGAGACCACTCCTGAAAAAACCTTCCTTGGACCCAGACAATTTTAACAGCTACAGGCCAGTGGCGAATGTTCCATTCCTGGGCAAGGTCTTGGAACGGGTGGTTGCTGGCCAGCTCCAGGCACTATTGGATGAAACTGATTATCTAGATCCATTTCAATCCGGTTTTAGGCCCGGTTTTGGCACTGAGACAGCCTTGGTCGCCCTGTACGATGACCTATGTCGGGAAAGAGACAGAGGGAGTGTAACTCTGTTGATTCTCCTTGATCTCTCAGCGGCTTTTGATACCATCGACCATGGTATCCTTCTGGAGAGGCTCGCGGAGTTGGGAGTTGGAGGTATTGCTTGGCAGTGGTTCCGCTCCTACTTGGCGGGTCGTCTCCAGAAGGTAGTGCTTGGGGAACATTGCTCGACACCAAGGGCTCTCCAATATGGGGTCCCACAGGGGTCAGTTTTGTCCCCCCTGCTTTTTAATATCTACATGAAGCCGTTGGGAGAGGTCATCAGGAGTTTTGGAGTGCGTTGTCATCAGTATGCTGATGACACGCAGCTCTACTTCTCCTTTTCATCTTCTTCAGGTGAGGCTGTCGATTTGCTGAACCGTTGCCTGGCCACGACAATGGACTGGATGAGAGTTAACAAACTGAAGCTCCATCCAGACAAGACTGAGATGCTGTTGGTGGACGGGTTCTCTGATCGGATGGTGGATATATACCCTGTCCTGGATGGGGTTACACTCCCCCTAAAGGACCGGGTTCGTAGTCTGGGAGTCTTTTTAGACTCTTCCCTCTCACTTGAGGCTCAAGTAGCCTCAGTGGTTAGGAATGCGTTTTACCAACTTTGGTTGGTAGCCCAGCTACGTCCCTATTTGAGTAAAGAGGACCTTACATCAGTGGTACATGCTCTGGTAACCTCACGTTTGGATTACTGTAATGCGCTTTACGTAGGGCTACCTTTGAAGACAGTTCGGAAGCTACAACTAGTGCAAAATGTGGCGGCCAGATTGCTGACAAGGACCAAGCGGTCCGAGCATATAACACCTGTTCTGGCCAGCTTGCACTGGTTGCCAATATGTTTCCGGGCTAGATTCAAAGTGTTGGTATTAACCTATAAAGCCTTATACGGTGCGGGACCACGATACCTTGCGGAACGCCTCTTCCGATATGAACCGGCCCGTGCACTACGTTCTGCTACGAAGGCCCTCCTCCGGGTTCCAACTCACAGGGAGGCCCGGAGGGTGATGACAAGATCTAGGGCCTTCTCAGTGGTGGCCCCCGAACTATGGAACAGTCTCCCCGAGGAAGTATGCCTGGCGCCGACTCTGCTCTCCTTCCGGCGCCAGGTCAAAACCTTCCTATTCTCTGAAGCATTTTAAGTTACACTGATTTACTTTTAAAAATGTTTATTGTATTGGATTGTTGATTGTATTTTAGTATTATTTTCTTATTCATTGTATTTTTATGCTATTTTATGTTCACCGCCCAGAGAGCTATTGCTAGTCGGGCGGTATATAAATTTAATAAATAAATAAATAAATAATAAAATAAATAAATAAATAAAACAAAAACATTTTTGCAAGCAATTTTCCTACTATAATACATTTTGTATAGTATTTTCACTAACATATGCATTTTTACGCACACTTTCCCCTAATACATGCATTTTTGTAGACTATATTTGGTTGCCAAACTCCATAGCAAAATTTTGAGAACTGTGCAGGGCCAGCACCAGCCTGCCCTGGACCCATAGCGCCGGAGCGTAACCGCTCCATACAAGCCACACGGGGCTAATAGACTGGCCCGCATGTGCCACCTACCTCTATCACTCTTGGAAATGACGTGCGTGCTAAGCGCGCATGCCTGCCATCAACCAAGATGGGGTGGGGGCATCAGCCCTTTAGGGAAGCCTCTGCCACCATCTTGGTTGATGGTAGGCTTGTGCGCAGAGCGCACATGTCATTTACAGGAGCAATAGAGGTAGATGGGGCATACATGGCCTGCACTGCCTGTATTGGGGGGGGAGGTGCCTGGGAGCTCCCTCTCTGCGATCCGCAGCACAGCCAGGAGCTGATACTGCCATGGATCGCAGAACAGGAGCGCTACCCTTCCACCCTAAGGAGGAACCCCTCAGGGGCCCTTCTGGGCCTCAGGGGCCCATGGCCAGAGCCCAACCTGGTTGTACCCTGGCGCTGGACCTGGAAGTATGTATTAGTGTCTTGCAGGGGTGGGGAACTTTTTCTGGCCAGTGAGCCAGATCTTCATCTCCCCAACCCCTGGCGGGCCACCCACTTGTCAATCACAAGTGGTTTGAAGCCCTGAATGTTGAGACTTCAAAGCACAGTGTCGGGCTTTCAAACAGCCCTTTGTTAACACTCAAAGAGCAGCATGGGGATGTTTTGAAGGCCCTTTTCCTAACAGTCCTGCACATCTCCTTAAACCTCTAAAGGTTTAAAAAAACAGTGCAGAGTCATTTGGGAAACAACTTTCAAACAGCCCCATGCTACTCTTTGAACTTCCAGTTTTCCATCTGCCTTGCCCCACCCCTCCGTCTGGACCCTTACAAGGAAGAGCTGTTCTTTGAGAGGTGATGCTGCTGCAAGGGTGAGACTGTGCTGGGGCCATCAAGTGACCAGCATTTCCCTCTGCCTTGCCCCTTCTCCCCTGCTCCTTTTCTGACATCTTTCTGGGAACTGCCCTGTACCAGAAAGATGAAAGTATTTGGCTTTTAGTTGTTGCTTTGAAAAAAAAGTTTTGATTTTGTTGCATTACATTTTTGTAACTTTTATTGTTGTTGTTTTACTTCTGTTTTGTATTTCTGTGTATTCTTTGTGAGCTGCTTTAGGGGCCCTTTTGGCCAAAAGGCAGCACAGAAATAAACCATAACATGGTGTAACATATCCATACATTTAAAGCAAATTGCTTCCCCCCAAGAGTCCTTTGGTAATTTATCCCTCAAAGAACCAAAATGCCCAGCACCCAAACACAAACTATAGTTTCCAGGGGAAGCCTTGTTCTTTACAGGTGCTTTAAATGTATGGTGTGGATGTGACGCAAGAGATATGAGCTGGGGTTCTTTGATCAGGGTCTTAGGTCCTCCATATGTACTGGGGTTCTTTCAGCTTGGATAGCTATGTGGCTGCTTAAAGGACGTTTTTCTGTGTGTCATTTCCCAAGGTTGGGGGTCTTTAGGACCTCATCCTTGACCCCCCCCAGTTCCCTTTATTTATTTCAGAATTTATAAACTGCTCTACATTCAGAGAATACTTTAGAAGTGTGCAGAAGAGAAATATAAAACATAATACAGGTAAAAAAGCAGTATTAAAACATAAAAGCCAATGAATTACAAAGAGCAAAAATAAGACTATGCACTTACCAAGGCAAAAAGGGTTTGTAGGATTGAAGTTAATGGCAAATTCATGAGAAACCTGGAAGGTGAAAATTAGAAAAAACAAACAGGGATTAAATTTATTCCTCTTACAAATATATTGCAAAATATGACTGATACCAAGCTTTCAGGACAAGTCTTTGATTGTTTTCCCCACAATCAATTTGAGCATTAAACTACATCCTTCACTCCCCCACCCCCAGGATTGTGCTGGGCCACATTGCACCATCTTCCACTTCCACACAACTCCTGCTTGTCTGCTCAACAAATGAGGGTAATAACGACGCTAACGCGTTGCCGGACTCCTGCAAACCAAGGCAGAATGTTGATGCAAGCTTGTCCCTCCTCTCAACAAGGCCAGGTCCATCAGGCCTCTTCTCTCTCCCTTAACTGCAGGCTATCATGAGCCTTGGGGAGAGCTTGTGGCCAGAGTGGTCTGAGGAGGAGGAGACTGGGATCTGGGAGAGGGGACCAGTGATCTGGGACTCATGGAGGAAGTTGATGGGGAAGGTCCAAGTGATCTGTGTGCTGACAGCTCAGACGCAGTAGTGGCGCCTGACATGATCGAGGGGGCTGAGTTGCCAGCACGTCCCCTTTCCCCGCCACTGGCAATGGGTCTGCCTCCCAGCCTGCCTCCTATTGCTGAACCACTCCAGCACAGGAGATGCCAGAGATGGAGCAGAGGGAGGACCTGTCTAAGTCGTCCCCACCTCTATCACCACAAACACCCCAGAGGATGCACAGGCCTACCAACCCCCTCATGGGCGTGCCTGCTTGCTTGCCCAGTCCCAAGCTGGGAGACAAATCCTGCACAAGTAGTCGGCTCGCCCCCTCCCACTAAAGGGGGATACAGAGGGCATGTCAAGTATTGTGACCTCTTTGCTTGTGTAGCCATACCTAGTTAGTGCCTTGCTGTGACCTGAATGCTGTCTGGTCTGTAACCTGACCTATGTTCCAATCCTGTGCTGAGCTGCGAGTTGGCAATAACTGAGTCTGAATCTGTTGGCGGGGAGCCAGGACACAAGATGGGAAGCAGGACTCATTCCATCAGCTCTGCTGAAAGACCAGCTCCATCAGGTGCCTCTTGCCCCTGAACAGTTTCCATTCCAGATGGTCATTATAAGAACTACTGTTTCACTGTAAGAACTGGCGCCTGAGTTTTAATTCCCCCCCTCTTTCCTCCCTGTCACTTTTCCCTTTTGTGTTGTGCATTCTAGATGGTAAGCCTGCAGGGCAGGGACTGTCTTGTTTTAATCGACTGTAAATACGCCACTCTAGGAGGCGTTATAAAGAGCTGGGCACAAATGCTCCAAATGAATAAATAAGCTTTCTTTTTCATGGGACTTCAGCTAGGTGTCAAACTGAAGGCTGCAGAAACTGCCACGCAAATATGCCTGCACTGCCCGCTGAAGCCAACTCTCATTACACTTCATTATATTATTTTGATCATTAATCCCATCATAATAATTTCCTCTCTTAACACCAAACTTTGTTGGTCCTCTGCCTGTCAGTCTGAAAGCAAGATGGGCCATTCCAAGATAAGGGATGGTTTCTGCATACCCAGGGAATTCTCATGTATCCAGAATGAATGTGGTTGTGAATGAGAATACATAAATAAGCATATAAACCAAACAGACACAGTCAGGCGCTAGTGGCTTCCAGGATCTGTGGAATGTGAGGGCAACTGTGCACTCAGGACAGGACAGGACAAGATAAGGAACTATACTACAGCAACTATACTAAAGATGGTTTCATACTACAGTTTTAGAGGTCTGTGTAAGAAAAGCCCTGCTGGATCAGTCCAATGGACCATCTAGTCCAGCATCCTGTCCTCACAGTGGCCAACCAGATGTCTACTATGGGAAGCCCAAAAGCAGGACCTGAGCGCAACAGCAACTTACCCACCCTTTCCATTCCCAGCAATTGGTATTCAGAGGTATGCTGCCTCTGACAGTGGAAATTGTGCTACGAAATATTTTGTGATTGTGGTTTCAAGTATATTGCACACTACTCTGGGCTCCCAATTGGGAGGAAGAGTGGTATAAAAATCAAATAAATAAATCAAATAGGATCAAGGGTTTAAGGGGTTTAATTTTTGCTGTACACCGCCCAGAGAGCTATGCCAGTCGGGCGGTATAAAAATCTAATAAATAAATAAAATCTGTCTCTGACTTTCCACTACAGCTGTGTCCTAATGGTGGGAATAAAGGTCAGGAGAATGGGATCCCTAAAGTTAAAAACACTTTCACCCCTGCACTGTAAAGAGAGAGGTTTTTTTTGGGGGGGGGAGAACAACACCCTTCTCCCTTCTATAGAATCCCCCAATTCCCAATATGGAACCAGAAAGTGCTCACGTTTGGGGCTTGCAGACCACCAGAAACCTGAGCCCTTTATTTAGCACTATATAGCATAGCAGGGAAAGGTTTAAGAAATGTGTGAACAAAAACAAGGGTTATTTTCCCCCTCCCCTCATGAACCTTCCCCCCCCCGCAAACCCCAATCAACACTGCAAGGGTCCGGTTTCAGCCTAGGTGGAGGGTTAGGTACAGCTCCTCAAATGCTACTCTCATGTTTTTCATAGATCTACCCTTCCTTTTCTCAGACTGGGAGGCTCAGGGTCCCTTTTCCCCTGTTAGTAAATGCTGAAGGATTTGATGTAGTCATTAACACCACCAAAAAGAGAGAGACCTTGAATGGAGGAGTGACCTTGAGACAGAACTGTGAATGGGCCAGATGGATGTGGTCACTAGGGCAAAGATGCCTAGACTGCAGTCACGTGCATGCATGTGTTCAACAGGGTTTGAGGTCTTTTTTCTCACAGCCTCTTCAGAGGAAATTTCTTGAGGTTAGCATTTCAAGATGTTCCCTGACATTTTCAACATGCCTCTCGGCGTGCCGAATATCTTATTCATATGAGTCCTTGAAAGCATCCTGTGACACCATGGCAACGAGAGCATCAGGAGAACAAGGCATGATTTATACATCTCTTTATCTTTAATAATCATCTCTGCTTCTATTCTGGTCTCCACTGTAACAATAGCTACATTTGGGCTTTCTTACGTGCTGCCCATTGGACATGCAGGCTATGGACATGGGAAAAATTAAGAGCAGACTTTCTCAAAAAGAGCAGGAGGGAGGATTAATTGACAAAGACCATTTAAAAACAACTCAACGTGGTTCATGAAATTCAATGCTACCTAATTTAAAATGCTATAATGACACTGCATCCTTAGAGCTGAATTAATGACATCTATAGGCACATTTTCAAATATAATAATAAATGGTTTATTCCAGTCCTTGTGTCACGTAATCTCTAGCAACACATCAGAGACACAGCACAGTGTTCTTTGGCTGGGGACTAAATCAGGTTTATAGACCATTAAGATAAAAGAGATCTATCTTCTCTGAAAAACATACAGATTTTTTATTTTTATTTTGGTGGGCCAAATTTTTTTTAGAAAAGTGCATCAGTATATATATCAGCTCAATGGAAAACAGCTGAGGACCTCACAACCAAACGGTGGCTGGACAGAGTATGGGAGATCGCCCTGTCTGAAAGGCTGATGCCGCACACCAGGGTGATACATAATGGGTCCCCATTTTCGTCTTACATGAACAGATCTGTTTCTACGATATCCCCACCAATTTCCCGAATTTCGCTTTGGAGGGGCTCTTTATCCTAGTCTTCTGAAATGGTTTAATCTAATGTCTTATGCTTAGCTATTGTCATCCAAATAAGGGTATACAGAAAAGTTTGCATATACATCGTAATGCCTGTTTTTTTTCCTTTCTGTACATATTATTGGATATATCCAAGTTAGTTTTGTTTAATGTTTATGTATTTTATTTGAAATTAAATAAATCTAAAAGAATAAATAAAATCTATCCAGTTAACTGATTAAACTTGCCTCCCCCAACCTGGTGTCCTCCAGATGTTTTGAGCTACAACTCCCATTAGTCCAAGCCGGCACGATTAAACATTGCAGCTTTCCTCGAAAGGCAAACTATTCACTTTAAAAACAGACCAGAAGGGAAAGCCATTCTTCAATTTCTTGCTATTTTTTCCTAATTAATTACTAGTCAATTATGTAGAAAAAGAAGTAAAAAGCATCAATTAGCAACTTGATACAGGAAGAGATTTTTAGCTATGACGTGGAGGCAAGAACAGCTCTCAGGTATGGAAATATGTGGGGACGGGGGAGAACAGAACTAAAATTTGTGTTTGGTGTAGAAAATGACATCTCATGGCCGATGTGGAAATTGTTGGACTTCAACTTCCATCTGCCACTGTCAGTATGGGCAATGGTCAGAGATGGTGAGAGCTGTAGTTCAACAACATCTAGAGGCCACCACATTAATATATCTCTTTACCCCCTCTCCTTATTTTTTTATTTTTAATTTTGTTGCTTAAAAAGCAAAAATACAATGCCATTATTTTGATCACAATGCAACCAAAATAAGAATCTTAAAAATTTCGTTAGCAGAAACAGCAGATGGATCTAAAAAATAAATAAACCAATCAAAATATTTTGAAAATGGAAATGGGCTGCCTTCAAGTCGACCCCGACTGATGGTGACCTTATGAAGAGGGTTTTCATGGTAAGTGGTATTCAGAGGGGGTTTACCATTGCCTTCCTCTGAGGCTCAGAGGCAGTGACTGGCCCAAGGTCACCCAGTGAGCTTCATGGCTGTGTGGAGATTGGAATCCTGGTATCCCAGGTCCTAGTCCAAGACTCTAACCACTACACCTTCAAGCCCATATGAAAACCAAACTGTCCTGGCAGCAACTGGTAGTTGTTCACTCTAACCATGTTCATTTGTATATATTATAAAATTCCACCAGATGGCATCAAAGTCCCCCTCTCCTTAGAAACATAACATAGAGGTCATCTGGTCCAACTCCCTGCTTAGTGAAGACGCTACAATGCAAGATGTGTGTGGGGGGAAGGCTTTAATTACAGCATTGACTCAATCTTGAAGATATTGGAATAGTGCAAACACCAAATAAATGCCCACACAGCTGTTTCGGCTTTTACTTAAGACACAGTCTAGCTATATTGTATTGCGAATTTAGGTTTTTTTCAATAATATTTTTAGGTTTTTTTCAATTAAAAAATATGTCTATTACACTGGGATTGTATACTTAATACTTGTTTAAGTCTCACCAGTTAATTGGGTGGCAAAGTTTAAATTATTATTCAGACTTAATATTGAAGCTTGCAACCCTGGTAAGTAGAGGATATTCACCCACCACTCTGCACATGAAAAGAAATTCTAACTTTTGGGTTATAATTTTAACTTATTTGGACCAAAAAACCACAAAACTACCTGTGTTAGATGTTCAGAAACATGTTAGCATGTCACCCATCCTAACTTCCCCCATTAAAATGTCAGTTTTCCACTCTCAGGAACAACAAATTGTTCACCTTCAGATCTGAAAGATGTTCACTGAACTCGTTTTAAAGAGGGAAAATAACAGACATATGTAACATTTAGTGGTTAAGAAGTGGTTGAGTCATTCTCAAGCAAGTACACTGAGTGCCTGATCCTACACTTATCATCTCTGGCACCTCTATACAGCGTCTGCACAGTATACGCCACCATCTTAATGGCAAGAAAACAGGCAAAAAGTCAGTGCACAGCAAGATTTTTACTGGAGTTCTTAGCCATTACGATAGCAGCTGAGACCAAGCGAAGAGGCTCTAAGAATCAACACCCATGCCCGTGCACCAGCGCACTAATAGAAGTTTGCAGGGTCCATGCCCCACCTGCCCCTACAGACAGAGTATCTGACTGTATGTATTCTTTTCTTTACAGCATGTTTACCCTACTCTTCAGCCATTCTGCACAATGGAGGAGGGACATGGAAGTGGACCTGAGGAGGCTGGTGCGTCGTCGTGGGTGACTGAGACTGGACAGTCCTTAGAACATGAGAAGAGCCCTGCTAGATCAGACCAAGCCCATCTTGTCCAGCAGATTCCCACAATGGTTCACCAGACACTTCCAAGAAGCTCACAAGGAAGGCATGATGGTGATAGCTCTTCCCCCCCATTGCTTGTCTTCAGCATCTACTCTTCTGCTGAGCAGGGCAAGACAGAATACATTATACCAATTCTGGCATGTTTCTGGGCCAAATTCAAAGTGCTGGTTTTGACCTACCAAGAATTATACCTGGACCTTGTGTTCATCATCTGAGGCCCTTCTCTGTGTCCCCCCTCCGAGAGAGATGTGGAGGGTAGCAATACAAGATTGGGCTTTCTTGGTGGTGACTCCCCATCTGTGAAATGCTCTCTCCAGGGAGGCATGCCTGGCACCACCATTGCCTGTTTTTAGGTGGCAGGTAAAAGCATTTTTATTCACCCAAGCCGTTGGAGTTTAATTTTCTGTTTTGTTTTTGCCAGGTGGGGAGGAGCTGGATTTTGTTGTTATGCCTTTCGTGTGTATTTTGTCATGTTTCTATTCTTGTTTTGTATGTGTTTCTAATGTTGTAAGTTGCTTTGAATTTCTTTAAAACAACAACTAATAATAATAATAATCTCACCATCAAATCATCTTGAAGCAAGGAATTCTGTAAGCTAATCATGGATCCTGTGCATGCAGTATGTCTGTCCCACAGGCCAGCACAGGCCTCAGTTTGGCCCACCAGGCCATTTCACACAAAACATGTTCAACTTCACCACACCTGATGTCATGTGTGACTTTATGTGTTGGGTAGATAAGGACATGGCTCCAGAGGAACAAATGGGAGTTTAAGGTGAGCTCCTGGTTGTTCCTTTGCCTGCAGGAGGAAGTTCCCCATTGGAAATTCATCCATTTGAATCCAAACGGCATCTGCAAACATACTTCAAAGGGGCTTGCCATAATTTCTGATCAACTGATAGGCAATTACAGCAAGCCCCTTGGAAGGTACACTCTCAGCAGCAGTCAGCTGATTGGCACTAACTGTGCACCTTCAAAGGGGCCTCTTTGCTGTCATAGTGATGTCAGGTGATTGACAGAAGGGTGACCCCACCCACCTAGGTTGTCTCATGCAGGGTGGGGGAGCAAAGAGTTCAGCCCTGTTCCCCACCTCTGGGTCACAGCATGGAGTGATGAGGCTGGACGAATCTGGGTTTTTGTCTTCTTATCTTTGCACATGTTGGAAGTTGGGTGGGGAAGTAGCATTTCACAGCAATGCAGCAAATGTTGGGGAGTCATTTTTCAAAGGGAAAATGATTTGGAGGGCTTTGAATGGGTTGAAGCCAAGGGAAGGTCCAACGGGAGCAGGGCCGGCTCCAGGCATGTGGGGGCCCCTGGGCATCAGCTTGCCCTGCCCCCCCGGTGTGTGTGTGTGTGCGCGTGCGCCCCAACGGCACGCCCCCAACGGCCCCCCTACCTGTCTAGTCTTTACCATTGCCCTTAATGAAGATGGTGGCTGCGGTTTCCCTAAGGGGAATGAAGCCTCCACCGCCATCTTTGTTGATGGCACACATGCGTGCTACGCGCGTACATCTCTGCCATCAACTAAGATGGCGGCAGCGGCTTCAGTACCTTAGGGAAGCTGCGGCCGCCATCTTCATTAAGGGCAATGCTAAAAAGTCGCCTGACAGGTAAGTGGAGGGCGTGGGGGGGCACGGATCGCGGAAGGGGAGTGGAGGGCCCCTCAGGGGCTCCTGTAGCTCTGGGGCCCTTGGGCCAGTGCCCAACCTGGCCGCTCTTTAGAACCAGCCCTGAATGGGAGTCTTTAGGCAAGGTGTCTACAGCACCTCTACTTTTGGGGTGGGCCAGCTGCTTCTATTATCATGCAGGCACAACTCTCCTGCAATCAAGGCATATGATGTGGGCTTTTCCAATGATGTATTCTTTCTGGTCTGAAGCTGTTATCCGTATTAATTTTCTACTGGTGAAATCCTGGATATTTGCAGATGTTCATGCACCTTTAAACTACATTTCTGTAGCATGGGGGTTAACAGCAGGACAGCAAAAGTGGATTTTGCGAGCTCTTATGGTAGTGAAGAGACTTATACTTTGAACCCAGAAGGATAAATACCCACCATCCATTACACAATGGACTGAGGACCTTAATGTCCTGGCTACATTGGAATATATTTCATACAAACGTCAATTTCGAGTGGAGACCTATTTGGACATCTGGAGGGCTTATTTTAACTTATCTGCTTAACTCAGGATGCAGGTACTGATGGTTATTGTATCTATAATGTATAATGTTTTATTGTTGTTAGTAGTATTGATATATTATTTTTTCTTTTTTTTTGTATCTTTAGTATTTTTGTTTACTTTATGTTATTTCATTTCATTATCTTTTACTTTGTTTTCTCCTTTTCCTTTCATTGTTAAAATTTGCAAATCATATTTTTTTAAAAAAGAGTGAATTCCATGGATTGCATTCCCCATCTGAGCTTGGAGGAGTGTGTGTTATGAGACTTTCACTGTTAACCTCTGTTTCGTGTTCAGAAGTGAACCAAAATTTGGGCCAGACAGCGAAGAGCCCTGGGGAAGACTCTGCCCCCATCATTACTTCCTGCCTTGTTTATTTGACCAAGGCCTGACTCTCTTGCCAACAAAGTCATAGGATGATTGGAACTCCACCAATGAAATCACTAAGAAAGCTGGATTGCAATATAATGATAGTGAGGCAAGTAACAGGCAAGCAAAAGGTCACCAGATGCAGGTTTTGGAGCCTAAAGGCCCCTGCACCTGACTCCTGAGACACAGGCTTTCCTCACCAACAAAATCCCATAGAAATGCAAGTGTAGACCAGACAGAATAGTAACCCAACACAGGTGAGATGACAAGTCAGGAAGCCCCATGTGGAATTAACTGCTGCCAGTTAATCCATCCACTGAAATCTATTCAAAGGGACTATCTGGAGAGACAATCCCCCTCAAGGATACCTCCTCACCCCTCCCAAGAGGAGTAAATGAAGACAGTTCCCCCCTCATCATCACTTTTCACCCACTCCCCTGAGCCCAGCCACACCTACCTGGACTTTCCCAAATCCCCTTTCCTTCCCTCATTTTGGCCTCTTCCCGTTGGTCGTTGGGCTGACACACCTAGGCACACTTTTGGATCCCCAACAAGTTTATTTAAGACCAGGTTTTAGCTTAGTATACAGGCCCTGGCAAGCACTCAGTCTGAGTCTCTTTCTTTCCTCCTCTTTGAACATCTTAAACATTTTGAGCCTCTGGTTCTTCCTCTCCATACGGCTCTCAAGGAACATCTGTAAACCCACTGCTGGACCCCAGACCTAAGGCTTGGCAAAGGGCCAATGCATGATTTGGCCAATGTGCTCTTAATGCTTGCTGCTCCACCAATGGTTTGACTGAGGCTGCATGCCCATGCTCACTTTTGTGGCAGTGTGCCCCAATGAACTCAGTGGGACTGGCTTCTCAGTAAGCATGTACAGGACCGTACTGTTAGAATGAAGAAGGAACCGCTGAAAGCTTTGTTCCACCTCAGGATAGGCACGCTATAAGCACGGAAACATACACAGCAATGGGATGATATTTACCTTCCAGTCTGGGGGCAGCTGAGCACCAAATCCCAAGGCAGGAAACATTTTGTCTCTACAAAATAATCAGAAAAAGGAAAGAATGAGAAAGCAAAGGAGAAAACAAGTATGAACTTAGCCAAGGCTGGACTTCTCCAGCACAGCCCTGTAACCCAAATCAATGACATACATTCCACAGGAAATGCAGATCCTGTTGATTCAGCATTCATCCTGGTTTCCTTGCACAAAGCTTATATAGAGGTTACATTATATCTGGTCTTTAAATTATTATTATTATTATTATTATTATTTATTCCTTACCTGTCCTTCCCCATAAGGTCCCAGGGTGCGTTATGGCAATTTACAATATTATAAATAATTTAAAACAGTTTATTGAGCATTTGTTCTCATTTGTGTGCTGGGAGATTATGCGACAATGAGCATTCCTTCTCATTTCGTTCTGATCTCCTTGTGCGATGGTTACATGTCTTCCCATTAATCGGGTGGAGAAAGTCCACCCCACTGGCCTAATTAAGCCTGCAAGGCCTGCCCATTTAGTCCATGAGGCCATTTCAGCCAAGCCACACCCACCTGCCTTACACCCGATGTCATATATAATGCATATATGGGGCAGGTAAAAACCTTGCACAGCCAAAAGTCTGCAGAGCCCTATAAGAGACAGTGCTCTGGAAGAGGCTTGGCAAGACCTGACAATCAGCTTTGCAAAGCTCTCTGCAAGAACCCTGTGGGCAAAAAAATTCATCTGACATCATTGTGACATGAGGTGATTGACAGGTTGGCAGCTCCACCCACCTGTCAACCTTGTCCATCCTCTGCATTAAAATCCTTCCCAATCCCCCTCTGGCTTCTGAGATGACTACTAGGCACAGATCACATGTGTTTCTCTGCTTTCATAAGATCTTTAATTGCCAGATAACAAAGGCCTTGTGGAATTTCTTTATGACAAACTATTGTAAGCTGCTTTGGGAGCTAAGCTTCAGTTGTTAAGTGGGGTATTTATTTATTTACAGTAGGACCCCGCTTATATGGCGGGTTCCGTTCCGGACCCCCGCCGTAAAGCGGAAAATGCCGTAAAGCGGAACCCCATTGACTTTAATGAGCCGCATCACGCGAAAACAGCGCAAAACGTTACAAAACGTCGCAAAAGAGAAAAAAATAGCTTTTAAATTAAAAATGAAAGCCGCCGCATCAGTGGAACACCTTAAAGCGGAACGCCGTAAAGCAGGGCCCTACTGTATTACATTTATATCCCACCTTTACTCCAAGGAGCTCAAGGCAGCATACACAGTTCTCCTCCCTCTCCTCATTTATTCTCACAACAACCCTGTGAGGTAGGTTAGGCTGAGAGACGGTGACTGGCTCAAGGTCACTCAGCAAGCTACACGGCTGTTTGGGGATTTGAACCTTGGTCTTCTAGGTTCTAGTCCGACACTCTAACCACTGCACCAATAAATGTCTAAATATGTAAATAAGCAAACGTCATTCTGCAAATAGTACCATACCTTTACAAGAAATTTTAATTGTTGTAAACTGCTTTGGGAACCAAACTTGGCTGAGTAGTGTGGGGGGGGGATAAACATGCAAAGCACATTGTTCTGAAAATAATAATAATAATAATAATAATAATAATAATAATAATAATAATAATAATAATAAATTTAATTTTTGTGTCGCCTATCTGGCCGAAACCACTCTAGGCGACGTACAACATTAAAGTTCAAATACAATATAAATACATAATAAAATACAGTGCAGTCAACAATGATCATTTTAAAAGCAGCAGTACAGAACAGTTTAGGGCCATCAATAGACAGTTTTAAAACAATATAAAGAAATTAGCCCACCCCGGGGACCCCAAAGGCCTGTCCAAAGAGCCATGTTTTCAAGGCTCGGCGAAATGTATTTAGGGAAGGGGCATGGCGAAGATCGAACGGGAGGGAGTTCCAGAGAGTGGGGGCCGCCACTGAGAATGCCTTCTCTCTAGTCCCCACCAACCTAGCTGTTTTCGTTGGTGGGACGGAGAGAAGGCCCTGTGTGGCTGATCTGGTCGGGCGGCTTAGTTGGTGGTACTGGAGGTGCTCCTTCAGGTAAAACAACACTTTGCCCCACACTGGTAGTCTACGCTGATTACAGGGATTCGGCTGAATTCCATAGGGAGTGTAAGCGCCCTGCTGAACCAGAGCAAGGGTCATCCAGCCCAGCCCTCCCTTACCTCATGCCCTCCAGATGTTTTGGACTGCTGGCACTGATGCGAGTTGAAGTCGAGAATATCTGGAGGGCAACAGGGTTGTGGGAAGGCTGATTGAGACCAACATCCCATTTCCTCAATGGCCAGCCAGGTGCTTCTGGAAGATCACAAGCAGGGCATGAAGCTTCCTTAGCAATATAGGAAGCTGTCTTATACTGAGTCAGATCATTGGTCCATCTAGCTCAGTATTGTCTGCACTGACTGGCAGTGGCTTTCCAGGTTTCAAGCAGGAGTGTTTCCCAGTCCTAAGTGGAGATGCCAGGGACTGAACCTGGGACCTTCTGCATGCAAACCAGCTGTTTTACCACTGAACTATGGCCCTTGCCTTGACAGACTGCTGCTGTTTTTTTTCTCTCTCTGCAGGTTTTGGCAATCAAGGTATACTGCTTCTGAAGCTGGAGGTTTCACTTAGCTATCAAGGCTAATAACTCTTGATTGACCTATCCTCCATGAATTTTTTTTAAAAAAATACGTAGGAAATGTGACATCTGGAGCAATATTTGGATAATTCCTTCTGGGCTGATAACCACACAGGAAGCAGCCCTTACGTGTCATAGTCTTGGATGATCTGCCCAACTGCCCAAATCGCTGAAAGGTATTCATTTGTTCCCATGGGGTTGATGTAATGCAAAGACGTGGGGTCCCGAGGATTCCCATTGGATGCCGTGAAATCAATTCCAACCTGCAAGGAAAGATCAGAGCCATCCTTATTAGCAACCTCCTCCTATAGCAGTGGCATGGGCTAAATGAAGCTGTTCTTCTTAAGAGGCTCCAAAACATTCGTTTCATTGATGAATTGCTTCCCATGAAGCATATAACACAACATGACACAAAACCATGGTTCCGCATTATGGGGAAAAACCTGCATGAACCTCGGGCATGTGAGGCCCCACTCTCCTTCGCACAGGTACAAAGAGTTCAAAAGTTTCCACTTTCTGTTTAGAACTAACCACAGTTTCCTGTGATTTCCAAACTCAAGGAACTGTGGCTTGTCCTTGGTTAAAACAACCCATAGTTTAATATCCTGGTTTGTTAACTATCAATAGTTAGAACAAACCACAGCTCCCTGAGTTCAGAAGTCAAAGGGAACTGTGGTTAGTTCTAAACTGAAAGTGTAAGCTTTCAGTCTCCTGATGCTCACCAGGGAGGAAGAAAGGGAAAGAGAGAGTGTGTGAGCCAAGCCTTGTGAATTTTTGTCCCTATAATGCCAAATCATGATTTAACGTTACATCTGAACCGGGCCATATTCTCCCCATCTATCCTTTCCTCCATCTTCCACCGCTTCCTCCGTTGCCTCCACTGGGTTGCATTTTATATTGTAACGCAATTGGCACCAAGCGGGACAATACTGTGTCACTCCATGACTCAGTACCTGCTAGAAATGCAAGAGGAGAAAGCCAGAAGCCTGTCTAGTTTGTTAAGTTTGGGGCAGGTGATTCCAGCGCTCTGTGGTGGTTTATCTGGCTGCCAAATAAACTATTTCCTTTTTTGCGCCAGCAAACCTTTATGCAATAGTTCAGCAGTGTGCATAGCACCCTTGTACTCATTCCCGTTTCTATGGCAACTCTTTCTCCCTTCCCCCTTTATATCTCTTTAGACCAGAACAACAAATAGAAAGTCCTGTGTCCGTGTGCACAGACACAACACTCTTGCGTGCTGTACTGTAAAAAAGAAGTTTGAGGCAACTGTGCGTGTGGAGGGGGGAATGTCTGCGTAATGCACAGGACAAAACAGCTGGCTTTAAAGGCCCTCAACCCTTCCCGGAATAAACATCCCACAAACGTACCTGTGCAAAATGAAAGCAAAATCTCCTTTACTGCATGCAACGTATACATCAGCAAATAAATAACCAAGAGGGAATAAACACTGAACTTTTAACCCAGATTGTCTCAGGAATGTTAATGCAGGCCAGGCCAGTGGGCAAGACGGCCCATGAAGCTTTGGAGATTCTGCTACATAACAAATAAGAGCTGTGGCCTTTGTTCGCTGGGTCATAGCGAGCAGTAATTTGACCCGTTCAAAGCTGTTGTTATCAGATTTGCAAGTGCGCCAATGGACACCTTTGCATGAACATGTAGCTTACATGTGCATTTGCTAACAGGCTAATTTTGGGGAATTAGCAGTACTACTCTTGGGATCTTTACTGGAGGAACAAGTACACAAGCATGGAGAGAATTGCAAATTGTATGCAAATGTGTGCCTATGCATCCATGTCCTGGATATTTTAAGTACCCAGAACACCTTTGTCTTCCATGGGATTTTTTTTTTTTTTTGCTCCTCTCACATTTTTACAAATGTGTGTTTTTACCTTGTATTTTTTATTTGAAGCAGTATATTTGATTCTCAGCTGCCTTGGGAATCCCACTGAATGGCAGGATATAAATACCTTTTTAGACAGATATTTATAGTGTTCACAGTGTTTATGGAATTTACTGTATTTGTGGTGTTTATCATATTCTGATATGGTTAGGATTTTTGTGGTTAGCTTTTTTATTGTGTTGAAGGGCAATCTGAAGGATAGGATATGAGTTTGGGGGGGGCTATATGACTTATTGATCTGCACGGGAAATTTCTAATCTTATGGCTCTCTCTGAATGGCTCCTGTTCAACTTTTTTTTATGATGTTGCAATATATGCATTTGCCAAATAAATTATTTTTAAACAAGATGTTTTTAAAAATCCAAAACAAACAACTGAGACATTCCTCAAGCACCTCCAGCAAAATATCTGGAAATACAGAAAATGTGGTTCTTGACACACAGACTGCCCAGCCACAGTGATTGTGGCTGGTGCACAGGATGCACTGGGCATGTGTTCAGGGAGAAGGGCAAGCCAGCTCTAGCAGGGGTGCTGGCTTGTATTTTTTCTTTCTTTTTAAAACTTTGAACTTGTTCCAGGAGCAGTAAACAGCCAGGACAGAGTCACAGCTATTTCAAGAATCATAGAATAGTAGAGTTGGAAGGGGCCTATAAGGCCATCAAGTCCAACCCCCTGCGCAATTTCCCCACCACCACCACCACCAATGCCCCTGGGAAAACACCAGTGTGATGCCAGCAACACCCGAGGGGCATCCAAGGAGAAAAATATGGAATTACTCTATAGGCTCTGCTGGCAGGGGCAGCAGTTTTGAAAATAAAAAGTGGGGGGCAGGGGAGAGAAGAGGAGGCTACCACCCCCACGACAGGATTTAACCCCCCCACTGACAATAGGCAGGTGTCCTCACTAGATTGTTTTAGGTGCCCGCTATAAACATCTTTATTTCAAAACAACTAAATTCTTCAATATTATTAGTTGCAACAGCAATTCGTCCTCTGTATAGTTTTACATGCCTCTGTATGTTTTTACGTTTTTAATGTATTTTAATGTATTTGTCATGGCCTTTGGCTAGTGCAATAAATTGAATTTGAATTTATTTCAAGAAGCCTACCCAAACATATACTTTAGTTATCTATGTTTGTTTTCAAAGATTTTATCTGTGTTTTTATCCATTGTTATTTTAGTTTTTTTTTAAAAAAAACCCAGTTTTGTGGATTTTAGTTGTTTTCCCCCTGATTTTATTGTGTATACTACTTACAGAATTTTATGATTCAGAGATCTAGAAATCTTTCTAAACAAAAACAGTTTTTAAAAACGAGGAATGCACTAGTCCCACAATAAGCACCCGCCTCCTCCCCAAACAATTTTAATAATTTCAACTCCCAACGCCCAAAAGGCACCCCCCAAATTGCTGCCTATGAATGTGGGTGGTGAATTTGGGTCAGCCCTACATTCAGCCCACTCACCAAGAATTTTCTGGCTATGGTCTTGACCAGGCAACCCCCACTCCCACCTCCTGCAAACAGAAGCTACACTGAACAGCAACTCCTGGCCATGTCAATAAATGCACATTCGCAGAAGAACTTCCTGGTAGATTGTGGCCAGCATTAATGAATATCAGTGGAAGGATGTGTGTATTAAGAGTGAGAATTTGAATTTTCTGCCTCAGGCCCCAATAAGTCTTGGGCCTGACTGGGACATAATTATTCATTTGATCAAGTAATGAGATTAGTAATGGACAATGAATCCAGGCAGAAATGGCCCTAAAATGAACTTTTTATTATATTTATTAGTCGCCCATCTGGCTGGTTGACTTTGACTCATAAGGAAATTGATAATTAATTTAAGTTGTGAATCAGTTCCCATGAAAACATCTTGAAGCAATCAACAATAAAAAAATCAACTATCAAACAATCACAGACCCAATCCAGATACCGACTGGGATAAAAATGGATGACGTGTGCTGCAAAAACCATCCGGCATTCGGTGATTTTTTTTTCAGCCAAATGAAATATGTCCATTGCTTAGCACTGTTGCTTCCCTTATGCCTCATTTAACTGGATTGATGTCACTTGTTCTGTTGTACTTCATGCCTCGTTTGCAATCAGAGACTGACACAGGATGCATGCTCTCAAATCCACCACAGTGCTTATGACTACACACTGCATCTGTAGATGCCTCAAGGGTGCTCTGATCAAAAGGATTCCCACTGGGGTAGTTTAACACACATACGCACGCACTCACGCACACACACACACACTACAATACATGTACTATACAACAACAACATTGCTCCTTGATAGGGATGAGCGAAAATTTTGCTAAAATCGAACTTGGCACCAGACTTCCCTATAGTCCGCAGGTTCGCTATCTTTGCTGACTGATCGTGAATGCTAGGAGTTTCCTCTGGCCTTTCCTGACAATGATTTTTTTTTTTTACTTTTTTACATTTTCACTTTGCTTTGCTGATGTGAAACTGAGAAACCTGTATCTTCCAAATCCAATTCTTGGCTTTGCTCAGCCTGCCCTTTGCTTTGCAAAATGCAAACACAATTTTGGGTTGGTCTTTCACAGTCCAGTCCACTGCTGTGTAGCTTGGAAGAATTTGGTAACATGTGCCTCTGAGCATATGGTGAGTGGTGGTAATACCTGCCATCTCCAAAGATGGAGAATTACATTTTTGTATGTTTATTGGTGTTCCTCTTACTTTGCTTCTTTTCTGTGTTACTATGGTTTCTACAGAGAATCTAACCGAGAAAATTATATTTCTCTCATTATTTCAAAGCCTTTTTATTGGTTGATGTCATAAGAACATAAGAACATAAGAAGAGCCTGCTGGATCAGGCCAGTGGCCCATCTAGTCCAGCATCCTGTTCTCACAGTGGCCAACCAGGTGCCTGGGGGAAGCCCGCAAGCAGGACCCGAGTGCAAGAACACTCTCCCCTCCGGAGGCTTCCGGCAACTGGTTTTCAGAAGCATACTGCCTCTGACCAGGGTGGCAGAGCACAGCCATCACAGCTAGTAGCCATTGATAGCCCTGTCCTCCATGAATTTGTCTAATCTTCTTTTAAAGCCATCCAAGCTGGTGGCCATTACTGCATCTTGTGGGAGCAAATTCCATAGTTTAACTACGCGCTGAGTAAAGAAGTACTTCCTTTTGTCTGTCCTGAATCTTCCAACATTCAGCTTCTTTGAATGTCCACGAGTTCTAGTATTATGAGAGAGGGAGAAGAACTTTTCTCTATCCACTTTCTCAATGCCATGCATAATTTTATACACTTCTATCATGTCTCCTCTGACCCGTCTTTTCTCTAAACTAAAAAGCCCCAAATGCTGCAACCTTTCCTCGTAAGGGAGTCGCTCCATCCCCTTGATCATTCTGGTTGCCCTCTTCTGAACCTTTTCCAACTCGATAATATCCTTTTTGAGATGAGGCGACCAGAACTGTACACAGTATTCCAAATGCGGCCGCACCATAGATTTATACAACGGCATTATGATATCGGCTGTTTTATTTTCCATACCTTTCCTAATTATTGCTAGCATGGAATTTGCCTTTTTCACAGCTGCCGCACACTGGGTCGACATTTTCATCGTGCTGTCCACTACAACCCCGAGGTCTCTCTCCTGGTCGGTCACCGCCAGTTCAGACCCCATGAGCGTATATGTGAAATTCAGATTTTTTGCTCCAATATGCATAATTTTACACTTGTTTATATTGAATTGCATTTGCCATTTTTCTGCCCATTCACTCAGTTTGGAGAGGTCTTTTTGGAGCTCTTCGCAATCCCTTTTTGTTTTAACAACCCTGAACAATTTAGTGTCGTCAGCAAACTTGGCCACTTCACTGCTCACTCCTAATTCTAGGTCATTTATGAACAAGTTGAAAAGTACAGGTCCCAATACCGATCCTTGAGGGACTCCACTTTCTACAGCCCTCCATTGGGAGAACTGTCCGTTGATTCCTACTCTCTGCTTTCTGCATCTTAACCAATTCCTTATCCACAAGAGGAGCTCTCCTCTTATTCCATGACTGCTAAGCTTCCTCAGAAGCCTTTGGTGAGGTACCTTGTCAAACGCTTTTTGAAAGTCTAAGTACACTATGTCCACTGGATCACCTCTATCTATATGCTTGTTGACACTCTCAAAGAATTCTAATAGGTTACTGAGACAGGACTTTCCCTTGCAGAAGCCACGCTGGCTCTGCTTCAGCAAGGCTTGTTCTTCTATGTGCTTAGTTAATCTAGCTTTAATAATACTTTCTACCAGTTTTCCAGGGACAGAAGTTAAGCTAACTGGCCTGTAATTTCCGGGATCCCCTCTGGATCCCTTTTTGAAGATTGGCGTTACATTTGCCACTTTCCAGTCCTCAGGCACGGAGGAGGACCCGAGGGACAAGTTACATATTTTAGTTAGCAGATCAGCAATTTCACCTTTGAGTTCTTTGAGAACTCTCGGGTGGATGCCATCCGGGCCCAGTGATTTGTCAGTTTTTATATTGTCCATTAAGCTTAGAACTTCCTCCCTCGTTACCACTATTTGTCTTAGTTCCTCAGAATCCCTTCCTGCAAACGTCAGTTCAGGTTCAGGGATCTGCCCTATATCTTCCACTGTGAAGACAGATGCAAAGAATTCATTTAGCTTCTCTGCAATCTCCTTATCGTTCTTTAGTACACCTTTGACTCCCTTATCATCCAAGGGTCCAATCGTCTCCCTAGATGGTCTCCTGCTTTGAATGTATTTATAGAATTTTTTGTTGTTGGTTTTTATGTTCTTAGCAATGTGCTCCTCAAATTCTTTTTTAGCGTCCCTTATTGTCTTCTTGCATTTCTTTTGCCAGAGTTTGTGTTCTTTTTTATTTTCTTCATTCGGACAAGACTTCCATTTTCTGAAGGAAGACTTTTTGCCTCTAAGAGCTTCCTTGACTTTGCTCGTTAACCATGCTGGCATCTTCTTGGCCCCGGCGGTACCTTTTCTGATCTGCGGTATGCACTCCAGTTGAGCTTCTAATATAGTGTTTTTAAACAACTTCCAAGCATTTTCGAGTGATGTGACCCTCTGGACTTTGTTTTTCAGCTTTCTTTTTACCAATCCCCTCATTTTTGTAAAGTTTCCTCTTTTGAAGTCAAATGTGACCGTGATGGATTTTCTTGGCAATTGGCCAGTTACATGTATGTTTAATTTAATAGCACTGTGGTCACTGCTCCCAATCGGTTCAACAACACTTACATCTCGCACCAGGTCCCGGTCCCCACTGAGGATTAAGTCCAGGGTTGCCGTCCCTCTGGTCGGTTCCATGACCAACTGATCTAGGGAATAGTCATTTACAATATCTAGAAACTTTGCTTCTTTGTCATGACTGGAACACATATGCAGCCAGTCTATGTCCGGGTAGTTGAAGTCACCCATTACTACCACATTTCCTAGTTTGGATGCTTCCTCAATTTCATATCTCATCTCAAGGTCTCCCTGAGCATTTTGATCAGGGGGACGATAGATCGTTCCCAGTATTAAGTCCCTCCTGGGGCACGGTATCACCACCCACAACGATTCTGTGGAGGAGTCTGCCTCTTTTGGGGTTTCGAGCTTGCTGGATTCAATGTCTTCTTTCACGTATAGAGCGACTCCGCCACCAATACGTCCTTCCCTGTCCTTCCAATATAGTTTATATCCAGGGATAACCGTATCCCACTGGTTTTCTCCATTCCACCAGGTCTCGGTTATGCTCACTATATCAATGCTCTTCTCTAAGACCAAGCACTCCAATTCTCCCATCTTGGTTCGCAGGCTCCTAGCATTAGCGTACAGGCACTTGTAAGCAGTGTCTCTCTTCAAGTGTCTTTGGCACTTGTGGTTAGGCCTGTGGTAATTTTGCTCTTCTGAATTTATATCCTGTGCCCCTGCTCTCACAATGCCTACTTCTAGGCCTACCCCTTTTAAAATTTCATAATTTCTTTGGTTTTTATCCCAGGGGGGAGGTTTATTCTGAACCGGACCTTCCCCAGCTCCTGTCGGGTTTCCCCCCTCAATCAGTTTAAAAGCTGCTCTGCCACCTTTTTAATTTTAAGTGCCAGCAGTCTGGTTCCATTCTGGTTCAAGTGGAGCCCGTCCCTTTTGTACAGGCCCGGCTTGTCCCAAAATGTTCCCCAGTGCCTAACAAATCCAAACCCTTCCACCCGACACCATCGTCTCATCCACGCATTGAGACTGCAAAGCTGGGCCTGTCTGGCTGGTCCTGCGCGTGGAACCGGTAGCATTTCAGAGAAAGCCACCTTGGAGGTCCTGGCTTTCAGCATCCTACCTAGCAACCTAAATTTTGCTTCCAGGACCTCACGGCTGCATTTCCCCATGTCGGTGCCAACGTGCACCACGACCACTGACTCCTTCCCAGCACTGTCTACCAAACTATCTAAACGACGGGCGATATCCGCAACCTTCGCACCAGGCAGGCAAAACACCTTGCGGTCTACACGCCCATCACACACCCCACTGTCTATGTTCCTAATGATCGAATCACCCACTACAAGGATCCCTCCACCCCCTGGAGATATATCCTCGGCATGAGAGGATAGCTGCTCATCCCCCAAGGAATGGGTCCCTTCTAAGGGATCGTTTCCCTCTTCCTCAGCTGGATGCTCTCCTTCCCTGAGACCATCGTTCTCCATGATAGCAGGAGAGCTATCATCGTTGGAGTGGGACTTAGCTATAATGTCCCTGAAGGCCTCCTCCACACACCTCTCTGCCTCTCTCAGCTTTTCCAGGTCCGCCACCTTGGCCTCAAGGAAATGAAGTCATTCCCGGAGAGCAAGGAGCTCATTGCACCGAGAGCACACCCATGACTTCTGTCCAACAGGCAGATAGTCGTACATGCTGCAGGCGGTGCAAAACACTGGAAAGCCCCCACACCCCTGCTGGCTTCTTACCTGCATAGTTTTGTTTAAGGTTTATTACGTCAATGGGTTGGAGACTGCGGTTTAGTTGAGGTTAGGGAACAGACGGGCAGAGTGGGGTATGATGGTGAAGTTAGCCTTTTTTGTTTCAAACTTGAGGTTATACTCTATTTCTGTTTTGGGCGCATTAACAATTGAATCTGAAACTGCAGTTTGATGTAAAACCAGACAAATTACAATATGTTGCTACTTCAGCAATGACTCTAGCTGTTGGAAAAAACAAACTTGGCCTGCCCAAGATGCATGTTTTCAGCCTGCTATGCATAAACCACTTAAAGAAAGGTGGGCATGGTCAATTAAAAACATAGAGCACAACTAAAATTTTGCTGGAATATATTTCACCTCCCACTGTCTTATCTTGTGCAAACTGAGACACTACTCATGTCCATTGGAAACTATTCTGCAGAATAGTCAGTGTCATTATTCCACAATTGTTTTTGGAGGTTTTTTTAGTGTTGCAAAGTGTTGCTGTAGTTCACATATTCACAGAAACAGAAGCAAAAGAAAATGATTTACTATAGGAAACTTCACTAAAATTGTAGTGTAAATTAAACTTATTTAAAGTAACTATCTGAACTATATCAACTGTTTTAATATTGTTGCTTCCTCCCTCCTAAAACAAGATCAGCACAGCATGTCTTGTTGTTGTTATTTGGGCTGATTGCAGGTGTTGCCACCCCTCACCATATGCTCAGAGGCACATGTTACCAAATTCTTCCAAGCTACACAGGAAGTGGATTGGACTGAGAAAGACCAACCCAAATGGTGTTTGCATTTTGACAAATTTGTAGGGCAATACAATATCTCAGAGAGGAGATCAGGTCTCCTGCTCCCCTGGTGCATTCACTATAGTTGCCCAATTTCCCTGCTTTGTAAAGTTTGATAGAAATATCTGTACGTTCTTAAACCACAATGTTTTCTGCCTATTAGTGAATTTCTCTGCTTTTTAATCCAGGAGGTAAGAAATGGGATCCTGTGCAAGTTCGCTGAGAATGAATTGATAATTTGCATGCTTATTGAGTTCAATGGGATTTATTCCCCTGCAATCATGCTTAGGATAGGTGAAACTAACTACAGGGGATGGGGAGGGAAGAAGGAGAGAGGGGAGAAAGGGTAGAGGGGAGAAGGGGGATGGGAGCAGGCAGGAGAGGGAGGGGAGGAGGAGGGCAGGTTTGATCATTTGCATGCTTATTGAGTTCAGTGGGATTTACTCCTGTGCAATCATGCTTAGCATATGTAAAACTGACCCTGGGTCAGAGGAGAAGAGGGAGTGAGTGTGTAAGGGAGAGAGGGCTGGTATGGGCAAGGCAGGGGAGGAGGAAGAAGGAAGAGGGGAGGGGCAGAAGAAGGGAGGAGGAAGGGAAGGAGGGGAAAGGCAAGTCTGATCATTTGCATGCTTATTGAATTCACTCCTGTGAAATCATGGTTAGGAAAGACTTTTTTATTCTGACAGGCTTTTGGACTAGAAGATGTTTAAGATAGGGCCTCATAAGGTCTGTTGTATTGTTCTATGGTCCTATTCTTAATGTTTTAAATTGTCTTAGTATCTTAAGTGTATGTTTCATGGTTTTAATGTCACAAATAGTTTAATTCTATTTTAATTGTATATTTTTGTATGTTTTTTACCTATGTGTAGTTTTTATTTGTAAGCCGCCCTGAGTTCCAGTTTTGGAAAAAGGGCGGGGTAAAAATAAAGATTCATTCATTCATTCATAGGAGGGGGAGGGGAAAGGAGAGGGAAGCAGGAAGGGAGGGGAGAGGAGAGCAGAAAGAGGGGAGGAGGAAAGGGGATTGGAAGGGGAGGGGCAAAGGAAGGAGGAAGGAAGGGGCAAGAGGGAGGTGATGGGAGGGAGGAGGAGGGGAGGGCAGGTTTGATCATTTGCATGTATATTGACTTCAGTGGGATTTACTCCCGTGCAATCATGCTTAAGATAGGTGAAACTGACCTGGGGGAGGGGCAGGGAGGGGGGAAGAGATTGGGTGGGTGGGCACTGGGAAGAGGGGAAGCCCCTTTCCTTTCTAAAAGGAAAACACTGTGAACAGTATCATTCTTTTTCAGCGTTTCCCCCACCTTTTCATTCTACAGCAGGCACATGTAGCCTCCCACCCAAATTTAACCCAAAGCTGTCCCTGGCCACATCCTCACCAGGCCTTTATTTCACTTTAGACAGTCATGGCTTCTCCCAAAGAATCCTGGGAAGTGTAGTTAGTGAAGGGTGCTGAGAGTTGCTAGGAGACGCCCTATTCCCCTCACAGAGCTACAATCAGAGCGGCTGACTGTTAAAACCACTCTGGCCACTGGAGCTCTGTCAGTACCTGTACATTTTACTCCGTAACTTTTTTCTAGGAGGGCTAGGAACTTACTCTTATTTTCAAAATGAAAGCTCAGATTCTGGGCTATCTGCTGGCGGCACCAATGAAGACCGTCCCACAGGTGACACAATGGCAACCCCTACAGTAAGTATTCCTAATGCTTTAGAGCTTATGTCAGTGTGTTTATTACAGTTCTTTGTAGAAAAGAAGGAAAGACCCTTACCGTAAACATTAGCTGGCAGCCTCCAAGGATATAATCCAGGAAGGAATAATCTCTGGTGATCTGGAAAAGGATTTTAGGTGGTTGGGGAAGGGGAAGGTAGATAAGAGAAAGGGAGTTAATTTTAGGGCAATGTAGGACTGCTTTTATAGAAATCCCAGAACATGAAAAAGTTTTGAAATTATACAGTACTTTTGACCTTTTATCTCTATGTAACTAATGTCCCGTTGACCATCAACACTTCAGAAGTAATGCAATATGATGACTCAAGAGGAGCTGGGTGTGGTGTTTGCCATTAGGATTGTTTCTGGAGCTTTGTCTGATGTAGAAATGCACTAGGATTCCACCAATTTGCAGGGAAAGAAAACTCCTGATGTTAGAAGAGCTGCTAAGCTTCTTTTCAGCTCTGGAACCAATGATAAGGCTGAGCCTCAAAACCTAGAAGCATAGGAAGCTGCGTTATACCACACTGGACCGTTTGTTCATCTGACCCAACACCACCTCCTCTGGTGACTGGCCACAGCTCTTCGTGGTCTCAGTCAGAGAGGGGAAATTCCAGCAGGGACTGAACCTGGGGCCTTCTACATACAAAGGAGATGCTCTACCATGGAACTATGGTCCCTCCCCAAAGAGAGATATCAATGCACTGTTAGGGGCATCTCTGCTGCAACTAGCATTCTCTTTCCCCCTCCCCAACTTTGTTATTCCCATTCTATAATACTGGTTGTGTGAATCAGCCATGAGTTGTCAGATTCTGCATTCTAAAAGAGTCAGGTGTACAGAGGCAACCAACTGCCATACTGCTGCAGCAGAGATGGCGCCACCAACCAGTTGCCTCTTTGCCCGAATAACAGCTACTCCTTCAAAACTGGTGCAGGACATTGATGTGAACAGTCTGCAAGTGAGGGCATCTCAGCTTCCAACGTTGCCAGTTTTGGACTGCACCACTCACACGGGACCAGAATAACCCTTGCGGACTACCACAAAGACTAGTCAAGATAAGGATCAATGCAGAACAGGATCAAAAACTGGAGTTATGGCAAGTAGCAACTGGTGAAAGATGGAGACACAAGATTTGCTCGGCCAGCGGTGGAATGATGGGTAATTTAGGTTTCTATACTGCCCGGGTTGACTTCATAACCTACACAACTGAAAAGAAAGACTTTCCTTTCTCTTTCTTCCTTTTCAAAATGGGGGAAAGCCCTAGCTCAGTGGAAAAGCATCTGCTTTGCATGCAGTAGGTCCCAGATTCAGTCCCCGGAATCTCCAGGTAGGGCTGGAAATGTCCCCTGTTCGAAACCCCGGAGAGCCACTGCCAGTGAGTGTAGGCAATATTGAGCTAGGTGGGCCAATGGTCTAACTCAGTATAAGGCAGCTTCCTACGTTTCTAACCTTTTAAAAACCCACCTTTCTAAATCCTCTTTCTGGCTGTGGATAGTCCTGGTCATCAGACTTGAAGAGTAACGGCCTATCTGTGCACTGCAGACATGGACTGTACCGACATGATGCAAGAGAATTTTGGGATGTGGAAGAAAACTAAATATAAATACAGAACTGAAGAGTAACGCTAAACATTACTGTGTACACCCTTAAGCGATGCCTTGTACCTCTTTGCTCTCTGCTGTTGTTTTTTAATGTCCATTTTAATGTCACGTTCACTACGTAATAATAACATTGATTTTAAAAATACCCTGGGATCCTCTTGGTTGGGGGTTCCCCAACTGTGACCCGAGGACTCCCAGTGCTTTGAGTGGTCTGCAGAATGTCTGTGGATTTGTGTTTGAAGGTGGGAGGCCACGCCTTCCTCAGGTTAAATATTCATGTTGATTTTTAATTGCAGCTTCATTGCTTCTTTTACTTGTTATCTTATATTTTACTGTAGGACAGTTTGAATTCTACGGAATTCAAGTTGTAACACAATCAAATACAATACATGAGGAAGAAAAGAAGCAATAAAATGCAATTAAAAATCATGCAGCATCGAGCACAGAGCATTCCAATTGCTACAACAGGCAGGAGAAATCACGGCGGGTTCTGCCAAGATCCAGCTATTTTCAAGTGGTCCATGAGGGAAAAAAAACATTGGGAACCACCAGATCAAATCTGGCTCTTGTGAGGGGTGTGATTTGATCTACTAGTTGCCAATTCATAGGCATAAAGATGGACAGAGAGAGGTGGCCGTGCATGAAGAGGACTTGGTGGAAAGCCATTAGGTGGGGAGGGGGCTGCAGTTTTGCCCCCCACTCTCTTCCCAAAGCAGCTATCTGACCAAAGTCATTGCTGGCTGGGATACAGAGGTCGGCACAGCTGTCTTGTGTGGACTGGAAGTGTTGAATCAGCACATTCAGCCCAGAAGCAAACCCTTGCAGGCAGGCAGCGGCGTCACTAGCGGGAGTGCGGGGTGGTGCGGACCTCCGGCACGCACCCTCCCAGGTGCATGGACTGGGGTGGCTGATTTTACATGTGCGTGCGCACGCGCACGCACTCACCATGCACTCCAGGTTGGCGGTGGAAGGCCTGTCCCGGCTTCACCGCCAGCGAGCGGGTGCCTGCTTTCAGTCTCGCCCGCCCGCCTCTGAGGAGGAGTTGGCTGCGCCGACCCGGAGCGCTTCTCGGCTCCTTTGCCGGGCAACGGCGTGGGGTGGCTCTGGGTGTCACCCCCCTCAGGGTGTCACCCGGGTGCGGTCCGCACCCTCCGCACCCCGGTAGTGATGCCCCTGCAGGCAGTCCATGGAACTCGGTTTCATTCTTCTGGATCAAGTTGAAAATGAACTTTGATGTTGCTGGAAGAAAGGACATTCAAGGTTGGGGTTTTATTTTGCTCCAGGCCTTCACAGCCATCAGTCACATACGGAGAATTCTCATACATTTTGCCTGAATTTTGGTGTCCTCCACATAGGCAGTAACAACTCACCACAGAGCAAACTGATGAGCAAATATTTTTTTGGTCTATGGCAGGGATGGGAAATCATTGGCCCTCCAAGTGTTGTTGGACTTCAACTCCCATCACTCCCACCTAGTAGGATCTTGGGAGTTGGAGTCCAGCAGCAGCTGGAGGGTTGCAGGATCCCCATCCCTGGTTTATGGGTAAGCTGAGGAGCTGAATGAGGTACCCTGTCTTCTCGTATTTCAGGGCCAGGGCAGGTCGCGTCTGGTCTCTGATCCCTGTTCTCCACTGATCCTGTATCCACCTAAGAAATGTAGTGTCTGTTGGAATATATGGGGTTCAACTCCAACTTGGGTTGAGGCGGCATGGGGTTAAAAAGGGTAGCTAGAGAGGAGACCTCCTGGTTGCTAGGCTATACCTGTCCTTTGATCTCCTGCTGTCTCTTCCTTCCTGCTAGACTGATATGCAAAGGATGTTGATCCCAGTTCCTTCCCTCCTTCCCAGTCTTCTTCTTTCTCTTGAGAGGGGAGCAGACATATTCCTTTGTCTCTCCCTCTCCTCCAAACATGAGGGCAAGCGCTGGGCTCAGTGGTTGCTTCTCCAACTTAGCTAGTTAGCTAGATATAGGACTCTTTCCCGTCAAGCATGTACTTCCAGAACAAAGTAGTTATTTCTTATTTTAAAGGTTAAAGTCTCTGACTAATTTGCAGGGAAGGTAGAATCTTTAGCAAAGATTCAAACACACACACACCAGCTCGCTCAGAACTCTCCGTTCCGAGCATTGCGACTCTCCGACAGTGCCTTGGGCACACAGCAGCTCAGGGCAAGTCCCTACACACCTCTGTCTCTCTCTCTAAATTTGGGTGGTCCCTTCAGACATGCAAGGATACTGCAGCCTAGAAGAGTGCTGAACATATATGCATATACCGCAGCACCCACATTAAGATCATTCTGGCAAGCATGTTTGCTGCATAAACAGCATGATGTGTGAAGCGGATGCATCCACCAGGAGTCACTGCCAATTGCACAGTACAGCAGGGGCAGCCAATGTGAAGTCCACCTGATGTTGTTGGACTACAACTCCCATCAGCCCCAGCCAGCAACGCCAATGGTTAGGGATGATAATAGTTATAGTCTGCCTGGAGGGCACCACGTTGGCTATCCTTGCCTGGGGCAGGGAAGGGGGTCAGTGGTAGATCAGCTGCTTTGCATGCAGAAGGTCCCAGGTTCAATCCCCAGCGTCTGCAGGTAGGGCTGGGAATGTCTCCTGCCTGAAATCCTGGAGAGCTGCTGCTTGTCAGTGTTGACAACACTAAGCTAGAAGGACCAATGGTCTGACTCGGTATAAGGCAGCTTCCTATATTCCTGTGCTGCACAGCAGAGGAGAACTTCTCCAGAACCTGACATAAATCTTAATGTCTTATCTCCTCCTCTCCCTTCCCTGCTGCTCCATGTTTATAACATCCCTTTCCTGAGGCCACAATATTACTCAAATCCAGTAACTCTTTTTTAAAAAACAAGTTAGGGTGAACTAACCTTAACTGTAACATTATAAGATAATACATGCATTAAAAACCCAGTGGCCATTTCTTTTAAGGGAAAAGAGATGGGAGGAGGGAGAGTTTACTCCTCCCCCCCACCTGTTTTCTGCTGCAATGTTCCTTCCCTCTGCCCTGTCTGGAAAACCACCCGCCATCATTTCTCCATTCCAACTCACCCCGTCTTAAAAACCCATAACACCGACTTTTTCCTTCCAAGAAGCACGTGTTTTGAGGAGTAACATGTAGCTTGGCTCTCACAGCTGACATCAGCCTTACTCAACATCTCCAGATGTTTTGGGTCCCTTCCAGATGACCTACTGAATGAGCCTGTTTGAGGGGAGGCTGAACACGTTACGGCAAAGCAACTGTTTATCCTGTACTTTCCAGTGTGTTTCCCCATCACTTTCCTTATTGCAAAAAGTCAGATCTTTTGGGGAAGTGGGTTTGTTGCATAGGACCTCCCACTCCGTTATAATTGTGAGATCTGAGTTTGGCAGTATGTGATTGAATCCCACCCCAAAATAGCAATATTCTGAAAACACCCTTGGACTACAACTCCCATCAGCCCCAGTCAGTACTTATGGGAGCGGTATGTGGAGGACAAGAACTGGTGAAGGAAGTTTTAGGTCAGCCTTTCCCAGCCTTTGGCTCCCCAGCTGTTGCTGGACTTCAATTCCCAGCATTCCTGACTGTTGCCCACACTGGCTGGGGCTGATGGGAGTTGTAGTTCAGCAACATCTGGGGACCCAAAGGCTGCCTTAAATGAAGCACTCACTTTGCAGGATTTCACGATGATGATTCCTGAGTTCTTGTAGCTCCTTTTCTTCTTCTGTTTTTTGGGGTTGATGCATTCAAATTCTACCTGTTTTTTTAAAAAAAATGAAGGGAAAGAAGAAATACAGGTTACAATAAACACACGGTACACTGAAAAATGCATTCTCGTCTTCTCAAAAGCCAGCAAAATGAAGCAAAGGCCTGCAGTATATAATTAACTAAATAAAAATCAACTACATTGTTTTGCTTCCATGATGGATGCATTAAACCAGAGGTGGGGAACATTCTTTTCAGCCCAAGGGCCACATTTACTTGTCGGCAACCTTCCAGAGTCCACATGCCAGTGGTGGGCGGGCCAGAAGTTAAAGTGGGTAGGGCAACAAACAGTGGAGAATGGTGGCTCTGATGTCAGTGCGGTGAATCCGCTATCAGTTTTAATCAGAACTTTCAAGGAGCTCTCCCAGGTGCCAAACCTATTTCAGCACCTTGGACAGTCCCTTGAAAGTTCAGGCAAAAAACCGAAGCGGATGCATTGCCCCACTGACACTGGAACCGCCACTCTTCCCTGGCAGCAAATGTTAATTTACTCACACTTCTCTCTCTGTATTCCATCCAGCCAAGCAAGAAGCATGATCAGAGTTCAAGGAGGGTGTGAAGGGAGGCCAGTGAGGTGCGTGGTCTGGAGAGAAGGGATGTGTTTGGGGAGAGGGTGTGTAGCCTGAGGAAAGTTTTGCAGGCCACAGAGAGAGGCTTGGAGGGCTGCATTCAGCCCCCAGGCCTGAGGCTTTATGTCTCTGCATTAAAAAAACCCTGGAGTTCTGGGACCCCCACTGAGGGGTCTGGGAACTCTCTGCCTCCACAGTCAGAATCTGTATGCTTCTGAATATCAGTTGCTGGAAACCAAAGGAGGGGCGAGTGCTCTTGCGCTCAGGTCCTCCTTGCAGGCTTCCCATGGGCATCTGGCTGGCCGGAGAGAACAGAACGCTGGACTAGATGGGCCACTGGCCTGATCCATCAGGCTCTTCTTCTGTCCTTAAGCTCCCTTGGATGGAAAGTGGAATAAATAAGCTGGAGCTTGTTTTAGCTGGGACTCGGGAAACTTTCCCCAAAGGGTTAGCTCAGGTGTGGGGAACCTGTGGCCCTCCAAATGTTGCTAAATTACACCTCACCTCATTCCTGGCCTAATCCATGCTTGCTAGGCCTGATGGGATTCGTACTTCAGCAACACCTGGAGGACCAAAGGTACCCTACCCATGGGTTAGCTGTGACTGGGAGGCGAGGATCCCTGGAATCATTTGCACACCTTCTCCCTGAATTCTGGGCACTGCCCAGGATTGTCTCTGGGTTGGCCTTGCACTTGTTTTCAAGGCGCCCATGCTGGCTGAAGGTTGGAGTCAACCCAGGAGCTCCGACTGGATTTTGTGCTGCCAAGTAGAGCTGTGAGACACGAGGTTTGCCTGGCTGGGGTGGCCTCTGTGTGGTGGCACCAGGGATTCACTGGTTATGCATACCAACCCTTCAGTCCCCTGTAACCCAAACCCAAACCAGCTGTCAGGGGGTTTACTTCTAATTTTGTTTTTTCTGATTTCATTCAGCACTTCAAGCACAATTCTGTGAAGAGAGGAAGCAGCCTGAATAGCTGCCCACATCAAAGCAAACAAGAGTCTATTCTTAGTGTTCAGATGGATGGTCTAAGCCAGCAAGGCCTTTCTCCTTCTGGAAAATGGGAATAATACTGGCCTCCTGCATAGTTTTGTAAGGAGTCCTCACTAGTGCAGCAGGATTGACAATTTTTAAAAGATGAATGAAATCAGCCCCGGCTGCCACACCTTCGTTACACGTATGGCTAACTGCAGGCCTTCAGATGAATGAAGGAGAATGTGCTTATGAAGGGATGAACCTGTCAAAACCTGCTTCTCTTTTTTCCACATCAGTTTGCAAACATTTTCTTGACAAAAAAAAAGTCTGCATGAAAATTTGTATGCATTTTTCCATGTCCGTCTCCTAATATACACATTTTTGCAAGCACGTTTCCCTAATATAATTCATTTCGTAGCATTATTTTCATTAATATATACATTTTTGTGCAGACTTTTCCATAACAGATACCTTTTTGTACACATGTTTTGGTTGGAGAATTGCATCGTGAAATTCAGAAAATTGCACATTGTGACAGATAACTGCATTTTGGCCTGCTCATTTGTTTGGAGAGAGCAAATTACATAGGAACAGAGGAAGCTGCCTTATATAGTCAGACCATTGGTCTCTCTAGCTCAGAACTGTCTACACCAACTGGCAGCAGCTCTCTATGGGTCTCTCCCAGTAGGTTTCACATTAAAATGCTGCCTGAATACCCCACCCCATCCTTAGCTCTGCTGCTTTGAACCATACAGCATTGCTGGCAGTAGGAGAGTTCTGCCTTGTACCTAGACAATGGAGCTAAGAAACACATCCCTTCTGGTCTTTAGAGCCTGGAGTTTGGAATAAAGGAGCTGCCTGAGCTATTTAAAGCACATAACTACATTTAGAAGCACTCAGCATCAGACAGAAACTCAAGGGGAAATGGCAGATGAACGCAGCAGGAGTCCAAGCCTCTCTCTCTTTTCTTTTTTTTTGAGGGTGGAGAATGTTGATTACTCACTAGGTAAACAAACGCGTGTTCCCATTTTATTTTTAAGCTTTTTACGTAGAAGCACCTCAATCATCCCTCTGCAAGAACCTTTTCTTTCTCCCTGGAGCATGTTGACACACATGCATGCACTCACAGTAGAGGAAAAGGAAGGTTTGATTCCTAGCCTCAAAAGAGCTTTGAAGTCAATTATGTAACGATTTTGAATGACCGTTTAGAAACCTGACCTGCTGGGGCTTTATCAACCCATAGATCAATCTGTATTGCTCACTTTGCCCTGAGAGAGATCAATGGCATAACCTTCTGACTACTAGGTAATACTATCTAACTGAAACAGACGGAAATTCTCTCTCATTTTGCAACTCAGTCTTCACTATAACAGATCTCTTCTTCACATAATAGGGTAAAATCTGGCTGTTTATCAGCTTTCTATAAACTTCCACTAAGAAGCCAAGTCACGATTGGTCCATCTAGCTCAGTATTGTCTACACTGACTGGCAGCAGCTCACCTTAAGATGAAAGAGTCTTCTCTGGCCCTGCACTTGCCACGGATTGAATGGGACATATTTTGCATGCAAAACATGCACTGAGCTATGACCTTACTGTGATATCACAGAATGATCGCAAACATTCCAATAACATAAGAGGAAGTCTATGTCTCACAATATTGATAAACAGATCAGATAAGGTTTTGTTAATACAGTGTAATACAGCAATTACAAACATTCAGTCATATATCAAAGAAACAAACCTTACACATTTAATAACATTTCTGAGATTGATAAAAGAAAAACAAATTTAAAATATCAAATTATAACAGAGAAGAAAGCTGCCATTTCTATGGTAATCCATAGCATTTTTATTCATCTTAGTATACAACAGCAGTGCCCGAGTGAGAAATCTTGCTGTTCTAAATGCAGCATACTTATCAGTACCTTTGACCCCATCTGCACTTTAACATTATACATTTAAAGCAGTATGCCATTTTAAACAGTCATGGGTTCCTCCCAAAGAATCCTGGGAACAGTAGTTTTGTTAAGAGTGCTGAGAGTTATTAAAATGGAAATGGACTGCCTTCAAGTCAATCCCGACATATGGCGACCCTATGCGTAGGGATTTCATGGTAAGCGGTATCCAGAGGAGGTTTACCATTGCCTCCCTCTGAGGCTAGTCCTCCCCAGCCGGCTAGGGCCTGCTCAGCTTGCCACAGCTGCACAAGCCAGCCCCTTTCTTGTCTGCAACTGCCAGCTGGGGGGCAACTGGGCTCCTTGGGACTCTGCAGCTTGCCCACGGCTGCACAGGTGGCAGGACATGTAACCCCTGAGCCACTCATTGTGGGAATGACCTTTAGCTGGCCCTTGACACCCAGGAGACACGAGCGGGGATTTGAACTCACAGACTCTGGACTCCCAGCCAGGCTCTCCCCCCACTGGGCTATACCAGCTGTTAATGAGAGTTACTAAGAGACCCCCCTATTCTCCTCACAGAAGAAGCCATGGTTGTTTAAAGTGGTATGAAACTGCTCTCATTGTATAGTGCAGATGGGGCCTTTTAGTAGGAAGGGCAACTAATCTCGGAAAACAATCATATCCAAGACGCTAGCAATGGATGGATGTTTATAATACACCTCACATTCAAGTAGATCATCTGAGAATTGAAAAAGCAGACTTGATGTTTAGGAATACCCTTAATTTGGCGCTACGGCTTTTCCCCAAGCCTTGCTGCAGGCCTGTGCAACTACCACACTTCCTGTGAAAAGCGAGAGAAGCGGACCACCTCTATCAGCCTGGCTGAGGCCAACTGCGATTTGGTTCTTTTCTCTTGGGGAGGGTTGCTGAGGATTGCATGAGCTTTGGGGTGAAAAGTGATTTCCAATGAATATCTGAACTTTGTACCAAACTATTTGGCTGTAGTTCAGTGATTTCAACGTGCAAAGTATTTTAACAATCCTCTCATTGACTTTCATCCTTAGCCTTAGTTCTGTTTTTGTAAAACAGGAACGATAGGCTGCGACTGAGCGGGGATCAAAGTCAGATTCCTGTAAGTCCAACAAGTTAGCCATTGGCACAAATCCCTAAGCGCTCTTCTGCGAGGCTGATAAGGTGAAAGCCTTAACTGGGTGAACTTCGGCCTTCGTTTGGTACTAGAAGTGATGTTTGCTAAAAAGGGTCAGCACAAACACGTTGATAGCGAGCAAGAGTTTGGACGGAAATGGAAGCAATAACCCAAGATAACACAAGTAAAGGGACAAAGGCGGCAGATTAATCCCGTCCAAGCAGGATGTAAAGGAACAACACGTTATGGAGGCAGATATAGTTCTTTTTAAAGACACTTATCCAGTTGGATTTTTGCTGCACAGCCCCGTTAATAGCAGTACGTAGAAACAGAGGAAGCTGGCTTATGCCAAGTCAGACCATTGGTCTTGTCTGCACTGACAGTCAGCAGCTCTCCAGGGGCTCATAGAATCATAGAATAGGAGAGTTGGAAGGGGCCTATAAGGCCATCAAGTCCAACCCCCTGCTCAGTGCAGGAATCCAAATCAAAGCATCCCCGACAGATGGTTGTCCAGATGCTTCTTGAATGCCTCCAGTTCAGGCAGGGAGCATTCCCAGCCCTCCCTGCAGATGATGCTGGGGATTGAGCCTGGGACCTTTGACATGCAAGGCAGATGCTCTGCCTTGCTGAAGGCCTGCACAACTGCCGCGCTGCCTCTGAGAAGTGGAAGAGCGAGGCCACTTGATCGACCTGACTGGGGCCAACTGCCTTCTGGTTGTGGGGAAGAGTCGTCGCTCTGTGGCAGACCATCTGCTTAGCAAGCAGACAGTCCCAGGTTCAGTCCACGGCACCTCCCCAGCACCTCCAGGCTGAAACCCTGGAGGGAGAGCTGCCGACTGTCAGCAAAGAGGACGCTACTGAGCTAGACGAAACAACGAGTCTGACTCAGGATAGGGCAGCTTCCTGTGCTCCCAGAACCGCCTCCATTGTCAGCCTAGATGCCTGTGAGGGACTGGTGAGACACTGAGGCCCCCTGAGCTAAGATGGGAGCAACAGCCATTAGACTCCAGTCCCCTGCAGTGGTCATTCCATCTGGCCATCATTTGACCTCATTATACACTACAGGGGCTGGGGAACCTTTTTCAGCCCAAGGGCCACATTCCCTTCTGGGCAACCTTCCAGGGTCCACATGCCAGTGCTGGGCAGGGCCTGAGGCAAAAACGTGGAGAACAATTTTACCTTTCTACAGGAGGTTAGTTCCTACGTACTTGCACACCCGTCTCCATCCTCCATCCAGACAGCCAAGAATTGCTATCAGAGTTCAAGGGCACATTCCAGCCAGGTAAAAACATGCAAGGAGAGTGCCAAGCAGGTTTGGTGAGGGGCGCATGGCCTGGGGAATGTTCCGAGGGCCAGAGTGAGAGGCCTGGGGGGGCCGCATTTGGCCTTCGACCTTGAGGCTCCTCATTCCTGATACAGCAGCATGAATGAGTCAGTACCTGGGTTTGATCATCCTTTCCTCTTCCTTCCCTCAAAATCAACAAATAAACTTCTGATGCACCAAATCAAATGCAGACCACTAGCCATGTAATGTTACCAGCCAGGTGCATGAAAACTCCATCTCTGCAGTTCCAGGCAAGCAGCAAAACTCGGCAAGTTCATAAAGACTCAGGTGGACTGCCACATGTAGCTAGTAGGCTGTCATTGGCTTGGAGGGTCAGAGGTTGTGCAGATTTGTCATGCCATGAGTATCCCATATCTCCTAATATCCATGTCCCCACAAAAAGGAAATACGTTCCTAATCGTTGCTTCACAGCTACAAAATTTCTTCTCCTTGGAAGCTTATCAAAGCATCTTTTTGAACTGCTGTAAGGCCCTCATATTGCAGGCTAGGCTAAAAGGTGTTAGAAAAAGGGCGGGGAACCTTTTTCAGCCCACATGCTGCATCCTCTCACGGGCCACATGCAAAAGTGGCCTGAATAACAGATGTGACATTTACCTTTCCAGAGTAGGCAAAGTGTTACTGTTATTTTAAAATTATTCTTATTCTCATTACATTTATACCCCACCTTTCTTCCATCATGGAAGCCAAGGTGACATGCAAGAGGTTCTCCGGTGGTCTCCCATCCAGGCCCACACCTGCTTAGCTTCAGCAAGGTGGTGGCCTCTGGTGCTTTCAGGCCATATTGTGTTCATATTCGAACAAATCCAAAGTTCTTCTCCAGAGCTTACCACAAAGGCATCTTGGGCTTCACACATCTTGGCGACGGAGGTCTGGAGCTCCCCGATGAAATCATGGCCTCCATCGTTATCATAATCATGGCACACGATCTAGAGGAAAAGGAGGAAAAGTGTGTGTGTGGAGTTATGGAGTATACAGGTGGGCCTGCCAGCCCAAGAAACTTGAAATTGAGTTCCAACCTTTTTATGACAAGAGTAATTTCATGAAAGAAACTCATCTTTCTCGGAAATGGGATAGCTTTTTTTAGGAATTGCAACAAAGTGTCAGAAATAATGAGATGTTGTCTAGGAAGAGTAATTACAGCAGAACAGCTCCAATTAACTGATAAAGACAAAGGTCAGGATAACGAAGACAGCTATTTCCAGAAACTTCCAAGAACTTCTTATTTGCAGACTATTTTAAAATGTTGTAAAAGTGTTCCATTGAGGGGTGGCATCCATGGTCACCAGCATAACCAGGTCCACAGCCAGCCCACAGATTCTGTTTTCCCTGAATTTGGCCGTGAAAGAAATAGTTACATCTGACAACTATATGCTGAGTTCTCCTTCCCCTGAACATCCTTCTCCTGAACATCTCCTGATACAATGCTTGATTCCTGAGGTGCTGCTGGAATGATTTCTGTGGAGCATGCACTTTAAAAATCCCCAGAAGTGTTGCTGCTCCCCTCTGGATATGTGGAACAGGGCCTTCACAGTGGTTGCCCCTTTCATGTGAAATCCATTTCCAAAGTTCATTCTTTATTAATTTTTAGGAAGATAGTGATGATATGGCTTCTAAAAAGGTGTTGGTATGCAGGCCATTGCTTATGTGTCTGCTATAAGTAAAACAATCTGAAAGTTCCAAACTAGATTTCTTGAAGAGACCCAGATCTGGGAAAGTGGGTCTCTGTCCAACATTAAAGATGAAATGGAGGAGGGTATGATTTATTTATTTATTTATTATTAAATTTATATCCCACCCTTCCTCCCCCTAGGAGCCCAGGGTGGCAAACAAAAACACTAGAAACACTCCAAAACATCTTAAAAACATTTTGTGTATCTGTTTTTGGTGTTTTTAGTTGCTGTAAACCGCCCAGAGAGCTTCGGCTATGGGACGGTACACAAATACAATCAATCAATCGATCGATCAATAAACAAACAAACAAACAAATAAATAAATAAAAACAGACTTTAAAATATATTAAATATATTAAAACAAGACATCTTTAAAAACATGTTAAAACAAAACATCTTTTTTTAAAAAAGCTTTAAAAACATCTTAAAAAGCAATTCCAGTACAGATGCATTCTGGGATAAGGTTTCTACTTAAAACGCTTATTGAAAGAGGAAGGTCTTCAGTAGGCGCCGAAAAGATAAAGAGATGGCGCCTGTCTAATATTTAAGGGGAGGGAATTCCAAAGGGTAGGTGCCACTACACTAAAGATTGGCTTCCTAGGTTGTGCAGAACGTACCTCCTGATAAAGATGGTATCTGCAGGAGGCCCTCACCTGCAGAGCGCAGTGACTGACTGGGTATATAAGGGTCTTTATATAAGATGGTCTTTCAGGTATCCTGGTCCCAAGCTGCGTAGGGCTTTGTACACCAAAACCAGAACCTTGAACTTCGCCTGGTAGCTAATGGGCAGCCAGTGTAATTCTTTCAGCAGTGGGGTGACGTGTTGGTGATATCCTAACCCAGTGGGCAGTTGTGCTGCCACATTTTGCACCAGCTGCAGCTTCCAGACCAACCTCAAGGGTAGCCCCACATACAGTGCATTACAGTAATCCAACCTGGAGGTTACCAGTGCATGGGCAACAGTGGTCAGGCTATCCCAGTCCAGAAACGGCCGCAGCTGTCTTATCAGCCGAAGCTGGTAAAAGGCACTCCTAGCCACTGAGGTCACCTGGGCCTCTAGCAACAAAGATGAATAGAGGAGCACACCCAGATTATGGACCTGCTCTTTCAGAGGGAGTACGACCCCATCCAAAGAAATAAACTGATCAATTATCCGAACTCGGGAACTATCAACCCACAGCACTTCTGTCTTGCTAGGATTCAGACTCAGTTTGGAGTGTAACTTAAACCTTCCTGCACACACTCCTTTTCTCCTAAACTCTGATTCCTTATCTGCTCTTCTTCCAGCTCTAAGAAAAGCATCTTGAAACACCAGCTGGAGAAAAGCAGCTGGGGGAAGAGAGGAAGGGAAAGCAGGGGAAGGTACAAGCATCCTTCACCTGCCAGTTTCCCCCTTTTAAATATTCAGCAGAGACCCCTGTCTTAAGCCTGAAACTGGCACTATATATCTAGTTCAGCGCAAAGTCTGTTTGGACATCCCTTTATTGCGTTGTAATATATATATATGATAGCACTCTTCAAGTACATGAAAGGTTGTCACATAGAGGAGGGCCGGGATTTGTTCTCTATTGTCCCAGAGTGCAGGACACGGAATAAAGAGCTCAAGTTGCAGGAAGCCAGATTTCGACTGGACATCAGGAAAATCTTCCTAACTGTTAGAGCCATACGACAATGGAACCAATTACCTAGAGAAGTAGTGGGCTCTCCAACAATGGAGACATTCAAGAGGCAGCTGGACAGCCATCTGCCGGGAATGCTTTGATTTGGATTCCTGCATTGAGCAGGGAGTTGGACTTGATGGCCTTATAGACCCCTTCCAACTCTACTATTCTAGGATTCTATGATTGCTATCAGGATCTGTTTAAAACATCAAGAGCCGTGTCAAGAGCCATTGGGCTAAAAAGTAGGCTAAAAGTTTTCAAATGTTATCAGAAAAGGCTTACATGTTTTGCGGCTTCTAGGCAACTAGAGAGCTTGGCACACACCTCTCAGTATTAGAAACTCCAATTAATTTTTCTCTCTCTCACCAGCACTTGGAGACAACTAAACTGAATCAAGGTAGAGTTTGGCCATCAGTACCTTTATCTGCTTTTCAATGTCCCCGTCACACAGAGATATTAAAGGCACAGTGAACGGCTTCCACACAGGATCCAGCGTGTATTTAATCACCTGCAATTTGGAGAGATGGAGAAGAATGGGATAAACGTTGGAGAGGCATAGGATAAGATCATTTCACATAAGGACATAAAGAAGAGCCCTCCTGGATCAGTCCAGCATCCTGTTCTCCCAGCGGCCACCCAGATGCTCGGGGGAAGCTCGCAAGCAGGATCTGAGCACAAGAGTACTCTTTCTTCCTTCGGTTTCCAGCAACTGAGCCAGACACCAAGGGCTCAACTAGACATCAAGGCTGGTCTTACTAATAAATAGGCAGTGTGAGACAACTGCCACAGGCAGTAAATGTTGCGCTGTAGGGAAAGCAGAGGTGGCTCCTGGCTGTTCCTCCCATGCCCCCCCAAACCATTCCCCTTTGTATCCACAAAGCCTGTCCTGGGGCCCCTAATTTGGCCTGCACCACCAGATATGCAGATGAGATACCGTCTCATCACCAGTGCTGAAGTAAGACTGCGTACATTTAAAGCACAACTTCCACCAAAGAATCCTGAGAATGGTAGTTCACCCTTCAGAGCTACAGTTCCCAGCACCCTTAACAAATGACAGTTCCCAGGATTCTTTGGGGGGAAATTATGTGTTTTAAATGCATGGGGTGGCATTCAGTGCCAAGTTCTACTCAGATTAGTCCCATTGAAGGCAACAGACACGGCTAATTTAGGTTCGTTAATTTCAGCAGGTCTACTCCGAGAAGGATTTAGTTGAATGCAACCCATGGCATGTAAGCAGCCTAAGTTCCAACTTTTGGCTTCTGTGTGTGGAATGGGAAGGAGGGTGGCATCTTGTCCTTCGCATCAGGCATCAGCATGTCTTGGACCGGCCCTGCTACACAATGAGGGCAGCCACACTTTTTATACACCCATTCACATATAAAGCAGGAGGTGCAGAGTGCCCCCACCGTTTTGACATCAAATGTTGCACATGGGTGACAGAAGCAAAATCTTCTCCTGTCTTACCTCTCCACACTCTATCTCTTCTGACACTTTTCTCCAAGTCCTGCTCCGATACTGGAATTGAGGCAGGCTATCAGGGAAAGTGCCTGGATGATGGAAGGTGGGGAGAGTTTCTTCATGTGTACACAGCTTCTGATGTAAAAAAAATCAGAATCCCAGTCCCCTGCTTTAAATGTGAATGGGGCAGAAAGGCTTCCTTCACTGATATAATTTGGTCCTGAGCTTCTGTAAACCAGTGGTGGTGAACTGCTGACCTGCAGGCCTCCCCATTAGGCCCATGGCATGGTTTGGCCCAAACCATGTCCATCTGCCCATCACCAGATGCCACAGGGCAGGTGAGCCTACAGGGCTAAAATCAAAAGCAGGAATTGGGAGTGTGCTCTAAGTGCACTCGGGATTTTTCCTTTCCAGCTGTTGGTAGAATTCAGAGCTTTTTGAATCTGGTGCCTTTTTCTGTCACCACAGGGAAAAACACACACCATATTATGGCTGGAAAGGAAGACTCAGGAACACACTTATGAGTGTAGGGAAGCTTTAAAAATAAATAAATAAGCGGAGGAGCATTCAGACGTTCAACACAGCCCCTCCACCTACAGCCTGAAATGGTACAGATTGTCCTGGCTGAAGCTGAAGAACTCAAGACTCAAACACAGTTGTGGTTTTTTCTTTTACTGTAGTAAGAGAGAGCTTCAGTTCAGTGCACTTCATGAATCTATTTATGCTTACTCAGAACACGGCATCTCTCTAGAACTAGTTAAATGTGACTTTGCAACTCTAAGACATCAACTCAGCCACCGCTCCCCTCCTGAGTCAGCTTAAGTGAGGCTGGGCGGTCTTCCTGCTTCCGTGTGCCAACTGTCAATCCTGTGAGCGCGGGCGTAAGCAAAGGCTCAGCCTTACTGAGTCTGTTGAATTTCCCGCCTCATTTGTCTCCTGGCGTGAGGCAAAGGTGGGGCATCAGCCACCTTCTTGTCTTCCCCCTCTGACGGTGGGGGGCTGCGAACTGACAGCCTAGGCACGGGAAGTGGGGGTGCCAGGCTGGGAAGCATCTGATGGGCCAGGTTGAACTCCCACAGGGGTGTCTGGAGTTGTGGGGGTACAGCTGTCAAGGACTGGAGCTGGGGAGCCTTCTAAGTCCATTTTGCTACATGGCCTCTCCCCAGGTTGTTCATCCCAGTCTAAGTCCTTGTCCTCTGCCTCACTCTCGTCTGTTTACCCCCTCCCAGCAGGGCTGATGACACAGTCCAGGGGAAGGATTTTCTACTTGATCCCTGTTGAATGTATAAACTGGCTCTCCGCTCTTCTTGAGCTGGACACCATTGTTCAAAATGTGTACCACAAACTGGTCAATTTACACATGTACGGCTTCTTTCCACCCTCAACAACTGCTATATGCTTCTAGTTCAACCTGCAATGCCCAAATTATTTATAAAGCCTAAAAGAGAGAGGATCGACTTTGTACTGAAGGGTGAGGCATGGTTTGTTAACACGACTAAATGCTTCTCTACATGGAGCTGAAAGGATCAAGAAGAAACACATACACATCATAGGAACTGTATAAAACTGAGACTCTCCTGTGTAGAACTGTCAGACACTGGAGCACTGTGTGGGTGTCTGGAACGATGCCTACTTACAACCCCACATGGGGGGGGAATAGACATTATGAATGTGTCAGTCAGCACTGACACAAATCAGTCATGCAGGATATGGTCTTCCCCACAACGATGGAGACTGCTGGGTCTGATGTCAGTGGTGCAGTGAATCTGCTCTGGGTTTTAGTCCAAACTTTTGAGAAGCTGCACCTTGGACAGCTCCTTGAAAGTTTGGACTAATACCCAGGGTAGGGGATTCACTGCCCCACTAACACCAGAGCCATCAGTCCCCATTGCCCCATGATATTGGTGCAAAACCCACCGCACAGCACTTCCGTTGCAGTTTGGCCATTATGCACAGATACAGCACGGATTGCAGGGAACAGCCCACTGCAATGGTTATCTGATGGTGTGCACAGCTTAAAGTAGAGATCATAGAATCATAGAATAGCAGAGTTGGAAGGGGCCTGTAAGGCCATCGAGTCCAACCCCCTGCTCAATGCAGGAATCCAACTTAAAGCATACCCAGCAGATGGCTGTCCAGCTGCCTCTTGAACGCATCTAGGGTTGGAGAGCCCACCACCTAGCCCACCACGTCCCTAGGTCATTGGTTCAATTGTCATACCGCTCTAACAGTTAAGAGGTTTTTCCTGATGTTCAGCTGAAATCTGGTTTCCTGTAACTTGAGCCCATTATTCATATCCTGTACTCTGGGACGATCAAGAAGAGATGCACTCAGGTCCTGCTTGCGGGCTTCCCATGAACATCTGGTTGGCCACTGTGAGAACCAGATGTTGGATCAATGGACTACTGGCCTGATCTAGCAGGCTCTTATGTTCTTAAGAATCACTATGTGGCCCTCAGAAGATTTGCCATGAGAAAAGGTAGCCTCCAGGCTGGACAAGGTTCCTCATCCCTGGCTGAAGGCATGGTCTTGCGCTAGGGATGGAAACATTCATCAATTTCAGTTCTCTCAGTTTCTCATTTGTGCAATCTTAAATTCAGTTTTGCAGCAATTTGCAATTTTTAAAAAAAACCCTCATGAAAATTATTTAGCATTTTAGTGCAAATTTCTCCTACTAAACACATGTTGTATGCAGTTTTGACCTAACATACCCATTTTGCAAGCAATATCTCCTAATATAATCCATGTTTGTATGTTATTTTTACTAATGTATAAATTTTTCTGCACATATCCCCCTAATATAAACATTTTTTTAAACCTTGTTTGGTTGGAGAAGTGTATTGCAAAATTCAGATAAGTGCGAATTTCAAAGGATGACTGTTTTGGTTTTCACATTGTTTTGCAAAGCGCGAATTTGATAAATTCGGTTTTAAATTTGAACCGAACCAAGTTTCTCCCCCGTCCCTATCTGTCATCTTGTACAACAACGTTTCTGATTTGTGAAATGCAAGGCAGTTTGAAACACTTAAATCTGTTGTTGCTGGAGTGACAGGAGCCAGAGTTGCTGGCACAAACGTGAACACTGTAGCTTGAAGAAACCAACAAATGCTACATTTGGGAGGAAGATGTTGGCTGCAGTCCCCTGTAAAAAAATGGCAAAACTTAAAAAGAGCCAAGCTCTATTCAGAGATTGAATGCTCACTCAGTTACACGTGGGGGGGGAGGAAAGCAGGGTGAGGCTCCTTCCCTTTGGTTCCACTTCCACATCATCCACACATAGGGGTTGAAGATGGGAGCCTGTTCTACGCCCACACATACACACAGGCTGCATGAGCTCCTGTTTTTGCTGCTACCTTTTGTTGGCACGCTACTTCCCAGTAGCTACACTAAAATCCTGGACACCTGAATTGTTTTCTATGGGGCTGCCTCCACCAGGGAAGACAGCAGAAAAGGCTTAAGAACAGTCTAGACGATGGGTGTATGACTCCAACCTTTTCTTTATCTAACTGCTATATATGCTTTCTTAAATGTCAGCCATTGCTATGATTGTGGGTTAATGATCCTGGCTTGCTGCAATAAACCATGGTTTCAACTAATCACAGTCTCTTTCCATTTCAGATGTAACAAGAAACTCTGCCTAGTTTAGAATGGAAAATGAAAGATTCCAATCTCTGCCTTGGGGTTGCGGCAGAGAAGAAAGGGGGGAAGTGCAGAGTATGCAAGCCCAAAGGCTTTTTACTTCTCCTTTATGTAATGCTAAATGATGGTTTGGCAGCAGCATTTTCTGGCTTCACGCCAAGAACTTTTTAATATTTCCAGGATTGTATAAGAAGGGAGATCAACATAGAGGGGTGCAGAAATCGATGAAACTTTCTTCTGCATAATGTATTTAGGACTGGCATGCAATAAGAAGAAAACAAGCACACAGATAGTTGTCTCCATCTAAGATTCCTTGGAGAGTCACTGTCTCTTTTCTCGCTGGAAACAGAAGAAGACACGTTGGTTTGTAAAAGCTCTTGTTTGGATTTTTTTTTTTTTTTTTAGAAATTCCTTTCTTTCTGCTCAACAAGAAGGCAATGCTGACAAATTCTGGAGTCGTGCCTGTCTGTTATTTGTATCCAGATTTCCACTGATGCTCGGCAAAACAAATCAACTTTACAAAATGGCAAACTTCTGGTCAAAGAAGCAGTTGTCAAAAATTTCTAAATGCAGTTTGCCTTTGGCTAGTCACCCCACTGACTGGAAATTTCCTTCCTGTCCTATGGGGAAATACAATGGGTTGTATTCCGCTAAATCCTACTCAGAGTAAACCCACTGGAACACAGGAAGCTGCCTTATACTGAGTCAGACCATTGGTCCATTTTGCTCAATACTGTCTACACTGACTGGCAGCGGCTCTCCAGGGCTTCAGGCACAGAGTCTCTCCCAGCCCTACATGGAGATGCCTGGAATTGAATCTGGGGCCTTCTGCATGCAAGGCAGATGCTCTGTCACTGAGCGATGGCCCCTCCCCAATTTATGAACCTCAGGTAGTCATGTTTATTAACGTCAATGGATCTCCTCTGACTAAGAGTAGCACTGTATACCACCCAAAATAAAGAGAGCCTCCTTTACCACAAAATACTCAGAAGCAAACCCCACTGAGCTCCCTGCGATTTATCCCTAGTAATTGTGCTTAGGATTGTAGAATTTCAGGAGCAATATGCTTGATGGAGGCATGTGGGCTATACAAAAACAGGATTGACTTACCCTCAACAATGTAGTTATGTAGCCAGATCTGATTGGCTCTGTGATGACATCACTAAGTTCAAAAACAAACGGCACTGAAGGATACCTTAGGACTGCCTCATGCTTTACATTCCTGACAGTGCTTTTTTGGGTAAATAATGAGGTGCTGGTACCCACATCTTGATAAGAGTGCCGTGGGCGCCAGCACAAAATGGCTGCCATGGGCAGCACACACACGCCAGTGAGTACTGTCAGGAAAAAAGCCCTCTCCCTGCCCAAACACTGAGGACTTGGGGTTGGGGAGTCACTGCTGGTGATCCTCCATGGCTCGGAGGCATGGCTTGCATCAACCATGAGCTGTGCCTTCAATATTGCGGGCCCAAATATGTGGAACTTCTTCCTGCCTGAGATCAGACATGTCCCCTCACTGTTGAACTTTAGGCACTTAATGAATCCTTTTTTTTTTTTTGCATTTCAGCATGCATTTTAAGTAAGCTCTTCTGATCTTATAGTTAATTTTAACTGATTTTATCTTTTGTAGCCTCACTGTACACACCGCTTAGAAACTATGGTGTAAAAAGCAGTATACAAATAACTGAAATAAAGTTGAACCTAAATGCCAAAACAAGGTAAGATTTTAAATGGAGGTCCTTTGGGAAAATATTGTAGGGCACAGAAAGTCCCTTCCCCCCCCTTTTGTTCTAAGAATGTTTTGTGAAGAACATCACTTTTTCAGCCCTACTGAAAAGACCACACTGGATTCATCCTTATGACAACCAGCACGGTAGGTAATTATTAATCCCATTTTCCAATGGGTCATTACGGAGGTGGGGGACAGACCCTGGATCAGGCAGCATTTAAATCCATGCCTTCAAGATCCATGCCTGTGTTCACTGAACATCCTATAAGATACACTGAAGGAGGAACAGACTGCTGTGGAACACTCTTTCATCAGAGATGCGGTGGGCATCCTCGTTTTTGATTTTCAGGCGCCTCTTGAAGACTTTTTTGTGCCAATAGGCCTATGCTGCTGTTTAAAATGTCTTTCGAACAACCGGTCATTTTAATTATTGTTTTGTATTGCTTTTAAATGTTTTCATGTTGCTGTACACCACCCTGATGCTTTCCCAGAGGGCAGTATATATAAATATATAAACATATATAAACAGAACATCACCTGCAGGTCCTGCAATATAGTTTACATCATCGAGTGCAAAAGACCAGGATGTCATATCCAATACGTAGGAAAGACCACAACTGACCTACGCACGCGATTCAGGAACCACAAGTTGGCAATTTTGACAAAAAAAGTGGAGCAACCAGTTGCAAAGCATTTTAACATTGAGGGTCACCGCCTGTTGGACTTTTCCATCAGAGCGATAGAGATGCCAGCAGATCCAGCAGCATTGACCAAAAGGGAGAACTTTTGGATTTACTCTCTGGACACATTGGCACCACATGGCCTGAACCTGGAGGACAATACCAGCATCACTTAGCTTCTGCTAATGCACCCCCTCTGAGCATTCCATCCTCAAAGCTCTATAACTGCCACCTTGGTAACAGCATTTGTATGTTGGCAGCTGATGAAGGCGGAAGCTGAAACGTTTTGTTAATATAATAAAAACCTCTGGTTAATCACAATTACGTTCATATATATATATATATATATACACACACATATATTTATAAATAAATAAAATAAACTATCGGGGCTAAATCCATTGATCAAAGTATTGCGTGCTTGTGAAGTGTTGGAGATTGCAAGCATGGGCCCAGAAAGCAAAGGCTTAAAAGAAAATGGACAGATGGTTTCTGCCCATTCTAGGCTTATAACACCATCACAAAAATCTAGAGATGGCAACATTCATGTTTTGCTTTATAATGCACTTCAGGTTATTATGTAAGAAGAAGAATGTGTCCTCTCCTGTGGCACCTCAAAAGATGAAGGACTTTATTGCAGCATAACATTTGTGGACTCTGTCAGATCTTAGCTGGGAGCTAAGGGAAAGGGCCATAGCTCGTCTGCTTTGCATGCCCAAGGTCCCTGCTGCGATACCCGGCATCTCCAGGAAGGGCCACAAAAGACCCCTGCCTGAAACCTTGCCTGGAGAGCTGCTGCCAGTTAGTGTAGACAATACTGAGCTAGACGGACCGATTGTCTGCCTCAGTACATGGCACCATATCACATACAAAGGGGTAAATTTGATTAGTTTATGAACACTATAAAAGTGTGAATTAGGTATCCATGTAGATCAGCCTTCACCAACCTGCCCCCTTCCAGATGTTTTGGACTACAACTCCCATCAGCCCCAGCCAGCGCAGCCATATGATGCTGGAGTTGATGAGAGCTGTAGTCCAAAACAAGTGGAGGACGCCCGTTTGGCAAAGGCTATGCGGATAGGTATCTGCCAACTGAGGACAGCACAATGAATGTGATGGTGGGTTGGAAGCTGGTCCATTAGGGCAAATGGGGCACTGCATCATCAGCCCCAGTCTGCCCTCAGCTAGCCCCTACTTGCCAGCCTGCCTCCTTCCTAGCAACCAGCCCGGGGGTGGCCCTGGCAGCCAGCTTCCTCCTCCTTAGTCTCAGTCTTGCCCTTTGTAGAGCTCAGGGGAGGACGGGGACAAACTAGGACTGACCTGGCATCGACTCTGGTTCCAGCCGCTCTTGGCCGCCTTCCTTCTGCCCTACCACTCGCAATGGGCATCAGCCACCGCTGGGGGATTCTGATCCACAAAGATTATAGGCACAGCTCACAGGCAAGGTACCACAAGGCTCTTTTGTTGTTTCAAAAAGTGTTTGACAAGGTACCTCACCAAAGACTTCTGAGGAAGCTTAGCAGTCATGGAATAAGAGGAGAGGTCCTCTTGTGGATAAGGAATTGGTTAAGAAGCAGAAAGCAGAGAGTAGGAATAAATGGACAGTTCTCCCAATGGAGGGCTGTAAAAAGTGGAGTCCCTCAAGGATCGGCATTGGGACCTGTACTTTTCAACTTGTTCATTAATGACCTAGAATTAGGAGTGAGCAGTGAAGTGGCCAAGTTTGCTGACGACACTAACTTGTTCAGGGTTGTTAAAACAAAAAGGGATTGCGAAGAGCTCCAAAAAGATCTCTCCAAACTGAGTGAATGGGTGGAAAAATGGCAAATGCAATTCAATATAAACAAGTGTAAAATTATGCATATTGGAGCAAAAAATCTGAATTTCACATATACGCTCATGGGGTCTGAACTGGAGTTGACAGACCAGGAGAGAGACCTCAGGGTTGTAGTGGACAGCATGATGAAAATGTCGACCCAGTGTGCGGCAGCTGTGAAAAAGGCAAATTCCATGCTAGCGATAATTAGGAAAGGTATTGAAAATAAAACAGCCGATATCATAATGCCGTTGTATAAATCTATGGTGCGGCCGCATTTGGAATACTGTGTACAGTTCTGGTCGCCTCATCTCAAAAAGGATATTATACAGCTGGAAAAGGTTCAGAAGAGGGCAACCAGAATGATCAAGGGGATGGAGCGACTCCCTTACGAGGAAAGGTTGCAGCATTTGGGGCTTTTTAGTTTAGAGAAAAGGCGGGTCAGAGGAGACATGATAGAAGTGTATAAAATTATGCATGGCATTGAGAAAGTGGATAGAGAAAAGTTCTTCTCCCTCTCTCATAATACTAGAACTCGTGGACATTCAAAGAAGCTGAATGTTGGAAGATTCAGGACAGACAAAAGGAAGTACTTCTTTACTCAGCGCATAGTTAAACTATGGAATTTGCTCCCACAAGATGCAGTAATGGCCACCAGCTTGGATGGCTTTAAAAGAAGATTAGACAAATTCATGGAGGTCAGGGCTATCAATGGCTACTAGCCATGATGGCTGTGCTCTGCCACCCTAGTCAGAGGCAGCATGCTTCTGAAAACCAGTTGCCGGAAGCCTCAGGAGGGGAGAGTGTTCTTGCACTCGGGTCTTGCTTGCGGGCTTCCCCCAGGCACCTGGTTGGCCACTGTGAGAACAGGATGCTGGACTAGATGGGCCACTGGCCTGATCCAGCAGGCTCTTCTTATGTTCTTATGTTCTTATGCAGTGAGACTACTCATCATGACTACTGCTCTGCAATTCTGATGCATTTTCCTTAGCAAGCCTCATTTTAAGAAACAGAATAAATATTTCTAATTTTGGGTTGTCCACCTTGCTCAAAACAATCTGGCAACAGCAGGATCTTATATATTTTCCTGGAGGTATGTCCTACTGATTTGCATGGGGCTTACTCCCAAGTAAGTGTGCAGTATGAGAGACTTTCTAATTTATTTATTTCTGCTAAATAAAAGATCTGTCAGGATTAGCCAAGACTTAGGGTCCGCCGTTTGTTTCCCTTGTCGTGAGCCATCGAAGGCTTGTGGCCGGAGGGCAAAAAGGTTAATATTTTAATCTCACCTTCCCTACAAGGAGCTCAAGGTGATATACATGGTTCTCCTCCTCCTCCTCCATTTTACCCTCACAACAACCCTGTGGGGTAGGTTAGGCTTGAGGAGCAGTGACTGGCGTAAGGTCACCCAGCAAGCTTTATGGCTGAGTGGGGATTTGAACCCTGGTCTCCCAGGACCTGGTCCAACACTCTAACCACTACACCATGCTGGCTCTTCAGGCAGCAGCATGGCTCCACTGCCCAGACAGCCTATAGCAGGGGTAGCCAATGTCCCCTCCAGATGTTGCCTACCACTATCCCTGACCATTGATCTTGCTTGCTAGGGATGGTGGTGGTAGTAGTAGTAGTAGTAGTAGTAGTATGTACCTGCCCTTCACCCTGAGGTCCTAGGGTGGCTTACAATAGATTAAAACAACATAAAATCACAAAAATAGGATGGATCCTAAAAATACACATGTCAGATGCAGCCTTTCCCAACCGTTGGATCCCCAGATGTTGCTGGACTACAATTCCCATCATTCCTGACATCATGCTGGCTGGGGCTGATGGGAGTTGTAGTCCAGCAACATCTGGGGACCCAAAGGTTGGGAAAGACTGGCCACTAGGTTAAAGAGGTACATCTTCAGCATTTGCCAAAAACTGTACGGTGAAGTTGCCAGATGCACCTCTGTGGGGAGGGAGTTCATAACTTAGAGGCTGCCACGGAGAATACCCTCTCCCAGGCCACCATCGTCCCCCGAAATTCTGAGGGCGGCGGAACTACTAAGAGCGAGCCCTGGGAGTTAGAGTCCAAGCATATCTAGTAAGCCCCTTGTTGGCTATACCTGGCCTATTGGTTCTCCCTGATCTGGCTTAGCTATAAATGTTTCCAGGTCAGGTCTGGCCATTGCCTACGCAACAGTGCAATTTAGGCCTTGCTCTCCCTCTTTGCCTCTAGGCAGCCTGTTTTCCACCTCCTAGAATTATGCTCATTTCGAGTCCATACCTGAGCTTCAAAATGCCTCCTATTCCGTTTGGTCACCCCATTTCTTCACCAGGGCTGAATCTTCAACCCAATGGCTCTTGGCAAGGCAACCCCACCCCTCAATCAAGCAAGCATTCCAGGATGGCCCCTGTCTTGGCTGCCTACAGAGGATGGGGGAGAAATACGTTTCGGTTTGAATTCTAAGGCAAACCTACATAATTCACACTTCCCAAAGCATCACACGAACTGAAATGCAGCTATTTTAAATTCTCCAAATTTTGCAATGCACTTCTCCAACCAAATAACGTGTACAAAAATTAGGGGGAAGTGGGCATTAAAATGCATAACTAGTGAATATAACATACAAGAATGCATTATGTTAGGAAAAATTGCTTGCAAAAATGTGTATATTCAGAGAACTTTACACTAAAATGCAGACAAATTTTCCTGAGCGCTCTTTAAAAAAAACCAGAAACTGATACAAAACATGGAGAAATGAGCTCAGGATTGAAAAAAATGAGAAACAGAGAGAAACTGAACTGGACAGATTTAGGCTGTGGGCACGCTAGTGACTTCAAAAGCAGCAAGAATTGTTTTTTCTGACTGCGTTTTGAAGCCACTCTGCTGGACACACCTCCCTTCCCCACTGCTGACTTCAGACCTTTCAGGACCGCCCACAGCAAAGTGTTGGGCCAATCACTGTCTGTGCCTGAGCCTGCAGCAAAGTGTTTCCATTGGCCACACCTGGAAGACAAACAGGTTGGTCGACCAATCAGTTGCAAAATCTGCCCAAAGGTTCTTTTTTTTAAAGCACTCAAGCTGATCCAACCAGAGTTTTAGCATAAAATGTGGCAGAGTTTGACTAATGTTGTGTGCCATTTTCAGCAAAGAGAGGCGGAGACGCTCTGGAACAGGCACAACAGCGTGTCTTTACCCTTATCCATCCCTACATATGGCACAGTGCTGACATAAATGCCAATTCATATGTTACTGTATAGGAAGGATTGCCTGGGGTCAGTCCTGGCCTCATTTACCCACCCTGACCACTATTATTGTCATTGTTATTGTTATTATGGTTATTATTTATTACATTTGTATACCGCCCCATAGCCAAAGCTCTCTGGGCGGTTTACAACAATTAAAAACATTAAAAACAAATATACAAATATACAAATTTAAAAACACTTTTTAGAAGAGGAAAGTCTTGACCTGGCGCAAAAGAGATAACAGTGTTGGTGCCAGGCGCACCTAATCAAGGAGATCATTCCATAATTTGGGGGCCACCACTGAGAAAGCCCTCTCCTTTGTTGCCGTCCTCCGACCTTCCCTTGGAGTAGGCACCCGGAGGAGGGCCTTTGATGTTGAGCGTAGTGTACGGGTGGGTTCGTATCGGGAGAGGCGTTCCATCAGGTATTGTGGTCCTAAGTCATGTAAGGCTTTATAGGTTAAAACCAGCACCTTGAATCGAGCTCAGAAACATACAGGCAGCCAATGCAAGCAGGCCAGAATCGGTTTTATATGTTCGAACCGTCTGGTCCCTGTTACCAATCTGGCCGCTGCATTTTGCAGAAGCTGCAGCTTCCGAACCGTCTTCAAAGGCAGCCCCACGTAGAGCGCATTGCAGTCATCTAACTTGGAGGTTACCAGAGCATGGACAACTGAAGCCAGGTTATTGCAAGAAAACCATTTGCTTTTCCTATTCCATGTCCTCCCTTTTTTAAAAAAAGAGGGAGGACTGCAGCTCAGTGCTAGAGCGCCCACCTTGCCTGCAGAATGTCCCAAGTTCAACCCCCAGCATCTCCAACTAGGGCTGGGAGAGACCCCTGCCTGAACGCTGGAGAGCCACTGCCAATCAGTGTAAACAATATTGAGCTAGATGGATCAGTCGTCTGATTCAGTATAAGACAGCTATGTTCCTGGAGGGATCTCTGGGTGAGAGGTGCATGCATGTGTGCACATGCCAGTGGTGCATGTGCCCCAAAATGGGTGTGGCCTCCTCATGCTGCTGCCTACCAGCAGACAGGACATACGCACACAGGATGCATGCACACATCTATCCGCCCAGTCCAGCACTGTGTCTGCTTAAGCTTTTTCCTTCCTGCCACCTCTGCCAAAATCACGAGATCTTGGGGGTGGGGATGGGATGGATTGCTTGTGGGCAAGATCAGGCTCCCAGACTGGGCGGTGGTGGTTTGCAACCCCTACATTAGAGAACTAATATGTGAATTAGACCATTGATGTGTACCTATAATGTTTATTTTACAAGTTGAGGACAAGAGGTCTTTTCATTGCTCCCATAGGCACCTGAAAGCAAGATGTGTATTCAAACAGAAACCCTTGACAGAAGGGCACCATCATCTCAGGAGGCATACAGCCAGGAATGTTATACTCATGAATTCAGCTGTAGAGTTTGAAGCCTACAGATGCAACTGTGTTAGGGTGGGGAGGAAGAGCTTCAGTTCTCAACTAAATATTGCAAATATGTTTTGTCTCTGCTACTTTTTCCAGCAGCTTCCAAACCCCAGACGCACAGCCAGAACAACTCTCAGATGTTTTTGGTGGTGCCTCTTTTAAAGGCGCCCAGGAGAACTAACGGCACATCTCCCATGACTGCTGCAAAATCATGCAGAGATCATCCTTCCTCTGGAGGAAGGTGACTTGATCCCTCCATCCCCCCTTAAACAGATTTAGAATAGTGGTTCCCTGTGGACCATTTGAAAATTTCTAACAGTCTAAGTGGTCCACCAAGACTATTATTTTCCTGCCTGTTGTAGCAACTGCAATTCCACATAATTAAAAAAAAACACGATATAAGAAATGAAGGAAGCATTAAAAATACAATAAAAATTAGTATGAATATTCAAAGCGATGAATGCACCATCAATCACAAAATCCACAGACTCACCGCAGACCACCTGAATGAAGCTTGCAGACCACTGATGGTCCATAGACCACAGTTTGGAACCCCCCAATTTAGAAAATGGTTTCAACATTATTTATTTACATATAACTGTTGCACTACAGACAGCATTGCAGAATTTTTTGGGGGTCATATTGATTTTTGCATTCACAGTACATGTGATTTTGCACAGACTGGTAGGGAACCTCAGGCTCAAAAAGCAAATGCAGCCCTCAGGGACTCTCTGTCTGGCCCCTGGAAGTCTCCCTAGCCACACCTCTCACTAGCCCTGCTTTGCACCCCAAGTGATTTTGTCTGGCTGAAATGTGGCTTTAAATGTCAACTGAATCAAATTTCTCTCTCATCCCCAACACACACACACATACAATTTTCTAAGTGCTTGGGGACATCTCAGCTTCTCTTTATTAAAAAAAAAAAGATCAGGTTCTCAGTACTGTGGAACATGGACAGAGCAATATGCTGCTGCAAAACATTGATATTTGCATCACTCAGGATGACAGTTCATTAATGCCAAGAAAGTACCCTGCTTACCTCTGTTCTATGGACCAGCATCCATTTCCCATCATCTCCTGGTTTATAAAACTCTAAAAATGGGTCTGATTTTCCAAACAAGTCCTGAAAGGGAGGGGGGGGGAACAGAGTAACGGTTATAAAATGATTCCTGTTCAGCTGCCTCAGATCACCACCAGGTAGTCATTAGGAGGAGAGAGAAAGACTATCCTTTTAAGCTATAAATCTGAAGCACCTAATGACTCTTGTTGCATTCTCCTGGCGCTACAATTTGAATGAATAAGAAATGAAGGTTTGTCAGTCTTGACATACTAAGCACAAGTAGACAGTAAACATCTACAGACCGTTTGACTTCCCCAAAGCAACAAATGTTTTTGAGAATGAAACTGTGTTGGTGCCGATTAGGGATGGGTTCTGCTGGCCAGTGCTGTTTCGAAAGCATTCCGTTGATCTAACAGGCAGTATCAATTCCACTTCGTTCTTTGTCCTCTATCCATTGCTTTTACAGGTCCGATTTTTCCCCTCCTCCAAACTATCAATATTAATATTGACATTTTCAAAGGAACTATCAATATTTTAAAAGGAATTATTGATATTTGAAAGGAAAGTGGCTTTGTGTCCTCCTCCACAATTATAGGCTATTATAGGCTTGGCTTGCTTCCTCCCCACTTGGAGCTTGGATTATTCAAGTGGAGAGGAGTGAGTGAGTGAGTGAGTGAGTGAGAGACAGAGAGACAGACAGACAGACAGAGAGAGAGAGAGAGAGAGAGAGAGAGAAAGAAAGAAAGAGAGAGAGAGAGAGAGAGACAGAGAGAGAGAGAGAGAGACAGAGAGAGAGAGAGAGAGAGAGAGAGAGAGAGAGAGCTGTACTGCTGTGCTGCGCTCTGAGTAAAATCAAGGAACAATATATTTAAGGGAATGTTCAAGAGAGAAAAATCTAGTGTCGGGGAAAAGCTGCTTAAGTTTGGAGCAAACAAGATTGCTCCACAAAGTTGGAGAATATACAGACCATTGAAAAATCCAGTGCAAAATCTGAATTCAGTGGAATTCTTGCCCATTCCTAGTGCCGATATGCAAAAGACTGGCTCCATCATTAAATGCATGTTAGGGATGGGATTCATTGGCCAGTGCCAGTTGGAAAGCATTCTTTCGACCAAACAGGCTGACATCGATTTGAGTTTGTTCTGTATCCACTAGCCGCTGCATTTACAGATCTTTGTGTTTTTTCCGCTCAGAAAAATATTAATATTAATATAGATATTTTTAAGGAAATATCAATATTTTTAAAGGAAATATCAATAAATTATCATTCTTACAACTGATGTTTTAGAGGTGGATTTTTTTTTAAAAAAGTCAAGTTTTCAAAACTAGCCATGAAAATTCATTACATTAAAATCCAATTCTCAGCTATTCAGAATAAGCAACTTAATGGAAAATTTGGTACTAAATCTGAATTTGGTGTAATTCTAGCAGATCCCTAATGCTCATCCTCAACACTTTCAGCAGATACTCTGGGGACTGTGTGGCAATCTGTTGGCTGATTTCAGCCTTCCCCAACCTGGCTGGGGCTGATAGGAGTTGTAGTCCAAAACATCTGAAGGACACCAGATTGGGGGAAGGCTGGCCCATTTAAACAGCTCTGGCTCCAGATTTTGGAGTGTCCTTGGGTAAGCCACCCTTCATGGCCCCCCAACTCTTAGTGAGTCTATCTCCTTATGGAAGCAGGTCTTGTCAGTGAACACTCTATCAGCATGTGGGCCCTTGGCACATGCCCAAGCATGCTGAACCTTGATGCTGGCCCTGTAGGTAAAGGGCCACCTAAAAGTCAACAGCTGCGTCTAGCTGCCAAATAAGATGATACTTGAAAGAGGTGGGTAACTCATGGAGGCTGCAGTCAGGAATGGAAGAGCAGCACGTAGGGGAGCCTGCTTCACCCTTCCTTTTCTTACTATTGTCTGTGGAAAACTGCACACTCTCTCCTCAGCTCTTTTTTCTGATGGAGACATGTGGTTGAACTGATGAGCATTCGAATGTTAAGCGGGCTGTCTGTGAAGAAAGTTACAGAAAATAAATCCTAGGTACCTGGGGTGGGGTGGGGATACATAAAGACCAGAGGTGTCTCAGAGCAAAAAATATACCCAGCAGATTTTTTAAAAAGTATAGAGTGCTCCGCTTACAGCAAAAGCTACCACCCTTGACTTGCACTGCGTGGAACAGCCCTGAAAACAAACTGACTTTCACAAATATTCCTGTGCGGTCTTTTTCAAAAAGCCTTTTAGAGCTTTGCCTCTTAAAGGGCTGCTTGTTTTCAGTAAAGTGTGTATTTATGCACAGGAGTTTCTCAGAACTGCACACAGGGCATGCATCTCTATAGGTACAGATTTATTCATTTCTTAGAAGTCTTTTTATACCATCATTCAATGCCCTTCAATCACATTCCAAGGCAGGCTTACTAAAATAAAACATTAAAAAGTAAATACAGTTTTAAAAAATAAAAGCCACAAAATCATAACAGCAGCATAAAACAGTCAGCAGGATTAAAATGGTGTCCAAAAAACTCAGGAAAATAAAAGGTTGTTTCTTGGCACCTTAAGGAGAATAGGGTAGCAGCCAAATGCCAATAAACAGACACAGCATGTCTTCCGGAGACAGAATATGTGCTCTCTTGAAGGATATGGCTATTTGAGACGCTTTGCTCTTCTTTTATTTAGGCTGCTTTCACACATGGGGCTTATTTGCTTTAATTTAACAGATGAAAAAGGTAGCGCTTCTGTCCCGATTTCTAAAATCCCTTTCACACTGCAGTACCTCTTGCATTAAGGAACAGTAGATTTTTCAGCCAATATACCGGCATTTTGCGCAACTGTCTTTCACACAGCTCGTTTTCATCCCTCACCCATGCACACTGTTCCCTGCTGTGTAGGAGGTCTAAGATCTTGTCCCGTCGCCATGCAAGCCCTCTCCCTTTAGGATCTGACATTTTAAATTGTTTTCGTTGTATCAAGACTGTGTGTGTGGGGGAAATGCTGCTGCTATCTGCGTCAATGCCGGAATGCTGGTACGATGTTTGTCAGGCAAAAAAACCCAAAAACCTGCACTACTAAAGGGCGGGAACACACTGCATGCTGGGATGCCTCTCATGTGAGCAGCAGCGTCTAGCGAAAAACTCCCGCGATCTTCTGGGTTCTCAGCCTTGCTAACTGGTTATTTCTGGTATCATTTATTGCGGAAATTAGCGCTATACTTGCACTACATTCCACCAGAATTCCGGAGCTACCCGGTATGTCGTGTGAAAGCTCAAATATAATGCGCAAATTACCAGGTAAGAAACCGTCAAAATAAATGGAATAAAGTGCAGTGTGAAAGCACCCTTAATAATATATGACAAGTTTCTAGACCTAATGATACAAAAACAGGCAGGCAGGCTCTTAAAAATTTAGAAACCAAAGGAAACTGAAGAGGTTTGGAAAGGGCGAGAAGTTGATGTACCTTGTTAAACTCCCCAGTTTCTGTTTCCCCCTCCCCACCTCTACTGCGTTCCAAGCACAATTTTCAGTTGTTCAGCACTGGCAGAAAAGCCTGCATGTGTGTGTGCATGCACACGTGTGTGTGGACCCTGCTGCATCACACTGACAAACCTGACCCATACTTTGCATTCAGCATCGTGCTTTGAGATGTCAAAACAAGCGTTTGCAGCATCCCATAATTGGTTATGTATTGCATCCATATGAATTTATATATTGCAAGGGATTTGGGAACAAGACCCCCAATACCCACCTTTTTATCCAGTTTTCTGCCAGCCATGTTAAGAGTGATCACGCGGTTGTCTGACAGCTCTTGAGCTGCTATCTGAAAAACAATTTCATTCATTCTTAGCAAGCCACACATGTTATACATTTCAGCCCTAAAGGATGAAGGAGAGCCAAGAAATCCTCTCTTTTGTGGGGAAACGTATCAGGCTACAGGAAAGAGAGAGGGGTGGGACTGCAGAACTTCATTTGCTTTGCCAAAAGACCAGCATATTTTGGCTCGTCCCCGCCTTCAAATCTTTCCCATTCCATCTGGTCATGACAAGAACTCTGTTACTAAGAAATAATGCCTGAGTGAACTTCTTTCCTCTTCTCTCCCAATCCCTTTTCCTTTTGTGCCATGTCTTTTAGGTTGCAAGACTGAAGGCAGGAACTACCTTATCACTGACAGTTCTAGGCCACTCTGAAGGCCATTTTTGGCTGAAGAGGAGGATAGAAATGCTCTAAATTAATAAATTAAACCAACGTCAATCTTCCCTTCTCTTTCCAGTGTTCAGATGTGAGTGCCATTGCTTATGTTGCCAAAACAGCACCACCCATGTAGTAGAGGGAGGCACCAGCAAGCTGAGGGAATTCCAGAATTTCCAAAACAACATTTTTCTGTTTCTTTTTAAGGTAAAACCACAAAGTGTGGGGGGAGGGCAGGGTTGCAGGAGGAATCCAAACGCAGCCTAACAAGGACTAAGTGAGGTCAGTGGACACGTAATGTTGACTGTTGCCCAACAAAAAACACCTGGAAAACTGGATGGGAGGGGGAATGGAACAGAACAAACGTCTCCAACCTGATGTCTTCCAGATGTTTTGGAGTACAATTCCTCTCACCCCTAACAATTTGCTATGTTGGTCAGGGCTGATGCGAGTGGTAATACAAAGCATCTGGCAGGCTAGCACAGGGTATCCTTGAATGTGTGTGTGTGGGGGGTGAGATGTCTGACTGACTAGAACAATGAACAGGTACAACGAAACTATGCTGCAACACTTCATTGCAGATCTCGCTCATATTCAACAAAACACAATGGTGAAAACACTCCCCAGCTGGCTCCAGACAGCGGTCAAGTCGGGCATTTGCCAGGCAGAAAGGCCCAGTGTGTTCCCATCCACACACTGTAGGAAGCACTTGAGATAGCAACTGGGATCTTTGGTATAAGAACAGAGAAGCATATCCCCAGGGCTGGTGTGAGGGGGCGGGAGTACCAGGTAGCCACCAAGGCCCATGCCCCAGTTGGGGGGGGGGCATTGCCGATCCCTGGAGCTTTCTCTGCTGGACTGTTTCTACCTGTTCACCTGCTCTCTCCGAGCTGGGAAGCCGCACAAAGCGTGAAGGGAAGGAGCAGCAGCCTTCATCGGCCTGGTCTCCTTCATGAGCAGCCATAACAAGTGGCGTGCAGGCAGGCGCAGTTGGAGAAAGAGACACATTCAGGGTCAGCCTCAGGTTTTGGAGGCCCCTTGCCTTCCCCTTTCATCAGGGACTCTCAGCTTGTCAGTTTGGTATATCTTGATCATTCTAGCTTAGTATTGTCTGCACTGATGGGCAGCTGCTCTCTAGGGCTTCAGTCAGGGACATTCCCAGCCCTACCTGGAGATGTCTAGGGTTGAACTTGTAACCTTCAGCACACAACGCATGTGCTGTACCATTGAGCTATGGCCCTAGACCAAAGATACATTTAGTCCAGCATTCTAGGAACATAGAGAGCTGCCTTATACGGAGTCAGATCATCAGTCCATTTAGCTTGCTCTCCAGGGTTACATACAGGGAATCTTTACCAGCCCTCCCTGGAGACGCCGGGGATTGAACCAGAGACTGTCTACATGCAAAGCAGATGCTCTAGCACAGAGCTACCACCTCATCCTCACCAATGCTTGCTTGCCACGCAAAGACCCAATGAGCAAGGCAGGGAGCGGTATCTATTGTCGCTGGGAGTGCCTGTTAGGAGCTTTGGGGCAAGGAGTCAGCACTATGTGGATGGCACCTAGCTCTATTTCTCAATAATGTCTGAATCGGGAGACACCATTCAAGCCCTGGACCAGTGCCTGGACTCAGTGGTGTGCTGGATGAGGGCCAACCAACTGAGTCTGAATGCTAGCAAGATGGAGACGCTGTGGGTTGGTGGTTCCCGAGTTTGGATAATGAGTCAGTTGCCTGCTTTGGATGGGGCCATAGTCCATCTGAAAGAGCAGGTCCCTAGTTTGGAGGTGTTCCTGGATCCATCTTTGTTTTTGTTTGCTTTTATTTATGATATTAACAAGACAGGACAAAACAAAAAGGACAATGAAAACTCCAAAAACCGAAACAGCAGCATCCCGGGAACCATCGAAGCCTCAAGATGGCATACCGGAGCACCATTCCCCAAGAAAAACGCATCAGCATCTAACAACAGAATACAGGTAAAGATCCATCTTTGTCGCTAAAGGCCCAGGTGACCTCCGTGGCTGGGAGTGCCTTCCACCAGCTTCTGCTGGTCAGACAGCTGCAGCCGTTTCTGGACTGGAAAAGCCTGACCAGTGTTGTCCATGCACTGGAAACCTCCAGGCTGGATTACCGTAATGTGCTCTATGTGGGGCTACCCTTGAGGTTGGTCTGGAAGCTGCAGCTGGTGCAAAATGCAGTGGTGCAACTGCTCACTGGGACAGCACATCATCAACATGTTGCCCCACTGCTGAAATAATTGCACTAGCTGCCCATCAGCTACCGGGCAAAGTTCAAGGTTCTGGTTTTGGTGTATAAAGCCCTATACAGTTTGGGACCAGGATACCTAAAACATCGTCTTACCCCTTATGTACCCAGTCAATCATTGCGCTCTGCAAGTGAGGGCCTCCTGCAGATAATATCTTATTCATTCCACACAACATAGGAAGCAGACCTTTAGAGCTGTGGCAACTGCCCTTTGGAATTCCCCCCCCTTAAATATTAGACAGGCGCCATCTCTGTTGTCTTTTCAGCACCTACTGAAGACCTTCTTCTTTCAACAAGCCTTTTAAGTAGAGACCTTATCCTAGTCTGCATCTGTGCTGGAATTGCTTTTTAAAGGGTTTTTTTTAAAGAAAAAAAATATGTTTTTAAGATGTTTTATTTTTAAGATGCTTTAATGATGCTTTTGGTGTTTTATTGCTTGTTTGCCATCCTGGGCTCCTTCTGGGAGGAACGGTGGCATAGAAATCTAATAAATAAACAACATTATCCCTCTGTCTCAGCACCACCCTTGGTCTGCACCACAGCAAGAGACAGGTGAACAAGCTAGCAGATTGCAGTAAGGAAGAGGAAGAGGAGGTCCAGGGGGTTCTTGCCAATGGGCCCCCTGCTGAGGGTGGGGGTCCTAGGCAGATGCCTGACTATGCCAACCCTTGATGCTGGCCCTGGGCACACTGAGAGCATCTCTCCCATGGTCCCCCAAAACCTAGAATCAGCACCCCATGCCCCTGTTCCCATCTGTAAAATGCTAGATGGCTCAGGACTTCTGCTGTCCAACAGAGGCTTTGCACTCCATAAAAAAAAAATGCCTCAGCTGCTCACGGCTGGCAAATCTACAAGTCATGCAAGGGAAGCCAATCTGGGAAGAAAACTTCCCTAATTTGCATGTTCTCTCCGGTTTATGTAAATCACTTAATTTGCACACTTCATTCAGTTCACAGTGTAGGTCTGGCCTTCACACATTTCTGGGAGATGGCATTTTTTAAATGCTGAGTATCCACAGTCCCATGGCTGGTGTGACAACAGGGAAATTTCCCTTGCTTAAAAACAACTAACAAGACAGACTTGTGGCAACTTAAAGACCAAAACATTTATTACGGCATATGCTTTTGTGGACTAGAGTTCACTACATCAGACTCCAGTCCACAAAAAGTACCCATTTATTTATTATTGTTGTTGTTATGTGCCTTCAAGTCGATTACGACTTATGGCGACCCTATGAATCAGCGACCTCCAAAAGCATCTGTCATGAACCACCCTGTTCAGATCTTGTAAGTTCAGGTCTGTGGCTTCCTTTATGGAATCAATCCATCTCTTGTTTGGCCTTCCTCTTTTTCTACTCCCTTCTGTTTTCCCCAGCATTATTGTCTTTTCTAGTGAATCAGGTCTTCTCATTATATGTCCAAAGTATGATAACCTCAGTTTCATCCTTTTAGCTTCTAGTGACAGTTCTGGTTTAATTTGTTCTAATACCCAATTATTTGTCTTTTTCGCAGTCCATGGTATCCGCAAAGCTCTCCTCCAGCACCACATTTCAAATGAGTTGATTTTTCTCTTATCCGCCTTTTTCACTGTCCAACTTTCACATCCATACATAGAGATTGGGAATACCATGGTCTGAATGATCCTGACTATGGTGTTCAGTGATACACCTTTGCATTTGAGGACCTTTTCTAGTTCTCTCACAGCTGCCCTACCCAGTCGTAGCCTTCTTCTCATTTCTTGACTATTGTCTCCAGTTTGGTTAAGGACTGTGCCAAGGTATTGATAATCCTTGACAAGTTCAATGTCCTCATTGTCAACTGTAAAGTTACATAAATCTTCTGTTGTCATTACTTTAGTCTTCTTGACGTTCAGCTGTAGTCCTGTTTTTGTGCTTTCCTCTTTAACTTTCATCAGCATTCGTTTCAAATCTTTACTGGTTTCTGCTAGTAGTATGGTATCGTCTGCATATCTTAAATTATTGATGTTTCTCCCTCCAATTTTCACACCTCCTTCATCTTGGTCCAATCCTGCTTTCCATATGATATGTTCTGCGTACAGATTAAACAAATAGGGTGATAAAATACACCCCTGTCTCACACCCTTTCCGATGGGGAACCAATTGGTTTCTCCATATTGTCCTTACAGTAGCCTCTTGTCCAGAGTATAGGTTGCGCATCAGAACAATCAGATGCTGTGGCACCCCCATTTCTTTTAAAGCATTCCATAGTTTTTCATGATCTACACATTCAAAGGCTTTGCTGTAGTCTACAAAACACAGGGTGATTCTCTTCTGAAATTCCTTGCTCCATTCCATTATCCAACGTATGTTTCTCTGGTGCCTCTTCCCTTTCTACATCCAGCTTGGACGTCTGGCATTTCTCGCTCCATATATGGTAAGAGCCTTTGTTGTAGGATCTTGAGCATTACTTTACTTGCATGGGATATTAAGGCAATAGTTCGGTAATTACTGCATTCTCTGGGATCCCCTTTCTTTGGAAGTGGGATATATATCGAACGCTTCCAGTCTGTGGGCCATTGTTCAGTTTTCCATATTTCTTGACAAATTTTTGTCAAAATTTGGACAGATTCAGTCTCAGTAACTTGTAGCAACTCTATTGGTATGCCGTATATTCCTGGTGATTTGTTTCTTCCAAGAATTTTAAGAGCACCTTTCACCTCATGTTCTAAAATTTCTGGTTCTTCATCATATGGTTCCTCCATGAATGAATCTGTCATCCTGGCATCTCTTTTATAGAGTTCTTCAGTGTATTGCTTCCATCTTCCTTTTATTTCATCTCGGTCAGTCAGTGTGTTTCCCTGTTGATTATTCAACATCCCTACTTGTGGTTTAAATTTCCCTTTCATTTCTCTAATCTTTTGGAATAGGGCTCTTGTTCTTCCCATTTTGTTGTCCTTTTCTATTTCTATTTCTATACAATAACTATTGTAATAGTTTTCTTTGTCCCTACGTACTAGTCGTTGTATAGTTGCATTTAGGGTTCTGACTGTGTTTCTATCTCCTTTTGCTTTCCTTCTCTAACCATTTGAAGAATTTCTTCAGTCATCCATTGAGGTCTTTCTCTCTTTTTAACAAGAGGTATTGTCTTTTTGCATTCTTCCCTGATAATGTCCCTGACTTCAGTCCATAGTTCTTCTGGTTCTCTGTCAACTAAGTTTAAAGCCTCAAACCTGTTCCTTATTTGATCTTTATATTCTTCTGGGATGTTATTTAAATTGTATTTTGGCATAATGAGTGCTTTGTTGTTCTTCTTTAGCTTTACTCTGATTTTCGATACGATCAGTTCATGATCTGTACCGCAGTCTGTTCCTGGTCTTGTTTTTGCAGAAAGTATGGAACTTCTCCATCTTCTGTTTCCTTTTTTTTTTTTTTTTTTATATAGTTTTTATTCAAATTTTTCCAAAAAACAAACAAAACAAAGTAAGAAAAAACATAACAATACTACAACAAAAAATAAAAATAAAATGGTTGACTTCCGATTTGTCACAGATCAGCTATAAGTATATAATATACATCAAACCTGTCCCTTAATATGTACATACAGAATCCCTTTTCTCCATAAGCTGTCTTAATTAATCATCAAATCCCAGTATCATCATTTTATTTTGATCTTTCGACAAAAAGTCTAAGAGAGGCTTCCAATCCTTAAGGAATGTATCTGTCGATTTTTCTCTAAGTAAACACGTCAATTTATCCATTTCTACTAAGTCCATTAATTTCAATAGCCATTCTTCCATTGTTGGTATTGATTCCATTTTCCACTTTTGTGCATATAATAATCTTGCTGCCGTAATCATATATAATAATATTCTTCCATATTTCTTTTCTATTTGTTTATCCATAAAACCCAGTAAAAAAAATTCTGGTTTTGACTGAATATTTATCTTTAAAATTTTTTGCATCTTCCTACCTATCTGTGCCCAGAATAATTTCGCCTTTTTACATGACCACCACATATGATAAAAAGATCCTTCTTGTTGTTTACATTTCCAACAAACATTAGAGACATTACTATACATTTTTGACAGCTTTTCTGGAGTCATGTACCAACGGTACATCATTTTATAAAAATTTTCTTTAAGATTATAACATAATGTAAATTTCAAGCCTTTTTTCCACATATTTTCCCATTGATCCATTTGTATGTTATGACCAAAATTTTTTGCCCACTTTACCATGCACTCTTTTACTTATTCTTCCTCCATATCCATTTTCAATAAAAGTTTATACATTTTTGCAATTATGTTTTCATCATTTGTATACAAACCTATTTCAAAATCAGATTTACTTATTTCAAACCCATACATTTTCTTGTCCATTTTATATCTTTCTAACAATTGTAAATAGGCAAACCAATGAAAACTATATCCTTCCTTTATCAATTGTTCTCTCTCTTTCATTGTGTATTCTCCATGTACATTTTCTAATAGTTCTTGATAAGTTAACCATTTCTCTTTTCCAGACATTTCTCTTCTATAAAACGCTTCTTGACTTGAGACACATAATGGTATTTTCGAATAAAACCTTGGTTTGTATCTATTCCATATTTTCAACAGAGAACGTCTTATAAAATGATTGTTAAAGTCTACGTTTACTTTTACTTTGTCATACCATAGATATCCATGCCATCCCCACTTCAGATTGTGGCCCTCCAAATCCAATAGTCTTTTATTCCTCAATAAGATCCATTCCTTTATCCAGACTAAACAGCAGGCAGCAAAATAAAGTCTCAAATTTGGTAATCCCAGTCCTCCTCTTTCTTTAGCGTCTTGAAGTAATTTAAATTTAACTCTTGGTTTTTTTCCTTGCCATACAAATTTAGAAATATCTTTTTGCCATTGTTTAAAAGGTAAATCAGAGGATATTACAGGTATTGTTTGAAACAAAAACATCATTCTCGGTAATACATTCATTTTTATCACAGATATTCTACCCATTAATGACAGTTGTAGTTTATCCCATCTTAGCAAGTCTTTCTTAATCTCTGTCCATAATTTTTCGTAATTATTATGAAACAGCTTTGAGTTTTTATTTGTCATGATGATGCCTAGATATTTCAACTTTTTTTCTATTGTAAAATCTGTCTTGTCCATTAACTCTTTCTGTTCCCTTAAAGTTAAATTTTTCACCAACATCTTTGTTTTTTGATTGTTGATCTTAAATCCTGCTAACGGTCCAAATTCTTTTAATTTGTCCATCAATATATGAATTCCTTCCAAAGGGTTTTCTAGTACAATTATCAAATCATCAGCAAATGCTCTCAATTTATATTCTTCTTTTTTTATTTTTAATCCCGAAATCCTTTTATCTTGCCTTATATCTCTAAGCAGCACTTCTAAAACCAGAATAAATAAAAGGGGAGATAATGGACATCCCTGTCTTGTACCCTTTTGTATTTCACATGAATCCGTTAAGTCTCCATTAACAATTATCTGGGCCTTCTGTGATGTATAAATCGATCTGATCCATTTTATAAAGTTGTCTCCAAAATCCATTTGCTCCAAAACCTGGAACATAAATTTCCAATTCAAATTATCAAATGCTTTTTCAGCATCTAAAAAAATCAAAGCTGCTTGTTTATCATTTCGTTGTTCTAAATATTCCAACACATTCAAAACATTCCTGACGTTGTCACGTAATTGTCTTTTAGGTAAAAACCCTGATTGATCTTCCTGAATAAATTGTTGCAATATTATTTTCAATCTTTCAGCCAAAATCATTGTAAAAATTTTATAGTCATTATTCAGTAGAGATATTGGCCGATAATTTTTTGTTTTAGTTAAATCTTGGTCCTCTTTAGGTATTAATGTTATATTAGCATTTTTCCAACTATCCGGTATCTTTCCCTCTTGCAAAATAGAATTCATTGTAGACTGTAAGGGTAGCAAGAGTTCTTCCTCCAAACATTTATAATACATTGCAGATAGCCCATCTGGTCCTGGCGCCTTTCCTAATTTAATTTTATTTATAGCTTCAGATATCTCTCTTGACGTAATAGGGCCATTAATAACTTGTCTCTGAAAATCTGTAATTTTCGGCAAATTCTGTTTAGATAAATACTCTTCTATTTTTTCAGATGGAATTTCTTGACACTTATACAATGTTGAGTAATATTGATGAAAAATCTTTTTGATTTTTACATTATCTGTCAGCATCTCATCTCCTTCTTGTATCTTTAAAATAATATTTTTTTGACGTTCTTTTCTTAATTTATATGCTAACCATTTCCCAGGTTTATTTGCAAATTCAAAAGTCCTTTGTTTAGCAAAATTTAATTTCCTTTCAATTTCTCTAACTGTCAACATTGATACTTGCTTCTGTAACATTTTAATTTGATTTACAATAGAAACTTTAGCTGGATTCTCTCATAAATGCCTTACTAGTATCCCAAACAATATTTTCACTTGTTCCTTTATATAAATTATATTCAAAGAACTCCTTTAATTTCTTCTTACATTCTTGTACTACTTTATCATTCTGTAATAAAGATTCATTTAGTCTCCATCTAAATCCAAGATTTTTTTTTTTTAAAGTTAATATCACAGGATTGTGGTCCGAAAAAGTTTTTGGTAATATATCCATTTTAAAAATATCCTTCGCTAAAATTTTTGACATCCAAATCATATCAATCCTCGAAAATGTTTTATGTCTTTCTGAAAAATAAGTAAATTCCTTTGCATTATCATTTATATATCTCCAGGTATCCACCAATTCTAAATGTTCCATGAGTTCAAAACAAATCTTCGGTAATTTACCTTGTGTCTCTTTGATATTTTTTTCAGAAAGCCTATCAATTTTTGGTGAGATTACCCCATTCCAGTCACCCATGACACACCAATGCTCATATGAAAACTCTGACAATTTTTCCATAAGTCCTGTATAAAACCTTGTTTTATCTTCATTGGGGGCATAAATACCCACTATCAAAATGTTTGTACCTTGTAAAGTAATTTCAACCCCCACAAATCTACCACTATCGTCCAATAATACCAATTTAGGAAGCAATTGTGGGTTAATATAGAGAACAACTCCATTTTTTTTTTTTGGTCCAGCTGAAATAAATTCTTCACCCAAATTTTTACAAATCAAATATTTGGAATCTTTCTTCTGAATATGAGTTTCTTGTAGACAAATTATATCCAATTTTAATTTTTTCAAATAATGAAACACTTTCTTTCTCTTCTGCGCCGTGTTGGCTCCATTTATATTCCAAGTTAGGTATTTGTAATCCATCATTAAGCGTGTATTTTAAAATTTGCCTGATGCTCCTTTTGATCCATCATCTTCCTTCCCCTCCTCTGCATATCCTTGTTGACTTTGTTTCCCAGGAACTATATCCATATCTTTGAGTTTATCTTCTTCCATATCTTTTGAAGCTTTTCTCAAGAAGTCCCTTGCTTTTTGAACAGTATTCAGTCTGTATTTCTGTTGTCTGAATGTAAAAATCACTCCTTCTGGAACGTCCCACCTAAATTGAATTTTGCATTGCTTAAGTTTTTCTGTAAGGAAAGCATATTCTTTTCTCTTACGTAAAAGTCTAATAGGAATTTCCTTCATCACCAGTATTTCCTTACCATCAATTTTAAAGGTATATTTAAAGTGTTGCTGTAAAACCATATCTCTGGTCGTCTTCTTTACGAAATGAACAAGCACATCTCTTGGAATTTTTTTCATTGTTGCATATCTGGAGTTAATTCTATAAACTTTGTCTATTTCAAATTCCATCCTATCTTCATTCAAGTCCAGAAATTTTACTAAAGCATTAACAATTTTATCTCTAATGTCTTCACCTGTTTCCTCAGGGATTGCACGGAATCTCAAACAATGCTCTTTATTTCTCATTTCAGTCACAGCTAAATAGTCCAAATTTTTTTCTAGTTCCAGATTTAGTATATCTGTTCTATTCTCCAAGGTTTGTACCTTTTCTTTAGTATTTTTTGCATCTTCCTTTATTTGCCCAATTGTCCCTTTAATCTCATCCACTTGTGTTTTAATATAGTCTTTTATATCTGTCAATTCAGTTTTCATTTCCTGTTTCATTTCCTGTTTTATAGCATTAATCCCTTCCATTATTTTTTGAAACATTTCTGGGGGTATATCCTCTTCCTGTGTATCAATAGAACCTCTTCGCCCCTGGGCCTTGGTTGTTTTTTTAGTTGTCATTTTCAAAAAGAGGCCTTTAATTTCTAATATTAATCACTGTTTCAGAACCTAAGGGCAGTCTATTTCTTTTCTTTTTTTCCCTCCACCAAAAAGAAGAGTTAATATTCCAGGCCTATTATTGAAATCCAGCCAGCACAACACAGTCCTTATCTGCTTCCAAGAATGCAAAACAATTCTGGTTGCCAAGACTAAACAATTAGTAGCATATACGAGCAGCGGATTCATCCAACAAGAAATAGTCCAAAGAGAAAAATAGTCCAAAATATAATAATTACCTCTCATCCATTTTTAAACTTTAAAAGTCCAAATTCAAGCCAGCTTTTTGTCGTAAAAAAAGTATATAAGTTGTTTATATTTTCTTTCTTCCTTAATTATATTTAAAAGAGAAAAAGTATGACTCACCCAGGTTTCTCAATTGCTGATTCATAAACAAATCCCTTTTATTGCAGTAATTTAAGCCGAATGATAAGGTTTAGGCAGAAGTGGGCTCGCTGGTTAAGAACGGTTTTTTTTGAGAGAAGAAAAAACGCTTCGCTTTATTCCAGTTCAGCTTGCGTGGAATTCCTGACTCCGTCTTCAGCCGATCGGCTTGCCTTCTTATCTCAGGAGTTTCCTGATCAATTCCAGCCGCCGACAGCTCAACGAAGTCTTGTGGAAGATCTGATCGGTTCTCCTATACCTTGGAGAACATTTAAGCCAGTCCAAGATTCCTCTTGGCTGGCTTTTAACCTGAAAAAAGCTTCCTCTGAGGCAGAGCTCCCTCAGAGACAACCACCAGCCAGCACCACTTCCCGGAAGTCCTCCATCTTCTGTTTCCAATTATATAATCAATTTGATTCCTATATTGACCATCTGGTGATGTCCACATGTACAGTCTTTCTGGTTGTTCAAAAAATGTGTTGGCAAGAAACAAATCATTGGCTTCACAGAATTCAATAAGTCTTTCTCCTGCTTCTTTTCTGTCACCTAAGCCCCATTTCCCCACAATTCCTAGTTCTTCTCTGTTCCCTACTTTTGCATTCCAGTCCCCCATGATTATCATCATATCTTGTTTTGGTGTGTGATCAATTTCCTCCTGTACTTCTGTGTAAAATCTCTCCAATTCTTCTTCTTCTGCATTTGACGTTGAAGCGTAGACTTGGATGATGGTATTTATTTATTACATTTATTTATAACCAGCCTTTCAGAATACAAATCTTTCCAAAGCAGCTTACAAGTAACATTGTAAGATGTGGAAATGGTGGTTATTTTATTAACTGCTGCTATAATTTCAGTTGCATCAAACTGGCAGGAGACTGTTCTTCTCCACTGTCAGACTAGGGCTATGGGGTATGGAATGCTGCAGTAAAGATAAAGTTAACTTATTACATACGGTAAATAAGTTGATTCCTGAGATAGATCTTGCTAGTTTTTAGAATGATAAATAGAGAGATACTGTGCTTCCATATTCCGTTTAATCTTATTTATGTTTTTAATGCATATATATAAAACACAGCAGCTAGAATTTTGTAGGGGCAAACTACTGCCAGCATAAAGCACCTTACTTGTGGGATTTGCCCTGGCTGTTCATCTTCTACTAGGCCAAGTTCAAGGCGCTGGTACTAATGACACTATACAGCTCAGGATCAGGTTACTTGAGACCATGTCTAAAAATAGCTCTCCCTTTTGGCTGCTGTTTATTCTCCAACATGCTCTGAATAAAAAGCCATGAGTCAGAGAGAGATTTTGTCAGTAGAGATGGCCCAAGAGAAGCTGGCAATTGCCTCTTCTTTTCTCATTAGTGTCATACAGATGCAGACCCAGAAGTTAGAAAGCAGTGGGGCAATGCATGTGTAGGACCGAGGTTAGGACTCTTGAGCTCCTAATTTGGGCTCCATCTGCACTACACAGGTAAAGCAGCATCATACCACTAAACAGTCATGGTTTCCCCCAAAGAATCTCGTGAACTATAATAATAATAATAATAATAATAATAATAATAATATTTAATTTGTTTGTCGCCTATCTGGCAATTAGCCACTCTAGGCGACGTACATTAAAATGAGATAAAATACAAAATTTCAAATGCAATCACATAATAACAATAAATAAAATATTGGACAATCATCGATACATATAAAAACAGTTATATTAGCAGCATACGATAGATGACAAAATCATGGAGATTTACCCTTCCCAAGGACCTCATAGGCCTGTTGGAATAGCCACGTCTTCAGGGCCTTGCGGAATACGTCTAGGGAAGGGGCATGCCGAAGATCACATGGGAGGGAGTTCCAGAGAGTGGGGGCCACCACAGAAAAGGCTCTCTCCCTAGTACCCACCAACCTAACTGTTTTGGTTGGCGGGATTGAGAGAAGGCCTTGTGTGGCTGATCTAGTTGGGCGGCATAGTTGGTGGCGGTGGAGGCGCTCTTTCAGGTAAGCAGGGCCGAAACCGTTTAGGGTTTTAAAGGTTAATACCAACACCTTGAATCGGGCCCGGAAGACAACCGGCAGCTAGTGTAGATCAAGTAATACTGGCGTGATGTGGTCCCGGCGGCGGCTGTTGGTGAGTAAGCGCGCCGCTGCATTCTGTATAAGTTGTAATTTCCGGGTCGTTTTCAAGGGTAACCCCATGTAAAGCGCATTACAGTAGTCTAATCGAGAGGTGACCAGGGCATGTACCACAAGTGGGAGCTGTTGAACAGGGAGGTAGGGTTGCAGCTTACGTATAAGATGTAATTGATACCAAGCTGCCCGGCTCACAGCCGAAATCTGAGCCTCCATGGACAGCCTGGAATCAAGAACAACTCCGAGGCTGCGGACCTGGTCCTGTAGGGGCAACTTCACCCCATCAAACACCAGGTCAACATCTCCTAACCCTCCCTTGTCTCCCACAAGTAGTACCTCGGTCTTATCAGGGTTCAACTTCAACCTGTTCCTGCCCATCCATCCACTCACGGATTCCAGGCACTTGGACATGGTCTCCACAGCCCTCTCCGGTGAAGATTTAAATGAGAGTATAGTTTGTTAAGGGCGCTGAGAGTTGTTAGAAGATCCCACTTCCCCTCACAGAACTACAATTCCCAGAGGGTTTAACCATCGATTCTTCCCAAGGAACTCTGGGAATCGTTGCTCTGTGAGGGGTAAGGGGTCTCCTAACCACTCTGAGCACCCTTCGCAAATTACAGTTCCCAGAATTCTTTGGGGGAAAGACATGACTGTTCAGAGGTATGATGTTGCTTTAACTGTATAGAGCTGGTGGGGCCCAAGTCCCACATAATGCAGAGCTGAGGGTGTTCCCAGTAGATAGAGCAGGTGACCCTGTTGAAGCCCTTGTCACGCTGTGGAACAGTGAGGCATGTCGGGCTCTCAACACGGTTGCCCCCGAGTGCCCTCTCTGGCATTGTGGAGCCCGGTTTCTGCCTTGGTACACCAGTGAGCTAAGGGCTATGAAACAGGCTGGATGATGGTTAGAGCGCAAGTGGTGAAAGTCATGCTGTGAAGCTAATCGGGCACGAGTAAAACATCATAACCGTGCCTACTGTGTAGCGGTGAGGGCGGCAAAGGCGGCCCACTTCTCTGCCACTGTCACATCCTCAAGTAGCTGTCCAGTAGAGCTTTTCCGTATTGTCAGGTGTCTGTTGACATCAACTCCAGGAAATGGAGTTTTAGACCCTTCGGAGGTCCACTGTGAATTGTTTGCAAGGCACTTTCAGGGTAAAGTTGCTTGCCTCCATAGCAATCATAATGCCCCATCAACATCTACTGCAGTCCCCAGTGAGGTGTCCAGTGCAAGATCTGCTGCAACTTCTTGGGAACGGTTGCAGTTGATGCAGCCTGATGACGTGGACAAGGTGCTTGCGATGATGCAGCCAGCAACATGTCCTCTTGACCCTTGCCCTTCTTGGCTTATTAAAGCTTGCCAAGGGGGGTTGACCGAGTGGATCCAGGGTGAGGTCAACACACCATTGTGAGAGGGAGTGGTTCCAGCCGTTCTGAAAGAGGCAGTGATCTGACTGCTCCTGAAAAAGCCCACCCTGGACCCATTGGTCTGCGACAATTACCGAGTGGAAGGTGATTGAGAGGGTTACAGTATCTCAGAGAGGAGGTCAGGTCTCCTGCTTCCCTGGTGCATTCACTATAGCTGCCCAATTTCCCTGCTTTTTAAAGTTTGATAGAAATATCTGTGGGCTATAGGTACATTCTTAAACCGCAAGGTTTTTTGCCTATTAGTGGATGTACTCATATATGAACAGCAGCAGAAGCCATTGATGCCAAGTTAAAAAAAGATCCTATATAGCTGGGATGAAGAGGAACTGTGTGGCCCTCTAGATTTTGCTGCTGGACTACAACTCCCATCATCCCTGATGAAACAGGGAGCTCATCTTAGGGACAAAGGAAGGATCTGCTCATAGGACCACCTTATCCTGATAAGAGGATACAGAACTGGGGATCTGACAACAGAGCCCCAATGTCTGACACTCTGTGAGCTGATGTAATTGCCACCAGGAATACCATTTGGACTGTAAAAACAATGGTTCCCTCCAGGGCCAGCTCCAGGAATGACGGGCCCTTGGACACCAGCCCCTCCACTCCCCTTCCACAATCTGCGGAAGCAGCCACAGCTCACCAGATGGGAGCTTCCAAGCCGCCCACCATGCCCGCTTCACCTACCTTTCTCTCCGCTGTATTTTGCGGCTGTGCGCACTGCACGTGCAGGTTTGCCACCAATCAGGATGGCGGCCAAGGTTTCCCTAAGGAGCTGAAGCTCTGCCACCATCTTGGTTGATGGCAGCAATGCACACGTGTAGCACGCTTGCATGCCATCAACCAAGATGGCGGCAGAGGCTTCAGCCCCTTAGGGAAACCTCAGCCGCCATCTTGATTGATGGCAAACCGCAAAAAAACAGCAGAGAGAAAGGTAGGTGAACTGGGGGGATGGTGGGTGGCTCAGAAGCTCTTGTCCGGCGAGCGGAGGGGCCTCTGTAGCTCCAGGGGCCCTCGGGCCAGTGCCCCACCTGGCTGCTCTTGAGAACTGGCCCTGGTTCCCTCAGAGTGGATAAAACCCAGTTTAAATTCCACGTGGGAAAACGGTGGCCCACATGCCGACTGGGGTGGATGAAAACGGAGGTCCAACAACTTCTAGAGGGTCACAGGTTCCCTATCCTCTGCTATATACTATCAATGAAATTCTCTGACTGTGTGTCTTTATGTAGCTAATGCAGCAGCAACACACAAGATGGACTTGAGGGAACTCCAGAGTTTGCAAAAGAAAACAAATCTTTAGGGGGAAAATATTCAGGGAAATTAAAACCTGAAACCAGCAGCCCAGTGAGGGCTGAGTGTGCTCAGGGGCCACAGAATGCCGAGAGTCTATTGGCGGGGAGGAAATGGAGTATCCCAGAAGAGGACATGGCTGGCTGGCACCCTGAGGAGGAGGCCACTTGCAATACTAAGGACTGAAGTGGATGAGAGGTTAAAGATTCATGATTAGGTCTCCCTAGAAAACTGTAAAAGCAGCCACATGGCCCCCAAACTGGATTAAGACCACAATACCGGAGGAGTTTTTTCCCATCGCTTTCCCATATACTGTTTTCCTAATACAAATCTCCACCCTAGTTTTTGCATTATGAAAAACATACGTATCCTTAAATTTTCCCTAACAGGGCAAATAGTGGCAGAAAGTCTGGCATACAGTAGAAAACAGGGACAAAGGTTTAAATCCCCCCCTTCCTCAGTTGGAGTGGGGATGTCACAGGACTGACTGCCCCTCCATTCAAAAAATCTTCCATACACAAAGGAAATGTGAGTGCCAGGGAGAAAGGTTGTAGTCCAGCCTTTCCCCGGACACAATGGCTTTTCAAATGCCTTTCTGCAGAGGAAGATTCAAACATGTGTCCTCCCCCACTTGCAGTAAGACGTGGTATTGTCCCCAGAAACAGGTTAACCACCGAAGTGAACAAGGCCTTAGTACTGCCCGAGCATCCAAAGATGCACAGGTAGCATCAGGATTTAGACCATATCATCCAGGCCAGTGAACTTACAAGATCTGAACAGGGCGGTTCATGACAGATGCTCTTGGAGGTCACTGATTCATAGGGTAGCCATAAGTCGCAATCGACTTGAAGGCACATAACAACAAATCCAAGCCAGAGGCCACCACTCCTTTGGAGGCCTGTGGGAAGATCTGGAAGCCAGACCCCCCCTCCCCCCACACACCCCATCTCCTGTTCTATTGGCTACAACAGAATGCTTCCTTCAAGCCAAATTTCAGCAGAGGCTACTAGCCACCATGGCTATGCTCTTCCTTTATGGTCGGAGGCAGCATGTCTCTGAATACTAGTTGCTGGAAACCACAGGAGAGGAGAGTGCTCTTGGGCTTAGGTCCTGCTTGCGGGCTTCCCATAGGCATCTGGTTGGCCACTGAGAGAACAGGACACTGGACTAGTTGGGCTACTCTTCTTATGCTCTCAGGGGACAGAAATCTTGTGGGCGCAAGGGAAGGCCGCTGTGCCTTTGCCCCTGTGCATGTCCACAAATGCAACTACATGGACAAAGTCAAGTCTTCAAAATAGACCGGTAGTATTGCTTGCAACAAGAGTGGATCTAAAAGCCTACGCTGAGCAGCATTTCTGACAATGGCAGAAATAGTAGCCATGCTGGGGGGTGTAGGCTTGTCCCTCTGTGGCCAAATTACATGAAAGGTTGGGGATCATAGAAACACAGTAGAGTTGGAAGGGGTCTATAAGGCCATCCAGCCCAACCTACTGCTCGGTGCAGGAATCCAACTTAAAGCATTCCCGACAGGTGGCTGTCCAGCTGCCTCTTGAATGCCTCCAGTGTTGGAGAGCCCACCACCTCTCTAGGTCATTGGTTCCATTGTCGTAGCGCTCTAATCATTAGGAAGTTTTTCCTGATGTTCAGCCGAAATCTGGCTTCCTGCAACTTGAGCCCATTATTCCGTGTCCTCTGGGATGATCGAGAAGAGATCCTGGCCCTCCTCTGTAAGACAACCTTTCAAGTACTCGATGAATGCTATCATATCTCCCCCTCAGTCCTCTTCTCAAGGCTAAACATGCCCAGTTCTTTCACAGGGCTTTGTTTCCAGTCCCCTGATCATCCTTGATCATCCCCATCATCTATGATCAGAGCTATGAAAAACGGCAGGTTGGGTAGGGATGCTAATTCAAATCAGGACATGTGTTTTCACATAATGTGCCTTCACTAACCTGAGACACTCCAATGGTTTTGGGTTACAACTTCCAGCATGCTGTCAGGGGTTGATGGCAGTTGCAATCTAAAACCTCTGGAGGGTACCAGGCTGGCAGAGTCAGTGTTTCTGGTCCTTCAGGCCTGGCTGTGTTGAAACTAAGGCTCTTGTGTAAAAAGTAGGACACCAAACCCAACCTTTGTTGGACCCACAAGCATCGACATGCAGCCATTGTACTCAGAAGGAGAGAGAGTATGGGAAACAATTGCAAAAAGCCCTGGCATCTTCTTCCCTTCCACCCACTGTGCCTGGAACCGCCTCTCACTTCTATGTTCTGTACAGCACCTGTTCATGTAAAATAAACGTTAAACCATAGTGGCAGTAGAGAGGCCGATGACAGACGTTTCTAGGCACCAGGCTCCAAAACAGGGAGGGATCCCTGCTAGTCTCACAGACACCTGACTGCCTGTATCAGCAGAGTGACTGCTTGGAGGACCGAACTGCAAGGAGCGCAAGCCAGGATGCTCACACCTCAGACTACAATCCTGGGAATCCGGTGACCTGGAGAGCTAATCCCATGTCACTGGCTGCAAGAAAGCTGGAAAAACACCTTGCTACATTTCAAACCTTGGACAGCTCCTTCGAAGTTCATAATAAAACCTGGAGCGGATTCCACTGCCCTGCTGACATGGAGCCACCAGCTGCTACTGGTTGATTGAGTCTAGTAGGGCAGAGAATTCAGAGCTTGGAAAAGTTACTTTTTTGAACTACAACTCCCATCAGCCCCAGCCAGCATGACCACTGGATTGGCCTGATGGGAGTTGTAGTTCAAAAAAGTAACTTTTCCAAGCTCTGGGCAGAGTCACTCAGTGAACAGCAAGGAGAGAATTGAAGCTTATTCTGCTGTTGAGCTGAATAGTATTTCTGGCTTGTTAGCATCTTGTAAAGGGCTATGTTCTTCAAGCTGCAAATGATACATTTGCTATTTGCTCCTATCACTTTGGGACTTAAACCGCATGCAAAGAAGCAATTCCGAAGTACCCAACACCTTGGTGAATTAAAGGAAAGTTTGGACTGATAGACTAAATAGTTTTCAAGCATTACCTAATATCTCTTTGGACTCAGGGAGACCATTGCATTATTCATATGCCAAATACATTACTTGTGCACTTAGCTCTTTGTGATCAAGTGCTGCATTGTTTTGCATAATTATGATTCCAACTAAAGACAATTTGTTCACCTGAACTACTTGCAAGTTTTATTCCACCCCTAAGTCCCATAGGACCCACACAAACAGAGGTTATGCTAAATGTATTTGATGCTCTCATAGCCCGTGAAAACAGTATTCTTCAGGCAAACTTTTAAAAAATTCTTTCCGTTTTTTTGTGTTCCTTTGCAGTGGTTTTCTTTTCTTTTATTTAAAGCATTTCTTTATTGCCCTTCATCAATAATGCCAGCATTTAGGGTTGCGGGAGCAATTCTGTTTGGTTTGAATTTTATTTGCCCCTTCCAAAATGATACATGAACCAAAATGCAGCGATCTTGAACTGTGAGAATGCCTCTCGCTTGCCTGGATGGAGAAGTGTGTGTGCATATAGAAACCTCTGACTTTTGGGTAGCTGTAATGAGGTCCCAAGCCACGCAGGGTTTCAAAAGTAAGGACCAACATTTGGGACACAATCAGTTGAGCTGAGGGGAGCTGGATATGGTGGACCTCTGCCTGGGCTGGCTGGGTCCCAGCTCAGACGGGAGATGCCAGCAGAAGTCCCTCATCCGCAGGCAACTCATCCATGACAGAGTCATTCTTCTGAAGAGGGAAACTTTACAGAATAACAGTCCAGTTGATATTTTCATGCAAGCCCCTACACACTGCTGTATCCAAGGTGTGTTTTGGTTCTCTCACTGTTTTGGAAATTGCACATTTAGAATCATAGAATAGTAGAGTTGGAAGGGGCCTATAAGGCCATCAAGTCCAACCCCATCAAGATGGCCCTATAAGACCATCAAGTCCAAATTTGGCTTTAAATGCAAACTGAATCACATTTCTTTCCCCTCCCTGCTCACAGGCCTCAACTTCCCTACCCCTGGTGTGGAGCAAGAAAGGCCCATATTTCTCACCCTGCAGAAGAAAGGTTGCTACTACTGAACTGAAACAAATGGCTGCCAGCACAGAAAGCGCAGCCTGCGCTTGGAGGAGGTGGCTGCATTGCCAGCCTTATCCGGCTCGCCTTGGCGATGCTTGCTTGGTGCACAACTCAAGCCACCTACACGTGCTGGCAGCCGCTTGGCTGCGCTGCCTCGTTCCAGCATGGACTGTCTCCAGAGAGCTCGCCGTTTAGCTGCCCTCATTCTGTTAAGCCCACACACATCTTTTCTGCTGGAATGTGGCTCCTGCATAGCAACACCAAAAAAGCAGCCTTATCCCTTATATACTCAGTCGATCACTGAGCTCTGCAGGTGAGGGTCTCCTGCAAACACCATCTTATCAGAAAGTCCATTCTGCGCAACATAGGAAACAGACCTTTGGTGTGGCGGCACCTGCCCTGTGGAATTCCCTCCCCTTAAATATTAGACAGGCGCCATCTCTGTTATCTTTTCACGCCTACTGAAGACCCTCCTCTTTCAACAAGCCTTTTAAGTTATTCCAGTCTGCATCTGTGCTGGAATTGCTTTTTAATATATTTTTAAACCTTCTTTTTATGTTTTTAAAGCTTATTAAAAATGTTTTTAATGATGTTTTGTTTTAATATGTTTTTAATGGTGGTTGTGTTTTAATATATTTTGAAGTCTGCTTCTATGATGTTTTAAAGTGTTTTTAAGTGCTTTCGTTTGCTGCCCTGGGCTCTTATGGGGAGAAAGGGCGGGATATAAATCAAATAAATAAATAATAAATAAATAGTAAATATCCCCCCTCAAAACAACCCGCCTTTCCAGTGCAGCCTAGTCTCATTCCTTGTAAAACATCATTTACATCAGAGCTGAGGGAACCTTTGACCCTCCAGACGTTGATGAGCTACAACTCCCATAAGCCCTAGCAAGTATGGCCAATGTCATCGGATGACGGGGTGGTATAATTCAGCAACATCTGGAAGCCCAAAGGTTCCCCGCACCTGATCACAGATGGTGTAATATTAGCAACGGCAGTAATAGTAATAACAGTAATGGACAAATCTCCCCCCCCCCAGGATAGCACCCTGGGAAGGTTGTCAGGCTGAGAGATAGGAACAGTAACAACAGTCATGGCCCCCATGTCAGGCTGAGAGAAAGTGACTGCCCCGGAGTGACACAGTGAGTTTTATTGGCTGAGCTAGAATTTGAACCAAGGGCTAGGATTTGAAGCCAGTTCCTGTGTGGAAGACTGCCTGGGAACCCAACATACGCCACTGTGAATTGAGTGGAATAAAGATCTTTCCCTCTGCTGTAAGGCTGAGGATCATCCATCTGTTGCTTCAGACTTGTAAGGATATCTCTGTTTGCCTGGGCTTTCCCTAACCCCCATAAGACTGGAGTCTGCTATTATTGGATTTCTGCTTTTAAAATGTTGTATTGTTTATTTTATTTTAAAATGTTGCATTGTTTATTTTCATTGTCTTTATGTTGTATTTTTGCATACTGCTTAGAGATTCTAAAGTTTTAAGCAGTTTAGAAATGCTTTTAAATAAACCAGCCAACTAACCAGAAGAATGTGAAGCAGAACCTGAAGCAGCCGCCTCATGTCGGATTCTGCACCTCTTTCTCAGCGATGGCTGTGCCACTCATACTGACCCTGCAGTTCTCCCACATCTATGGTATGGTCTCGGTGCAAGGATTAGAATGGATCCCACATGGCTTGCAGGAAGCTGATGTGCTCACCGTCCACAAGAGCCCCTTCCACCAAACCTTAGAGACCACTTTCTTTATGCATGGCTTACAATCTCTTCGATCTGCCTTCCCCAACCAGCTGCCTTCCAGGTGTTTTTGACTGCAAGTGTGCTGGCTGGAGCTCATGGGAGTTGTCGTCCAAAACATCTGGAGGGCAGCACGTTGTGGAAGGCTATCTTAGATCAAGATGATACACTCTGAGTTTCCTCAACAGCCTCCAACTTCGCAAGGTGGTGCAAGGCCACCCACAGCACCGAGGGAGATAAGAGCTGCTCCAAACCATGTTGGAAAATTGTCACTGAGCAGTTTTCACAACTGTGCCATTGGCTTTGAATTTGGAATGTTCAAGTCACATGGCTGATCTCCAAATCCACTGACACAATTTCTTTGCATAAATTTCCTGCTTGATTGGTGACTAGCTGAGTGCAGGGGAAGATCAAACAGAGATGAAGATACCTTCAGCAGTTACTGTGGCATTAAAATCAAACGTACCTGATCAGCAAAGGGAGATGAAACTCCACCACAGCGCAGCCAAATCAGAGTGGGCTGCAATTTGCATCATCAAGCAGGTGGTGTCATCTGCCAGTCAGACTGAAAGGAATGTACTGAGCTCAGCCTCTTTCGCCATTGCTGCCCTGAATGCCTGGAACAGCCTTCTCCAACCTGGTGCCCTCCAGATGTTGGACCCAAATCCCCACCATCCCTGATTCTGGCTGGGGCTGGAGTCCAACAACATCTGGAGGGCCACAGGTTCCACACCCCTGGGTTAGGCAGATTATAGGCCTCTTCCAACTCTACATTTCTACGATTCTGCTGGCCAGGATAGCTGATAGACATTTTGTCAGTGGGAGGTGATGGTTCATGTTTTGGCAACCCTTGCAGACCTCTCTCTCGAGTGTGCTGAGTGGGAGAGCACTTTCCTACAGAAGCCTGCTGCCACTTTCTTTTCCTTCTCAGTTTACTTTAATCAACATCTGGAATAGTGCTGGCATCTTCCAGACCTATCTCAGTTTTATGGGCGTCCATCTGCTGTATCCCATCTACAGGGTGCAATTATTTTGTATATGCAGAGACTCTCCCTTATTTCCCTGATTCCCCCCACCCCATCTCTTTCGCCTCACTGGGCATGCCTATAAATCACAAATTAAAGCCTGACGTTTGGAACTGCATGCCCATGAGGAGATGTAGCCTTGTGCAATCGCCACTGTTGGAAGGCTCTTAAGACACCTTCCCAATATCACCAACTCTCATACCCTTCAAATCCCATCTTTCATCTTTTGTTGTCCACAACCAAAACCAAGCCTGCGTTCACATGAATTAACTGAATGAATATTCTAACCCCTGGTTTACTCTCTCTTCCCTCTTTTGCCTCCTTACAGAGCCTTCCTTACAGAGCCGGCGCCAGAGGGCGGCCTGGTCGGGCCCTGGCCAAGGGCCGCTGAAGGGCCCCTCCTTAGGATGGGAGGGTAGTGCTCCCTTCCACGTTCCACAGCAGTGTTGGCTCCCAACCCTGCCGTGGGTCGCAGAGAGGGAGCTCCCAGGCATCCCTCCTACTACCGTGCAGGCCTGCAATGCCCGCCTGCATGCCCCATCTACCTCTCCCTTGAAGTAAATGGTGGTTGCAATGCAGGCACAAGCCTGCCATCAATCAAGATGGCGGCCGAGGTTTCCCTAAGGGCCTCCCCTGCTGCCATCTTGGTTGATGGCAGGTATGTGCACGTAGCATGCATGTATGCCATCAACCAAGATGGAGGTGGAGGCATTAGCCCCTTAGGGAAGCCTTGGCCGCCATCTTGGTTGACGGCAGGCATGTGCACAGAGTGCAGGCAGCATTCACTTCAAGGGAAAGGTTGGTAGGTGAGGTGTGCATGCAGGTGCGGGGGCCCAGGGCAGGCTGGTACCCAAGGGCCCCGGCATGCCTGGCACCGGCCCTGCCTCCCCATGGCAGTTTTTAGATTGGAAGCTCTTTGGGGACAGGGACCTTCCTTCTTGCTCTTACTCTGTAACTTGCCATGTCCACTGATGGCGTCTCCTCTTCTTCATCATCATTTGGAGGCACAGGGTCCAATCCAGCATCCAAATGCTTCTCATTGGCCCCCAATCCCTAGAAGCCTTCCTCAGACACAACACTGTTAAGTATCTCAGCAAGTATCTCAGGCTGATATTCAGGCAAAGGGCTCATGAACTCTTCCTCTCCCAACAACAAAGGCTTTGGAAGAGAGTCCTTTCCCTTATAGTGCTCCTCACTTGCTCACTCTGGACACTTCCAGACAACCCGTTTATTGAGCATTCATCCTGATTTGCTTGCAGGGAGGTTAGACAGCACTGACTATTTAATTAGCATTTGTCCTTATTTGTTTTCTGGAAGATTACATGATGTTGCATCAAAGCAAGAAAAACACTTTCCAATGCATTTTCCCATCAGTTTCTTATTCCAAATGTCCACTCTTTTGGAAAAGAGGGTTTGTTGTGCAAGACTTCCCAATCAATTATAATTGTGCAATCTGAATTTGCTAGTGATTCGATCCTACCTGAAAATAGCAACAGTCTGGAAGTGCCCTCACACACAAAAGCAAAGGCAACAGAGACTTTTGACATATAAAGCCCTGACTGGCTTGGGGCCCAAGGGCGTCTCCCAATATGGCCCAGCCCATTTGATGAGATCCACTAGGAAGTCCTCTTTGTAGTCACCACAGCTGGAGATCCAATTGACTGAAATACAGAATGGGGTCTTCCAGGTGGTGGCACTCCAGCTTTGTAACACTCCCACCCTTGAGACTGGACAAGCGCTAATGATAGGTGGATTCCAACATCAGATAAAAGGCATTTCTCTTTCACTGGGCCTTCAGAGAGTAGTAATGATACAGTGTTTATCAGATAAAGCAACTTGTATACTGTGATTTTTAACTGAAATTTTAAATTTGTGTACAGGAATTTGTACTCTTGTTTTCTGCTTTGCTTTTATTGGAACCTGCTGCCCTGCGACCATGTGCTGAAGAGTGGGATATAAATTCCCCAAACAAATAAGTAACTGAAATGGAAATGAGCCACGGAGGAGTTTAAATGGCCAGCTTTGTTGCCAAAGTTCTCCCTTCTGTTCTTGGTCTTCTCTCCTGAGGGAGAAAGGGAGAAACAGCCCACTTGTGGGACCGGTCCTACCATTAGGCACAGCGATCTCAGACTGCTCATACTGAGTATCATGAAAGGGTAGCAAATGATTAGTAATATTTTATTATTCAATCGTTACTGCCTGGGAAATGCTCTTGTGGGAATTTCTGCTCCGGGTGCCAAAATAGTATGCCCAGTCTTGAGTACAATGCTCTCTTGCCTCTAGGACTCTTACAGAGACAGAGGCTCAAAAAATGGATGGTGGGGGAGAAACTCACTGAATGATAGGACTTGAGAGGTCATCAAGTCCAGCCCTATACTGCAAAGCAGCTCCACACACAGTGGTGGCCAATGCACATTGGGACTGGTGGGGCAGAAGGTAGGGAGCCCAGGAGTAAGTGGAGCCAGAGCCAATGACAGAGTCAACAAGTTCTAGTTTTGCCCCCATCCTCCTCCCTGCTCCATTCTTTAAGGGCAACACTGAGACAAAGAAGGGTGTTGAGAGGTAGTGCTGCCCCCTGGACTGGGTTTAAGTAGGGAAGCAGGCGGGTGGGGGATGGCTGTGGGCAAACTGAAGCTCTGGGCAGGGCCCCATTTGCCCTATTAATAGAACAGCCTCCACTGCCCACGCATCTCAACCATGTGGCATGAGCCAACAAGAGGGGGTACCACACCAAGATTTCCGCAGAATAGGCAATTCAAGTAATGCGTGGCTTGCTTTAGATTGAACTTCACCCAACAAGGGCAAGGCCTCTGGGCGCTCTTAACTTGGGAGAAAATTCATTTCTGATCTCAAATACAGACACCAGATATTGATCCTCAAGAATGGACTCACAGTCAAACTCTGCCCTCAACTTGCTACTGGACAAGGCTGTGGCAAACAAGAGAAATCAAACCAATCTCTCTGTAGGAGAACATCAGAAGCTGCCTTATATCAAGTCAGACCACTGGTCCATCTAGCTCAGTATATTCTACACTGACTGGCGGTGGCTCTCCAGGGTCTGAGACAGAAGCTTCCAAGAATCACAGAATCATATAGTAGAGTTGGAAGGAGCCTATAAGTCATCGAGTCCAACCCCCTGCTCAAACTTAAAGCATTCCCGACAGATGGCTGTCCAGCTGCCTCTTGAATACCTCCAGTGTCGGAGAGCCCACTACCTCTCTAGGTCATTGGTTCCATTCTCGTATCGCTCTAACAGGAAGTTTTTCCTGATGTTAGCCAAAATCTAGCTTCCTGTAACTTGAGCCCATTATTCCATGTCCTGCACTCTGGGATGATCGAGAAGGCATCCCAGCCCTCCTCTGTGTGGCAACCTTACAAGTACTCAAAGAGTCAATTCATATCTTCCCTCGGTCTTCTCTTCTGAAGGCTGAACGTGCCCAGTTCTTTCAGTCTCTCCTAATAGGGCTTTGTTTCCAGTCCCCTGATCATCCTTGCTTTTAAATTTAAATTTAAATTTTTAAATAAAATAAATAAATTTCCTAATCTTACCTGGGGGTGCGAAGAATTGAACCTGGAACCTTCTGCATGCGAAGCAGATGCTCTGCCACTGAGCTACAGCCCTTTGCCAAATCACCAGGAAAGAAACACACCCTCGGAAATCCAAGGTATTTTGCTGCTTGATGCAAAGGGCAAGATTCCACATACAAAAGTGGATTGAATTAACAGATGAATACTATTTCAGCACTGGTGATGGGACAGTGTTCTGCTGAGGACAGCAAGCAAGCTGAGGGAGTGCAGGGCAGAGCTCATGGTGCACACAACTCTACCCTCCAACCCCTCACTGCCTCTCAAGATCTGCCACCTCAGGCAACTGCCCTCACTCAGCCTAACAGTAGGGCAGGCTCTGAGCTTGGATGCTAAATTCCTGCATGGCACAACTTGTGATCAGTAATGCACATCATTAAGGCCCCATTAAGACTGTCTGTCCACAGAAGCAGGAAAACAGGCATCCTCCAGCTCATTCAAATTAAAACAGCCAGATGGACCATCATTAACATGAAAAAATGGCTATTTCCTGTGTTACAGGATACATTAAGCATATTCACGAATGTGGGTGGTTTTTTCCCCTCTTTGCAAACCTACTTTAGGAACAAATATAATTTTTTTCATTGCTTTTCAAAGTGGCTCTATGATGAGTCTGCTGGCACCGTAGCAAATCCTTTTTTCAATTCATCTTGAGGTTAATGGATGCAACTGCCACCACATCCAGGACAATAGGTTACTGGGCTAAGCTGAGGACCACCACCATATCCAAGATAACAGATTACCATACTAAGCTGCAAAGAGACGAGCTACCAGAGACAGGACAGCGCCCTCTGCATATAAAAGCCCTTGCAGGCGAAACGCACGAGTTCAGCACCATTGGTCAAATGCAAACCGACAGGAATAGGATAGATGCTGTTGGCATCTCCATCATCTAGATCCGCCTCAGGCATTTCTAATAGTGTTATACAAAAGTAGCATGCTAAATACCATTTTTATAGGAAATGGTGCATTTAAAGCAGGGAAGGACCTTCTCCAGCCTGAGGGGACACATTCCTTTCTGGGCATCATGTGCCAAAAATGTAAATTTCACCTGGGAACACTAGGCTAGTTTCTGCATACTTTCACACGCCCCTCCCTATCCTCCATTCAGGCAAGCATGAGGCATCATCAAAGTAAAGGGACACATTCAGCCAGGCAAAAACGTTCAAGGAGAATGCAAAGCAGAGCCTATGGGGGGGGGCGATGGCCTGGGGAGAGCCCCAAGGGCCAGATAGAGATGCTCGGGGGGGGGCACATTTGGGCCTGAAGTTCCCTGCCTCAGATTTAAGGGATAATCATATATAGGAACATCATTAGGTTCAATCCAAAGCGCAAGCCATGCCCCATGTCATGCATTTGGAACCGCCACATGACCGTTCACAGGAGTGTAGATTTCTCAGTGGATTTGTCATCCAGCAGGAAACACGGCAGTCACCAACTGTAGGAAATGAGCACCTTCATCTGGAGGCTATGCAGAGGATCATCACATGTACAAATGAATGTTCAGGGGGGTTGGAATGTCACCCTTGGGCCTGAACCTCAAACTCCACATGTTTAAGATCCTATCTGCACAGGAGCACACTTCATACGCTGCAAATCTGGAGGGTAAAGATAGCATGGAGGTCCAGGACCTTAAGTACATGGTGGTCAGGGCCAGGTGATCTGGCAGGATTCCTGCCAGATCGCAGGAATCATACAGACCTGCCACATTCCCTCTCCCCCCTATGTGATTGTCTGGGGGATGCAAAACACATGAAATGAGGGAAATGTCAAGAAGTAGTAGGCAGTGGCTGAGCCAAGAAATGTGAAGTGGAATTTTCCTTTTTTTAAAAAAAAGCCCATTCTGTTACACTTGGGTGATTGCACCTCTGCATGACATCAGTTAATACAGCACGTTATCCCTCCATAAACTGAACATGCAAAGGCTTCTTTCCAGATTTCCTCCGTATCATGCATGGGGAACCTTTTTTGGGCTGAGGACCCAGTGGAAAACTGTCAGGGTTGCATTTCTGAACTGGGTGAGGCCAGACGAGGGATGGAAAGACCTGTCTGTTTCGGTTCTCTCAGTTTCTCACTTTTCCAATGTTAAATTCAGTTCGCTACATTTCTACAGCAATCTGCAATTTTTTTTAAAAAAAATCCTCATGAAAATTCTCCACCATTTTAGTGCGAATTTCTCCAAATAAACACATTTTTGTAGGCAGTTTTGACAAAGGTACAGATTTTTGCAAGCCATTTCTCATCACATCATGCCTTTTTGCATGTTCTTTTCACTCATGTATTTTTTTTATGCACACTTTCCCCTAATAGATGCATTTTTATAAATGTTGAGTTGGCGAACTGCATCCCAAAATTCTAATAAATGTGAATTGCAAAGGATGGCTGTGTTTCAGTTCTCATACTGTTTCAGAAATTGCGAATTTGATAAATTCTGCTTGAAATGCGGACTGAATCGAAATTCTCACCCATCCCTAGGCCAGACCCACACACACACACCTGTAATATACACAATCACATGCACAAGGCTATTTCTTATGGAAACAAAGACATATTTATTTAGTTCTTAATAACTCCATTCAAGTTTCACCTTGAAGTTTCTCCAGATACTTTCTCCCCCTTACAAAGTCTGTAAGAAAAGCTCATCAACCCCCTCTATCTGCCCTGACTATGCAACAGACAAAAAAAGATCACAGTACTCATAGGAGAAGAATGCAAGGAATGTCAATGCACAGCTGAACAGTAAGCCTTGCCTTACAGCTATACAAAACCTTAAAACGTATGAAAATGGCATGCATGCAATTGCAAAATGCAGAAGCACCTTTTCCAAAGAATATTCTACCTCTCCACTGAGACAGTTTCCCCCCTGATTTTCTTTGTAGCGGAACCAGTTGTAATTCCACACTTTGTACAGCATCAAAGCCTCTTTCTCTCTCACCAGCTCAGTGTGAACAGCTGATGGGTGGAGGAGACTCAGAGGGCCAGATGAAATCCAGCTGCAGGCCAAATCCAGCCTATGGCCCTGGAGTTCTCTGGCCCTGCTCTAGATCTTCTCAAGCCGTCACTGCTTCGATATTGTTCAGAAGCACATTTGACGTGCTTCCAAACCATTCTCCAGTGCTACTGCACTCCAGGCTCCCGGCAGTCCTCACCACAAAGCAACAATCGGCCAGGCTTCAGCACCAGCTGTGCAGTCAGCACTCTTGGCTTTCTGATTCCAAAGCACAGGACATGGTACCTCCATTCCCAAGTAATTCCAAGTCCCAACAACCTGTCCATTGTTCTGGTTTGGTGTAAATACAAAGTCCTAGGAAATGCTTTGTGGAGATGCCCTCACATGACTTATTGCAGGTAACTTGACAAGGGAAATGCGGGTTGGGAAGAGCCTACAGCTGCAGAAAAGGGTGACAGCAGATGCTCCAACTCCCCGGGCAGCTCTTCCATTGTTTTCTTTGCAGACCAGCCTATTGCATTACTTTGCTACAGCTTCAGCACTTGTCTTCTATGAACGGTACAAATAATATGCCTGCATACGAGAAGTAACATGCACGCGGGACAAGGTTTTTTTAAAGCTCCTCTTATAGCAGCATGCCCTGCTGAAGAGGCAAGCCACTTTTCAGGTTTCAACATTTAAACTGAAAAGATGCTTGCCTCTTCAGCATGTAGTTGAAAGGAACGTCAAAGACACCTCTCCCTCTTCACCGTTTTCTTCTCCTGTTTTCAAAATGGCATCAGAGTTCAGCCCATTGAAAGTATAACTGGAAGTAACATGGAGGCTGTAGGGTAAGGAGCAGTGACCTAATATACAATATACTCACACACACATATATATGTATGGATGTAGATAAGCGGCCCTCTGGCTCATTACATATTTCCAGTATGGTCATCAAGCGTACAGCAAATTGTCCATTCTGATTTATATTCATAGATAATTATAATAATGATAATAATTTATTAAATTTATATCCCGCCCTTCCTCCCAAAAGGAGCCCAAGAGAGATTATTTTTTGGGAAGCCAATATCACTTCTTTACATTTGCAGAACTAGCCAAATATGTCTACAATGAAAAAAGGCACTGCTCTGTGTGCATGAGTGTGCAAGAGAAGAAGACCTGTTGCTAAGAAACCTGTTGCTAAGAAACCTGTTGCTAAGTAGTAAAGCCCTGTTCCTCTTACCACGAATACGGCTCATTGTCATCCCTCTAAACCAAGCCTTTTATCTTGATTTATCTTGCAATGCCACTTATAGATTTGTGGATTGTGCACAAATTTGTAGAAGAAATATACTAGTGCACAGTATGTTCATTTTTATATAAATGCTTTCATACAAATATAAATCCATACATTTTTAAAGAAATAGTAATAATTTAAGCATAATTTTGTAAGTATTAATACATAAAGGATTTTTATATAGCTATATGTATTGTAGTATATATCTGTTTATGTGCTGGTTACTTTAGGAAACCTGGAATATATCTGCATATAATATGTGTATAATATTATACATATAATAACGAGCATAATCCTGCATGTAATATGCAAGAATTGTGCATGCTTTTAGCAGGACCGGTTTAACCAAGAGCTCTCTGCAGCCACACAGGGTCCTTGTTCTACCCAGTCACTGGGTCTATCAGGTTTTTTTTCCGCAAAGACAGGATGCCCTACCTAAGCTGGCTATTTATTCCCAAGTATATGAGGGCATTCTCTCTGGCTCGATTTAACGTCCTACCCTCTAAACTTTTGGATGGCAGATATAGAAAAACTCCACGAAACAAGAGATGCTGCCCCTGTGATAATGACGAAGTGGAGTCTGTTTCACACGTCCTGTTTATTGTAGCTATTATGAAGGGGCTAGAAAATACCTAATATACCCTATTATGCAGTCTTTTCCAGGCCGTTCTTTTGAGTCCCTTTTGACTGTTTTACTTGAGGGTTCAGATAAGGCAATCACTGAGTAAGTGGCAAAATTCCTGAACTTGGCCATCCGGACTAGACCCTGTATGATTGTCAACGGTAACTAAATAACTTGAGTTGTTTATATAATCCACTTTGTTGCTCGTTGTACCCTGTGCTACTATGTAGTTTTATTTTATAACTCCCAGCATTATGTTTTATATTTGTGGTCAGTTGACTGTAAATAAAGATCGATACAAAGTAGCAGGACCGGTTAAAAAAACCTCACTTCTCATCAAGATCAAAAACAATAAGCTCAGCATTGAAATTTTTGGAAAATTCCGTCCCTAATTAAAACTGTCTACAAAAAATATTTAGTTGTTACATTTCTATCCTCGCCATTCTTTCAACATAGAACCCAAGGTAGCATACATATGGTTCCCAGGTGGTCTCCCATCCAGGCACCGCCCAGAAACAGACTTGCTTAGCTTTAGCAAGGTGGTGGCCTTAGGTGCCTTCAGACCATACCCTGGGACAAATATAAAACATAGAATCTGAGTACATTTTCGTGAAGAATTCACATTCTGAAACTCATGAATTGCAATTCTGTACTCTAAACAAAGCCCACAAATCAGGGCATTTGAATGGAAATGGTCTTTTGCATGCCTCATTCCTGGACTATCAACTGTGCCCATTTAACAGCTCCTTAACTGAGGCCAACATTCAAATGAGCAGAGACAGGTTCCTCTGCCATGGCCACCCCCATTCACTTCAAGTGGGAGGGGGAAGTGTCATGTATGTCCCTTTTGCTTCTGGGCAACATGTGGAGTTTTATAAGAAGGGAGAGGAGTTACATTTCATTGGGGAGGGAGAGGAAAGCATTAATAACATTTGGGCCTAGAAGCGTTTTTGCATGTTAGAGGTGTTGCATCAGCCAGCAGAACTACCACTCAGCACCTTCATCCCCGTTTTTGTGCCCCACATGCTTATTTCTTCTGATGAATCCAAGACTCCTCCCACAAATACAAACAACCACCTTTATATAGGGTATACAAAGCCCTACATGGCCTGGGACCCAAGTCTTTGAAGGAACGCCTGTCCCTTAACAAGCCAGCCTATGTCTTAATATCAGATTGGGGTGGCTCTGCTTGTAGTTCTATCAACACCTGTAGTTCACTGAGTGACAGCACAGAGCAAGGCCTTCTCTGTCATGGCACCCTGGACGTAGAACTCCCTCCCACTGTTGCACACATTAACAACTTTCAGATGCAGAGCAGGCGCCAGGCATGCCAGGGCCCTTGGGAACCAGCCTTCCCCTGGTCCTGGCACCCACACGCACACCCCACTTACTTACCTTTCCCTTGAAGTAAATGCTGCCCGTGCTGTGTGCGCATGCCTGTCATCAACTAAGATGGCAGCAGGGGCATCACCCCCTTAGGGAAACCTCGACCGCCATCTTGGTTGATGGCAGGCTTGTGCCTGTAGTGCAGATAGCATTTACTTTGAGGGGAGAGGTAAGTGGGGCATGTAGGTGGGTGTCACGGGCCTGAGCGAAGGTGTGTGGGGGTGCCTGGGAGCTCCCTCTCTGCAATCCATGGCAGGGTTGGGAGGTGACGCTGCCACGGTTTGCAGAAGGGAGTGCTGCCTACCCACCCTATGGAGGGGCCCTTTGGGCCCTCGACCAGAGCCCAACCTGGCCACCTTCTGGCACCAGCCCTGTTCAGAAGTCTAGTTAAGGCTGCCTTTTTATTCAGGTCTACAGAGATGATCAAATTAAGGCTTGGCTATTTTGCTGCTGTATTACTGCATTACAGGGTAATTGGTTTATTGATATAGGATGTTGATGAGGTTTGTTCATTTTCATGAAATGCTGTAACAGGCCCTGGGAACCTTTGAGTTGAAGGGCAGGTTATAAATACAAAAAATAATAGCAGCAACAACATAAATGGCGGTAACCAAAGAAAGCACACCATTTTAGCAGAGGCAAAATACCCTAATTTACACACTACATTCCAAGGGTTGCCAGCATGATACCCTTGACCACAATGACAGTCTTGTTATTTTCCCCTGGTGCCCATAACGCCTCAGAGTCCCTTATTCACTGCCCCCTTGGTCATATGGTTACCTTTCTCTCCCTTGAAAAGTACATAGATTTGAAGAACGAAGCTGAAAGAGTGACACTCTTTCCAACTTCCTCTTCCAGTTCTATGTGCTTTTCAAGGGTCAGATTAATTTTACTAGATCAGACTTCCAAACCCCTTGAAAAAGTACACTGTGTATGTGTGCTTGTGCACGCACATGCATGCTTTCTCGGGGGGGGGATGATCTGGGGGGGATGATCTGGGGGGGTGGGGAGGGAAGTGACCAGAGGGGGTGGTACTCACGGCAGTCACTAAAAAATCCAAATATGCTCACAGGCCTAAGAAAGGTTGGTGACCCCTGCTATATTACGACTGCAGAACTGGCACTTAACTTCAAAATTCAAGCCCCTCCCCCCTTTATGCAGCTGCCTTCATGTGCCCCGTACCGTTATTATTCCCTTTCCAGCTGGTTTTCCATTCCCCAGGAGGAGTGCTTTTGTAATCTTCTTGCTTGAGACAATCTAAGGGAGAAGAACAGAGGAAAAAAGAAAAGTATGTAACAATTATCCAAAGGACATAGGACATTCGGCTGGTTAGACAGCTGCAGCTGTTTCTGGACTGGGATAGCCTGACCACTGTTGTCCATGCACAGGCAACCTCCAGGCTGGATTACTGTAATGTGCTCTACGTGGGGCTGCCCTATGTGGGGTTGGTCCGGAAGCTGCAGCTGATGCAAAATGCAGCGCAACTACTCACTGTGGCAGAGTGTCACCAACATGTCACCCAACTGCTGAAAGAATTGCACTAGTTGCCCATTAGCTACCAGGGTAAGTTCAAGGTTCTGGTTTTGGTGTATAAAGCCCTATACAGCTTGGGACCAGGATACCTGAAAGATAGTCTCACCCCTTATATACCCAGTTGATCACTGCGCTCTGCAGGTGAGGGCCTCCTGCAGATAACATCTTATCAGGAGGTCCATTCCACACAACATAGGAAGCAGACCTGTAGCACCTCCCCTTTGGAATTTCCTCCCCTTAAATATTAGACAGGCACCATCTCTTTATCTTTTGGGGGCCTATTGAAGACCTTCCTCTTTCAACAAGCCTTTTAAGTAGAGACCCTATCCCAGTCTGTGTCTGTGTTGGAATTGCTTTTTAAGATGTTTTTAAAGCTGTTTTTTAGGCATGTGTTTTAAGATGTTTTGTTTTAATTTATTTTACAGTCTGTTTTTATGATGTTTTAGAGTGTTTTCAGTGGTGTTGTTTGCCACCCTGGGCTGCTACTGGGAGGAAGCTAGGTAGGTAGGTAGATAGGTAGATTAGGTAGAGAGACACAGCGATAGATAGAGAGACAGAGTGATAGAGAGAGAGAGAGATAGGGAGGGGGAGGGGGAGGGGGAGGGAGAGGGAGAGGGAGAGGGAGAGGGAGAGGGAGAGGGAGAAGGAGAAGGAGAAGGAGAGGGGGAGGGGGAGGGGGAGGGGGAGGGGGAGGGGGAGGGGGAGGGGGAGGGAGAGGGAGAGGGAGAGGGAGAGGGAGAGGGAGAGGGAGAGGGAGAGGGAGAGGGGGAGGGAGAGGGGGAGGGGGAGGGGGAGGGGGAGGGGGAGGGGGAGGGGGAGGGGGAGGGGGAGGGGGAGGAGGAGGGAGAGGCGGAGGCGGAGGCGGAGGCGGAGGCGGAGGCGGAGGCGGAGGCGGAGGCGGAGGCAGAGGCAGAGGCAGAGGCAGAGGCAGAGGCGGAGGCGGAGGCAGAGGCAGAGGCAGAGGCAGAGGCAGAGGCAGAGGCAGAGGCAGAGGCAGAGGCAGAGGCAGAGGCAGAGGGAGAGGGAGAGGGAGAGAGGGAGAGGGATCCAAAGGTATGATACTGAGCATAGTTCAGCTCTCTGTTCAAACATTCTCTTGCTCACTGGCTTTGGACAAGCCATTGACTTAACGTGCTCAGTGATGAAATTTCATATTTGCTCATGTCTGTCTTGGCTTGTAGAAAACACACAGCACTGCCTACTGTTGAAAAAGAGATAGACAGAAGCAAAAAAAGCGGCACACAACAGGAATGGTCATTTGCAGAGAGTGGCTCAGTGGGGGATTTTACTTTTGTTCCAGATCTCAGCATGTAGGCAACCCATGCCTAAAACTAAGGGATTTATGCCCCCCTCCCTGCCTTCCATCTCCTTGGTTTTCTAGTTTACGTGGCTAGTGAGGTTGCTAGGGGGTCACAGAGGGAGGGAGTCTTTCCTTTTAATCCAGCCACAGGACTGATCAGGTATATTGCAACTAATCTGGCAGAAGTCCGATGCAAAAATGAAATTAAAAAGAGAGAACAACTCAATACTTCCTTTGATGCAATTCAGGCAGCTCCTTTCCACGGCTATTCCTGGGCTGCTCGTGCCTTTGGACAAGAAAGTGGGCTTAAAGAAAACTTTGATCAAAGTCAAGGAGCGCTGGGTCAAAAGAAGGCCACCACAAACGGCTTTTGAAACCTGGGATGGAACAACTCATCAATCCACAATGACATTCTCCGGGCTAATTATCGTGGCCTGCTTCAAAACTTATATATTTTGCACAGGGAAGCAACTGCAATGGAGCTATTGCCCACATAAAAATGGAGGTAGTAGTGTACTACCAGGTCCTTGGGGACTTGTTCAGGGAGCCTTGAGGTTGGGGCTACAATACAGTCTAGTGGACCGCTGTGAGCAAAGTGTTTTGCTATACATTGTATGCAGAGCTTGGAAAAGTTACTTTTTTTGAACTACAACTCCCATCAGCCCAATCCAGTGGCCATGCTGGCTGAGTCTGATGGGAGTTGTAGTTCAAAAAAGTAACTTTTCCAAGCTCTGATTGTATGTAGCACCATGTGTTTTCTCTGGTTTCTTTAAAGCCAACAGTAGCTTCTCAGGCTTCACAGTTTCAAAGGAGAAACAGCAGAAGGTTGGGCTGCTTAATCCTTCCCAGCTCTTTTTCCACTCAAAAGTAGCCCACTCTAGCTGCCTCTCATCCCTCACTGGAAATGATACAGGTACCCATATTTTTTTCTCCAGTGGGCAAAAAGCAACTGCGGATGATTTTGAGCAGAAAAATGGTGGGAAGGAAAAGGGTCAAGCAACTCTGCCTCCCCCTTGCTGCATCCCCTGTACAGCCTCCTTTTCATTTTTTTAAAAAACTTTCAAGAAAAAAATACATGCAGTTGCATGTAAGGTTTAGTTTAGTCCTATGCGTTCAGACCTAGGAGTCTCCTCTTAAGATGGCAGTGACATCTGCTGTTTTTATCACTACTTGCATTTTAAATAAAATTCTGCTCTGCAGAGAATTTTACTGCAGAATTTTACTGCACCTTTAACAGTTAAGCATTGCAGTCCTAAATTTTATACTTCCCTATGCTTCTCTGTTATCAGTTTTTCCAAAATAGCAGTACTTGGTTAAGTTAATTCAAACGTTTGCATGTCTTTCCTACCTTTCTTTAACCAAACTAATTTAAGTTTCTTCATTTTTGTGATTTTCCATTTTTGGCTCAGCCAGGAAAGAATGGGATTGCTGGGATACATCATTTGGTCGCAAGTCAGAATTCTGCTGCAATTGAAAGATTCCTAGAGAGGTAGTGGGCTCTCCAACACTGGAGGCATTCAAGAGGCAGCTGGACAGCCATCTGTCAGGAATGATTTGATTTGGATTCCTGCATTGAGCAGGGGGTTGGACTTGATGGCCTTATAGGCCCCTTCCAACACTACTATTCTGATTCTATGAAAGCAGATTTTGGTGCTCCATATTTACTACTCTCCCAAGGCAACCCTGAAGCATGCTTACAAACTTACGCAGGCTATTGTAAGTTGCATCCATTATTGTACATTTAGGCCATGACGCTCACTGGGGAACTGGGCCAGTCAATGTCTCTCAGCCTAACCTACCTCACAAGGTTGTTGTGAGGATAAAATGGTGAAGGGGAGAACCATGTATTCCACTTTGAGCTCCTTGGAGGAAAGGGGGGATGCAAACATATTGTAAATCATAATCGATTATAATAATAGATTGCATCCATTATTTTCTTTTAAAATGTTTGCATTTTTGGAGCAGCCCACCAAGCGTGCATCACGTCAACCTCTGATTTACCACACTGACATAAATAACACTGTGAATTGTCCCCCAAGTTTTGCATTGAAGGCCAACATGGTGAGGTTTGCTGTTCCTGTTCAACACTGCCAGACATTTCATCAAATATGATCACAAACAGAGAGGTGATTCTCAGCACTATGACATGTGGTCTTGAGGTGAGAGACTTAATAGGTTAACAAGATGCCAGCATATATGGAGGCCAATCAGTAAGCCAGCTAACCCCGAGACTGAGACAACCAGGCAAGTCTACAACCAACTCTCCAGGTTCTGTGAGCTGCTTCAGATGTCGCAAAATGCAGAATGGGAAGTGCCTCATAGTTCTTGGTTCCCCTTTCTATAGCTTAAACCAGGAGTGAGGAACACTGGCTCACAGTCTAATTAGGCCTGGCACAGATCCCTATGTGGCCTGCAAGGACATTGTCCCATATCACACCTAACTGTCCCACACCTGACAACCTATGTGACGTCAGTTGGAAACACGGCTGCCAAGAAACAACGGGGAGCTTTAAAATGTTCCTGATTGTTCCTTGGCAAGGGAGGCTTGCTGTCAGCACCGATCAGCTGATTGCTGGTAGCACCGATCAGCTGATTGCTGGTCACAGCAAGCCTGCAGCATTACAGAGTTCCCTACTGGGAACTTTGTAGCACAGCCAACTCCAGCTGGCTTCCTGTAGCTCTGAACTGCTGATTGACACTTACAGAAAGCCTGCTGCTGTCTGCAGATGAAGCAAACCTCCAAGTGAGGCTTGCTTTAAGTGCAAGTATCCCTTTGCATCACTGGCTTTAACTGTAACTGGGGATGCAAAAGATCTTCCTCTATAGTAAAGGCTTTTTTTGGGAGGGGGGGTCACCTGATGTCATTGTAACGCCAAGTGATTGACAGGTGGGAGGCCCCATCACTATGGCCTGCTAGAGATAGGGGAGGTCAGGATCCAGCCCACTGGCCGGATCTTGTTCCCCACCCCTGTCTTAAGCAGAAGCTCCATATCTGCTTTCTCCCTGTCTTGGCTGCAGGCAATGCACCTTCCACTATACTGCACTGGGCATATTCTTAAGTACCAAGTCTGCATCCCCCTGAGCAGCCACTGGCAGTGCAAAAACGGTCCCAATACCGCTTTACATACCACATACCTAATACACACAATGAGATGTAGCAACTGCCACTGGCTTAGATGAGTTTTTAAAAGGATTAAACAAATTAATTCACAGGTGATTGGTCTATTAAACAGTGATTAGGCTTGATAGCTTCACATACAAAGGCAATAAACCTGAAAAGCTGATGCTGGAAATAAGCAACAGGGGAGAACTGTTACCTTTATGTCCAAAAGCAAATAGCCGGTCATTCAATTAGACAGGTTTATGGCCTAATACAACCCAGGAGGCTTCTTCTTATGTCCTTATTCACTGCCCTGCCTTCTACTCTCTTCCACCGTCAGATGAACTGCTATGGACTTGCCAAGTGACCTGTGATGCTTTGCATGCAGAAACTCTCAGTACTCCAGGAATGAGGTAGCAACACTCACCGTTCCCAAGGTGCAGGAAAACTCTCCCAAGAAGTCATGTTCATACAACTGCATGCTTGATTTGTCTTGGTCAAACAAGGCAAATTTCAGCTTCTGAACTTCCTCAAAGCGATAATCTATGATGAACTTCTTGGAGAAGGCTGGGTTGAGGTTGTTCACAGCTGTTTCCGTCCTGTCGATCTACAAAGAGAGGTTGAACAAGTGAGCTCATCAACTAGTCTCTTAAGGTACAGTACAGCACCCTTCGCTAACCTGCCGGATGCTTTGGACTACAACTCCCCTCAGCTCCAGCCAGCATGGGCAGCAGGTTGAAAAAATACAGGCTTCACTGGAATGTAATGGTGACATTTTTATTACGTTCAGTCCAGATATATATTTCCTCCCTGCAAGCTGAGCTCCAAACACAAAAGCACAACTCTGCGAGTTTGCAGCAGAAACCAGCTATGGACAGCACTGGCAGGATATAATGGCTGGGTAGTTACTGCCAGAGCAGTGTAGTGGTTAGAGTGCTGGACTCAGACCTGGACTCAGACTCAGATGCAAGGTTTAAATCCCTGCTTAGCCATGAAGATCACTAGGTGACCTTGGGCCAGTCACTGTCTCCCAGCCTACCCTACCTTACAGGAGTGTTGTGAAGATAAAATGGGAAGAGAACCATGTATGCTACCTTGAACTCCTTCATGGGGTATAAATGTAATAAATAAATAAAATAAAAATTACCACAAAACCCACCCTCCACTCTCTAGGGTACTTTTAACTAAACAAGGAAAAATCCTTTTAAAAGTTGATTAATACACATCATAATACTGGTGGACAGATCAATCTATTTCCAGTCCATGAGTTGCATCTAACATTGTTCATATTCATTCATTTCACTGGGTCTACTCTGAGTATAACTTTGGCCACATTCACACCATACGTTTATTCCACTATTATTCCACACTCATGGCTTCCCCTCAAGATCCTGGGAAGCGTAGTTTGTGAAGGCTGCTGAGAGTTGTTAGGAGACCCCTCTTCCCCTCACAGAGTGATCAATCCCTCTTCCCAGGGAACTCTGGGAACTGCAGATCTGAGAATGGAACAGAGGTCTCCTAAGAACCCTCAGCACCCTCCACAAACTACACTTCCCAGGATTCTTGGGGGAAAAACCTTGACTGTTTAAAGTGAAATAATAGTGAAATAAATGTACAGTGTGAATGCAGCCTAACACTGGAAACAAGTCAATTTCACATGTGTTCATTGATAAGTCTGTTACATTCTTTTTTCCCATCAACCTGCATTAAAAAAACACATACAAAAATTATCATTTAAGTAGGTATTTAAATATGCATTTTGCCACAAAATAATACTTAGATGTTTTAGCTCAATGTATGCACTTCTAAACATATTTAATCCTAAAGTACACATGTTCATACATTCAGTACATTTTTGAATTAAGATCTGTATTGTAAAATTCATAGAAGTACGAAATCCATATTATGGTCCAATTAGTCCAAGAGGTGCGCTTTAGATCAGTTCACTTAAAAATGAAAAACCAAACAAAATCTCCATCTATCCCTAGGTAGCAAGCACATAAGAAGAATCCTGCTGGATCAGATCAAAGGTCCCCTCCAATCCAACATCCTGTTCTACATAGTGGCCAATCAGATGTCTCTGGGAAGCTCCTAAGCGGGACACACAGGCAACGGAACCTTGTGTTAATGTTTTCAACAACAGATAATTCAGAAGTATGTTACCTCTGAATCTGGGAGACAGAATATACCCAACACGACCTGTAGCCATTAATAGGCTTATCCTATAAGAATCTGCCTAATTCCCTTTTAATGTGACCCTTGCACTGAAAAAGGTTCCCCGCTCCTGATTGGCTCTGTGCCAGCACTGCTTTGGATTTGTGCTTCAACACAAATCAGGATTCCTGGCATCAGAAAAGAGAGAGACAGAGAGAGAGACAGAGAGAGAGAGAGAGAGAGAGAACACATTGATAACCTTAATTCTTCCTTCCTTTTTTTGCATGCTCACTTTTAAATTGAACTGATGTAAAAAGAAGGAGCAAAAAATCCCTGACACCTCCCACATCTTGCCATGTTGAAATGGCAACGTATTATGCAGGGTGCTATAGCAGGGCCTCCTTCCCTCCCCACTAGGACTAGTACCAATGCAACTTGCTCCATCTGCCTCGCTGGCATCCATTCAACTACAGGCTTCAGGGTGGAAGAAGCTACAGTAAAGTTTTACTTTCCTGTAATTGGCTTTGCTCTTTAATACAAATCCACATTCCTAGAAAAAAGCCAAGTGAGGAGTATGGCAGGTTTTTGGCTCTCTCCACTAGGCTTCCTGTGCCAATGGATGCCTTCAGAGCTGATGCAGAAGTATGGAAGGAAAATCAGAACTTGAGTTTCGACAGTCATCGATAGCACAAGACCAATGGCCATGGCACTATCCAAATGCACGTGAAATTACAGATGTAGATATGAAACAAGGTTCTTCATCACTTAAAGCAGGGGTGGAGAACTCTGGGGCTGAATGAACTCTCCAAACCTCTCTGTCTGGCCCTTAGGACTGTCCCTAGGCCATACCACTCACGGTTCCTGCTCCAGGGTTAACCCAGTCTGTGGAAACTGTGGAGCAATGATTCCACTTCAGGTTTTAGTCCGAACTTTCAAAAAGCTACCCAAGGTGCTAATAGCACCTTGGAGAGCTCCCTGAAAGTTCAGACTAAAACCCAGCAGGGCCGACTTATCCATTAGGCACAGTAGGCACAGTGCCTAGAGCCCACAATACTTTTAGGGGCCCACGAAAATGTTTTAATTTCTTTTAAAATCAGAATGAAAAAAATGAACTTTTAGGGTCAAAGAAAATCTTTTAATTTTTTTCTCACATCAGAAAAAAATGAAATTTTTAGGGCCCACGAAAATCTATTAAATTTTGCCTAAAACAGAAAATAAAATAAAATGTTGAAGTATTTAAAGTTATATCAAAAATAATTTTTAATATTGATATTATTATGGAGGAAGGGGCCCACGAAGGGAAAAGTGCCTAGGACCCACGAAGGTCATAATGTGGCCCTGAAACCCAGAGCAGATTCACTTCACCCCCATCATTGGAGGCACTGTCCTCCACTGACTCCGGTCCTGATCGAACTTTGGTGTAGAACACAGACAAGGATCTTCAGGCCTGGGCCCTGAATATGGCCCTCCCTGCCTCTCTGTCTTCATGCCTGCAGAACTCTTCCAGGCCATGCCCCTCCCAACGCCACGCCTGCAGTTTTTGTGTGGCTGACAAGTAGCCTACTGAACAAAGCTTCAGAGTCCCATCCATTGCCCAACCAATGTTTGTCTCTGGCTCTGCCCACCACTGGCGTGGAAGGTTCTCCACGAGGAAATGTGGCCCTTAGGCTGCAAAAGGTTCCCCATTCCTGGGCTACAGGGAGAAAAGAAGCAGAAGTGGAGTTCCAGAAAGGCAATGAAGGTTTCACAAGATACATCCATAGTAAAAAGGTAAAGGTGTCCCTGCATTTATAGTGTGAGTCGTTTCCGACTCTTAGAGTGATGTCTTGCGACGTTTACTAGGCAGACCGTATATATGGGGTGGGATTGCCAGTTCCTTCCCCGGCCTTTCTTTACCCCCCAGCATATGCCGGGTACTCATTTTACCGACCACGGATGGATGGAAGGCTGAGTGGACCTCGACCCCTTTTACTGCAGATTCGACTTCCTCCTTCTGTTGGAATCGAACTCCGGCCATGAGCAGAGCTTCGGTTGCGTTACCGCAGCTTACCACTATGCGCCACGGAGGGTCACATCCATAGTACAGACATATTAATAAAGTCACCAGTAAAGATCTTTGGGATGGCCTGACAATTATTTTGGACCAGCCTTTCCCAACCTTTGGGTCCCGAGATGTCACTGGACTACAATTCCCATCATTCCTGAACATTGGCCATGCTGGCTGGGGCTGGTGGGAGTTGTAGTCCAGCAGCATCTGGGGACCCAAAGGTTGGGAAAGGCTGGTCTGAAATAATTGTCAGGCCCTCCCAAAGACCTTTACAGATTACTTTATTAATAATATGGCAAGAAAGGCTGTCCTTCAGTAATAGTTACTTAGGCACAAACTCTGGAGATTGAACCTGGGATGCAATGTTCTACCACTGACCTACAGCCCTTTCCCAAGTTGCTTATGGGGGTTTAAGATAGTTTAAACGTGTGGTTAAGGAAGAGAAATGTGACATGATACTGTTAGAAGGGAGAACAGAAAGGAGAGGTGGAGCTCAGTAAAGGAGGGGCTATCTCTTTGATCGGGGGTGGTCAGCTTCTGCTTCAACATGGCTACTGGTTTTTCTTTCATGCTCAACAGAACAGGTAGGCATGTTGATCCAACAGGGAAGAAATGCAAAAACAAGGGAAGAGTAAAATATGATGGAAATGGACTGCCTTCCAGTCAATCCCGACTTACGGCGACCCTATGAATAGGGTTTTCATGGTACATGGAATTCAGAGGACGTTTACCATTGCCTTCCTCTGAGGCTGAGAGGCAGTGACTGGCCCAAGGTCACCCAGTGAGCTTCATGGCTGTGTGGGGATTCGAACCCTGGTCTCCCAGGTCGAAGTCCAACACTCTAACCACTATGCCACACTGGCTCTTAAAATATGATACAGCTTGAGTATTCTGCTGCAACACCCAAACAAAATAAAGGTAATGCTTTATTAGAACCAAACAAAGGGTGAGGGAGAAATTTGATTCAGTTCAGTTTTTAACACAAGCTCACACTTTCCAAGCCATTATGTGAACTGAAACATTAGAGGCAAGGGCACATAAAAGCACACATATTACAGATAATAACATAGAAAGTGCATGATATTAAGGAAAACGGCTTGCAGAAGTATGTCAGGCAAAATTGCTTACAAAAAGTGTATATTAGGAGAAAGTTGTACTAAAATGCTGACAAGTTGCTATGAGAGCTTTAGAAGAAAATCTGGGGAGTCCTCATGAAAATTCAGGCAAGGGACGTAGCTCAATGGCAGAGCAGGTTCAATCCCTGGCATGTCCAGGTAGGGCTGAGAGAGACTCCTGCCTGAAACCCTGGAGAGCCACTGCCAGTCAGTGTCGACAATACTGAGCCAAATGGATCGGTGGTCTGGCTCAGTAAAAGGCAGCTTCCTATGCTGCTATGCCTAATGGGTAGGACTGTCTGCCTGAGAGTATGAGAAGCAAAGGATTACATGCGTGAATGCTATTCCATTAAAAAGAGATTCTCAAGCACAAAAAGCCAGCACACCCGGAAGAAGGCTAAGCTGTAACCCTTCTCCCCAATATACTAGCTCTATATGAGCAGAAAATGTAAACAGAAAGTGTTCAAACGTAGAGTGTCCCACCTGCAGCCTGAAACTGTATAGTCAAGAAAGAGCTGTATCATGCAATTCATCTAAGCGGGTACCCTCTCAGCAGACTTGCTCATCTTCAGATGTGTCTTGTAGGTAAGCGTGCAATGCATGCACATCAAATTTTTTCCACATTTTGGTGCCATGAAGTTCTATGTGCAAAATGACGCCTATCGAAAAGCACTGCATCTGCAGTAATAACGGTTCAATCTGTGATGGGCCACTCACGCGTGCAAGTCATTCCTTGATACTTTTTGTCATCAAGTGATGAACGGGCATGCATGAACCACTCCCCCCAGAAACATGGCTGATATTGGCAGCCATTGGCCTGTCCATTGCTAGTTGGGTTGCAACACTGTGAAGATCACACCCAGTTTTGGAAAGGACTGGCGGAGAGGAGGGAATGAGAATACTTCTGGACTCTGAACTATGGAGGGATGAATCTGTCTGAGTTCCGTAAGTTTCTAATTTTCGCAGTCTTAAATTCAGCTCTCCACATTTTTGCAGCAATTTGCAAATTTTATTACTTTAAATCCTCATGAAAATTTGAAAGGCATTTTAGTGCGAATTTCTCCTAATAATCAATTTTTGAATGCAGTCTTGACTAATATGCACCTGTATGCTAATTTCACTAAACTATGCATATTTATGCATATTTCCGCCCACATTTTGTACATACTGATTGGCTGGAGAACTGCTTCACAAAATTTGGAAAAGTGCAAATTTCAAAGAATAGTTGCATTTCAGTCACGTATTGATTGGAGAAGTGCAAATTAGGCAGTTTCTCACTAAAATGCAACCAAGATTGAGTTTTTCCTCCATCCCTACTCTGAGCAGGGAAGCCACAGAGAACAGCCAGAGAACTATGCTCGTGAAGGGAAGAACTAAGGAACTACTCAGGACACTGGAGAAAGTCTTGCTCCTGTTGGATTTAGCACTTTTTCAACAGACGCTGCTCGTGTATTTCCATGCTGATCCTTGCAGCTATAAAAGGGCTGGAAACATTCTCGTGAATGGCCCAAGAAAGGTCCAGAGACCAGGTTCCGGATGTACAAAGGGTGGACACATGAAGTGCCAACCACAAGGCAGAGTCTGGAGAAGCCTCTTTTGACCAAGGCTGCTTTCAATTATCCTGGATGTCCGTGTCCTCCTGCTGGCCACCCTTTCCCCTCTGATCCTTCTCTCGTCCTCTCTCTGTCCTCCCAATGACTCAGAATGGCATCTGTTTGTGCCTCCCTGGAGATGTTTCTCCCCAGGGCCCTGCCCTCCTGTGAACAAGCGGTGTACCAGAGAAGTTAAGGGAATGAACTGTGCAGTACCTCCCCCCTGAAATACGAGTGACCCCATCAGTACTGGTATTCCACCGGATCTTGAAGACACAAGCATTCCCCTGAACTTAAAACTTCCTGATCTAATTGTTTTAATTCTTATGCCTTTTAACTGGCTTGTTTTATTATATATTTTCATTATGGATATTTTAATGCTTTGATGGAATTGTTTTATTGTGTATTTTCCTTATATATGGATTTTATAAACCCCTTAGAAACAATCATCATCATCATCTGGGCAAGCCACTATCTCTTTGTCTGTCATCTGCAGAATGGGGATAATACAATGTTGACCTACTTTAGAAGGTTGTTGCAAGGCAAAGGTTTCCAAAGGTACACTTTTATGAAAGGGGTGAAAGACCACGCGTTCTGTATCCAGAAATAGTCAATCAAAATCGACCTTACCGGAGAAGATGGACCAATGAGCTGACTGCATAACGCCGCTTCCAAATAAGTACCTGCTTTCTAGTTTACTGCTGGGCTGATCTTATTTACTTACAGCATGTTATACCTTGTCCTTCAGCCAAAAAGACTCTCAGAGCAGCTTACAAAGGTAATTTTTAAGAAGGTCCCTGCCCTCATGCTCACAATTTAAAAATAGAGGAGGTGAATGAGTCTGCCCGTCTCATCACACTGGACGTTAACGCCCTGCACGCTTCCATGCCACATGAGGCGGCCAGAGCTACAGCTGAAAGGATTTTACATTCACGTTCCCATGCGGACGCCCCCCCCCAACTCATTTTTTGTTAGATCTTTTGGATATTGTATTAGAAAAGAATTGTTTTCATTTTGACACTCATTTTTATCTACAAACTAAAAGGGTAGCTATGGGCAGTCCTGCTGCTCCTAGTATTGCCAATCTGTTTATGACAGATCTGGAGCACTCTTGAAGCACAGGCTTCTGAGGAAGCTTAGCAGTCATGGAATAAGAGGAGAGGTCCTCTTGTGGATAAGGAATTGGTTAAGAAGCAGAAAGCAGAGAGTAGGAATAAACGGACAGTTCTCCCAATGGAGGGCTGTAGAAAGTGGAGTCCCTCAAGGATCGGTATTGGGACCTGTACTTTTCAACTTGTTCATTAATGACCTAGAATTAGGAGTGAGCAGTGAAGTGGCCAAGTTTGCTGACGACACTAAATTGTTCAGGGTTGTTAAAACAAAAAGGGATTGCGAAGAGCTCCAAAAAGACCTCTCCAAACTGGGTGAATGGGCGGAAAAATGGCAAATGCAATTCAATATAAACAAGTGTAAAATTATGTATATTGGAGCAAAAAATCTTAATTTCACATATACGCTCATGGGGTCTGAACTGGCGGTGACCGACCAGGAGAGAGACCTCGGGGTTGTAGTGGACAGCACGATGAAAATGTCGACCCAGTGTGCGGCAGCTGTGAAAAAGGCAAATTCCATGCTAGCGATAATTAGGAAAGGTATTGAAAATAAAACAGCCGATATCATAATGCCGTTGTATAAATCTATGGTGCGGCCGCATTTGGAATACTGTGTACAGTTCTGGTCACCTCATCTCAAAAAGGATATTATCGAGTTGGAAAAGGTTCAGAAGAGGGCAACCAGAATGATCAAGGGGATGGAGCGACTCCCTTACGAGGAAAGGTTGCAGCATTTGGGGCTTTTTAGTTTAGAGAAAAGGCGGGTCAGAGGAGACATGATAGAAGTGTATAAAATTATGCATGGCATTGAGAAAGTGGGTAGAGAAAAGTTCTTCTCCCTCTCTCATAATACTAGAACTCGTGGACATTCAAAGAAGCTGAATGTTGGAAGATTCAGGACAGACAAAAGGAAGTACTTCTTTACTCAGCGCATAGTTAAACTATGGAATTTGCTCCCACAAGATGCAGTAATGGCCACCAGCTTGGATGGCTTTAAAAGAAGATTAGACAAATTCATGGAGGACAGGGCTATCAATGGCTACTAGCCATGATGGCTGTGCTCTGCCACCCTAGTCAGAGGCAGCATGCTTCTGAAAACCAGTTGCCGGAAGCCTCAGGAGGGGAGAGTGTTCTTGCACTCGGGTCCTGCTTGCGGGCTTCCCCCAGGCACCTGGTTGGCCACTGTGAGAACAGGATGCTGGACTAGATGGGCCACTGGCCTGATCCAGCAGGCTCTTCTTATGTTCTTATGTTCTTATATCCTTAATGTAATCCTTATATTTTAGCTTCTATGGCTGATATATAGATGATATTTTTATAGTGTTCACCTGTGCATCGGAAGTGCAGCAATTTTTTGTTTGGATCAATTCCATCAGTAGTGTCATCAAATTTACATGTCATGTGCATCATCAACAAATTCCTTTCTTGGATGTTTTGGTGCATATTCATTCCAATCACATTTGTGTACAAAGTTATAGCAAATCAACTGAATTCATTGCTGCATTTTTCTAGTCATCATTCCAGACATCTTCGTAATAATTTACCATGTGGGCAGTTTTTAAGATTGAAATGAAACAGCACTTTTACTCACAGCTACGACACACAAGCTGATCAATTTTCTAGAGAATTATCATCAAGGGATTTTCCTAAAAGTGTCATCACAGCATCCAGAGCCAGGGCAGATTTGATTCCTAGACAATCTTTGTTACAGTCTCGGTCTAAACAAATGTCTGATAGATCATTCTGGTCCATTGAGTTCAGTAGGTTCGCCCAGCAATTTAAACATATCATACATAAACATTGGCATTTGGTACAGGATATACCTGGTTACAGCATTGCTCCTGTCATGGGGTTCAGGAGAACCTCAAACCTGGCTGATAGACTTGTTCATTCTGATTATCTTACCAGAATTTCTCTTTCCTGAGACACTACTGGCCATTTTCCCTGTGGACCTTGCTCATGCTGCTGTCCAAGTCTTCAAGTGAAGCAATTCACTAATCCTATTGACAATCAGACCTACGTCCTTAGATCCTTTACCAATTGTAATTTGCTTCATGTCATCTATATTATTATGTGCCCATGTGCCAAGATTTATGTTGAACAGACATCCAGACCTTTAAAATCCAGGATCACTGAACATAAAGCAAAATACGTACTAACTTTTTGGAAGCTCCGCTTAATATGCAATTTCACAATTTTAAAAAGACACAACGCATGAGGAAAAAGGAATGGGAGGGAGGAGGAAAAAGCAAGCCACAGCACAAGTTCTTCAAGTTAAGATTCTTCAACTTGCAGCTGATGTCAGTGGAGGTCCTGGGCTGTCTTGCCCTTGACAAAGAGTACTCCCCCTTGAAGCCCCACCTTCCCCCCCCCCAGATCAGATCCAGGAGCAGAGCTGATGACATTTTCCAGACCAGGAGAACAAGGCAGCTCCTGCCATACGCTTCTTTCCTCAAAGATCTGTCTTGATTTTACCCATTTCTGACCTATGCTACCAAGCTTCTTCTAGCAAGACAATTATCCCAATTGACCTTGAAGTTCCTACATTCATCGGTCACCCAACTGGACCCCCAGAGTAGCAGCTGAACTTGTGCCCTATAGAGATCTGCCCAAACCTTCAAGGACCTGGTCCTCTGTAGGCCACGTAATGCCAAGGCTCACTTTATAACACTTGAAGAGTCATGAAAAAGATATATTTGACTATGTGCAAAATGCATTTCCCTCATACTTAAGCTCCCACATCTGCTGCGATGTCACAGTACTTCTTGGCCCAAGGGTACGGCCTTCAACAAGGAACACATTCCAGCCCCTTTCCATTATAAATTACACTTCAATTCTTAAAGTTTTGTTGCTGAATTACACAGAAAGGGAGGTAGCCACCCTTGCCTCAAAAAAGCTGCAAGGGAAAAAATGACGCAATGGCCCCATTTCCACACAGCTCCAATTATCCCAAGATAAAGCTCTTAACATCACACAAAATTGCAGGAGTGATTGTGTGAAATGTTAAAAGCAACCTGAAGAGAGACAGTGCACCATGGGAGAATTAATTGCCAAGTGCCGCATGGTGCACCCTGCCACAGTTCTTATATTAACAGCACCGCCGGAGCCAAAAACTCACACACGCACAACTCCAGTCCTGACATGCTTTTCTTGGCCACAGGCCCTGGAAAATGCTGACACTTCTTAGACTCGCTCGACCTGGAATTGAGCATTTATGCGCTAGCACCTCCTTAACTCTGAAAAGGAGCTCTGTTAGGAATGATTGAAATCAGGCAGGCGTGAGGTGCCTTGCTGTCCTGGCAACACATTCCATCGCATTCCTGTAAAATCATACTACTGAAAGAGAAAAAGTTTAACTGATCAAATACACAACTCA